>NC_135847.1:3260000-3872500 GCF_029677425.1 Wolffia australiana | reverse complement strand
ATCCATAAAGGAGGAAACAAGAAAGGTACAATTAATGAGGTAATGAATGAAGCTTCAGGAAGTTTCTCCCTCTGCATGATTCCAGTCTGCATTGATTATACCCCAAAATTTTTTATCCAAGAAATTCTTCATATCCCTCATCCTGCAATGGTCTTCTACTGGCATCTTGCATCAGATCTTATTTTATGTCCCATTTATCATGAATTGGTGAAACATATGATGCAAAATGCTTTTCAAACCCTATGTGTGAACATGGCAAGACTGATCATAGTATATCATGACATATGGCACTCATCCCTTCAATGGTAGTGTACAGTACTAGTCAATGGTCCACATGCATCATTTATGTTGGCGATACTGTTAACAGAATTTAACGATCTCCTGGGATGGTAAACGAATGTTGGGAGTGAGGGGGTATAGAGAGAGGGTATTGAGATGCCATTTTACATTATATTTGTTAAAATATTTTTTCACATATGTGGATATACCTTGTTAACGGTGCCTGACATCTTCAATAAAATCATTTTTTACGTTGACCCAATCTTGACATTGAGGGTAACATAAACTTTTTAAACCTCTGAAGAATTGATGTCAATATTGACATTTCCACCCATTAACCTTGTCATTTTCATCACAAAATAAATAATTTTCCATCAATATTTATGATAATGTTAATTAGAAGTGCCAAACATTATGGCATAATTATGAGGTCCATAGGTCACTTTTGAATTTTTGGGGAAACAGAAGGGGTATTCAGGCTTTAATCAATGTCTCTACAGCAAGAAAGAAATGGTGTGGAGTCAAAATCTGGAAAAGATCCAGATGTTTTATTACGTAAACAAAGTTAGTTTTTCTATTATGAAATTTTCGAATTATAGATTTAGGAGAAAATATAAATTAATTAAATAAAAAACTTCAGATATAAATTTACTTATGTTAATGACTTAATTTCCCTCTTCTTATATTTTTGTAGGCTCTAATTGTCATACATGGGGGTTCTTGAAGGACTTTCAACCTTAAGACTGGCTTTTATTTGATGCCTTGCTTTACACATTGAAGAACAGTTCCACCTAACAGTCAAATGAAAATAACTGATGTTGGCCAATCTTAATGAGGCTTGACCTCTACTTGTCCTTGAAAAAATGCAGGGAATATATATCCATTACAGAGGTTACTTTATGTTCTATTTCATGTATAGTGATTAGTATCACTTTTTTTTAATTTATACATATAAGATGTGATTCTGTATTGTCTCATACTGAATAATGTGATATCACACACTTTACTGAATAACACGTTCTTCTAAAAAATACTGTTTTTCTTGTCAAAAGTGGTGAGCATGTGGTGTTCTTTTGTAAAATGCATCTACATTTTGGTATTTTGACATGAAAAGTAGAAATACGAAGGGAAACCTGCTTCAATATTTGTTTGATACTACAAAAACTCAAAAAACCTCACTTCTCTGAGTGAAAAAGGTGACCCTCACTCTCCTTTGTATAAAGGTACTCTCTAGGACCATGGCTTCTACTATGTACCTTATGATACTCCAGAAGCATTAAAAACTCACTTCTTTGTGTAAAGGGTCTTTCTCTCTCCCATACAAAGGTACATATCTTCCTCAAGATGATATCACTGATCAAGAAAATATCAATTAATATACTTCCTTCCGTAAATCTCAAATTGATTCTTCCCAATAAATAATTCGAAACAGAGATATCAATTTATGAGGGTCACCTTTTCAATCTCTTTCAACAGCCATGTTCAATCTCCTTTCAGTATTAATTTCCTAATTTCTTCACACAACACAACTATTTCCCAGAATAACTGATGACAACACTATGTCTCAATCAATAATGTAAACCAAGATATGAAAGTGATATAATACTTAATAATATTTCTCAAGACAATGTATGATGTAATCGCTAACTTAATTTGTGTCTTCATTCAAGCTACCGATATGATTTTCAATAATAATATGTATCAATGACTATGTATCTTCTTCAAATTCAAATTCATACTATGATATCAGCTTACAAGCTTAATAACAATATGCAAAATAAATGACAATAGATAAATTAAATGAATAGCTAACAGGTATATTAGTGATGACGCTTTTTTTCACTCAATAGGAAATGCATCCAGTTTTTAAGCATATCTGTTTATCAAGATGCCAACTCTATAAAACGATTATAAAAGAAATTCAATATTAATACTTCCTAATCATTAATTTTCAGCATTTAATCTCTAAATAAAAAGATTTTCCGATTAACCAAGCCAAGCGATCAAATTATGCCAACTCCAATTCAATTATTTCAATATTTTATCTCCAAAAATCACATTCAACAACCGACTGATACATAACTTAATACGATCGGAAGAAATGTAAAGTAGAACTGATTTCACAATGTTTTAAAGTCCGCTACGAAAAGAATACATGACAATATGAATATGCGGAAAGATAAATTTTCAGAATATTATGTCACAAAAACATAAACTTGTGAAAATACAATTTATCCAATTACATTTATGCGTAAATTTTTGTTACAGTAGTTTGAATACATAAAGACATTAGAGCTCAAAAAATCGACGGAAATAATTTCCATTCAGATAAAATGGTTGGTAAATCTTTCTAAATTTTGAAAAGGAATTCTATGTGAAGTCAATTTCTTGCTGAAAGACAGAGATTTCTCAAAAAATTAGGACTAACGAGGACTGAAAAAAACTAAATTTAAATTTTAATGTCAGAATTCGACGATGACTTTATTGGCTTTCGAATATCCAAAGCTTAAAAGATCCAAAACTTCAAACCGACGGAATATTAAGTCGGAATATTAGAATCTTCAAACCGACGGAGTACAGGTCTCAGATATCAACACAAGGAGAACGAAACGGGACGGAACGGTAGTAGATTGCATAGAGGTGCACAACTCTGAAGGATAACGGATGACGGATAAAGGTGACGGTTGACAGTTAATGGTTGTGGATGACGGATGAAAGATGAAAGATGGCGGTTAATGGTTATGGATGACGGATGATAGATGACGGTCGACGGTTAATGGTTGTGGATGACTGATGATAGATGACGGTTGACTGTTAATGGTGATGGATGAAGGATGAAGATGACGGTTAACGGTTGTAGATGACGGATGAAAGATGACGGTTAATGGTTGTGGATGACGGATGCTGGATTGCACCAAATTCACCAAGCTCTGGCTTCAGCTGCTGCTGTAAGTGGACGGACGGGCCTTTTCCGAGAAGCGGGGCACCGGGGGAAGCGTCCTTGGCGGCGGTGGCGTTGGTGCGAAGCGTGACAACGGCAGCGGACGGGAGCCTCTGTGCCACCGCTTCGGCGACAGCCCAGGCTGCGGCGAAGGCGCAGCAATCTCCCTGGGCACCACCTGGCTAAGAAAAAAAAATGGCAGGTTGCTGGCGATAGCCTCGGCTACATCTCTCCTCTCCAAGGTCGTCCGTTGACTTTTCAACGCGTGGACCCATGACTGAAAAGTCAACTCTCCGATGAACAGGCCGCAGGCCCTGGACAAAACCAGCAACGTTTCCAGTCCGATGACCCGTCCCGTCCCGTCCGCTTTCGTTATATTCCTTACTTGGGCCAACGGTTGCTGCATGTACTTGAAGTCAACGAAGGTGATGACATCACGCCGCTGACGCTCCCAGAATGACGTGAGCCCACGGTACAATTCTTGGTTCAGGTACTTGTAGAGAGTGAAGGGGTCTTCTCCCCTACGCCGCCGCGGTTCACGTGCCTCTTCTTCTTCATCATCTTCGTCTTCGTCGTCATCGTCGTCTTCATCGTCATCTTCGTCATCGTCTCCGTCTTCCTCTTCATCGATTTTGTGATTATCTTGTTCTTGAACTTTCAGTGTGGGCTTTCCCTTTGGTGATGCTCGGAGGGATCCTTCAAGCAAGTGGAATCCCTGACTTTCTCTTACATCGTCTTGAAAATTCATCATGACTTCCTCTCTCTTCAAAAGTGGACGCCCCTGATCTTCTGACAAGTGGGTTTTATTCCTTTGCCTTTCTTCGCCATCAACCTCCATCAAAACTATATCTCCCTTTGAAGATGGACGGCCCAGATCTTCTGGCAATTGGGTTTTATTCCTTTGCCTTTCTTCGTCATCAACCTCCATCATAATTATATTTTCCTTTGAAGATGGACGGCCCAGATCTTCTGGCAAGCGGGTTTTCATCCTTTGCATTTCTTCATCTTTGACCTCCATCATAACTGTATTTTCCTTTGAAGATGGACGGCGAAGATCTTTTGGGAAGTGGGCTTTCTCCCTCTGTCTTTGTTCATCTTCAACCTCCATCTTTACGATATTTTCCTTTGAAGATGGACGGTTCAGATCTTCTGCCAAGAAGGTTTTGTTCCGTTGACTTTGTTCATCTTCAAACTCCATCATCAAAAGCCTTCCCTTTAGAGACCGTTGACCAAATCCTTCTGCCAAGTGCAACTTCCGAGGACTTCTGTCATTTTCTGCCTTTCTTTTTGGTGAAGTTTTCTCAGGAACACCTGGCAAGTTGGGTTGACCTTGGTTAACTACTTCATTTCCCTTCGACAATGGTTGACTTTTATCATCATCTGTTAACTTTGGTTCATCTGGCAAATGGGTTTTCTGCCATTTAATTTCATCCTCCCCCGCTGCCTTTTCCTTCGAGGATAGTTGACCAAGCCCTTCTCCCAAATAGAGTTTCTGGAGTGGAAGCTCCTCATCCATTGCTATTCCTGCTGTTGACTTTTCTTTTGATGATGGTTGACCAAGTCCTTGAGCTGAAATCACCGATTTACCCTTTAATAATCTTTGACCCAAGCTTTCTGCAAAGTGCAGCAGCTGAGTTTGACCTCGGTAAACTCTCTCATCCCCCATCATCGGCAGTTGACTTTGACCATCCATTGCTGTTGACCTTCCATTTGAATGTGGTTGATCATCGTTTGCTGGTGATGTCGCCGTCGATGATGATGATGATGATGATGACGATGGTGATTGCTGTAGGCGACTTGATGATGATGATAATGGCGGTTGTTTGCCTTCTTCCCTCGGATCATCCATCTGGGCATCAAAGTATGAATGAATTGATCGTTAGGATTGAAGCTTTGAAAATAAATCTAGCTTTTTTATTCAGATAAATCAGAGAAAGTAATGAGAAATTTAAGTAATGACGCAAAAAAGTATCAAATCTTGCTGCTTGATGGAATCATATGTTTGTTGAAAGGATATTCTTGAAAACAAAATTTATACTATCATTGCTTCCCGTTATCGAAAGTTTAGTTGTAAAATTGACACCGTAGACTCCAGTTCATTTAGGAATACATAGCAATCTTAGAACAAGAAGGAAATCAAGATTTATATCGTTTTTTTGGTAAAGTTAGAATTTTATCTCCGAAAAAATTGAACAACCGGAAAAGAGTGATCAAGAACCAGTTTAGAAGCCAGATTGATGAAAGATTTTGATCGACACTCTGCTCTTCCGGATTTGAAATTAAAGAACGAGAATGGAAAGCAGAGCTCCATACCAAGATTCAAGAGCATAAAACCACCGTAGACAGCGGGTTCGATCAAGAACTATGAATCTTGAGAGAATTCTTGACAGAGAAAGAGAGATAGCAAGAGAGAGAAAGAGTGTACCTTAGAGAATGCTGTTCAGAGGATAGAAGCTTAGAGGTTTGGTAAGAAAATCAAATTTCTCATGAAAATTGATAAGTTCTTCTATCGAAGATGGGAAAACAGAGCTAGAAACCCAACCACCCAACTTATACGCAACATTTTTTCTGGAATTAGCTCAAAGAAAGCGGTTAAATTTGTTAAGGCTTGAATCTATGTTCTTGAAAATAGAGAGCGAGTCCGTTCCGGAAGCTATCAATAAATTTACACCTATTTCTCCAAAATATGCATACTTTCATAGTTTCTCTCCCAAACAAAGATGAGGTGAGTTAAGGAGATAATTACTACCCGTTAAGTGAAGAATATGAGTTCCTGAGGTGCGTAATGATGAGTTAATCTGGTTTATAGCTACATAATTACCGAAAACTTTTAATTCATACTTTTAAACCATTGATACAGTATCCAATTGGTATGTATACACTCATTATGTTAAATTCATACTATATCTACCTTTAGAATAGTTATATCAACGTCTAATAAATTTTAAGTCAATACTTGCTGTGGAAATTGTGTGAGAACCATATTCAAGAATTTATGTATCTGATGATATAATCATAATCATGGCCCTTCTCTGGTGATTATTTATAGGTTTTAATTTATTAAATTATCAAAAAAACATAATTTCAAAAAAATTGAAAAAGAATCATCTCATCTAGTACCAACTTATTTGCATTTTACAGAATTTGGTTATCATAGATTCTCATTTCTTTAGATGCTTCCCCCCAACTTATCTCTATTCAATGGATGAATGAGGTAGAAATAGAACTTTAAATGGAACATAGTAATCCAAGACGTATAATGCATATTTAAGATGATATCTCATGGATCATATGCACATTTAAGACGACCACAAATTCTGGCCCTCATAAAATAATCAAATGAAATACTAGCGCGATAATTACATTTTAAACCATAATTTCAATGTTCTTTCAGAAACTTTATTGTATTTAATTGATGTGTCTTTGCACATCAATCCAACCTCTTTTTCACGTCAGGGATGAGCACGATGGGTTAAGAAGCTATGTTTGAAAGATAATGGGAACGTAATTAGTAAACTAACTGCAGTGATTTCAATTCAAAAAGATACAACTTGAATGGAATCAGCTCGCTTGCAGGACATTCACCTCAAATTCTCAATGCCATAGCAATTACACGAGTCACAAGTGAAAAACAAATATTTTAATGAAAAAACAACCTTATTTTCATCCATGTGGAGGTCCTTCAAATATCAGTTCCAAATGTTTGTTCACTGCTCCATATATTTACCCTCTACTCTAATTTTCAAAATAGAATTCATCTTCCAAGGTCTTGGTTCGGTTTAAAACCTGTACTTATCAATTCAAAGTCTCTACTTATCAATTCAAGTATCCAACTAATTGCCAGTCTGAGTGGAACAGCTTTATAAGTGTGTACTTTTCAAGGGTTTTTCCGAATCTCCTTCACCCAATAAGAAACATCTCTAACATATATCAATATCATTACGATCCCATGAACGTCGTATAACCAAATGTGACTTATTTACTGATAATTAGGAAAACGTTAAAACTAATAGTACCATTAAAAGTAAGACTTTCAGGAGATGAGCTCCCAAACATTTATTTCCATGCATATTAGAGAAATTTTATGTTAGAGACTTCACCTTTACTCTAATTTTCATAAATGAAATCTTTTTAGAGGTTGATTGTACGATGTCATATCTACACATATTTCATAGATAGGTTCAGATGAAACAATTTTGAAGACTCTAAACTGCCCATGGAGGATCCCCAACTAATATTTACTTCACATATTTTCTATCTGAGTAAGCTCACCTTGACTCTAATTTTCTGCATTAGAAAAAAACTCCCAATTCGACCTCAAGTTTTCAACTTGAGGCTGAGATGAAACCATTTTGAAGACTCTCACCCTGCATTGTGAGAAGTCTTGAAATCATAACCTCTCAAGCGGAGTTCAACGTAGGGCAGAAATCTTGAAATCATCCCATTCAAATCATCAAGAGTATGATCCTGATGAGTTATGAGTTCACGACAAACATAAGGTGATTAGACCCTGTCGTAGTGATTTATAATGTCACAGTTTTGTTAAATCATGGATTATAATACCTATATCAAGATCAGACCCTGTTCTATTGATCATAAGGTGATTAGACCGTGTTGTAGAGATTCATAAGGTCACACTTTGGGTAAATCATGGATTACAACAGGGATTTATTCGATATCTATAGAAAGGCTAACAAATCCGTAGGATAATCATAAATAACATGCAGAAAGCTGTAGTTATCTTCGATTGTATAGTAAACAAACATTCATCTGAGTGATAGGCTTCCCCTTCCAAATCTTCAATCCAATCGTTGAATAATTCATCATAATCTCCAGAGCACAAGACAAATTTTCCATACTTGTAAAAACCCACAAACTGAATTTCACCTCCCAATTCACAGCGTTTTCAAGCAAAATTTTGATAGCAAAATTAAAACTTCTCCTCGCTCAATCCGCTGATCACAAGACTTTCAAACGTATATGATTGCAAAAATAGAAGAGCAATTCTAGCGGAAGTGGTCGACAAGGAGGAGACAATCAAGAACACGGAAACAAAATAAGGGCAAGTCTGGATGATTCGCGCCAAGAAGATTAGAGAGATCGTTACAGAAGGCTGGAGATCGGAGGAAGCGAGAGAGATAGAAACAGAGACAAGGAGAAATGGAAGATACACACCGCCATGGCCGATCGAGGGAAGATTCAAGCCCGCTTGACGGGGTCAAAGTTGGAGACAGCGATAACGGCGCCGAGAATCACCCCAAGAACAAGCCCTCCGGAGGCGATGCTGAGGAGGAAGTTCTTGAGCGACGGCGACACGCCGGGCGCCGCCGCCTCCGCCATCTCCGGCACGATCAGAGCCGCCGCGATCGCCGCCGCCGTCAGCCCCGTCGCCATAGCCTCCTGCTTCGCCGCCGAAGCCCTAATCTGAGATCTCGCCGCGGAAACCGTCCTCGGCTGGAATCTCGCGGCGGCGCCGCCCGCCAGCCTCCTCTTCGCCGCCGCGGCCGTCGGCATCGCCATGGAAATCGCTGAGGTCGACGCCATTGACGAGATCGGACCTCCTCTCGAGCTTCTTCTTCCTCCTCTGCAGGCGGAGAACGAACGGTGCTGAAGAAGAAGAGGAAGAAGAAGAGGATTAAGAGCTAAAGAGATAGCGCGAGGGGGGAAGGAGACGAGAGGTGGAGATAGATCCTGAGTTGCCACGTCACTGTTTTCTGCCACGTGGCGGATCCCTGTTCGATCCGGGCTGATAACGTTATCGGCTCGCTGGAGAGGGTCTGACCAATGGGAGCCGGCCATTGGATTCAGCGCTGTGGTCTGACTCTTGGGCCTTCTGGGGTTCCTTGGTGGGCCCAGTCTGACCTTGGGTTGGATGTGTGGGCCCTCCCTGGTTAGGGTTGGGTCCCTTACCGGGTATTGGATGACGGTATACTGCAGGGACGAGGACGGGACAGTTTTTTCATCCCAGGATGAAAAATTGTCACGTCCGCGAGGTTGAAAAAATTTGGGACAGAAATTTGTCCTCAAACAAACAGACGGGACGGTTTTCATCCACCCTGACGAAAAAAATGCCCCGTCCGGAGACCTCGGACGAAAAAACCGTGCCGTCTGCGTCCCTGCACTGGCTTTAGACGTCGCCCGTCTGGAGGTCTCGGATGAAAAAACCATCCATCGTCCATATCCCAGATGATCCGGAACTATAGATGACACTATCGGGACCACTACTTCATCGGGTGTCGAACAGTACTGTTCCGTTATAACCGATATCCGGATATCGGTTGCTGCAGTAACGATGTCTGATATCGTCATCCGCCTCTGTCTCTCGGAATGGATGACGATATTGAATCTCGAAGTTGGCCATCGAATTTTGATATCTAACAAATTAGTCCTTGTAAAAATAGGTTTATTCGATGAAACTGGTAAGTTAGAAGTTGGAACTTGGAAGCTGTCATCAGTCAATGGGTTGGAGAGGAAATCCTTCCATTAGTAGGTAACAAGAGAATGTGCGGCTCAACAGGTTAAGATTAGAGAGATAAAGCCAATAGTGAACATGAATTTAGATTTTAAACGTAAACAGCGCCCAAATGTTTTAGTAAATTATTACCTCATATTATATATAAGCTTGAAAAGTTGTGTTTTCTTCAATATGGGATAATAGGATTCGAAGTTTAAAATTACATCTACATATCCGAATATCGGATATCGATATCCAGATATCAATTCCAATATCCTGATATTGGATTCCAGTATCCGCTATCTGAGATCCGCCTCGTCCCTAGCTTAGTCGATATCCGCCCCCATATTCAACATAGTTAGGAATGTCGATATCCATTCGTCATCCGATATCCGGTATCAGAAACCGCCTTGTAATTTACCGGCTATTGGATATCGGTTGTCCGATATCGTAAATGGATATCGGACGGCCGATCACTAGTTCGATTGACCACAAAAGCAAGAAAGCTCTATAAAAGTATTGAAAAAAATTCAGGAATAAATTTTATCACTTATTAAAATAAAATTATCTATGAATTTAATGAAAGCAAAAATTGGAATAACATTTAAAATCCCTAAAAGTATTTATATAAATCAAAATATATATAATCTGATATATATAATTAATCTCTTTTAAATTTAATGTCAGAAAATTGTATAATGTTATGAACCCCCATAATATTTTAATACATCACAAAAATATTTTTGTGATTTATAAAAATATTTTATTTATGAAAGCAATGTCACAAAGGGTTGTTAAAGTAACATAAATTGAGAAAAATCAGAACCTTGGTAAAAATTTAAGAAGTCATTTTAAGGCTCAATAAAATACATGAAACTACTGTTACAACCAGCGTGTCATTATTAAATACACCTTAAACTTAATCATCTCTACTCCATTATCAATACCCGTTAGATTATTCTTAATTTTAGATTCACCTTGAAGCAAAACAAGATTTGTTAATGAAGTTTTACAAATATTTGTTGGGTTCTAGAGACCTTGACATGGATGAATAAATGAAAAACGATTCGCAACAAAAGGCTTGAACGAATCAAATGGCATCAACAAAACCATTAAAACAATGTACCTTTATACGGATCGCATCCGTGATTCTTGGACCCTAGAGTGAGCCGAGTCAAACTGCTCATGTGTATAGCCTCTAGACGTTTCCACGTAGTCCTCGGCACGTCAGATTTCCTCCTTCCCGTTGACGAGCCCCATTCTTTCTCCGTCGGTATTATTACGTCGTCCCGATCATATCGGGGAGGGAGAGGGAGTGTTGGGAGATAGGAGTAGAAGGGGAAAGGCCCCTAAACAATTATGGCTTGGGTGAATTTTGTTCAGGGCCTTCCCCTATTTAGACTAAGTGGGTATTTTTCATAAAACCCTCAATACTTAAGTATATCTTCTAACGTCCAAAAGACCATTTGCGTGTGACCCTCTAGGCCCATGCATCAGTCTAGTTAACAACTACACCAGCCCAATAACATTTATTGGCCTTCCAAATTAATTAACTATATCATCATATAGATTAATTAATGTCAGTTCGATTTAACCCAATTGATAGGTTGATTCTCCAACACGTGGGGTGCCAAGCTACACCTCGTGCTCTAGAAGATACAAAAAAGTGTGTATGGACTCACTCAGGGAACCTTTTCGTCATTAGTTACCATGTATGTATAGTCTCTCATCCGCTTGGCGCTCTTACAACGACTACGGGTACGGTCAACTTTCAAAACCTAATCGGTCATCCAAGTTAGTATTGATACGTTCAGAAATCATCTGAGAACTCTTCTCCCGATATTTCAATGCCTTGGCCAAGGACTTCATCGCATCATCTTCCTTGAGATGTCACCTCTTATACCGAGGGTGGAGGATCCCATCTTGACCACTCAATCGTCTTCGTGAACTTCTTGATGTACCCGAACTAAGACCATTTAGTATCCCACGATTAGAGACTCGTTGGCCATAGCCAAAGTACAACCGTACGTCTTTGGTGTCTTGATGACTCTCAAATACGTCATCAAATAATTAAACTTTTTGGCTTTCATTCATCAAAATTATAATGTTAATTCATGCTAATATCATGCATATGCATCATTTTATGAAATTACTAACCCCACTAGATCCTTTGAATCAAGTGGACTATATTTAACATTTTATGGTTAGTAAACATTCAGAGACAGGTTAAGAAGATCAAGGAAAGAGACGAGGATCAAGAGGAGCGGGCGAAAATTCAAAGGCACAAAAATTACGAAAATGCCCCTGGGCATGACTTAAGAGAAACCTATAAATACCCTCTTGAGAGTTGAGTTTAGGTTGTCCAGAATTTCTCTCAAGGAAGCTAGGGCTTGGAGAGAAAGGATTTCTGCAGACCCTCCATGGCTGATGAGCATTGGAGCTGGGAGGGAAGCGAGCGGAGGAGTAGCCGAGCACGACGATCGCCGCCTGCCCTAAGGAGTGACACGAGGAGGCATGAGCATTTCAGTTTTAGTACAATCTTCTTCTCCCTTCTAAGACAATCAGAGTTGGGTTGAAGATCACAAGCTGTGTCTTCAGCATTTCCAATTTCTGTTGTTCCTTTGGTTACGCTTGATTTCGAATTTCATAGTTGATTGAATCGTTTCCCATTCTGTTCTAGCAAAAATTCTATTGTTCTCGCATCAGATCGTGAAATCCATCCCTGCAGAACTTCCAAACTGCTAGCAACCCAGGCAACAGCCTAGGTTGCCAGCAATCCAAGCCGCGGGGAAGAACGCCACACGCAGCGACACGCGCAAAGTGCCGCCATGCGCAGCGCCAGCGAGCGTGCTCGCCACAGCGCCACAGCTGCTGCACAAACACCCGCTGGGTGTTTGTGAAATTGCCCCAAAGGGCAAAGGCAAATCCTCAGTAAGGAAAGCCTTACTGAAGATTTGCTGCACCGAGACTTTTAAAGAAAGCTCTATCGTTTGTACTGAAGATCGTTTACCAGAGTTTATACTTGAGTATTGAGATCTAAAAGAACTGATTTGATAGAAAGAATTATTCTGCTGTTTTTTGCCGTCTCCCTGTGGATCGACCCTCACTCACCCTAAGCTGTGAGGTTATAAATTTTGTTGTATAAGCTCAATCCTCACGCGTATTAACTGCTAAATAACCAGTAAAAAACACCCCAAAAATTGAGTTTATCAACTGGCGCCGTTGCCGGGGAGCACGGTATCACAGTAGGAATTTATTTTTTAATTGTTCAGTAATCTTTTCTTGATTCTCCTTAAGCTACAGGACTTAAAAATCCTCAGCTCATTGTTCTGCTAACATTTGTGCTGAAGATCTATGGTAGTTACACGCTCAGGAGCTGGTGAGAAGTCTGCAGAAAAAATTAGTAGAGACGCCACCCCGGATTCTACAGTCACAGAACCAGAAATTCAGCAGAGAAATATGGCTGAAGAGATACATCAGCAGAATGAAAGGAGAAGAACTATGTTGGATAGGTCTACACCGTCTGGAAGCTTACGACAAACCGATGTAAATCTTAACATCGGTGAAGGTATCTTGTTTCGATACGATAATGCATTGATCAATTCTCTACCTGAATTTAACGGATTACCTGCACAGAATCCTTTAGAATTCCTTGATGATTTTCATATTAGATGCTCTTCTCAAAATGTTCCTGGAATATCTACAGAGATGTTAAAAATGAAATATTTTCATCTAACTCTTAAAGATAAAGCGTTTGCATGGTATCGTAATCTAGGAATCACTTTTAATTCTTGGGAAGAGATGCAAGGAAAATTTCTGCAGAAATTTTACCCTCTCTCCAAAACGAATTTTTATAGAAGAGAAATTCACAATTTCCATCCTCATGACGGAGAAGCCTTTAGTGAGTCATGGGAGAGATTCAATGATTTGTTGAGGAAATGTCCTCACCATGGCATTAAGCAATGTCAACTAGCCCAAATATTTTATGAATCTCTCTCTGATTTTATGAAAAACAAAGTAAATCTCGCTACGGGTGGAACGTTTTATACCGCATATGAGGATGAAGTTTTCGATATTTTTGAGAGAGTTGCAGAAACTGACTTGCAGGAGATTGGGGCCAATCAGAATGGGAGAAACCTGTAGCCAAAAAGAGCAGGAGTTCTGCAGGTTAACGCCAAGGAGGGAGAGCTACAAGCGGGCCTAAGGGAGACTAACCAGAAATTGGAGGAGCTCACCTCCACCTTGAAGAATGTCTTTTTAGGTAACTCTCCTATCATTAAAGCTAAGATCTGCTCTCTCTGCTTCAGCAAGGAACATGAAGATGGAGCCTGCCAAGCCATGGAAGAAGAGGTGAAGGCCTTCAACCAGCCGCAACAACCGTGGGCAGGTCAAAAGAGGCCAAATTTCCAAAACGGAGAGACCTTCCACCAAGGGAACAAGGCGGCAGCTCAACCTCCGTTCCAGCAGAGACAACCATTCCAGCACAGGCCTCCACAGCAGTATCAGTTTCCATCTCAGAACCAACCTGATTTTTCTTCACTTACCCCCGTCATTTCAGATATGATAGAGAAGCAAAACCAAAAGTTGCGGGCGGAGATGGAGATGAAGATGCAAATGATGATGGAATTTCAAACAAAGCAAATGCTGGAGTCTCAAGAGCAGATGAGGAAGATGCTAGAAAGCTTCAGGCCTGCACAATCCGAACATCAAGGAGGGAGTAGTGCTGGGACACACTGTCAGCAACCGTGGATTGGAAGTGGACAAGGCCAAAATCGAGATCATCCAGGGCCTTCCACCTCCAACCAACCTAAAAACCCTTAGGGGTTTCCTCGGCCACGCGGGTTTCTATAGACGTTTTATCCTTGATTTTGCTAAAATTTCTAAACCTCTTACAAATCTTTTATCGTCTAAAAATAATGATTTTGAACTAACATTAGAGGCTAAGAACGCATTTGATAAATTGAAAGAAGCTTTAGTTAACGCACCTATCTTGCAAGGGCCCAATTGGACCCTTCCTTTTGAACTAATGTGTGATGCTTCTGATTTTGCAGTAGGTACAGTGTTAGGTTAGCGAATTGACAAGAAACCCGTGGTCATTTACTACGCCAGCAGAACTTTAGTGGATGCGCAGCTGAATTACACTACTACCGAAAAAGAGCTGCTGGCAATTATTTTTGCTTTAGAAAAGTTTATGTCTTATATACTAGGTAGTAAAATAACTGTTTTTTCAGATCATGCAGCTATTAAATACTTGTTAACGAAGAAGGAGGCTAAACCGAGGTTGATTAGATGGGTACTTTTATTACAGGAATTTGATTTAGAGATTAAAGATAAGAAAGGGTGTGAAAATGTAGTAGCCGACCACCTCTCCCGAATCATAGGCGCCCCAACTGAACAAATTAATGATGCATTTCCTGATGAATTTGTCCTAACTGCACAAGGAACATTGGTTCCTTCGTACGCGCACATTGTCAATTTTTTGGTTTCAGGAAAAATTCCCACAGGATGGACGTCTCATGAGAGGAAGAAGCTGCTTAAGGATGCACGATTTTACTTTTGGGAAGATCCGGAGCTATTCCATCAAGGCCAAGATCAAATTTTGAGGCAATGTGTCCCCGAGAGCGAGCAAAGAAGCATTTTGGAATTCTGTCATTCCAAACCCGGAGGGGGACACTACTCGGCCAAGGTAACAGCTCATAAAGTTGTTGAATCAGGGTTCTTTTGGCTTATATTATTTCATGACGCCCAGAAATTTTATAATACTTGTTTAGCATGCCAAGCATCCATCAACATAAATAGGAAAGATAGAATGCCCCTACAACCCATACTAGAAGTAGAAATATTTGATTTATGGGGAATCAATTTTATGGGACCCTTCCCTAGTTCTAATGGTTATGAATATATTTTGATGGCTGTCGATTATGTCTCCAAATGGGTAGAAGCCATTCCCTCCAAAACCAATGACAGTAAGGTAGTGACTAATTTTATTGAGAAAAACATCTTTTATAGATATGGATGCCCACGAGCTATCATTAGTGATGGAGGTTCCCACTTTACAAACTACAACTTTAGGAACCTCCTCAAGAAGTTTGGTGTCCATCATCGAGTCACTACTCCTTATCACCCTCAAGCCAATGGCCAAGTGGAATTGTGCAATCGGGAGGTTAAGAAAATTTTGAGGAAAATAGTGCGTCCGGATGGGAAAGATTGGTCTAGGAAGCTAGACGAGGCATTATGGGCCTATAGGACCACTTACAAAACTCCTCTCGGCATGTCTCCCTTTCGACTTATCTTTGGGAAGGCTTGTCACCTACCACTTGAGTTAGAACACAAGGCCCTTTGGGATATTAGGAAACTCAACCTAGATTTGGATAGAGTCGGCAAGCATAGACTTCTTCAATTGAATGAGTTGGAAGAGTTAAGAAATGAGGCTTATGAGAATTCGAAGATTTATAAAGCCAAGATGAAGATGTTTCATGATAAGAGCTTGAGGGGGTTCTTAGCAATTTGGACTTCCCCTCCCTTGAGGGGGAAACACAAAACACGGCAAAAAAAAATGATGGGAATGAAAATGCGATAACTAGCATATTTTCACCTGGTTGTCGATGACGGTGGCGGGCGGTGCAGACAACGTCGTCGATGATCCTTGATGGTGTGCGCCATCAGTGATTGGCTTGACGGCCACATAATATTCATCATGGTTCTCATGAAATAAATGGTGAACCTTTATGCTAGCTGCTGTAATGTAGGGATCAACAATTTAGGGTGTTAATTTTAATGTAGTTAGATCAAATGAATTCGCAAATTTTTACCTCACTCGAATATGTATAGTGGGAGACAGGCCATCTTCACAGGGAATGGCATTAAGAAATAGGTCTAATGCTTTAGTTAGACCTGGGAAGAATAAGGTGGTAATACGGATAATAAGAGAAAATAGTCATATAGCAGGATGAAAGAAGAGATAAAGTGATAGAAAAAGAGAAAATAGGTAATAAGTAGAAAGTGATAATTAGAGTGAGGTCGAAATTAGGATGATACATACTAAAGAGTAAAAACAGGTAAAGCAAGAGAGAAATAAAGAAAGTTCAAAGTAAGATATCTATAAGATAAGATATTATTATATTAGTATTATTAATTTTATAGATATCAAAGGTAGTGAATAAGTATACTAATGAACTTTATGTATACTATTAAATTAGGGGTCATATTAAGAGACATAATGGAAGATTTAATTTTCGATTTTAATTTCAAAAATAAGACCAATAATCCAGAGAGAGATATTAAACAGTAATCTTTGTAGAAGATATTTTTATTATGATCATTTATTTAATTAATATTTAGGTTATATGTAAGATGGGAGAGATATATAGTAAGTAACGATTTTAGGAGATAGTGAACAAGAGTATTTTATTGTTTATAATAAAATATAAGAGGAAGGATAGATAAGAAAGGGGACAGGAATAGTATAGATAGGAGAAAGATTGATGCAGGATGACATCGCAGACGTCGTCTCGAGTGGGTTACCGAGGCAATGCTTGAATACCCGGGGAGGTACGCGGACGTCATCGAAGACGTCGCCCATCGGTGTGGAACTACTGAGATGCGACTATGCAATGCGATGAAACCCTAGGTGACGGTATGTGCAGGCCCCAACTCGTGGGGTTCGCCAGGCTCCATTCTCTAGGGGGGTGATCGATGACGGCAATGGTGACCTCCTGACCCTCGTCAGAGCGAAGGAGTCTACGGCGCCAAACGGATTAAATCCGTTGGTGTTCTCGCGTAACGGACAGGCTAGGCCCAAACCTAGGGAAGATGCTCATTGGACGCTCTCGTGTCCGTTCACCCTTTCACCTACTCTAACCCGAGCGGTGGAGTGCAATCAAAGGGCATACAACAAAGATAATTAACGGGTGGGCTAAAGGAGCGAGGTACCTCTTGGCGACGTTGTCCCGGAGTTGTTCGACTATCGATACAGCGTTAACGGCGAATATTTTTCCCGGAATCCGTCGCAATAAGACATGGTCGTTCTATTCTTTTGGTTTTAAATGAACAAAAAATTTGCACAAAAGAACCGCACAGGGCCTTGTTCTTTGTTCTGTTCTTTTTTCCAAAAATGAACAAAATTTGCACATTCGCACAAATTCACACATCCGCACAAAACTAGAACAAAATTCGCATAAAGCGAACAAAAGAACCACACACGAGTCTGTGCGATGTTCTGTTCGAATTTATTTTTGTTATGTTTTCTAAAAACCGAACCGAATGAACAATTCGCACAAAAAGGACAGAACGACCATGTCTAGTCACAATCCCATATGGTAGATTTTAAAAATATTTCAAGGTTTAAACTTGCTCCAGCCGTCTTTAATGTAAATCCTTCGTACGACTTGTGCGCGCCAATGAATGCTTCTGACAAAATATTAGAGATATGCCCCTATGACATAATATTGTTGAAATTTGTATAAGGGAACTTTACGAAAATAAAAGTTTATGCATGAAGCCCACATAAACAATTATTTGATCCTTAATCGAACAACATATAAACTATAGTTTTTATGGGGATTAACCAACTAAGGAATACGTAAAATATTTATCTCAAAATTTGGAAATAAACTAGAAGCTTATTTGGTTCTTTAACATGGTTTATTGGTTTATATACTTAATATTTATATTATTGAATTAAGTGCAAATGTGAGTTATGTAAATTACTAATTGGGTAAGTGTAAATTTATAATGTTGGAAAATTCAAGAATTTTAAGGGAAAATGTTTAAAAGAATTAAACAAAATTGACCTCACTTTTTGGTTCTTTCACATGGTTTATATAACTAATATTTATATTAGTGAATTAAGTGCAAAGGCGAAATATGTAAATTACTAATTGGGTAAGTGTAAATTTATAATGTTGGAAAATTCTACAACTTTTTATGAAAATGTTGAATATTTTTAACAAAATTATCCCCCACTTTATGGTGTTTTAACATGGTTTATTTACCTAATATTTATATTATTGAATTAAGTGCAAATTTGAAATATGTAATTTACTTATTTAGTTAAGCGTAATTTTTTTTTGTTTGAAACTTCAACAATTTTTTAGGAAAATGATGCAAAATTGTAACAAAATTATCCCCCACTCTTTGGTGCTTTAAAATGGTTTATTTACCTAATATTTATTTATTGAATTAAGTGCAAATTGGAGATATATAAATTACTA
Organism: Wolffia australiana; assembly: GCF_029677425.1. Lineage (NCBI taxonomy): Eukaryota > Viridiplantae > Streptophyta > Magnoliopsida > Alismatales > Araceae > Wolffia > Wolffia australiana. The sequence continues at coordinate 3,853,614 of NC_135847.1, read as the reverse complement.
ATTGGGTAAGTGTAAATTTATAATGTTGAAAAATTCAACATTTTTTTATGAAAATGTTGCAACATTTAAAAAAAAATTATCCCCCACTCTTTGGTGCTTTAACGTGGTTTATTTACCAAATATTTATATTATTGAATTAAGCGCAAAGTTGAAAATATGCCCTTCCACTGAAATATATAGGAAATTGTTGCAAAGTTTTTAACAAAAGACGCCTTCTGTAATATGTAACCATCAAAGTACGCCCTTCCCTGAGAATTTCCCCACAGCTCTGTCAGAGGTTTGTGCTTACTTGGTCATCATCTGCATAACAAAAGATAACAAATAAAAAATGATAATTACATAAAATATGCATAAAATGTAGTCAATGAAGGTGATGTGTACCTCGAGCACATGCAACTACCCCATCGTGTCCATCCTTGCCATTCGAATCCATCTCCACATCAGTGTACCATCGCTTGTTGTCCGCACCCAACCAACACTTCATAGTGATGAGTGTTCCGATGCTTATCGACGACAAACGTGATCTCTTGTACGTGACAATAGCATTGCCCACCGAGAACATGCACTCTGTAGGAGCGCTTGTTGCACATATGGACAACAACTCACTTGTAATGGAAGCAAGTACGAGGAAGTGTTTAGCCCCTATGCTGGCCCACCAAGATAGTGGGGTGAACACTCCCTCATTAGGCACGACCTCGGTTAGGTATTGGTTGAACTCATCCTACGATGACCTCGTTGACGTAGGTGCCGGTTAGACTTTTCTCATAATGTTCTGTAGCCAAGAGTCCCATTATTTACCTTTTGTGTGCCCATATTCAGCGTGCTCACTCGCTCCAAGCCTCGGTGAGTCACATGGTAACAAGGATCGTACATATGGAATGGTTTCTTCTTTGACTCCCTGATAGAGCGTTGACCCTTTGTGGAATGGATCCATCAATGTCGCGCCGCTGATTGCCCCATTCGCCCATAAGATTTTTGCATATTGTGCAAGCTTGCATTACATCGCCTTACTGATGGCGCAACCCCTGCGACAACCCCGGACACGCCTTCAGAGTCATCACCGTCGTCCCTAACAGCACCAGCTCCAGCCCCGGATACGTCTTCGGAGACGTCACCGCCGCCCTCGACAGCGCCAGCCGCCCGCTTTCAGCCCGCTCGGCAAGCCAAGGCGTCGGTACGCACGCCCGGATTCAAGTATTTCGGGTAATGGACACCGTATCGTTATCTTTACATCTTTTCTTCACTCGTCTTTTGCTTTTAATCATCGTCGTTCGTCGTTTACCAACTCGTCATGATCGTATGTAAGGAGGGAGGTTCGTCCTATAAGGATCTCCCCTCCCCCATCTTCGTTCTTCGTCGTGTTCTGTTTTCGTCAAGGTCATAGGTTAGTAGTCTGTTTATCTTTTGGGTTTTTGGTCTAATGGGCCAACCTTCTCTTCCCCTATATAAAGGAAGAGAGTTGCCCTAAACTGGTCACAACATTTTTTTGATGAATTTGAGGTATTGATGTTTTGAAAGAGATGGCTCCCTCCCCGTTGAGCTAGGGTTACGACCAGTTGAAGAAGAAGAAGAAGAAGAACCAGGAAGAGAGGAAGCAGCAGCGGAAACCTCCAGGGAGGAGTGGTTGGAGAAGACCTCCGGCCTTCGAGCCTCGGCGCCCCCTCGCGCCCGCCCCACGCGCTCCCGCGTTGCGCGCGCCCGCTGTTCGCGCGCCCGTGCAACCGCGCGAGCTCTCGCGCCGCGGCGCGCTGCCTCGCCGCTAGCGCGCGTCCGCGCCGCCGGAAGCGGCCCACGACTTCTGCCGGAGCTTCCCGTGGAAGGAGCCGTGCTCCCGAGTGCACGGGTCTCCGACGCCACCCCTCCTCTCCGGGGAGCCCCTTTGCGCCGCCCAGGCGCCGCCGGCTGCACCATCAGCTCGCGGACTTTCTTCGATCGCTCCCCTCACCCGCCGCGACCGGAACACGCCGAGGGCACTGTCCCTGCGTCCTGCAGCTACTGACCACCGCCCTCCAGGTGCCGCGCAACGCTCCCCAGCTATCCGATCTGTCAAGCCAGCAGAAGGCCGTAACCTTCCGATGGTTGCACCGCCTGTAGCTGCTCGTCGGCTCCGCGGATCTCTGCACGCCTCCGCAGGTGCACTTGTCCGCCCGTCTTCGCCGTGGTCGGTCCATCGACCCGCCCCAGCCCCTCTCTGCCGTCACCTTGTGACGGGGCTGCTCGTCAGACATCTCGCCATCGCTCCACGGCCGCCCACGAGGGCCCTCCCTCAGGCGACCTCCTTATTGCTGGTGCCGCGACCCGGACGTGAAGTTCGCCGCTGCTGGTGCTTGCGGTTCACGCACCAACAGTTGGCCTGAGGCGCTGCTGGGCCTACCCCTTGTCGTTGCACGCGCCCTCCCCCAGCGCCGCTCGCCCTCACCGCGACGCGCGCTTCGTCGCGTTTCACGTCCTGTCTTCATAGCGCGCACTCACCGTGCCGCACGCCTCGGCCACACCGCACCAGCGCCCGCGCCGCGCCTTGTGCACGCGAGGCGCTCGTTGCCCTGCGCGGTACCCGTCCACCGCGCTGCGCCTCTGCTTCACGCTGCGATCGACAATCCCCTCGTCACGCCCAGTCGGTCGCGCCACCCGTAGCGACGCCTGCCCGTCTTGGCTGCACCCGCTTCAGCCACCGTCCCCGACAACCTTCACAGCGCCGACCGAGATTACGTGGAGTATCGCCGGTGACTAATAGGTACGCCGTCCCCTGACGCTTCGTCATTTATTTCTTTCAGTACACTTTTGGTTGCCCCCACCGCGCTCGAGCTAGACATAGGTGAGCGAGACAGGCGAGTGAAAATCTACCTCTTATTGAGCGTCCCACCCGGTCTGGTACGAGTCGGTTCGTCCGTCGCGTGCAGGCAACCTCCGGCGGGAGACATCCCGTTTGGCGCCGTAGCAACATCGTCCATCTGGACGAGGGTCAGAAGGTCCACTTACCCGTCTCTGGTGACCCTGTCGATCCCCCGGACGTCGGCTTCTCCCTGCTCGTCGGCAGCTGCACGTACGACACCCCTGCTCGATCATTCCATTGTAGGTCATCCTCGTAGGAAACCCATGCCCGACGAACCCCTCGAGTATTCGTCGCGCACTGACGCGCCACCGACACCGAGTACGAACACTCGGTGACGGCAGGACTCCGTCTCAGGGTGGGTTCATGGTTCTGAAGACATAATTTAATAAGGAATGATTGTTTAATACATCAATGCAAGTTGCTGAAGTATGCTTAGAACTCTAAAGAAAGTAAGAGATACAATGAAGATAATGCAATAAAGAAACTAAGCTCTATAAAAAATTGAGCAATCTATAAAAAGTTTAGAAAACGGATCAACTTTCTGCATTAACGTCCAAGAAGAAAGGTTATGCAATGATGAGAAGCAAATAGAGGAACTTAGAATAAATGAGCAGAAGGAATTCGGAAGAATAGAGAAAATATCCCGGCATTCTAAAGTCAATTTTTCTTTGCTACGTAGCATAGCTAGTCAATAATAACAGCAACCAAGAAAGAAGCCAGGGCTTCATCGAGAGAGAATGAGAGATGTGTGAATGCAAAAGAATGAGACTGAGGAAGAATGGGAGAGAGGTAGAGTAAACGAGTGACAGAGAGAGAGAATACGAAAAAATGACATTGAGATGGAATGAGAGAAAGGGAGAGTGACAGAGTGAAAGAGAACGAGAATGATAGAAAAATGAAAGAAATAATGAGAGAGAGGGAGATTGAGAAATAATGAGACTGAAATCACAGAGTGAGAGAGAATGAGAGAAGAGAGGAAGATTGTGAAAGAATGAGATTGAGAGGGAATGAGAGAAATAATCACAGAGTGACTAAGAGTGAGAGAAAAAAGGGAGAAAATGAGAGAGAAATGAGAGAAAGAATCAGAGAGAAAAAGAGAATGGGAGAAGAGGGGAGAGTTAGAGATAAAAAGATAAAAAGAATCGGAGAGTGAGATAGAATGAGAGAAGAGAGGGAGAATTACAGAAAGAATTCCACTGAAATGGAAAGAGATAAAGGGAGAGTGATAGAGTGAGAGAGAGGGTGAATGAGGAAAAGAATCAGATAGTAAGACAGAATGAGAGAAGAGGGGGAGATTTAGAGATAAAAGGCTAAATAAAATCTGAAAGTGAGATATAATGAGAGAAGAGAGGGAGGATTAGAGAAAGAATTCCACTGAATTATAATGAGATAAAGGGAGAGTGACAGAGTGAGAGAGAGGGTGAATGAGAGAAAAATGAGAGAAAGAATTAGAGAGTAAGACAGAATGAAAGAAGAGAGGGAGATTTATAGATAAAAAGAATTGGAGAGTGAAATAGAATGAGAGAAGAGAGGAAGAATTAGAGAAAGAATTCCGCCGAAATGGAATGAAAGGGAGAATGGTAGATTGAGAGTGAGTGTGAATGAGAGAAAAATGAGAGAAAGAATCAGAGAGCAAGACAGAATGAGAGAAGAGAGGGAGATTTAGTGATAAAAAGATAAATAAAATCTGAGAGTGAGATATAATGAGAGAAGAGAGGGAGAATGAGAGAAAGAATTCCGCTGAATTGGAATGAGAGAAAGGGAGAGTGACAGAATGAGAGAGAGGGTGAATGGGAGAAAGAATCAGAGAGCAGGACAGAATGAGAGAAGAGAGGGAAATTTAGAGATAAAAAGATAAATAAAATCTGAGAGTGAGATATAATGAGAGAAGAGAGGGAGAATTAGAGAAAAAATTCCACTGAAACGGAATGAGATAAAGGGAGAGTGACAGAGTTAGAGAGAGGGTGTGATGTCAGACGTCGATAATGACTTCGTCCGACGGGTAATTCACTAGAGCGAATGTAACTATGCGGATGCAAATGGCCTAAGTGGCGTGTATGTGCAGGTGTGGACGAATGGAAATGCACTGATTCCGAGCTCCAGAGCGAGCGACCGATGACGGTGACGGTGACCTTCTGATCCTCGTCGGAGCAATGAAGGTGACTACGCCGCAAAATGGAATAATTCTGTAAGGGCTTGCACGTAACGTACGGGCTCAACCCATACCTAGGAAGATGCTCAATTCGTATTTTGACCAATATTCTCTCACCTAATCTAGCCCGAATGCGGTGTAGTGCAGCCAAAAATATACTGAAGAAAGTAATGAAACGGGCGAGCATGAGGTCAGTGTACCTCGTCGGTGGCATTGCTCGTCGTTGAAATCTTCGTCGGTACACGACCTGAGGCGAGCATAAGGAGTAGTCACGCCGTTGATGTTGCTCGGCGGGCTCAACTGGCGGCGATGTTGCGACGCAAGAGCGATTATCGGGGTGGATGCGAGGGGACAAGAGAGAGCCGGAGGCGAGACAGCTCGAACGAGTGGCCGGGCTCAGCGGCCATGAGTAGCGTCAGCAGCAACTCTGGGTGTGAGTGGCGCCTTTGACTCAGTTACGGGGATGCAGGGCTCGAACAGATGGCACCCATGCAAATGGTGGTTGACAGTAATGGACACGCACAAGAGGACTGGCATGGGCACACCAGTTCTGGTGCGCGAAGAGTGCAACTGGACAGGCGACTGTCCGCTTGGGCTTCTTCCACGCGGCACCGTTGAAGGGGCAATCGAATAGTCGTCTACTGGTGCAAGGCGGTGCAGAAGTTTGCCAGATGGGTTGATCGCACACGTCGGGTGCAGCCGGTCGCTCTGCGGGACCTCTAAGAATACAGGGGATTCTTGGTCGCGGACCTTTCTTGGTCACACGATCAGCGCCATGACCAGATCGCACGCTTGGTGCGTTATCTCTACCTCGCGATGCGGGTCAGCAAATGATGCGGTTTCGACTGATCGTAGTGGACCAGGCATTGCAGCGCGGCGCCTTCAGCATGATCCGGCATAGCCGGATCACGCGTTGACGGGTAGAAGGGCCATACAGGAACACAGCCGCGTTGATACACTAGCGCGATCAAAGATCAGGTTCCCAAGGAGCAACACAGAGCACCCACGGTGATCGACGATCGCTTCTAGGGAGCGATCAACGGCAACAGGTAACTTGGCGTAATGATGCTGGGGCGAGATGCTCCGGCTGGAGTTCAACTGGTTGACCACCGTTGGCCGTGCGGGGTAAGGAGCCGTAGAGTTGCACCGTTCGCATTGAGTGGACGTACGAGATACGGCGGCTGGTCCATGCGTGAACAAGAGAGGAGTCGATTAGGGAGAAAGGCTTCGTGGGCAGAAGGACCAACGGTTCAATCTTCTGCAGCGTGATATGGTGTGGACAAACAGCGCAAGCGGCAACCCTTGACCGGGCTATCGACGACTCACGGTGGTCGGGCACAACACAAGAATGCCACAGGATGTCAAACAATGATTATATGTGTCGTAATAAAGGGAACCAACACCGTGAGGCCTCAATCAGTGTTGTAGGGTCGCCGGTGATAACCTGATCAACGGTGTCTGGCCCTAGTGACGTTGAATCTTGCCTCCTTCCCTTCCTTGTCTTCCTCTTCCTCTTCTTCTCCTTCTCTTCTTCTTCACCCTCTTCTTCTTCTTTCAAGATGTGACCTGGACGTGGGATAACTGCAACACAAATTCCAGATCTGAAGTGTACATAGTCCCGTCATGGCCTTATATAGGGACATGATGGTCCCTTACAAGGAGTCCAGGAGGAGGAGCCCAATAAGAACTTCCCCTCCTCCATTTACAACATAATTAAGGAAATAACCAGAATAAAACAATGTGAAAATGAAAGCGATATGAACGGATACGAAAAACAGTGATACGGACGCATCACAACGAGTAGGGTGTAATCGTCATGATGAACACAAAATGGAAATCAGAAAGACCGAAAACAAATAACGAAAGCATGAAGATATAGGCGCGGGCGTGCTCTACCCAGGGTATTTAAACCCGGGTGCCTTCACGAACGCTTTGGCGTGCCGGTCGGGCTGGACACGGACCGGTGGTGATGCTGATGGCGATGAAGACGGCTCCAATGATGTATTGTCGACAACTCTTGGGCGCGCTCCATCGGGGTGAATGAGAGAAAAATGAGAGAAAGAATTAGAGAGTAAGACAGAATGAGAGAAGAGAGGGAGATTTAGAGATAAAAAGATAAATAGAATCAGATAATGAGATGGAATGAAAAGAAAAGAGGGAGAATTAGAGAAAGAATTCCGCCGTAATGGAATGAGAGAAAGGGAGAGTGACAGAGTGAGAGAGAGGGTGAATGAGAGAAAAATGAGAGAAAGAATCAGAGAGTAATACAGAATGAGAGAAGAGAGGGAGATTTAGATATAAAAAGATAAATAGAATCAGAGAATGAGATAGAATGAAAAGAAAAGAGGGAGAATTAGAGAAAGAATTCCGCCGTAATGGAATGAGAGAAAGGGAGAGTGACAGAGTGAGAGAGAGGGTGAATGAGAGAAAAATGAGAGAAAGAATCAGAGAGTAATACAGAATGAGAGAAGAGAGGGAGATTTAGATATAAAAAGATAAATAGAATCAGAGAATGAGATAGAATGAAAAGAAAAGAGGGAGAATTAGAGAAAGAATTCCGCTGAAATGGAATGGAAAAAGGGAGAGTGACAGAGTGAGAGAGAGGGTGAATGAGAGAAAAATGAGAGAAAGAATTAAAGAGTAAGACAGAATGAGAGAAGAGAGGGAGATTTAGAGATAAAAAGATAGATAGAATCAGAGAATGAGATAGAATGAAAAGAAAAGAGGGAGAATTAGAGAAAGAATTCCACTGAAATGGAATGAGAAAGGGAGAGTGACAGAATGAGAGAGAGGGTGAATTAGAGAAAAATGAGGGAAAGAATCATAGAGTAAGAGAGAATAAGAGAAGAGAGGGAGATTTAGAGATAAAAAGATAAATAGAATCGGAGAGTAAGATAGAATGAGAGAAGAGATGGAGAATTAGAGAAAGAAAGAGAGAAAGAATCATAGAGTGAGAATGAGAGAGAAGGAGATTGAGAGAAAAAAAGGTACATAAAGAGACTAGAATTGACGAAGATAAAAAATAAATTGAAGGTACTGAAATTCAGTGGCTTCAATCTGAAATAAAATTCTTTAAATACATGCAACAAGATTCCAACAATTTTTATGAACGGGAAGGAGCTATGCGAAATAGCGGAAGAAGAATTGAGAATTGGCAGGTGAGAATTGAGAATTGGCAGATGAAGAAGGTCTCATTTGATAATTTAGAACTGTCAGATGAAGAATGACTCAGATGAGAATTGAGAAATGAGAATTGGCAGATGAAGCAGTCAAGCAGAATATGAAAAATACCGGCAGAAGAAAAAAAATTTTTGAAGAGCGAAGAAGAACTTACCCACGACTGCTGATTTCGACGATGCCGCCGTCCGCCGATGCCGCCGACTGCTGTCCCCCATCCGCCATCTGCCGTCCGCCAAGGTGCCAAACCCTCTACGGCTCTCTTTTGTGTATTTTTTAGGGCAAATACTATGAAAGAGCCAGAACATCCATTTTTGTAAAGAAAGTAGCCCCAACTTTCACGTTTGTAAAAAAAAATAGCCCGAACGAATGAGACGTTGCCACTTAGCGTCCAATTTTTTTTTCCCCCACCGCCGGTCAAAGGGTGACGTTGATGCCACCGTGGCGCCCAGGTGGACTCCACAGTGGCATCCACGTCACCGCGTGACCGCCGACGACGCTGTGGTCCGTCCGCCCAGGCCGCTGCCCGTCTCCGTCCCCCGCCGCCGCCCGACTCCATCCCCTGCCGTCGACGCCACCCGTGAGCCGCCGCCGACGCGGCCCCTCTTCCTCCGCCATCGACGCCGCCTCTCTTCCTCCGCTGTCGACGCCGCCTCTCTTCCTTCGCCGTCGACGTCGCCCCTCTCCGTCCACTGTCGACGCCCTCTCTTCCTCCGCCGTCGACAGCGTCGCCCTCCTCCCCCGGGCGGCGGCGCGGCGGGGAAGGGGGAGGTTGCGGCGCCGCGGGAAGGGAGGCGCGCGCCACCGCCCTCCCCCCCTCCCCCCGCGCCGCCGCCGCAACCTCCCCCTTCCCCCCCGCGCCGCCACCCGGGGGAGGAGGGCGACGCTGTCGACGGCGGAGGAAGAAAGGCGGCGTCGACGGCGGACGGAGAGGGGCGGTGTCGACGGCGGACGGAGAGGGGCGGCATCGACGGTGGAGGAAGAGAGGCGGCGTCGACGGCGGAGGAAGAGGGGTGGCGGCAGACGGGCGGCGTCGACGGCGAACGACGGGGGACGGAGTCGGGCGGCGGCGGGGGAGGGAGACGGGCGGCGGCGTGGGCGGATGGACCACGGCGTCGTCGGCGGTCACGCGGTGACGTGGATGCCACTGTGGAGTCCACCTGGGTGTCACGGTGGCATCCACGTCACCCTTTGACCAGCGGTGGGGGAAAAATTTTTGGACGCCATGTGGCGACTTCTCATTCGTTCGGGCTATTTTTTTTACAAACGTGAAAGTTGGGGCTACTTTCTTTACAAAAATGGAAGTTCGGGCTCTTTCATAGTATTTGCCCTATTTTTTATTCAAATTTTCGAATAAAAAATATACGAAATGACGAAATACACAAAAGAGAGGTTTTTGATGTGGATATCGGAATCCGATATCTAACGCCAATAATCGATGTCGTCATCCTCCCCCCTGAGATGAAGGTAGATGGCGACATCGAGATGGATATTGACATCAGATATCGGCACTGTAGCAACCGATATCCAATACCGATATCCGATATCCGGATATCGAAAAAACAGATACCGAAAATTCCCTTTCCGGTATATGATACAACATCCATCCCGATACCGTCATCCAGTACTGGTATCAGGACAGGCAAACACTACGGCTTAGGGCGGCCGGGGCGGTTGAGGTGGCCGAGGGCAGCTGAGGTGCCCTAGGGTGGTCGAGGCAGCCAAGGCAGCGGAGACGGCCGAGGGCAGTCGAGGCACTGGCAGCCTCTGATTTTGCAAGGGGCAGCAGAGATCCAGCAGTGGCAGAGCGGCGGCCGGATCTCGAGCGGCCAGGTGGCACGGAGTTGATGGTGATGGCGTAGGCGCGACTAGGGTTCCGACGGTGGAATTCAGGCGTAACGGGAAACCGGGCAGAACAGGGTTTGGCGGAACGGGGAACGGGAAACGGGCAACGGGTGTCGGCCCTGTTCCCTTTCCGTCCTCCTCTCTCACTCTCTATTTTTGTCCTTTTTTCTATTTTTATTCTTCTTCTCACAAGAGGACGCAACGGGGATACCTTTTTTTCCAAAAATTTAAAGTCTTCTTTTTCTCTTTAGGGCACCCTCTCCTTCCCTTATGTAGGGAGGGTGATGGGCCCTAAGGAGGGACCAGAAGAGGGGGTGGCCCATTAGGAAAAGGGCCCCCTATTAAGACCACTTATACAAATGTTTCAAAACAAAACAAAAAGAGAAAAGGGTTCAAAGGTAAAAAAAGACGAAACGGAAAGGGCATTTGCGAGGATAATGGCCCGAGAAAAGCAAAACTATCTAGATACCTCTGCCCTCGCTTTGGCGTGTCGTACTAGCGGGTCTTGAGCTGGCGGGTGTCGCTGGCGACGACATGGACTTCGGCGTTGTCCTTGATGGAGTGGGATCTCGTGTTCCATCAAAGATATTATTTGATTCAATATAGATTGACAAAATGAAGGAAGATCATACATTTGATAGATCTAGGTCTGGATGATAATATAAATTATTTTAATGTTTCTATATGAATAAAGACATCAGAGAAAGAGAGGGATACCTAGATAGATTAATTAATTTTACCTAGATTAATGAATCAAAGAAAGAACGTATATATGATAAGAGTTTAAGATTAAGAGGGATGAGATAATTTTTTATAATTATGATGTACGGAAATGAAAAATTTTAGATAGAGAGGAAAGTAGAAGGTAGGGACAATAATAAGAGTAACTAAGAGTTAACTATATATTAATATGATTATTGTGGTAGATTCTTGATGAATCTGAAATGCACCATGAAAGCAAATACATCTTACAGCGAATTCTTCTCTCTTGTATGTTAATTCATATTTTGCTGGGCTGAATTCAAATTTAAATAAATAAAAACTAAATAGATAGAGCAATGCCCACACCAGCTGCGGGCTGGCAAGCGCAAAGAACTCATGGGGTTCTTATTTATTTTGGAAGCATTTAATGTTTCTCCTCATGACTCATTGATCAATTTATCATCCATGCTTAGGCAGAGTATTCTATTTTCATTACTTTTCTCATATCATTCAGGTTTCGTCAACTCATTTTCGTCTAACATGGGAATAAGTTATCTAAGTATTATAAGACCATCATTATACTTTACCTACCCTTCATCCATTCTTTTGAGACATTTGTCATTTTCCTCTCTCTTTACACAATTGATTCTTTGATACACAATTGATATTCTGTGTTTGTATGAAAAGTGAAGAATGACTAGCTCTTACTTTCAGGAGGGAGGAAACTTAGTGTGGAAACACCACCTGTGACTGAGTGATAATACCAAATGAGGGAATGCATCACCTAGATTATAGTATCATGCCCAGAGAGAAGTAGGGTTTAATCATGACCACCAGCTCTTTCCAAATCATAGGGGAGTCTATTATGAGAATTCTAGCAGTACAAGGGTATAATCGTACACAGAGGTGTAGTTGATATCATGATCACTTCAACCTCGTGTTGTTAATATACTAGGGTGAATGACATAATAAGATATTCTAAAAGCCATTGCTAAGGGACTAGCAATGATTTAAGTTAGGGCCTCTAACAACATTAAATTTTTATCTTAATTTGACCATATTTAAAGGTTTTTTTTTTATTGAACTAATTATAAATGCATGTTACAAAGCTTAACATAATTGAATTAATTCTAGAATCATACTCTAAATTTTCTGCATTTTATGCTTTTTGGGATTTTTCTGACATTAAATTCTGAAAAATGTAATTTTTGAAGTCAGAATATAATTTTTTCTGGAACTTGTTGACATTAAATTTGTAAAAAATCAATTTTCTAAGCCAAAATATATATTTATATATATATATATTAGGCCATTATTTTATTAAATATTAACTTTAGAATAAATATATGTTATTACGATGCCACATGTTGTCATTTGATTCCTCCAACGATGATGAATAATTGTTAGAGGTAATGATTGGCGACACCAATCATTAAAGCCAGTTAATGAGTGGTGTCAGGTGATCATTATACTAAACAGTCACTAGCTAACTAAATTAATTACAAATATAGGTTTATAAATATTATTGATTAAACTCAAATTCTTAATGACGTAACTTCACCCCTTATTTTGAGTTTATCAATTGGCGCCCATTGCCGGGGAACGGTTGCCATTAGGGATTTAACTCTTGTATTTGGTGATTTTATTTTGTTTCATTAACTTATTTTAGATTAAAAATTAGTGTATAAAATTTCTTTTTTATATACAACAAGATTGCGCATTCTTGTTTCTATTTGCGTTAATTTTTTTTGAACTCGGCAATATTAGTATATTCAAAGTGAAATGGCCAATAGAAGTATAAATCATAACCTAGGAAATGAAGTCAAACAAGGAGAAACACCAAATGAGAGAGATACAAAAGATGATGTTGAAGATTATGTTATAAATGAGAATGTGGGACCAATAAGTAGAAGACAAAGAGTAAATGAATATTCTATGCCTTTAGGGTATGAAAGGCTTACTCAAATTAATGCTCCCATTGATGAAAAATTGAATTTTAAGATAGATCATCATATGATATAATCTCTTCCCACTTTTCATGGTTTGTCCCAAGAGGAACCTAATAAGCATCTAGAAGAATTTAATCTCATTTGTCAATATTTTCATTTATGTAATGATACTAATGAGGTAATCTAAATGAGATGATTTCCATTAGCCTTCGTGATAAAGCTCGTAATTGTTTCACAACTTTATCTGTAATCTTTAATGGTTGGAAGGAAATGGAATTTATTTCTTGTAAAGATGTAGGTAACACACATAAAATGATCTCAAAGTGTACTTAAAATATTTATAATGTTGTGCCTTATTTAGAGTTTACCAATTGACACTAGCAAAGAACCACTTCGACGTAGTTTATGCATTTCATGTAGAAGTATATGAGTTATTGCTCAGCACTTCACTTGTAAACCTTGAGACCCAAGTGTTGTTATCCTCAGCTCTGATTCAGAATAAGAGGTTGAGGTTGCCCAACCTACAGCCATCAGGTGCAATGCACTCATCTTAATAAGGGGACCACTAAACCGTCTTCCTCCCTAGGGAGCAGAAGAACAATCACATCAACGGGTGCTGAACAACATGAGACGAGCACATATCTTGTTCAAACCGACATTCACCCCTAGTTATATGATGATTGCTTTTGTGATTATATTTTCTAGTGTAACCACAACTTTACACCTGGCATGATTGGAAAGTACTCCATAATGAAGTGTTTTTTTTCCACCCCCCCAACCTTATCTAACCCAAGTGATTCCCCCACCATTTTTTTATTTTCCTTTCCCTTTTATTCAAATTTCATAAAATGCGGTGCTTTACTTTAAAGTTTGGCGCTCACAACAGGATCCGGTGTCAATGAATTGTTCCATGAGCGAGATTTTTCCAGAATTAAGCACTCAGGGTATTTAAAGTATATGTTTTTTAGTGTGGTTATTCGAGAATTAGTGTCATATTATTCTGCTTACCTTCTGTGCACTTCAATGTGGATTCCAATTCATTGCTTGTTCGGATACATCAGAGAGAGGTCAAGAAAGATCAAGAACAAGAGAGAAGAGGGAGAAATAGAAAGAGAGACAGATGAGAGGGAGGGTGATATAGAAAAAGAGACCAGGATGGGGAGAGACAAACCAAGAGAGAAAGAAGGGGTAGACAAAGAGAGATAGAGGGAGAAAGAGACAAAAAGTGAGCAAAGAGGGGGAGAGACACAACAAGGAGATAGAAAGAGAGACTGGGAGAGAAAACAGGGAAAGAGAAATAGAGACTGAGAAAGCGAAGTGAGAGAGAAAGATAGAGAGAGAAGAAGAAGAGAGATACGGAGAGAGAAGAGGGCGAGAGAAATAGAGACAGAAAGAAAAAGGAGAGATAGAAAGATAGAGAGAGAAGAGGGGGAGAGAGAGAAAGAGAGATCGAGAGAGAGAAATAGAGACTTAGAGAGAAAATATTTAAGAGGGAGATAGACCACAAGAGAGAGAAATGGGAGAAAGAGAAAGAGAGAAAGAGAGAAAAAGAGAAAGAGTGATCAAGATAAAAATATTTAAGAGGGAGAGAGACCACAAGAGAGAGAAGAGGAAGAGAGAGAGAGAGAGATAGAGAAAGATATATGTATAGAAGAAGGAGAGACCATAAGAGAGAGATGAGAGAGAGAGCGAGAAAGAGAGACCGAAGAGAAAAGGGGGAGCGAGACTGAGAAAGAGAAACTGCGAGAGGGAAATAAGAGAGAGAGAGAGACCCAGGAGAGAAGTGTTAAGTGATAAAGAGAGAATGACAAAGAGAAAGACAAATAGAGAGAGCAAAAGAGATCTGTAAAAAATAATTTGTTCATATAACATTATGTTGTTGGATTTTAGAGGCCGAGATCTGGATGAACAAATCAAAATGATTTACAGCGGAAGACTTGAACGAATCGAATGACATCAACAAAAACATTAAATGAAGTGCCTTTCCACGGATCGCATCCATGATTTCTTGGATCGCGGAGTGAGCTGAGTCGAGCTGCTCACGTGTGCAGCCTCTAGACGTATCCATGCGGTCCTCGGCACATCGGATCTCCCCCTTCTCATTGAAGATCCCCATTCTTTCTCCGTCAACATCGTTATGTCGTCCCAATCACATCGGGGAGGTAGAGGGGGTGTTGGGAGATGGGAGAAGAAGTGAAAAGGCCCCTGAACAATTCTGGCCTGGGTGAATTTCGTTCAGGGCCTTCCCCTATTTGTACTGAGTGGATTTTTTCATAAAACCCCCAATACTTAAGTATATCTTCCAACGTCCAAAAGACCATTTGCGTGTGACCATCAAGGCCCATCTATCAGTCTAGTTAAGGACTCCAATGGCCCAATTACCTTAATTGGTCTTCCAAATTAATTAAATATAGCATCATATAAATTAATTAATGTCGAATTGCTTTAACCCTATCGATAGGTCGAGACTCCGACACGTGGGATGCCAAGCTACACCTCGTGTCCTAGAAGATATAAAGGAGTGTGTATCAACTTACTCATGGAACATGTTTGTCATTGGTTACCATGTATGTATAATCCCTCATCCACTTGACGCTCCTTCAACGACTTAGGGTATGGTCAACTGTCAAACCCTAATTGGTCATCCGAGTTAATACTGGTGCATTCAAAAATCATTTGAGAACTCTTCTCTGATATTTCACTGCCTTGGCCAAGGACTTCATCGCATCATCTTCCTTGAGCTGTCACCTCTTATACCGAGGTTGGAAGGTCCCATCTTGACCACTCAATCGCCTTCGTGTACTTCTTGATGCACCCGAACTAAGACCGTTTAGAATCCCATGATTAGAGACTCATTGGCCATAGCCAAAGTACAACCGCCCGTCCACAAGACGTCTTTGGTGTCTCAGGTCTAAGGACCACTTACACAACCGTGACGCGAATCAACCTGATTGACAGTTCGGTATAATACCATTCAGGAATTAGTACGGATCAATTCAGTGAACTCTTTCCACTAAAGAGCACCCACTATCTATCCTTAGTGTCGCCACACTAATGGCTATGGGACCGGCCATACTCATCATATGAGTGAGGCTAGATAGTGCTATTCTATCTGGATACTTTGATGTCCTTCTCACGTATCCTTTGAATAGGAATGTTTAGAACACATGCTTAAAGACTAGTGATCTCCGTATTACGATCTCATCATAATTCACTAAGTCTGATCATGTATTCATGGACTTCATTATGAGCATCACACGTGCACTATAATGAATATGTTCTATTAATGAACATGGAACGAGATGTGGAATGTGTGATTGGCTTGCCGGCCGCATATATTTCCATCACCATGGTCCTCGAAGCGCCCCCTGGTCAAATGTACAACATACCCCAATGTTAACCCACAGCATCCCCTGCTCGGAGCCATCCTTGATCATCAACATGCCTCCGCTAACTCACACTAACACTTATTCCAATTTGGTCCTCGTTGGAACCGTATTGGGTGCCTCGAGCACTGGCATGTTGCAACGCCACCCATAGTAACACACCATGTGACGTGAATTTGTCTCGGCACTTTTGTGCACCATGGCCACACCCACTACAACATTCATGCGCCCTGGCATTAGTGGGTCACCCCCACAAGAAGAAACAGCGGGGCATGGCATAGGCAATGGCAGGCCCTACCTACTCTCCCCCTGATTTGTTTGCATGTGCACGCTGCCAAGAACAAGCATCATGTGGGCATTGGCTTTAAAGATTAGGGAACGGGCATCACCACTCCTAGTGTGCATAGTGCCTACAAGACAGACTCACCCTCTATGGTCCCTAGTCATTGCAGGGCCAATGGCAGACCACAACCCTGGGCAAGTATCTAGGGCTTCCCCTTGGGCAAGCCATGGCAGACCACTCCCAAACTCTATGTGGTTGGCGCACAGGCCTCCGCACAAGAATGGCACATACTCTAGGGCCTTACAATAAGGGTTTGTTGAAGATGATCCTTTCGAGCTCCTAATGGCCAAAAGTATCATACTGCATGGTTTTAATGATCACTTTCAAAGTTTTGTGATGAATTATAGAAATTTCTACTTATCCAAAGAGAGGTAGACAATCATCTTGGAGATTTCTTTGCTCGAAAAGTATGAAAATCTTGTGATGAAGCAATATTTTTCATAGGGAAAACACGACAATGCGTGGTGAAATCGATTTTTTGCCCTAGGCATCAATCTCTGATCCTTCTTTGAATTCGAGCCGCTAATATCTTGAGTGTTGAAACTCGTTGATGAAAACTATGACCTAAGACGCTACGGTTGAAATGCAGAATCAACCCGGAAGAGATAAATGTCGACGTATAGAGACAGATAATAAGAACCTCTTTACATCACAAGCGTGACGTCAACGTCCAAGGCTCTCGGTGCAGGGCACTAGCTTCTTGCGTGGTGCAGTAGAGCAACTCTTTCTTCAACTCCCAAGCCAAGGGAGTAACCACCAAGGAGTGATAAAGATAAAACAATGGAGAGAGAGAGGAGAAAAGAGGAAGAGACAAGAATAATGAACAGAAAAATAACTTGACGGCTGCAAATCGGATTAGGGTTCAAGGGGGATGAACAAACCTTCAAATAAAAGAGAAATGAGCCCCCAAATGGGCCATTTTCTCACAAAGGACAAGAGGGGAGGGGGCGCACCTCGATTCCCGTGCTTCTCCCTTATTGGGGCCTTGACAAGTCAACCCCCCTTCTCTCGCATTCCCACGGTGGGGGGGTGGACAAACCCCAACAAACTCCACCTTGGTAGACACCCTAGTCGCGCTAGCTGTTCTTATCGCTTTCCCACGCCGTAGGCGCTCCACCTCCATCAAGGTATCTGCAACATGCACCAAGTCCAAACAATGCTTGAATTCGTCGTGACAACCTTTGTCAACATATCTGTGGCATTCGCCTTTGTGGGCATCTTTTATAGAATAATTTCCTCATAATTCAGCAGCTCCTGAATCTTGAGATACCGCACGTCAATGTGCTTCAACCGTGCATGATAGACCTGGTTCTTTGTCAAGCAAATGGCACTCTGACTGTTGCATAATAGAGGAACTCCACCTTGAGCAATGTCGAGTTCTTCGAACAAGCCCTTCAGCCACAAGGCCTCCATAGCAACTTTTGTTGCCGCCATGTACTCCGCCTCAATCGTAGACAATGCAACAGTTGACTGAAGTGTCGACTTCCAGCTCACAGGTCCACCGGCCACCGTAAACACATAACCGGTCGTGGATCTTCGATTGTCAATGTCACCTGCAAAATCACCATCAACATAACCACGTACTGAAAGTGAACTCCCTTTGTCGAAGAGAATTCCCATATCAGTTGTGCCCTTCAAGTATCGAAGAATCCATTTCACCGCCCTCCAATGCTCCTTACCCAGATTGCTCATAAACCTGCTCACCAGTCCAACTACGTGAACTATATTCGGCCTTGTACATACCATAGCATACATGAAAGAACCAACGGCACTAGCATAGGAAATAGACTTCATTTCAGCAATGTCTTCAACAACTTCAGGTTTCTGAGCAACATAAAACTTGAAATGGTTAGCAAGAGGAGTATGCACTGCTTTAGCATTCCTCATGCCAAACAGTTCAACAATCTTCCCAAGATAGCTCCTATAAGTCAACCATAGACGACCATTCACACGTTCTCTATGAATCTCCATTCCAAGGATCTTCTTTGCAGCTCCAAGATCCTTCATTTCAAATTCCCTGCTCAACAATGCCTTCAACCGTCCAATAACATGTAAATTCTTCAAAGCAATGAGCATATATCATCCACAAAGAGCATCAAATATATAAGACAACCTCATGTAGACGCAACAATCAAATTCGTACCTCAAATAGCCAATACGCACCATGTATGAGTCAAACTTCTTGTA
Source organism: Wolffia australiana (assembly GCF_029677425.1). Lineage (NCBI taxonomy): Eukaryota > Viridiplantae > Streptophyta > Magnoliopsida > Alismatales > Araceae > Wolffia > Wolffia australiana. The sequence continues at coordinate 3,835,040 of NC_135847.1, read as the reverse complement.
CCACTACCTCGGAGACCGCTTCAGCCCATACAAGGACTTCCTCAAGCTGAAAACAAGGTTCTCTGCCCCCGGTACAATGAAGCCTTCAGGTTGCTGCATGTAGATCACTTCCTCCAAATCACCATGAAGGAATGCCGTCTTCACGTCCAGCTGCTCCAACTCCATGTTCTCATGCGAAACAATGGCCAACACCATGCGAACAGATGTGTGTTCACAACATGTGAGAAGATCTCATTATAGTCAACTCCCTGTTTTTGAGAAAAGCCCTTTGCGACTAGCCGTGCTTTGTATGATGGCTGCTCCGCATTAGAAAGTGGCGCCTTCTTCTTAAACACCCACTTGCATCCGGTAGCATGCTTCCCGTCTAGAAGCTCCACCATCTCCCATGTTTGGTTCTTGTCCAAGGATGCGTGTTCCTCGGACATTGCCTGCAGCCATCTATCTTTCTCGAGGCAATTCAGTGCCTCCTTGAAAGACATTGGTTCTCCATCTCTTGCAAACAAAGCAATAGTCACATAATCATCAAGACGTGTAGGCTGCCTCGTCTCCCACCTCGCCCACCTAACAGCAATGCTCTCATCAGTCGATCCTTTACCGTCAACTGAATTAGGTTGAATGTGCACATTCTCCACCTCCACCCAAGTCCTTTCTTGGACATTGCCGCCACCTAAACTCTGATCTCCCTTCTAATTGGAAGGCTTCACCATGTGATTTTCATCAAAAGCCACATCCCTACTGAAAACAATCTTCTGCGCTTCCGGATCCCAAAGCCGATAGCCCTTCACCTCGTTGCTATAACCCAAGAAAATGCACTTCTTGGACTTTGGATCAAGCTTCGATCTCTCATCAGCAGGTGTAAGAACATAACCCAGACATCTAAATACATGCAACATGGAATAGTCAACAGGTTTTCCATTCCATACCTCTTCAGCCATCTTTCCATCAAGAGCAGAATTCAGCGACCTATTCGCCAAATATGCCGCCATCTGAACTGCTTCTGCCTAGAACTCCTTGGGCAATTTAGCATTCAGCCGCAAACACCTTGCTCTCTCCGCAATGATGCGGTTCATGCGTTCTGCAACGCCATTCTGCTGAGGGATCTTCTTTACCGTAAAATGGCGCCGAATGCCATGCTCTATGCAGAACTTATCAAATTCAGAAATTTTAAATTCTGTACCATTGTCAGTCCGCAAGACCTTGATCTTTCTCCTCGTTTGGTTCTCAACTCTTGCCCACCAAGTCTTGAACCGTGAGAAAACATCTGACTTGTGTTTTAAGAAATAAACCCAAACTTTCATAGAAAAGTCATCAAAAAATGTTAAAAAATACTGAGCACCTCCATGACTGATCACGTCAACGGGCCCTCAAGCATCAGCATGAATATAATCCATGACACTGCCAGTGTCACGCTTTGCCATGTTGAACGTTACCCTGCACTGTTTGCACATGACACATTACTTGCAAAAATCCAATTTGCAAGACCTCACCCTGGGTAGCAGACTTCATTCATGTAGCTTCTACATACCGGTCTCACTCCTATGGCCCAAACGCAAGTGCCACAAGAGTGTGTCATCCGTCATCCGCTCATGTGGTGTAGTAACTGCAGCTCCACCTATCACAGTGCTCCCTTCAAGCTTGTAAATATTGGCTCGTAGATGTGCCCCCTTCATCACAATGAGCGCTCCCTTATAAACTTTCAATACTCTGTGCACGGCCTTGAATGTGCAGCCATTCGCCTCTAAATACCCGAGGGAAATCAAACTCTGTCGTAGTTCTGGCACGTGTCGCACATTTCTCAACACTCTGATTGCTCCGTCAAACATTCGGATCTTCACCGTTCCAATGCCGACAATCCTACAAGGAGCGTTGGTTCCCATATAAACCACTCTTGAAGCACTCGCATAAGAGTGAAACCAGTCAACGTGAGGACATAAATGATAAGAACAACCAAAGTCCATAATCCACGAGTCTAATAATTCATCAGCCGCGACAAGGGCAGTGTAGACGTCTCCATCACATCCTTCTTCCACCATGGTGACATTAACAGTGCTCGTCTCACCAGCCTCTGTCTTCCCATTCTTCAACTTTGAACAATCTCTCCTCAGATGTCCTTTCTCATGACACTTGTGGCATGTCACGCTCTTCAACCACTTGGTCTGAGACTTGCACCGATGATTCTTCTCTACCGACTTCCCCTTCTCCTTCTCCCATACACGTTCCTTCCCGTTCTTCATGCAGAGTGCCTCGCCATGGGTATCTTCAGCTCCATTCTTTCGCTGATAATACTCCATCAAGGTTGTAATAACCTCCTCAAGGCCTGGCACTTTGCTTCCATGCAACAAGGTCGTCAAGAGGTGATCATACGACTCGGGAAGAGAAACAAGCAGAAATATCACTTTGTTCTTGTTGGAGAACACCTCCTCAATCTTCATCATATATGTAATCAACTGATTAAAACAATCAATATGAACATATAAATCAGCACCTTCAGCCATACGCAGCCCGAACAACCGTCTCTTCAATGCCAACTTGCTCATCATCGACTTTGATGCAAAGCGTTTCGCCAACTTATCCCAAATTGCCGCGGGATCCTTGTCGTTGAGAACATGATAAAGAGCACTATCAGATAAACACGACCAAATGGTGCTCGCGGCCTTTTGCTGATACTTGTGCCAATCAGCTGGCGTAAAATTATAAGGCTTCGGCCCGTCCAAGGTCAACGTCAAATCCTGCTGGATCAATAGATCGTACACCCGCTGCTGCCACAGGTTAAAGTTCGACGAACTGTCTAGCTTGTCAACATCAAAATGAGATGAAGACGATGCCATATCAAATCCGACTAAAACAACCAATAGCTCTAATAACACTTCTCGAAACTCTTTGAAGAAAACAACAAAGTAAGACGCTACGGTAAAAATGTGGAATCAACCCGGACGAGATAAATGTCGATGTATAGAGACAGATAATAAGAACCTCTTTACGTCACAAGCGTAATGTTAGCGTGCAAGGCTCTCGGTGCAGGGCACTGGCTTCTTGCGTGGTGCAGTAGAGCAACTCTTTCTTCAACTCCCAAGCCAAGGGAGTAACCACCAAGGAGTGATAAAGATAAAACAATGGAGAGAGAGAGGAGAAAAGAGGAAGAGACAAGAATAATGAACAGAAAAATAACTTGACGGCTTCAGGGTTCAAGGGGGATGAACAAACCTTCAAATAAAAGAGAAATGAGCCCCCAAATGGGCCATTTCCTCACAAAGGACAAGAGGGGAGGGGGGCACCTCGATTCCCATGTCCCCTCCCTTATTGGGGCCCTAACAAGTCAAGCCCCGCCTCTCCCCCATTACCGTGGTGGGGGGGCTGACAAACCCCAACAATGAGTTTATGGTACGCGTAAGCTTCTTACTTGTCTAAAGTTAAATTAATCCCTAGTTCTCAAGAACGATTCGAGGACAATGCAGACATACTTGCTGCAACAAATCGAAATCCGTATTATCATGTATGTGCAAGCTGGGGTACGCCAAGAACCAATTCTGGTGCAGCGAGGGCATTTTGTGAAGATGGTTGCGAAGATGATGGTGCACTGTGGGTGTGACAAAGATGGATGGGCACGCGACTTGATGGCTACGACCTATTGGTCAGCGTTCGAGGATAACTCAGCGTTAAGGCGGTAGCTACGTCCTTTTCTGTAAAAGTGTTTTATATTTTGAAGACATATATATCAAATCTGATGTATCTATATCAGCAGACCATGGCACGCATTGAATAAGGGTAAGCTCATAAAGATATTTAATCGCACATCGCAGATATGTTTTAGCGTATCGCCCCATTCAGCCTACAGTCATGAGCTACTCAAGTTCAGGGAATCTGGGCATTTATATATTTTTTGCAAATATCCCATCTTTCAACTATACATGCTGACGGTCCCTTGGGTCCTTATGGATAGTTCTATTTTAAATATTCCTTATTTCACAATTTGACTTTTTTGCTTGTTTCCTCAAACCTGTAATCCTCTAGGCTTACGAAGAATTAAAAATCTATTTCTTGCCACACTCATCTTCCATGAACAAATCTTGTCCGATGATACCTCGGGAACTCTCCAAGAAAAAATGCAGGCATTTTGAGCCCAAGTGGATTTGGAGTATGCCCTATTTTCCAAAATGCAAATGCCATGAAATCCCGAGTCAAGAGGAAAAGGCAAACCAATACATTTCACCAAACTATAATCACATTTGTTTTATCTAGTTCTCTTCTGTGCAACGAAAGAGGCTAAATCATATGACTGGTTTTAGGAGCTTGAGGATTTAGTTGTCGCCCAGACCATCAATTGGTGGTATTTACCCAAAAACCAACTATTTGTTCTGTGCATGATGAAAGCTACCTCACGAGAATCACATCTGGGCCTTCTTAGATAAATACTTTTGGAGGGAAATGCATTAGATGTTGATACAACGATTTCAAAATACCTTTATTCCTTAACCCTGTGATCTCGCAGCCATTTATCTGGAGACGCTAAGGATAATGGGTGCTCTTTGTTGAAAGAATTTTCTGAACTGGTTGATATCAGTCCCTGAAAGATTTTATACCGATCCTCAAGCATGCTGGTTTATGTCACAATAGTTTAATAGGTCTTTCAGCCTGATAATCAAAAGACATCTTGAAGATACACCGTTCAGTTTGGCTATGAACCACAAGGCACAATCAACAAATTACAAATTTTCCTAGTCCGGATGCAGCAACAACTCCATGAAGGTGATTCTATATTCTAGATGTGATCATCTGTCTCAGAGTTTGAGAAGATTCAATTGAGGTTTAATAATAAGTCAATGTCGTATTGGTGTTGCAGAATGGTCGTAGAGCTCTCATAGCATGCATATTTTATCTGGAGTTAACGTAATAAATCACCTTATGGATTAAACAAGTGATGCCATTTTTCAAGTTATCAGAATATGCACACTATTATTTGTGATGTTTAACATTAGTTTTGGATTTAGGTATTTGACCTTTCCAAGGTCAAGCACTTTTATTCTAATAATTCTGTTGTGTTCTAATTTAGTATGCTTCAAATAAGTACAATGCCAAATAAGGAGGATAAATACTGTTGTAACTTTTTTGAGCATTTCACCGAATAATTTAGAGGGTGCCTATTGAATGAGGAATGATAGAACATGCCTTATGTCAAACTTATCTCTAGCATGTGTGGCACATGTGTGCAAAATTATGTCCTCACATGTAACTATAGTGGTAGCCGTAGAAAATTGCAAAAATCAACTGGCAGTTGCGACGACGAAGACATGTATTAGGTGGCCATGATGGCAGCGACGTGGGCTAGGTGGCCCTGACTGCGGTAGCACGGGAGAAGCTGCTGCACCTATAAGGGAGCACAGCAGGTGCTGCAGTAGATGGGAATAAAATTTTAGTTTTTATTGATAAATCGTCAGTTAAAACATGTGCATGGTCTGTTCTTTGGCATTGTTTCCATTTTGATGGGACCAAATCATACAAGTGGTTTTATCACGTGATTTGTCAATGAAACAAAATTTTGATCCCCTTACAATGTATAAACACGGGTAATGTGGTGAGTATGGGTTAAATATGCAGAGAGTTAGGGTTACTTCTTTTCAAAAAAATCCCCATAAAGTATATCAAATCTGCTAAAAAAGAGGTCGCTCAACTCATTAAAGTTCAGATAAACTTTTTAGAATTTCTTTATTTTCAGATAGAGGGTAATGTAAGTAATATTAGAAATATCTTTTCCATTACAATGTTTTAAAGTACGAGTAAACTTAATGGAAATTTGAAAATGGTGACTTAGACCAGCCCTCTAACAATAGCTGAGTTCAGGGTAAATCTTTGAGTATAAATTTACAAAATTTGTATTTGATAACTTAGAAAGATAAAGTATGATTTTCATATAAATATGGGAATTTTTTGAAATGAGACAAATAATTTCAACATTAAAATCCATGGCTTTATAAAGTATGACGATTATGACATTGGCTCAAAGTCAAAACATTGAGGAAGCAATTGATGTCACAACTGATGGATACTATGTGGACGTCAAGCTAATCATGCTACCATGTTTATTAAAGTTCATTTAATAAAATATTAGCTTTAATTATTATTCTGTGTGATTTTTATAATGTAGTCCATGAATACGTGCAATGAATTAGTAAATTATGATCAGATCATAATAAGCTGATCACTAGTCTTTAAACATGTATTCTAAATATTCCTATTCGATGGACAGACGAGACGGACATCGAATTATCCGCATAGAATAGCACTAGCTGATCCTATTTATATGATAAGTATAGCTAAACATGTATCTATTAGTGTCGCAACACTAAGGACAAATAGTGGGTGTTCTTTGGAGAACGAGTTCACTGAATTGATCCGTACGAATCCCTGAATGGTATTATACCTAAACGATAATCACGTTGATTCAAGTCATAGTTGTATAAGTTATCCACACCAAGGACATTTATTGAGTGGAAGAGTACGTTTTGACTATGACTTGTGAACCTCTAATCATGAGATTCAAATAAGTTATATATCGGATGTAGTAAGAGGCTTACAGAGATGATTGAGTTTTCAAGATGGGATCATCCGCCCTCGGTATAAGAGTATTTTAGGATGTCGTTAGTTAAATCGCTTTATTGTTCTTCTTGATACCTGTCTGAACTTCTAAATCACTTGGCTTGAGTCGAATGTACAAGCCCTGACTAGGATTAAGGGGTGAAATATAGAGATTTTCTAGCTATTCCAATTGCATTTGAAAGAAAACTATAAAAAAACTTACATAAAGTGATGGGCGACCATTTCAACACCAAGACGGAACGCCGTCAGCAACCGCATCGAGCCGCACGAGCCGACGTCCGCAACACCTCGTTCAAGTACTCCAAGTGACGATGAAGCTGCAGGCGCTTTTAGCTTATGGGCCGGGCCGTTTGTGTGTTGGCCTTGTCCATTTTGATCGTCTTGTTTCTTCTCGTGTTTAGAGATAACCGCTCGTGTTGAGACAGTTCCATCAAGTTACGCCGATTAGGCATGCCCATAACGCTATATAACGACTGCATGCCCAAGAGGACGGACAGACTTGAGATTTGAAATCAAAGTGTCCTTGTGTTTTTTTTTTCGTTTCAGTGTTCCTAGCCATAGATGTCGACTCTCAGAACGTGGGATCGTGGCCACCTCTGCACGTCGAGATCATCGTGAATGTTGCCCTTGTTTGCTGATATTCTAGTTTCCATTTAGCATCAAGAATCGCTCATCTTGGCGGTTGTTGTGATCAAGAAACACCCAAGAAGGGTCCTGCGCGGAGATTTTGGGATATTGGAGTCTCATGTTGTTGTCACCATCGTCGCCAACGCCGCCGTTCTCGCCGTCGCCATCCTCGCCACCGCCGCTGGCTCGCCTCTACATTGCCATTTGGTGCCCACGTCGTTGGGCGCCTCTGCTTCCCCGCGTGACAGCCTTTCCCGAGCAATCCGCGCCCCGGCCATTGCACCCGAGTCCCATGCACCATTCCACGCTGGTGCCAATGCACGGCTGTGCCCCCACACACCCGCGACGTCTCACCTGCACCGGTGCACCGATGCCTCTTTGCCTTGTCCGCGTGTGTTGTCCCACGCCGGGCGCCCTCGCCAGCGTGTGCCCCACCGCAGAAGCCCGTACCTGTGCGATCGTGTGTGCGTACCCGCGCCTTGCGCACCTACAGGCCTATACGACGCTCGCTTGTACCTGTTCTGCCAACTCCAGCGCTCTCGACTACTCGCTGCACCGCTAGTGCCATTCTACCTGCCTCGACCAACAAACTGCTGGCCGTAGCTACTCCTTCTAGGCCGTGCTCACCACCAACAACTCGTCAAGGTTACGTTGTTCCCCCCCATCTCTTGCAATTTTAGTTCAATATCTTCCTTTCAGTATTTGCCAATTATTTTCCGAGCCTCCAGAGTTAGGAGTCCCTATCTCGTTGCCCTGTCAATACATCCTCCTAGTGAGTAGATAGGTTATTTTCTTTGTGGTACCCCTTAATTTGTTTCGTAGGACGTTGGACGCCAGTGCGTAGTAAGATACTCCTCGCCTTACGCGTCTGGATTGGTCCAAAGGGGCATTGGGAAGTTGGTTGTGCTCAGTCAAACTTCGCCAAGTTGACTACTCATTGAATTTGACTGTTAATTCGTTGTACTTGTCGTTGATCTCAAATTTGTCATCATATCATCTAGCATTTAGTGCAGTCTTAAGCGTTAACAGTGGTGTAACGCGAGCCGTCCAATCCCGGCCCTCACCATGTTACATCAAAATGGGTTAAGATTCTAGGAGATTAAATTTTCCAATTCATTGTCCAATAGAGTAGTTATTACTGAATTGTAGAGACTAGAGAACCAACCAAAACACATCAAAATTTTCTTCTTAATCTCTCTAATTGAACTCTTTGATCCTTTCAATTGGATCAATTAATTCACCTTAGAGCCCCTTATTTCTTCTACTCCTCTCATCTGTCCTAACCCTCTCTCTAACCTCCTTGTCTACATAGGCTGATTTAATCCTCATTAAAGATCAAATTTACTTTTATTAGGGTTTATCAAATAAATCATCAAAATTGAATTCCTTACTAGCTTCCCTTGGACGATACCTTTACTCATAACTATACATTGTAAGTTAAGATTTCATAAATTTTATTGTATAAGCTGAAATTAACATGACAAGGGTTTAAAATTTTATAAAATTCACCCCTATTTTTGGCTTATCATTAACCACACCAAAATCGTTCAAGATTCTCGCGCGGACGATAGATTATACATATACTGTAACCAATGACAGTAAAGGTTCCGCAAGAGTGCTCAAGACTACTCGTATATTCTAGTGCACGTGGTGTAGCTTGGAACGTCATGAGATGGAAACTTAACCTATTGATTGGGTTAAATCAATCATTAGTTAATAAATCTATATGTTGATATAGTAAATTAATAAGGTTGGTCAATAAATATTGTTGGGCCATCTAAAGTTGTTAAAACTTGTTATGAGGAATAGAGACTTCCAATCTATAAATCTTGCAATTTGAGATTGGAGTACTAGGACATGGATCCTAAAAATTCAACACCTAATTTTTTTGAATTTTATGAGGATGTGGTTGTCAAGCATTGATTTTTCCAGACATACCTCAATAGAATTTTCATTATATCTATCAATGCTATGAGGACTGGAAAAACCATATCTACTACCACCAAAATTATAGGAAACACATAGTTACGACAAACAATTTGCGATGAAGGTAATGAAAGAAAGTGAGGATCCAATGAAAACCATTATATGTTTAATCCAGAATGCAATTAAACCCAAACATATTCCAGGAATAAAACATTATTTCCAAATTTCAAACTTGGCCAACTTTGATTTGGAAAATTTTAATTATATCTGCTTTTAGATCAATAATGATTAGTTTTCCTGGAAACTTCAAAATGAGACTCATGAGTTTAATGCCATGGTAATGGTTAAAATATCGTAAAAATAACAGCAACATGAATCATAATCATGAGACTTAGGTATTAAATATAGTGGATGTGATATAAAGTAATTCGCAAGAAGCATGTTACCATACCCCAAATTGAATCATCGATGATCCCTCCATAATAGAAATGTATAAAGTGTATAAATAGACTAACAAGTACCTTGAACATCTATGGGTTGAAAATTGGTATATTTTGAAAGAAACTGTCTACCTCAAGTGTTGTTAAAAGGAACTAGTGTACTTAAAATTTTAGGGTCCATCAGTAAGTACATATAAAGGAAATTATGAAAACATTTTACCATATCCAGATCAAGTGTTGTTTTTTCTAGTTGCAAATTGTAGAATCAAAATGAAAAAATCACAACAAATGTAACCTACTAAAATCCTTTTTATACATAATCACTCTCAATACAATAAATAAAAACACATGGAATAAATCGTTCCATCCTAATTATATTGTTTGTTCATTTTTTAAAAATTCTCTTTTTCACTTCTTTTAATATTAAATACTTTCACAATACAAACTATCTGTGTACCTCCAGAAAAAAGGGGGATTTGAAAATGTAGATCATGGAAATTAGAGGACAAGAGTTGTGTAATTTAAGAATTTTGTGCAGTTTTTAAGCTTATACTTTTACACTCACCCAAATAGTATCCATCAAACCCATCTTGTTGTCCTCATTACTTCTAGGTTTGCTGCCTTGGTTCATCCATGGAAAACATGATTCCATTGGTGGAGAAGCGTCGTAACCGATTCCTAAACAATCTTTAAAATCAAAATCAAATGTACCTTGTGGGGAACTTGTTCCACCCGTGACTTGGCCACTCTGAGACCGTTCCAAAGCCATTCACATGTCCCACCTCTTGAATATCCACTCGATAACGCATCCCTTGGATCTCCACGTCTTCTTCTTCAAGTCTTCATGAACGTCATTGAGATGTTCTCACCATGAAGACATTCTTCTTGGTTGAGTGAATAAGAGAGCGGAGAAAGGAAGGGACTTTCAAATATGACTGGCCAGAGTGCTTGAAATGAGTGCCCCTTCCCTATTTATATTTTACTAAAGTTTTTCTCAAAAATCCTACAAAATAAAATATATCCACCAATGCCCCTATGACCTTACACTTGTGGCCCTAAAGGCCCAAGTATCATTCTAGTTAATACATTTAGTGGACCAATAACAATTATTGCCCGACCTTATTAATTAACTATATCATCATATAGATTAATTAACTAAGGATTGATTTAACCCAGTCGATAGGTTATGTTTTCAGCCATGGTGTGCAAAGATACACCTTGTTCTCTAAACAATATTGAGTAGTGTTTGACAACTCTCTCGGAACCTTCACCGTCATCTATTACCGTATATGTATAATCCATCATTTGCGTCAGACTCTTGAATGACTTAGGGTATGGTTTATCGTCAAACCCTGACTTGTTATTCTATTAGTACTGATGTGCAATGGAGATCATTGGAGAACTCCTTTAATATCCTCACTAGGCTGGCCAAGGATTGTCTGCATCATCTTCCTTGATTCAATATCCTCTTATACTGAGGGTGAATGATCCCATCTTGACCACTCAATAATCTCCGCGAGCTTCTTATTATATCGGAGTTATGAATTTTTTGAATCCCATTATTAAAGGGTCGTAATTAGTAATTAAAATGTAGTCGTCCATTCATGAAATGTCTTTGGTGTCTCAAGTTAGTGGGTTCCTTATAGATTTGTGGCATTAATCAACTTGATTGACGTTTAGGTATTATACCATTGAAGAATTCCTACGGATCAATTCAGTGAACTCTTTCTCTGTAGAGCACCCACTATCTATCCTTAGTGTCGTCACATTAATAGCCACATAATCAACAATAATTATCATATAAGTAGGATCAATTAGTGTCATTCTATCTAGATAATTTTATGTACATCTCTGCTATCCATCGAATAGAAATATTTTGAATACATGCTTAAACGCAAGACTATGTTATGATCTCATCATAATTCACTATGTCATTGCTCATATTCATGGACTTCATTATAAAGATAATGGTGGAATAATGGACGTAATATTATATTCAATGAACTTATATAAATATGATGGTGTGATTAGCTTGATGGCCACATAATATCCACCAGTGGCTCATTGGGCTTTACTCTAGTTGTAAATGTTAAATGCCCAAAAGTATGACAAATTCTACTTATTGATATGGAGACAAAGATATTTTTCATCCAAATGATCAAACCATGTTCCAGATAGGTGAACCAATGGGTGAGAAGCATAGATAAATTTAAAAATGGTAGAGTATGATCTACAAAATCCTCCTAGTTGAACTTTATGGTACCAAGAAGAATGCTTAGATAAAAAGTTAAAATAATTTTAAATGTTATATTTGATTTTGAGGATTTTCAAACTCCCTACATTTAATCACTACTTCACTCCACATAATTTTTTGTAATGCACATGAGCGTTCTATCATAAAATTTATATTTTAAACATAATTATATTTCATACTCAGTTATAATGGGATTATAACATGGATATAGTATAAATAAGTGGGAACAACTACATTTGAATATCGTTTCAAATTATTTCAAAATTTTCACATATTTTAAAAGTGTAAATTTCTTAAATCATGTACTTTTCAACTATGACCTCGTCTTCTCCTAAAAACCATCATTGCAATGACAGAATTAAAATCATGAAATTTCATGGAATAGAAAAAATGTCAAATTTATCTTAAAGCAGGTTTAGGGAAACTAATTGAGCATTAATTCCTTGAAGCATTTGATTTTTCATATATTTTTTGAAGGATTTGATACCCTCACTTGTCTTGTAAAAAACAAGAAACAACCAAACAAAAAAACAATAAAAAAATCAAATATGAATGCAAATTTGTATGTCTTGTTGAGCCTCAAACATAAAACAAATTTTGGTCTGATAATATTTTTGTCATAAAATGCCTCTTTATGGCTTTCTAAGTCTCAACATTTTAACATGCCTTAATTTCTAATTCTTTGAGCTCTTGAATTAGCGTTGGTATATTTTTCCCAGTTTTTTCTAGAGTCCAATCGGGCTTTCTAGTAGCTCAATAAGCCTGAATATCAATTTTGACCAAAATGCAAACACGAATGTCATTTCAAGCCTAAATAGTGGCATCCCTATTAGAGTCTATAATACACTGAAAAATATGATAACGCGCATTTAATAGGTTAGTGTGACCATATTTTGATGTTTATTTGCATTAAATTGCTAGTAGATGTGAGTTATGTAGCCTAAAATGAATAAATTTTTTTAAGAATGATATTTTGAATTTGGGATTTTTAAAAAATTTTCTAGTATTTTTTACATCAAATTGTGAAAGCACGTAGTTTTTTGATTTGAACTATCAATTATTCTGATTTTTTGGCAATATATTCAAACATGTATCCTATTTTAATTTGATAATATATACTTCTAACATATTCATTTGTAAATATCCATTTTGTTGAATTATTTAATGAATATTTGGCTTTTTCCAACTTCCATACCCTCAATCTGATCACTTTCTTCTAATATAAAAACCCTAAAGCATCTTGTCCATCATCGTCATCTCCATGTCAGAATCATCTATCCATTCTTCTGTCACACTGATTAGATCAATTGTTAGCATTTCTTCTTCCACCATTTGATTTGATCATCCACTCAACCCCATTCCTAAATTTTGTCATCCTCTCTTTATATTCATCGTTTACATCCATCATCACTTCACTTCTTGATCTATCTTACTCTCTCATTTCCATTTGATCTTTTTGTTGGGTCTAGTTGCCTACATCTAGATGAAGTTAAGGATTCCATGCAAGACACATAACGGAACCCAAAGACATCAATAAAACCATGGAAATTAAGTACTTTGCATGGATTGCATCCATAATTTCTTGGATCCCAGAGTGAGATGAGTCGAGCAGCTCAAATTTTCAGCCTCTACATGTATCCACCTCATCCTCGACACATTGGTTCTCCTCCTCTTGACAAGCCGTGTTTTACCTCCACCGTTGTTATTACACCAACCCAATCGCATGGAGAGTGGAGTGGAGTCATGGGAGGAGGGAGAAGAAGGGGAAAGCCTTGAACAATTCTGTCCTGGGTGAATTTAGTTCAGGGCCTTTCCTACTTATACTTAGTGGGTATTTTTTACAAAAACCATCAAAACTTAAGTATATCTCGATGTCCAGAGATCATTTGTGTGTGACCATCCAGGCCATGTATCAGTCTAGTCAATGACTTTACTAGCCTAATAACCTTTATTGGCCTTTCAAATTATTTAAATGTATCATCATATTAATTAATTAACACTGGATTGATTTAAGCTAATCAGTAGGTTGAGCCTCCAACACGTGAAGTGCCTAGCTACACCTTTTACTCTTGAAGATACAAAGGACTGTGCGTCAAATCACTCATGGACATTGTGTGTCATTATTTATCATGTATGTATAGTCCCTTATCTGCTTGAATCTCCTTAGACAATTTTGGATATGGCCAACTCTCAAACCTTAATCAGTCCCCCCTCCCTAGTTGAATCTTTGTCCAAAGCCAGCGTCGACGCCTAGGGGTATGGAAGTCTGAGCCCTGGCCATTCAATCCTCTTCATGAAGGTTCAAACGTCTGCAATTGAATTACAGTTAGGAATCCAAGTTAATATGGTGCGCCTACCATGTCATCTCAGCTAGCCTCATCACCAAGTCGCATCAGCTTTTACCCAATTCGATTCATCTACCAAGTGGTTCCTCAATCCTTGTCACCGATCACAGCCAATAGAAGCCTTAGAAAGTAGTAACAACTATTAAATAACATGAACCTCTCGATCTTACTTACGTAGATTGAATGGTCATGATTCAATGATGTCAGACGTTGTCAATGGCAGCATCCAACGGGTAATTCACTAAGGTGAATGTAACTATGTGAGTGCAAATGACCTAGGTGGAGTGTATGAGGAGGTCCAACTTGTGGGAAATCGCAGACATCCAAGCTTCAAGGTAGGTGAACGATTACGATGATGGTGACCTACTGACCCTCGTCGGAGTAATGATGGTGACTATGCCACAAAATGGAATATGTCCATAGGACTCAAATGTAACGAATGGCCTCGCTCGTACCTAGGGAAATACTCAATTTATAGTTTCTCGTTGTTTTCCCTCACCTAATTCTAACCCGAGTGCGGTGGAGCGTAGTCAAATATATCGTGTAAGAAGTAATATAACAATAGAGCAAGGGGAATGCCGTACCTCATTGGTAACAGCATTCATCATCGCCATCTTTGTCAAGGCATGGACTGGTGTGGGCTGATTGGTGGAGGCGTACCATTGATGAGCACAACGTGGCTTGACAGCCAGCGATGGTGCAGCATTGTAGAGAGATACTAGAGGACAAAGTCGAGGAAGACTGGTAGAGACGATCAGTAGCTAAGTGGCTCAAGTGGTCAGCCGATGGCCCATCTTGAGGTGAGGCGACGAGAACAGAGTCTAGTCGTAGTCGCAAGCAACAGTCAGTGGCACGTAAGTGAGTGCGGGCCAATGCAACAGTCGGCGACAGGTGAAGCGGCATGATGACTCAGTGGTGCGACGAATGCTATGACTCAATGCTACGCCCGACTGCACAGATATGGCTCGCCATGGATCTTACCTATCCATCGAAGCTCTAGAGAACCAGTGAGACGAGTTTTGATGTATGTTGCTGCAGGCAGGGCCGTGAGTAGGCAGCGTCGGCGACAACAACCAGGGGATGCATACACAACTGAAGAGGTCTTAGACGATACGATCCTTGGAATGGCATGGCCCGACTTGGCATGGACATCGTCGTTGATGGAAGCACTACTAGCGAGTGGTTAATGCAGCGAATGTGGGAATAAGTGAGTCCAGCAGTTGTGTTGACTAGTCGTAGAATGATCTCACTAAGTGAGGATTCACCGCCATGGAGTCAACCACGACACAACTCCGTGGACACATGAGTGTGCGTCTCATGAGTAGAGGGGCAATTGTGTGACTCGATGAATCCCAAAGTTGTCATGCTAGTGTAGGCAATGGCCCACAATAGTTCACATGAAACAATGCAATCACTGTTGTTGGGATAATTGTCGTTTGGGGGCGCTCCATCAATCCTCCTGTGGTCAAAAGAACTTGGCGCCAAAGAGTTGGTGGTGGCAATTGCCAACATTTAAAGGAGATCCAACTGTAGACTTCGTAGATCATTTTTTGTGATCCACGAGACGTACGTGCTAGTGCGTCCCTGTTAATGCACCAAAAACCTCCATGATACCTCTTCCCCTGCATAGTTAATTACCTCCTGTGGTATACAATCGACAGACTCATGCTTACTAGGTGAAATTATCATGGAGTGGTCGCGGAAAACTCACCCACACTGAGGGGGCCTAGATGGGCTGGGTAAGCGGGGAGAGAAGGGGCTGGGTACGGAGCCATGTCTGCTACATTAAACAAGGAGCTGATCCTCCACATAGGAAGGATTTCAACGAGGTAGGCATTATCGCCCACTCTTTGGAGGATCAAGAAGGGCCGGTGCTACGAGCATGTAGCTGAGTTGTCGTCCCAATAGAATATCTCTCCAGCCTAAGTCTCACCATCATACATTCTCCCACAACGAACACTCAGGGTCGGCGATGCAAGTCAGCAACCTTCTGGTACAATGCATTTTGACTCATGATTCTATCATGAATATGATTATGCAGCAAAGAAACATGTTGGACAAATGCAAGATCTTCCTCAGAAACCCAAATATAAGGATCTATGAGTGCTAGGTCAATGATGGCACACGCATCAAGTATCATCGGCAATGTCGTCCGTGTCGCCCGCCCTCGTCGTCAAAGAACGGGTGAAAGATGCCCGATTATCACTTTTGTTTTCATCGTTCTTTTTCTCGTGTTTTGTCTTTTCCCATTCTCGTCGCTTTGTTTTTGTTGCATTCGCGACACGTCACGTATGTCTATTTTCATCGTTATGGGAAGGGGGCTTTCTGTTCCCCTTTTCCCTTATTTTATTTTGAAATTCCCTCAAACCCTTCTATGTGTAATGGGGCCGATTCTATAAGGCCCCCTAGTAGATCTTTGTTATTGACCCACTTAAGGGGCGAGGGGGGGGGGGGTTGGCGTTTGACCGCCCCCCCGTTATAAGGGAAGAGGGGGGACGCCCTATCCCCTTAGACCAGGAATTCTGAAGTTTGTTGTTAGCACTTTCTTGGTTCCGCCCCTTGATTCAGAGAGAAACTCAGAAAGGGGAGGAGAATAGGAAGATTGAGAAGGGTTGGGGAGAGTTTTTTCGATCTGTTTACAGGTCAGCTTGCCTCTCAAATGCCATGTGAAACATTGGCCCCCTCTCTGGCCAGTCAATTTAAGCTAAACTTGGATCATGGTCGACGCCATTGGTGAAAGGGTAGTTCCTCAAAGCCGGATGGGATCGATCAGAGTTGGAATTAACTGGAGATCCCAGGGACGTGATTCTCGCTGCCTACAGGTTGCTGATACAAGATTGGTAGACTCCTCCAATTCGACAGAGTCAACGATGCGGGAACAACTAACGGCGTTCCCAAAGGATCCACAGTCTACGACTCTAATTCTGCCGAAGTCAATCTTTTGCAAGTAGGGGGGAGTTGAAATTTCATGTTGGTTACTACTGCTGAAGAGCTTTTGTAGAGGGCGTGATCAGAAATTGGGCCTTCCCCCCCCCCACACGTCGCACGCCAAGTTACTGAACTGTGGCCGACGATCTCAGCAATCCCTAAGGATATTCTTGCGCAAGAATATTTTCGTTGAGCAGTTCTGCCGTAGGGCCGCTGCAGAGAAGGGAATTCAGACCGTGAACCAATAGATAGAAGGTTGGACCGTTGCTTGGGTTACTACTCTGACCGTAACTCCATTGGAACCCTGCGAGCCAGCTCTTTCCCGGACTTGCTATCTCATCGTCTCTACCGACTCACTAGGACGCTCTCAAGATTGGCGCAAATCCATTATTGCTGATCAGACTCTTGGGATTTTTGAGTTCTGCTACCCGTGAACTCCTTCGTTAGGTGTTGGGACCCATTCTCTCAAACTTGGAGCCGTGGAACTATCCACACAAGCCAAACAGCCCTCTACAATCGGGCTAACTATCCCAGGGCATTGTGTGAGTACGTAAGGAGACTACACCACCATGCCAGTTGTCTCGCCATCGGACATGAACTCCGCCACAAAGGCAATTCATCTTGTGCCGCTTGCTTGTCCTAGCTGTCTATCGCGCCCGCGTTGTGTGCCCATTACAACGCGCCGATCACGACCGGATACTGGCTTGAGCCGCGACGCTGCCGCTCTCATCTTTCTCTGCTCCTCCGACCTTTACCTATAGCTCCAACACTATCGTCACTTGCTGAGCTGCCATCCGCCTTCCAACGACTCTCCGCTCCACACGCTCCGAATTGCCACCAACGCCATCGAATGCTGCACCACGAGTCCGCCGACAAGGTATGCCATCCTCTCCCGATGCTTGTTTACTTATACCTTGTAGTTTAATTTTGATTTGACTCTACCGCGCTCGGGCTAGGTAGGTGAGAGAGGCATTGAGAGAAAACTGCAAAGGGCTTTGAGTGTAACGTGCGAGCCCAACGGATAACCTCCGTTTGGCCGTAGATGCCTTTGTCACTCTGACGAGGTTCGAGAGACCACCATCGCTGTCACCCGTCCACCCTCATCCTAGCTTGGAGCTCGGTGCCTCCCTCGAGTCGGAGCTTGCACGTACAACACGTAGGACATTCATTCGTGTATCTTAGTTGCCTTGACCCGTTAAAGTTAGCCGTCGGACGACACTGTCGACATTCAATACCACATTATCCTTTATCGCCACCGAATCATCATACTCGGTGTCGACGGGATGACGTCCAACATCAGTCGAGGGGTCGATAACAAGCCTGGCCATAAGGACTCAACCTGGTGGCTTGATTCACCGAGGAAATGTATGCAAACTCAGCGCGAGGAACTATCAAGGCCTACGTCATAAGTTGCTCTCTTGCTAAGCACCGAACTGGGAAACCCAAGTTCTAATTGACTACCTCCATCGGACCATCAATCTAAGAGTGTAAGTGACGGAGGAAAATTGTGGTGTTAATTTTAATGGTCGTTGTAATTTTAATTTGCATGTAATCAAATAAATTTATAACATGTAGAAACTTACTCAAGATGTATAAGTGGGAGTAGGGCCCGTCTCCACATGGACTGGCCTTTAGGTGTAAATTCAATAGTTCAGTTATTAGTTAATAAGATCTAGTAATAATACTAAAGACAATGGTAATAAAAAGAGATAACTAATTAATAAGTAGAGAGGATAATACTTTAATAAGATGGATATAGAAAGGAGAATATAAGATATATGGTTATATCTTTTATAGCTACTATGAGTAAGAAGGAATTAAGATACTAGATAGCTAGTTAAGAAATATAAAGTACTTAAGAAGAGTAATTAGTAATGAGAGAATAGAAGAATGAAGAAGAGTTATGTAGATGATTATATATATATACTAAGAGAGATCAGAGGGCATAGATCAGGATTTATATATTACTAAGATTGATGAATAAGTAGGTCTCTAATAGTATCTAACTTTAATATGCTAAGTAAGAATTTCCGTAAGTGTAGAGAGATATTAGGAAGATGTAGAGGATAATAATAGAAGTTAAGAAGTTTTTATATAACCATAGAATATGTTTGACTTATAGAGTACTACTTATATAAGTAAGATCTTTATCACTTAATTATATATGTATTTTTAGAGGTTTTATATGATTTATACAGTTTTATATAGATTTAATGAAATACAGGTAGATTTAGTCGAACACCTGAGAGGTGTTCGACCCAATGCCCCTGAGGAGGGATAGAAGAGAAGCTTTTTATATAGTATTTACTTAATAACATGTTTTTTGATATGTTTTATAAAGATATTATAAACATAAGAGGGTGTTCTATCGAACACCCGTGAGGTGCTTTACAAAATGCCCGATAGACTTTGAGTAGTAATTAACAGAAGATAAGAGGGTTGATTCTGTCGAACGCCGATGAGGTGTTTGACAGAATGCCCAAAATAAGATGGGATATATTTTTGATTTTTTTATAAGGTTGAGTGGGATACAACTTAGTAAAATCGAAGAATATTGATCGAACACACTAGGTGTTCGATGAAATGTCCAAAAGAAATCGCGGTGACTAATTTTGGTCAAACTGAACTAGCTAACGAACTTGAATCCACGTAAAGTATCAAACTATCGAGTGTCAACAGAGGAGATCAGACTTACCACATTCTGCCCTGGATCAAAGAACGGGGATGGCGGTGCCTTTCGCCGTCCCCTAGCGTCGGTATGCATTTCCCCACTCTCTTCTCTCCCTTGCTGGCACAGAATTAAGCAGTCCTAAATCTTCTCTGAATCCTACCTGAGTCCTCCACAGCTACCAGCGCTATCAGGATGCCTTCGTCTTGCTTCCAAGCTCAGAAGGGACCTCCGCCTCCTTTTCTGTTCCTGCAACGAGAGATGCTGAAATTGGGGTTCTCGGCTCCTTTTTTACTGTCTGGGATGGATCCCAAGGCCGTTCAATGGTGGGGAACGGTTTTAGGGGGTCTTCCCTGACCGTTGCATCCCTAATGGTCCCTCTCGCCGGCCAAAAAGTCCTCCGGCCGGTGACGTCAATGGCCAGGGGCAAGGGGTTACCACAATGCCCCTGGTCGTTAGATATCCACCATATGGTTCTACCGACACGTCAGTGAGCCCCGTCAGCTGCCCCGTTACCACTCCATCTTCTTTGTCCACGCCGGGTCCCGCAATCTGCGTCAGCCTGAGACGAGTAGAAAATATATATGTTTAATGGGACGGACTGGATCCCCACCGTCAGATCTTCTTAAAGAAGATCGGACGGATGGGATCATATCCGTCCACTTAAAACTGCCCGAAAAGACGGGCTTCTGGCCAGTCTGACTTGAAGCCCGATATTAATTCCCTTTTAATGCTTTTGATCGTGGTTCGTCGGGCCACGGTCATTTTCTGGCTCAGTGGCCCAGCCCGATGCAATATCGAAATAGACTAGGGATCTTTATCCCATATCGACAACTTCTAACAACTACATTAGTATATATTCATTTGCGGGATAATTAAAATGAACTGAAATGAAATCCATACCTCCTTATGCAATCTGCTTGGACCTGTGCTGGGCATGGTTTAGGCCTGGTCTGGGCTCCTTGTGCATGGGCATCACCGGCAACTAGGCCGGCTCGAATGTTCTCCACTCGTTGGCTTGGCTGCTTGCTTGAAGCCCGTCGCTTGGTCTGCTCCTTAGCTGTCCCAATAAGGCCATTTTTTTACTGTTATCATTATCCCTCTCTTTTTTATTAAAATAGTCCACTGTTTTACTGTTATCATTTACTCTCTCTTTTTTATTAAATTTTCTCTATTTTTTATTCAAATTCGATGCAGGCTTCACCCCTGAACTTTAATAACCAGCATACTAAATAGAACATGAAAAGATTAAAAAGGTATTAAATGTATAGTTTAACTAAAAAATATTTGGATTATATAACATGAATAAAATGACATTAAAATTCATCATTTTTATCATTTGTTCTATTTAGTGCATGACATGCAATATTTCATAAAATAGGGTGAAATACACATGAATTGAACCCAAAATGCTCTTAAAATATATATAATTACATGAGATATCTTGGGTCTATCAGTAAGCCATCCAGAACTTAAGTTTTTCCCCTATGCGAATCCACAATAACTTCCATAAGTAACTCGTGAAGTGAATGTCTCGATCGGAGACAATCAAAGTGGGCAGTTAGATGCACAATTTCTCGTAAGAATAATTGTGCAGCCTGATTTGTGTCAGATGGCTTTGCGTGAGGCATAGAGTGCGCCACCTTCAAAATTTTATTAATGACAATCATGATATAGTTGTGTCATCGTACGGCTTGGGGTAACCCTAGGACAAAGTCCATACAAACATCGTCCCACGGTCGCTTTGGCACTAGTAGCGGGATGTATAACCCGGCACTCTTCTTGACCTTTTTGGCCTGTCCATCTGTAATGGAAATGAGATTAGTAGGAATATAAGCTGAAACGTCTCTCGATTGAGTCTCAACTATTGGTAAAGCAGTCATACTTCCTTCACCCAACTCATTATTTAAGTTTTCCAAAAGGAGGGAATGCAAATAGAAACCATAAGGCACATAAATGACACTCGACGATGATATTGCAAACGTCACGATTCAAGCTAGGGACTCCTCTCAGATAAGGAAGGTTCTGAAATAAAACTTTAATGATAAATCTGGTCTGATGGTTGTTCTCCACTAACCACAAGGATATAGGTACTCTACATTTAATCTTCGGTGCTTTCTCTCAGACCGGATTTGTCATATGTATTTTTCCGGTTTCAGTTCTCATAAAATTTCCTCCTCGATTTGATATCTCATAAGTTGTATATGCGATGATAACACACTTATTTTCAGTTATCATAAAATTTCCTCCTCAATTTGATATCTCATAAGTGTATTTTATGGCAACAGTGGTCTTATCGTCGCCAAAGTGACCACTAAGACCTCTCACGTGACATTCCCACATGAGGAAGTTATGTAGTGATGTGTGTGGCATACAGCCTATTTCAAAAGAACACTTAACCATCGGTGATGACATAGTCCTTGAACTCGCAGGATGATCTTTGCTAGATCTCCATGATGATAAGCCCGAAGTCAAGGCAGCTAGTGTACCCTTCTCAAATCTAATCAAATTCTATCATATTTACCCTCATGATGTTAAGAATGTGCGCTCTATGATTGAGCGCGTCGACAATGACGTTATCATTTCCGTTCTTATGCTTGATGATGAAGGTAAAATCCAGTAAGTACTTGATCCATCTCGTACCTTGGGAATATTGGGAATGAAGGTACTTGAGCACCTTGTGATTCAAGAAAAGTACAAACTCCTTCAAGAGGAGATAGTGCATTTAATACTTGAATGCCTAGACGATGGCGTAGAAGTCCTTCTCGTAAATTGAGTAGGGGTGTCTCGCATCATTCAGCTTCTTGCTAAAGAACTCCATGGGGTGCGCGTAGATTCAGATGCTTGAAGCGTCACATGTAACCATGAAGACTTCCCAAAGTAAGGTAGGTGAAGGACGGGTACCTAAGTCATCATTAGCTTCACTCGACGAAAAGCTCGATCTGCTGCATGTGTCCGCGTGAATGGCTCTACTTTTAGGCAATTGGTGATAGGAGGCGTGACAGAACTAAAATTCTGTATAAGTCTCTGGTGGAATGACAGCTCAAACCATCTTCGGGTCGGTATAGATGTCTTGGGCTGATACGATAAATCCTAGGAACATAACTTCTGGGTGGGCGTATAATTGTTCTCATCTGAAAACTGTACAGACCTGTCAAAGATGCTCGAGATGCTTGCATTCTGTGCAATGCAAGCAAAGTAGACAATGATAATGTAATCAAAGTAGACAATGATAACCTTTCTCATGAATGTGCATACTACTTCATTCATGAGCCGATGGAAGGATTGCATTGGAGAGGCTAAAGGGCATGATTCTCCACTCATACAACCTCTTTTTACTTTTAAACTTGGTCTTCCATTCATCCCTGGGATAAATCCAAACCTGATGGTATCCACTACGGTGATCTATCTTCGAGAACATAATGAGTCCGGACATCATGTTGTGAATATACTATATTCGGGGAATAGGAAATGACTTTCACCATGTGCCATCCTTCTTTAGTGCCAAAAGTGTGGGGACCGCACATGGCCTGAGGCTTCCCTAGATAAAGTATTTTCCGACTAGTTTGTGAACTTGTCATAGTAGTTGCTCATTCTTCTATGCCTCCAAGAGATAATGGAGCAGGTTTGGTCGTGATGCTCAGTGCATGAGATTGATCGCGTACCCTTCTCGAATCTGCTCAAATCCTATGATCTTTACCTTTATGACATTAAGCACATGCGCTCGTCGGGTGAGTGCGTCGGCGACAACGTTATCTTTTCCCTTCTTGTGCTTGATGATGAGGTAAAATCCTTTAAGTACTCAATCCACCTTGCGTGGTGGTTGTTTAACTTCTGCTGTGACTGTAGGTACTTGAGCGCCTCGTGATCCGAGATAAGTACAAACTCCTTTGAGAGGAGATAGTGCCTCCAATGTTTCAATGCATGGATGACGGCGTAAAACTCCTTGTCATTGGTCAAGTAGCGGAGTCTCGCGTCGTTCAGCTTCTCGCTGAAGAATTCCATGGGGTGCCCTTCTTGGCTGAGCACACCGCCAATTCGGACGCCAGAAATGTCACAAGTAACCTTGAACACCTTCCCAAAGTCCGGTAGGCAAAGGATACGCGCGTGAGTCATCATGAGCTTCACTCACTAGAAAGCTCGATTTGTTTCATGTGTCCACGTGAACAGCTCTACCTTCAGGTAATCGGTGATGGGAGCCGTAACAGAACTAAGCTTTTGTATAAATTGCTGATAGAATGTGGCAAGTCCGATGAAACTCCATACGTCATGGACGTTAGCTGGCAGAGGCCATGACGTGATGGCTCGGACCTTCTCCGGGTCGGCAGCGGTACCTTGAGCTGATACGATAAAACCTACGAATGTAACTTCCAAGGTAAGGAAGCTACATTTCTACAGATAGGCGTATAACTGCTCTCGTCAGAGAACCGTGCAGACCTATGAAAGGTGGTCAAGATGGTCATCTCACTTTCGGCTATATATGAGAATGTCGTCAAAGTAGACGATGACAAACTTGTCGATGAATGAGCGGAGTACTTCATTCATGAGCCGCTGGAAGGTACTCACCGCGTTGGAGAGGCCGAAGGGCATGACTCTCCACTCATACAACCCATCTTTAACCTTAAAGACGATCTTCCATTCGCCATCAAGATGAATCCGTACCTGATGCTACCCACTACGGAGATCTATCTTCAAGAAGATAGTGGATCCTACCATCATATAGAAGAGGTCCAGTCTAAGGGGAATGGGAAAATGGTACTTGATCGTTATCTTATTGATGGCTCGATTGTCGCAACACATACGCCACGTTCCATCCTTCTTCTGGGCCAGAAGTATGGGTACGGCACATGGGCTAAGGCTTTCATAGATGACGCCTTTTGCGAGTAGCTCGTGAACCTATCATAGAAGTTCCTCGTACTTTTGTGGCTCATTCGGTAATGGGGTAGAGTCAGCAATGATGCTCCTGGCACGACATCAATCGCGTGCTGTATGTGGTGCATTGACGGTAATTTTCCGAGTAACTCGTCTAGGAACGCGTCACTAAACTCTAATATGAAGGTCTTGACTTCGGGTTGTCGGGGAGCTACGGGTGCATATGGGGATACGTCGAGAGTGACGGCTAGACACACTGTCATGTCATCCATCTCGCGTCTCAAGTCTCAGGCGAACAAAATGCCACATACGACCACTAACCCTATTGGGTTGGTCGGGGCCATCTTGTTTGCCAGCTTCATGGTATACGGGTACCATGTCACCTTCCGTCCCCGGTACATGAACGAACATGTGTTCTTCCTTCCAACTAGAGTGACGTCGTGATCATATAGCCTAGGACGGCCTAACCTGATGCTCCCTACTTTCATAAAAAGTATGTCACAAAGGACGCTCTCATCGTAGGAGCTCACCTTCAACGGGACGCGCCATTGACATTTCACCGGTAAGGATGCAGCATCAATCCATGACATGTCATAGGAATTCGGGTGGGGTATAGCCGCCAACCCTAGTCGAGCGACCATTGCATCATAGTTGGCGTTGATTCAACTCACACTATCTACGATCAGCTTACATGCCTTGTCATTGGTCTTGAAATGGGTATAGAAGATCAAAGTGCGAAGGGTTGCATTGGCCAACGGGTCGGACCGTTGCACTAGAGGTGCAGGTCGAGTTTGCGAGACGGCTCGAGGTGGTGGCCATGTTCCACTAGTGGCGGGGCGATCTACTGTGATATTGACCAACTGATGGCCAGTGGGTTGGGGAGGCGGTGGTGGAGTCGATCTAGGGTCGGTAATCTGAATGTATCCAACTCGTCCATCAAGTTCTTCGTACACCTAAGTGAACTCCTCGTCTACACGATACTCGTCATTGTGTAGGGCTCCATTTCACCCAACTAGTCGGGGTCGACGTCAATTTTGATCAATAGTGCCGATGACGGGCACTGACAGGCTCGATGCCCTTTCCATTGGCACTTAAAGCACATGATATGTGCTTGGCTCACAATAGTGCTACGGGCCTTGGTACCGGTCGTGACGACTTGAGCAGGTGGTGTGAATCCAAGTGAGGTGACTGGGGTGTTTCCTTGCCCTCTGGGATTCTATGACATCTGAGCGGACGTGGATGGAGTGGATCGGGTGGGTGTGGCCTGCTATGGTGTTGGGTTAGCTTGTGTAACAATCTCCTCGCTAGGATGCTCTAGATGCTCCACAATATGATAGGCTTCGTCTACCTTGGCAGGGTCGCACTTAAGCACCTCATTGCGCAAGGTTGGTCGAAGCCCGTGAGCAAACAGGCCAATGATGATTCGCAGGTCCTCCATGAATCAGCCTTGCATCCGGCACTCCTCAAAAGCCTCGATGTATTCCATCACGGATTGTCGACCTTGTCGTAGGTCGAGCCATGAAAGGAGTAACATCATCTGGTACTGCTATGGTACGTACTTGCTCCTTAGATTTTGAGCTATCTTGGTCAACAACATGATTGGTCGTCGTCGTTCAGCCGCGACACAATTGTTCTCCCAAAAAATCTTGGCTTCTCCGCCAAGTCTCGTCTCTCCATATTCAACGCACAAGTCATCGTCCATGCGGTACCATCGAAAATAGGAGTTCATGCTCGACTCACAGTCGATGAACTCCTTTGGCTTCCTCAACCTTTCAAAGATGGCGATGTCAGCTCTACGCTCTTCTAAATCCTAGCGCGATGCTCCTCTCGTTGGTGCTCGTAGTTGTCTGGGCACCGCTCAGGTACTAGGTATCCTCAATATCGCGATTCAACGTGTAGTTGGGATGGGGCTGAGTGGCGCTCATGGTCAACCCATCGTCATGGTTGACCATCGTATGGAGCGCGGTGATCAGGTATCACGCGTGGAGGGTATCAAGGAACCTGATCGGGTTCTTCGTATCGCCCATCATAGGGCCGGACGTAATCCTCTCGGTGGGCCGGTAGGTCAGCCTTGTACCCACGGTGATAGTCATCTTGTGGGTATCGCCCATCCTGGACACAGACGTCCTGTGGGTCATGTGTAGGATATCGATCGGCACGTCATGCCCAAAGCATCTCATCCTGCTACCTATCGTCGGGATACTAATCATCTTCAATGGGCATTTGCGGTCGCTCTAGGTGACGCGCGACCCTTGGTGGGTTGCAGGCTCATGCAGGGGCCATGCGCAAGGGCATGACGATGGGTACCAGAGGCACCACGGGTCATGCTAGTAGCTGCTCCAAGTGATCGGTGACAGCGGTCAGGGTGCAGAGGTACGCTCCGTGCTCCTCGTTCGGCTACGCCGGGGGTTGATACTGCTACTGCATCCTCCCTCATCCACGTCCTGCTCCTCAGCCACGTGCAGAAGGAGTCTGGGGCATAGGCTCGTCCACGGGATCTCTCCCCTAGGGCCGACGACTCATCGTTGCGTTGTCCTCGATGTCACTAGGGTAGGTAGCACTTAGTGACCATGAGGTGTTGTGATGGGATCGAGCTCATCCACCGCGTCCACAAACGTGTCTGCGTGGATCGAGTGATCCGCCGGCACCCCTATCAATGGGTGCAGTTCGTTTGGGCTTCGGGCGTGATGGGACAGGGATCTAAGAGTCGTATAGGACTGACTCTTTCGAGGAGGGACAATTTGTCTCGTCGCGGTGAAGGTGAACCTTTAGAGGGCACCCTTCTGCTCAATCGCGTCTCGACGACCATGGCTAGTTCCTCGAGGGGACACCTAAATGGGTTTTCAAAAACAGATGTATGCAAATGTTATGATGCAAGGGTACAGAGACGTGCTGTGGGCGTCCACAACCTGGCTCCGATACCAAAATGATGTCGGACGTTGTCGATGGCATCGTCTGACGGGTCTTTCACTAAGTGAATGTGACTACATGATGCGATGTAACCTAGGAAAGGGTAACCGTGACCTTTGAAGTGGGTGTCCGGTAACGGTGACGGTGACCTTTTGACCCTCGTCGGAAAGATGATGGTAACTATGGCACCGAATGGAGTAACTCTGTAGGGACTTGTACGTAACGGACAGGCTTGGCTTGTACCGAGAAAGACTCTCAACACGTAGTTCTTGATAGTTTTCCTCTCACCTATTCTAACCAGAGTGCGGAGTATAGCCAAAAATATACTAAAAGACATAATCGAACTGACGAGCAAAGAGGATCAGCATACCTCGTCGGGCGGCATTCTTCGTGGTGCAAAATTTGTAGACAGCGCAGCGATCAGAGCAGGTGTGGCAAAACGACGCCAGAGAGCACAAGGCGGCTTGACGAGCGATGATGATGTCGGAGCTATAATGGAAGGGCTGAGGAAAGAGGATGAGGATTCACTATGAGGAGATGTCGTAAAAGGCCCTGTTGTGCCAAATGGATGAAACTTTGTACCGCCGGCGCAGTAAGGCGCCCAAGCTGATGCGAGGAGTAATCGTCATGGCGCGTTGCACTGTGCAACAGCCCCAAGGGAGCAGTGCCGTGGACGGGAACACACCTCCGCAACTGACCAAGGGCTTGCCATTGCAATGACCAAGGGTGGGGATCGTTGACCCGGTAGGGTGTCGTCGGAGAAGAACAGCCCTCACAAGTCCCTATGGACCTGAGTGTGAACAAAGCATGGACCAGCCAGAAGTGACCGTCGGTCCTTGTGGAGAATCGCAGCGACTAGGGGCCACTGAAAGCGTCTGCCGTGCTCTCAATTTGCTCCGGAAGTTGTACCGCTGACTTGGCGGGTCGTGCGATTTGAAGGACGACATTTGGAGGTCGAGGGGTTGTTAACCGACCAGATTCACCGACTCGACGGCCAACGCATCGACAGATTATGTCACGGTCGTCCATAAATCGGCCCGGGGGAGGGTGTGCTCCTTCCTTCTTTTTAATTCGAATCCACCGAAGAAGGACAACCGCTGGCGAGAAATCCCTGTGGATAAACGGCGGTGGGATGATGCCAGAACAAGCGGTGGATCTCTCCAAGTCTCTCTATTCGCCCTAAAGACATCAGCAAAGTTTGATGGACGCCAGGGGTCAAGATCGATGCTTGAAGGGGATGTGGAAAGGGGAATTTTCCATGCCTGATCTAGAGGGGTTCAACCCGTTCCGACGTAGAGTCTTATTGGGCAATTCATTTTCCCTTCGACCTGCTTCCTGTTCTTCTTCTTCCTTCGCTCCTTCTCTTCTCTTCTTCTTCTTCCTCTTCTCCTTCCTTCTCCTTCCCTCTCTTTTCTTGCATGAAACCTAGAACACGATATGTAACTGCAAATACCAATTCCACATCTCCCTGAGCGTGGGTCTTATCATGGCCTTATATAGGGCCATGATGGGCCCCTTATAAAGAGTCCAACAAGGGGCCCAATAAAGACCCCCTTTTACAACATAAATAAAAAAACTAAGAGATAAAATGATACGAAATTAAAACGATACGGACGCGTCACGATGAGTAGGAACACTTGTCTTAACAAACACAAGACAGAAATTAAACCAACAAAAATAGATAACGAAAACACTCAGATACGGGCACGAACGTGCTCTACCCAGGGTATTTAAACTAGGGTATCTTTACAGACACTTTTGCGCGCCGGTCGGGCTTGAAACAGACCCACGGTGATGTTGCTGATGGTGATGTTGCTGACGACGATGACGGCTCTGCTGAAGATTCGTTGGCGTTGTTTGGATGTGCTCCATCACTTTGTAAACCAAACACGTGGCAATTGTTTTAACCCATACTAGGATTTTTCTAAACCACACACATGATTCGGAAAATGTTTATCTTTAAATCCAGGGGGTTGTCCCATGAAATGTCTCTCATGTAAATCACCATGAAGAAATGCGTTTGACATATTAAGTTGATGAATAATCCATTTATTACTAACTGCTAAGGGAAGCATTAAATGAATAGTAGTGTGTTTAATAACAGGACTAAACATTTCATTAAAGGCAAACCCTTCTTGTTGATTATATCCTTTTGCAACTAATCTAGATTTGAACTTTTCTATGTCACCAGTGGGTTTATACTTTAACTTATAAACCCATTTGCAACCAATTATTTGACAGTTGGGATCTTGTGGAACTAGATCCCAAGTGATGTTTTTAACAAGAGCACTGCATTCAAATGACATTGCCTGCATCTAATTTACGTTTGTGGATGCAACTGTTAAAGAAATTGGTTCAGAGATATTGGTTTTGTAAATACTCAAACACTACGGAATCGGATATCTTTTTGAGCAAACAAACAATTCTTTAGGAGCAATGAAATCCTGTTGCTGATCATTATTTTTTTGGTGTTGATAGATGTCTTGAAGAGGCTTAATATGTAATTGAGCATCTAGGTCTGGTGTTTGATCAAAGGTGGATGTAATTTCAGGAAATTTGTTAATAAGAATATCAGATAGTCAAAAAATTCATTTTTAACGGAAGATGATGATAAGTCGTTTGATTCATAACACACATAATCATTAATATGATCATCTGGTGGGTGTGAATCTGGAGTAACAAATGTGAATAAATCTGGAGTAACCAAAACATCAGATTTAACAGTTTCAGAAGTAGCAAAAATGAATATATATCCGGTTCTGGATTAGATTTTGGGTAAGGTCCCAACACTCCACTTGTGGGATGTTGTTTTCATAAAATACAACATGTCGCGAGATATAGAGTTTACCTGTTTGAAGAGAAAAACATCTGTAGCCAACATGCATTGAGCTGTACCCCACGAAGACACAAGTATCTGATCTATCTTTAAGCATATTGTGAGCATAAGATCTCAAATATGGATAGCAGAGACAACCAAAACTTATCAAGAAATTATATTCAGGCTTATTTTTAGATAGAATTTCAAATGGAGACTTATTATCTAGAACCAGATGTAGCTACTACTTGATCCCAGAAATATTCAGGCATGTGAGGACGTTTTAACAAAGCAAGAGAAGCTTCTATTATATGATGATGTTTTCTTTCTATTGTACTACTCTGTTCAGAAGTATAGGGACAAGAAATCCAATTAATAATTGATAACTTGCAAATTAAAATGTTTAATTGATGAATATTACATTATATTTATCTGTTTTAATGACCACATTTGCATGTTATCATATATAAATAGAGATAAATGATATACATTTTGATTTTATTGTTATTTCTAAATTCATAATTTTTTTACATGGTATTTAACCTCATTTCATTGAAGAAATAATTTTTACAGGGCATTAAATACTTGGCCAGAGGTTGGTAATGGTTTTCCTATTTTTTATAATTTTTCTCATATTTTTATATAATTTTGTGACCATTCTGTAGCCAAGAAATGATTTTTTCATATTTAAATACTACATATTTTATTTATTTGGCATTTTAGAAAACATTTTTTAATATATTTATATATATATATCAAGTGGCATCCACGTCATTCGCCCAAAATTCAGGAGAATAAGTGGATGCATATTATTTAAATAATAATGATAGAGAGCGTTATTGGCTCATTATGGCATCGCCAATCGCGACGCCATAATGAGCAAATCATTAGATTGTATGGAACTACGTGGCGCGGAAAGTGAGAGAAAGGTATGATTTTTTTACTTTTACTTTTTCGCGTGCATTTATTCCTCGTACGCTCAGTCGGTTAGCCGCGTGCATTTAATGCACGCACTAACCGACACCCCATGCATGTTATTTAATGCACGCAGCGGTCGATTCGCCACGTGCATTAAATGCACGCGGAAATCAATGCTGCGTGCATTAAAAATTTGCGGTAAGCTCACAATTTTAATATTTTTTATTTTGAAAAGGCACTAAAAGGGCGACGTGGCTTCTTCTTAACCATTTAAATGGGGCATTAATTCTCCAATGATTGTGCGTTGCGGACGCAGAGAACGACATGTCATAACGCGATCCGAGAAGGGGGAAAACGAGAAAAAATGTGGCAACCAATCAGAAAATGCCATTTCCTACCTTATTGGAGGAGAGATAAATTAATCCAACAGCTACGATTAATCCTCAATAAAATGATGACATCTTGAGAACTAGCGGTCCGATTGAGCTGAAATTTTGAGGGCATGTTTGTCTTTTCCCCCTCTATAGTCCAGACTGTTGGATCTTTAAATAGAGGTCTAGAAAAAGGCAAAATCGAGTTATTGAAGCTCTCCCCAAATATTTGGCCACGAAGGACACAGGAGTTGCTTTGTAACTTGACAGATCTTGATTACTCCTACTAAACTTATGGCACACACATTCATTTGCTAAATTTGCTTCAAAATCATAAGAGACAATAATTTGATGATATTTTTTTACCATTCACAATAAACTTGCTTTAGACCATTGAGTTTGGATCTCTCATCACAAAGTTTTCTGGTTGAACAATATATATTGTCTCATTAATGTCTCCATTGAGAAACACGGTCTTGACATTTATTTGGCGTACCTCAAGATTAAAATGGGCTACAAGTTCCATTATAATTCTAAAAGAGTCTTTCGATGAAACTGGAGAGAAAGTCTCATTATAATCTATGCCTTCTCGTTGAGTAAAACCTTTTGCAACAATATGAGCTTTATATATTTACATATTACCCTCTGAATCCCTTTTGGTTCTAAATATCCATTTACAGCCAATGGACTTCTTACCTTCGGGTAATGGGACAAGATCCCAAACGTCATAGTCAGCCATAGATTTTGTCTCTTCGTTCATGGCATCTATCCACTTTTGAGAGTTGAAACTCTGCATGGCCTGTTTTCTATTAAGAGGATCATCTTCCATGTTCTTGGAGAAAAATTAATATAGTCTTCCGAAATTGCAGATTTTCTTTCTCTAGTGGATCTTCTTAAGAGCACTTGTAATTGAGGTTGGGATGTTTGTTTAACTAGAATAGCGGAGTATGAAGCATTGTCCTGAATTAGAGGTGCCTTTGTTGGAGCACCAAGTGTGATTAATTCATTTTCATGATCATTAACAATAACTAAAGGGGCATCCGCTAATTCTTCTTTAAAGACAATGTCATGAACTATAAATCTCCCTACAAACTCAATATCCCCAAAAAAAGGAGCATTTCCCGTCTAAACTGATGGCTTTTGTAGTGGGGCCATAAAATTTAAAACATCTAGACATTTCAGAATAGCCAACAAAATTTGAGTCTCCTGCGGGGTCCTTGAGCGGCCCGACATGGGTGGCTCATTAGGAATCCCGCCAGGCCCCATGGGCGGCCCAAAATGGCAGCTCAAAAAGGCTCACGTGGGGTCCTTGGGCGGGCCGAAACGGGCCACCTATTAGGAATCCAGTGGCCCCCTGAGCGGCCTGAAACGGGCTCCCTATTAGGATTCCCAGGGGGCCCTTGGGCGGCCCGAAATGGGTCGCCCATTAGGGATCCTACAGGGCCCCTAGGCGGCCCAAAATGGGCCGCACAATAGTTCTCCTGCAAGGACCCTAGGGGGCCAGAAAAAAACTCACCCTTCTTGAGGCGGTGACCACCTCAAGAGCGGTGACCGCCTCAAGAGTGGTAACCGCCTCAAGAGCGGTGACCACCTCATGGTGGTGACCACCTCAGGGTGGGGACCGCCTCAAGGTTGTCAACCGCTTCAGTGCGGCCACTAAGGCCACCTCAGGGCTGTCTGTGAAGTTGGTTTAGTCGGCTCGCCACCTTAGGGCTGCCCTCAAGGTGGCTGCGAGACAGTTTTGGGCTTTGGTAGTTCGTTCGTGACAAAGAAGTTGGGGAATAATGAAGCTCCACCACCATAGGTCAATCTCGATTTGTCGCAACCGATTAGAGTTTTTTCATCATTATAAAAGGTGAAAGTACTATCCGACAAAAAAAAATTCTCATCTAATATCCTGTACTCCAGATGAAGACAATAAGAATAAATATCTAATCGGATGGTAACATAAAGGATTTTTGCATGAATATGAACATTTAACACATACGATAAAGAAATTGTTCATCCCAAAGAACACATGCAAGTGGCTCTGATACCACTTGTTGGATCCATAGGAGGCTTGCACCAATTCTCAAGGACGATGAAGATCGTACATGAACGTAAATCAATGTAAAACATACCTCGATTAATCGCGTCTTCTTTAAGTCAAATCGAACAAGCTAGAAGGAAGGCCTTTTGGATCAATACTAGAGACTTCCTGAAGTCTCTCTGAAAGATGGGATGCTCTGGCGAAAAGTCAATACCCTTGTGACCCAAAGACTTGCCCCTATTTATAGGAAGAGGTGATGCTTAATCCTCTTTAGTCTACCTTAATTAATCCCATCATTATAATTAAGACAGGCTTAGCCTTTACACAATTGATAATCATACTTATTATTATAAATGTCTAAATCCCATCATTAAGTGAATCACATATAAATGGGGATTTGTAATTGATAGCTTAAAAATATGAAATTATATAGAAACATATATATAGTTGTCCATATATTAAGAAATTAATCCATAACAAGAGAGCGATGGCGATAAGTCGTTTGAGAGAGGAAGATAAAGAGAGAGGGATGGAGAGAACGTTTAGGAGAGATGTATGGAGAATGTTAGAGAGAGAGATGGAGATAGAACATTTCAAAGAGGATGATTAGAGAGATAGATAGAGAGAGTGATGGTGCACACCATCTCGAACCGTCGACGACGCCATCTGCGCTGCTCACCACCGTCGTCAACAGTCGGGTGAAAGCATGCTCATTATCGTAGTTTCATTTGCATCATTTTTGTTGTTGTGTTTTGTGTTTTTTCCGCTCATGTCATCCTGTTTTCGTCGCACTGTCTACGCCGCGTGTCTGTGCCGCCATGTGGGAGGTGGTTCCTTAGCAATTCAGACTCCCCCTCCGTCATTCCCCTCTTGTCTTTTCTTTTTATTTCTTAATTTCCTTTTATCTTGTAATTGGGGGGCCCATTGTATAAGGGCCCCCTAATGGACCAGACTTCCTTTGTTGACCCACTAAAGGGGCTCATTTGACCTTCCCTTCATAAGGGAAGGATAGGGGCCCTGGGTCAGGCAAACCAGGAATTAATGAAGGAGAATTTTGTGTCACTGGCTTGGTCTCAACCCCCTCCATCGAAAGATATCAATAGAGGGGGAAGGAGAGGAGCCGCTAAAGCCGTCAGGGAAGGAAGCCACCAGAAGGAGAAAGGGGGAGGAAGGTTTCGACGATTTTCCCCTCCCTCTCGCCTTCAACTCTTCCTACCCGGGCCCCTCTGCCGTGGACATTTCAGCGACCCGAAATTCATGATCTAATCGATCAATTTCAGCACCGTCAGAGGAAGAAGTCCGCTAGAAGGGGCAGCGGAGGATCTGAAGATTCCCTTGCCTCTCCCCCTCCTTTTTCTTCATATCCAGTCCCTTTGCCATGGAGATTTCCCACGACATTTCCCGACCGCAGGGGGCCGTGCTCTTGCATCTGCCAGTCAACAGCCGTCCCAACCGTGGCAGCCTATCTGCCGCAACGTACAGGAATTGTGATCCTAGTGCGGCACTAACAAATTTGGGGCTCTTCTTGGACTTCCCCCCCTGGACTGAGGGTACTACGAGAGGGATATGCCCATCGTTGTGGGCTGCCAGAATCTAGATCGTCCAGTTCTGCTAGTCTGGGACTTCCGCTGATGGATCGGGTCGTGAAGTCTACCGTCCACAACTCAACAGACTTGAAGTCACTTGAGCAGGAAGATCGTCGACTATGAAACCTGCTGAGCGGGTCGTTTAGACGCGAGTCTCAGACTTCCGTCGAGACCGAGAATTTCCCTGGTCGAGCAACACGTTGGTTGGTTCATTGGATGTGAAGTTCTCCTGTTTGGAAATCCACTTTGGCCGTGGAAGCCATTGACCGGGCTCCCTTGGTCGAGGTTCCATTTGACCGGATCAGACTTGGACGTGGGGACATCTTGACCGAAGGGCTTCCCCCCTTACCTCCCTCAGTGCTAAGGCGACGATCCTGCTCCCGCCAACTGCCGGCTTGGCCCACCTCTGGCTAGTGGACGCTGTCGGAATCCTCTACCCTCACGTGAAGGGTCTTTGCCGCTCGCACCTCCTACAGACTCGCCCGAGCTGACTAGTGCACGTTAGCTCCAACGGGTCCTGCAGAGTTGCTCGAGCCGCATTACCTCCGTGGACGCTCCACCGTCTCCTCTCCTCCGCCCCTTTACCAGCGCTCTGACATCACTATCACTAATCGAGCTGCCGTTCACTCTCCGGCGCCACATGGCGTAGGCAGCGAGGAATAAGGTATGCTGTTTTTTTTTTTTTGACATGGGTTTTTTGTATGCATTTATTAAATCTGTATTCGGCATAATCAATGAGCGCGGAATCAAATAGCCGGGTGCATTGATTGCACGCAGAATTTCATTTTGCGTATATTTATAAAGTAAAAAAAAGATTCCTCATACGCGGAATCGATGAGCCGCGTGCATTGATTGCATGTGGCAATCGACTCGACGTGCATTTCATGAGTGGTAAGCTCACCCTTTTTTTAGTTATATTCAAATGAGAATAGAAGAGATGACGTGGAGCTTTTTTAGCTGCTCAAATGCATCATTGATGTCGGACGTCGTCTATGATGTCGTCCGGTCGGTACAAGGATGCACTCAGATACCTAGAAGTGGTCGGACCTAGTCAACGATGTCGTTCGACGGATAATTTCCCTAAGGGAATGTAACTACGAAATGATGGTCCTACGTGGAAGTACTTACATGCCCCGAATCGCGAAGGTTCGCCAGACTCCAAGCTCTGAAGGGGATGTTGGGTGACAATGACGGGGGCCTCCTGATCCTCGTCGGAGGGACAACAATGGCTACGGCGCCGAACAGAATAAATCCATAGGGCACGCACGTAACGGACGCGCTTGACCCCTGCCCGTAAGATGCTGAATTTTGTTGTTTGCTCAAGCCCGAGCGTGGTGGAGTGCAATCAAAAATATACTACAAGAAGTAATATAACAATCGGGGGAGGACGGCGTACCCTGTCAGTGATCTGTTCGTCATCAAGACCTTCTGTGATGCAGAAGACGGTGCGTCTGCGGGCAGAGATGGGCTGGGCAAGAACCTCGCGAAGCTTTACTGTTGGTAGCGCATGAGCAGATTGGTGGAGACCAGAGGCGAGGGGCTGAGGAAGAGACAAGTTTGGCTCAACTAAGCTGCCAGGCATGCGAGTGCACTTCTCATGGTAGGACGGTTCAAGCGGAAACCAGTAACGGGACAAGGGCCTGCGGACAGAGGGGTCTATTGACCTGCTGGATGGCATTGACAGCACCCACCATCACCGGACGTGGCCGAAGTTCTGCACGGAGGTGCGGTGGACGTTGACGGCTACAGCGGCATGACGGGAAGCTTTGGTCCCGACCAAACCAAAGGCAGGTGGGTGATGACACAATGGGTGTCGCACGACACTTCAGGCCCACCTGCATATGGTTAGACATGAGGCCGCTTGGTAGCAGCGCTACCCGTAGCCATGTCGCACACACCATAAGCCTATCTAATGTAGAGGGGCAAGTGGAATTATGTTAATCACCAGATGGCCCCCACGTTCAACAATCGTGGATGGTTTTGGTCAGAGGGCGCCAATGTCGTTGACCATTGTGAATCGCCCGATGTGCACAATCGCGTCAGGAACTGATCCCCATAGTGGCACGACCAGAGTCCATGATCTCGTTCGGCGTCGTGAGTCGTAGGATCCGTGGCATGTGATGTCGATGGTCTCATGACCGATGGATGAGTTATCGCCTAGACCATGCATGGTCATACGTCTCCGGATGGCGTTCCTGTTGACGAGGCGGATAGCTCTGCCCGCCGTGGGATGATGGTTTAAGTACCCTTTGCACGGCCGATAAAGGATCCCTGACAAGCGTCGACATGGGGTGGGGAAGAGGAACACGGCCTTGGCCACAAGCAACAACCCAGGGTCTGACTCTCTCCTGTTTTCCGGCTCCTCTTCTACCTCGCTCTCATCTTCTTCCTTCGTTAGTGATACCTAAATTCTCAAAAAAATGCAATACGCTAAAAAAACAGGTCTCTCTGACCCAGGGCGCATCTTCTCCCTTATAAATGGGAGTCAAGATGGGCCCTAGGGGGGTCCATTAAAGGGGTGGGGGGTTCAAATAACTAAGGACAGCCTTATAAAATAAAAAATACTCAAATATGAAAGATCCAAAGGGGCAGGAAACAAAGACACGAAACTGACGATGATGTGACAGACAAAATGATGACTATCGACACAAAGACGACACGAGTGACACGGCAACAGACGTTACAAACATGTCAGACGAACACACAAATGAAAATAATCCGAAAACTGAACAATCAGGAACCTCTTTTCACCTGAGGTATTTTAACCTGGGCGTCTCACGGTTGCCTTGGTGTGCCGGTTGTGTTGAATGCAAATTGACAGAGGTGCTTATGATGATGACAGCATCTCTGAGGACGTCTCTAAGGGCTCTAGCGATTGCGCACCATCGATCATCATTCCGTAGTGATTGTTGCATGTGGAAGCGCGTAATGACATGTGAAAACGTGATCCAAGGACGGAGAAATCAAGGCAACAAATCAAGAAAGGTGCTACTCATATTTTCATAGAGGAGCGATAAAATATCCAGTGGCCATGATTAATCGCTAGTAAAATGGCAATATCTTGAGATCTGGCCGTTCGATTGAGCTCAAATTTGGAGGGTAGGTTTGTCTTTTCACCCTCTGTGATCTAGACTGTTGGATTTTTAAATGGAGGTTGGGAAGAAGGGCGATTCCACCGAGGATGCTCTCCCCCAAGAAATTGGCTAGGAAGGACACGTGTGTTGCTTCTAAGTCGACAGATCTTGGTTCATTCTTCAAAGTTGTAAGTTTCTTATTCATTTTTTGAATTTCTTCTTGTACGAAGCTAAAATGCCAAGGGATGGGCAAAATGTACATGCCTTTGAAGTCGATTTGAATAGTGATGAGCATTGTAATTTGCTTTTGATTCAAGATCTGAGTCTTAATCCCTAGTTCTACATTGATATTCATCCTATTTTGCTTCTTAGATCTCCACATAAGGGTCGAATTTCATCTTTAATTCAATTTCCCCCCAATTCTTATACTTTCTCTCTCTTAGTTAATTCCTCTACTTTTTCTCTCTCTAGATTCAATAATTGATTGCTTGAAAATTCAATTCAATATATAAGAAACATAAATCCAAAATTTCATCAAAAGATTTGTCCATCTTCAAGTCGAATTTTAATAATCTCTTTCTGGATTAATAATTAGCAATTTCAATACATAAAAGTTATCTTCAGCAATCATATTGACTGGAATATTGGTAATCCAAATTATTCTGATATAAGAATCCAAATTATCCTACCTAGAGTGTCTTGACCAAAAATATTAAGATCAAAATTAAGCTTTTGCTCACTTTTGATTAATTACAAACAACATTTAACACAAATAAGGCCCATCAAATGCAAAATTAATTAATTATTGAATTAATTCAATTGATTTAGGATAAAAATTATTGTAGAGTGCCTCCCTATGGTTCGACCCCTTGCTTGCTCTGAACATAGTATTTAGTGATTAAGAATTATTATAAATTTTATTGCACAAGTCTAAAAGCAAAAATAAAAACATATTTCACATATCAATTTTAGGCTTATCACAATAGCGGTGATAGACGAGAAAGGTGGCCTTTAAATTATAAAATTCAATTTTCTCTTATTGAAATTTTGAATAGAGACTATGTGGAGAATGATGGAGGAAGTAGAGAGAGAGAGGAGTACATACCTTAGAAAGAGAATGGCAGATCTTAGAGAAAGAAAAATTTTGAATTGACGAGATAGAGATAGAAATTGGTTGAAATGAAGATAATGAAAGGGAAAGTGAAAAAATGATGAGATAGAGAGAGAAAATGAAGAAATGATGTAGGAGTTGGAAATTGAAATTTAAGGGGAAAATGGTTTTCTTATGAATTGTTTCGAGGAAGGAATTAGAGTTATGGATGAAGGTCAAGGGGGGGGAACTGATGATTCTAGAGAGAAATTTGAGAAAGTGATATATTGAAAGGGTTAATGTATAGTGAATGCTGGGAAAATGGAAATTTAAGGTCCTAAAACCCCAGTGCAATTCTATTGAGCATTTAATGTTTCCTCTCAAGTCTAGATCCTCATTTTTTGCTAGGATCAGCTATTTATCAATGCAATCAAGAATTCAGATTGAATTAAAACTTCATCAAACTTACATCAAGTAGGTTGAATAACCTGGATTCTGAAATATGCCTTGTCCTTCTAGCAAGCCACTTACTATAGAACAGCCAGAATGAGGTAAAATGATGGTGGAAATAGTATTTATACATAGATAGAATTACTAAAATACTCCTTTGGGAATTTTTTATTCTCTTTCCTTGAAATTTTGTCTCTTTGTTTTCATTGGTTGAGAGCTTTGCCTTGTCCATTTTAGCTTCTTTCTTTTATAAGGTATTTCAGATCCCAATAATCAGATCAGGTCGTTGCTCATCTCCTTTTAATTGCTCCTTTGCAGGCTAGCAACACCCTTTAATCATTTCAAGCCTATTTGTAAAATCTAAGAGCTCCCAAAAATTCTCCAACTCATTAAGAGTTTTGTTTTCTCATTACTGTAAATATCTGAATAAATGGAACTACAAAATACTCATCAGTAATAAAATTATTTGACTTCAAAAAAGTCAAGGATGTTACTTAAAATAGCCGTAATGTGCATAAATTGGAATTTATAGGTAATGCATCAAAGTTAAGTTAATCCAAATAATAACATGATAAATTCAATATTAATAAGACAAAAAATCATCTAAAATGTATGAAATAACCATGCATTTATTATGTTATCATTCTTCTATGTAGGGTAAGTTAGAAAGCTTTGACCAACACATTGAAGTGATGTGTCTCCCTGTACCAAAGGTACTTCGTGCCCTTGATTCTTTCCTATCTATATGCACATCTAGTTGTTGGAAAATACCATTGACCATCTCGTAACTAAGAGTGAGGTTGCAGGAGCCCAAATATAGAGCAAGTCTGTAACAAAGTTTATAAGGAAAGAAGATTAATATGGGGAACGCCGACTGAAAGCAAGAAAACTAGCCCGTCATGCTCAGTTGAGGTGTTTTGCACGGCTACCATATTGAATGGAGACAAGCTCAGCTCCCGAAAAAAGCTAATACACTAAGGTTAATAAGCTATTCCACACTTAACCGACCTACAAGTTGTTGGGCTAGTGGGACATTAAGAGTGTGGGCCAAACCAAACCATTTCAGAGAAGGAAATAGAGTAACTTGAGCAGGCCACTTATAAGCCATGGCTCACTAGTATAAACAAAATGACACTCAAAGAGTAACCAAAATTCTATTAATTATCATTGATTTTGACCCATGTAGTCATTAAGCAAATGCAAGGCTGGAAAACAATACACATCTGAGCTTCAAACTCTTTTGCACAAAATGTAAATTTTTCTGCATACCTGGTAATGACTTGTTATGAGTTTTTTATTGTAAAGCCTCTTATGATAGAAAAACATCAATACAAGAAACAAAAAGGACAAAACCAAAAAAAGAAAAAGTACAGGATTTGAAAATAACTAAAGTAGACCCAAATTTTATCCTCGCAAAGTTTTAAAAATTATCATTTTTTTAGAGGAACTATAATATTTTGTAATAAGCTAGAGCATAGGTTAAATATTATAGTTATTTAATGCATTATGTGGGCATTTAATAAAAAATGGTTCCTTATGATTTATTATTATTTTTTGTGAGTTTTATTTAAATTAATATATTTAAATACACACACTTGACTGAAATATTCCTTAAATATTGGTTATTTCTAAAAGTTTTGGTCTGGATACATTTTTTTTGAATATGAAGATGAAAATGACGTAGTTATCATTCCAATGGTTTCAATTTGAGATTATTAGTTCAAATGGATTAAGTAATAATAAATTAGGATCATTTATCTAAAAGTTACATTCGTCTCGTAGGTGACTATAAAATTATTGAATATTTCTATTCACCATTTTTTATTATCAATTTGCTACCTATAATTGATTTAAAACTATAATTACATTATAATTTATATCTAAAATATCTTGCATATTCTAGGGTCACAGTAAAAATAAGTTAGATGGGAAGTGATAATTATTTAACTTGAGCTCCATATATTGAGTTAAATAATATTTTATCTTAAATTTGCTGAAATTTTAGTTTATAGGTTTTTATATGGTTTTATATCTATCCATTCCCCACCCAACTTTGGTCAAGAGACTATTACATTGATCATATCCTTCATATATACAATACTCTTCTTTTTCTTATTATATTATGATAAAGACAAAAAAAAAGTATATTGAGTTATATTATAGTGCATCTCCTCTATTTTTATCTATAGTACTATTTAAAATATTTTGAATTTCAATTATTTAACTTAGGGAAATAATGAGGTCATATGAAGTTGGATTTTTATGTTATTAACATTATTTAATGGGAATATGATATTTAGTGTTGTACTAAGCTGTCCACAAACCAATCATGTTTGATGTATGTTTTAAATTCATTGAATGTCATATTAATTATTGTACATAAATGATGTACACTATCAAGGTTAATGATATGTAAAATGACGAGTTCATTTTTAATGGTAATACATTAACACGTTAGAGTTTTTTTTATAAACCCTGCCTATTATATAGCTGGAGGATTTATTGACCCTCACAAAAAATTTTTGGAGAAAGCTCTCACTCGTACTTTCTTTCTAAAAGCTAAAAAATGTTTGAGTTCCAAAGACTGGTGCAGATCATAGCACTATTCTGTGGTGTTGTGGGTCATATACAAGAAGCGGAGATATACTGCAAAGAGGACAACATGGATATAGCTAGAGGTAGAGATAAATCATTCCACGATGTTAGTGTTAAAGGAAACAATCGATTTTAGATCATATCCTGTTAAAGGTGATAAATCATATGTTATTTCCTATTTACTTTTATCCCATCAAAGCTCACAGTGTTTTCTGACAGATTTGTGCTGTAAAAAGTTGGCTTTGTCTCTACCAATCCTTAAATTGAGTTGCATCATATTCACCCATACTTCACTCATTTGTAGAGGTCTAGACATCTTAAATGTATTTTTAAGAGAACTCTAGACATCTAAAATACTTTTTCTCTCTCTAGTCATTTCGATAATATCTAGTCATAGCTGGTTAATATGGTCATTGTGTACAATGCATAAACTAATTAGTTTTTCCCACCATATTTTTTCATATACTGTAAAGGATTGAAAAGTCATACTAGATGTTCCCATATTCTCTGATGCTAAATTTTCCTACTTCAAAAGTCAAAAACTTTCATAATTATTAGTACATGTCTATTTCTCCTAATACTTTTCATAATATATTGGATTCCTTGTTTTAGATTCTGGTATGAAGTCATGAGTTCTGATACAGCAGGAGAAAGAGTAAAAGATAGTTATATCAATAAATATATATCATGCCTTGGTAATAGGATGTTTCCTAGCAAATATTATGCAACATGCAATGATTTTCAAGAAAGGTAAATAATACGAATATATGTCACGAGAGGTGTTTTTCTTTGAATTGGGAAGGCCTTTAAAGTTTTGTTTTGTGGCTTGACATTTATTTCTGAAGCTAATAATACATAAGGTGGCTGCATCTACGGGATAAGACATCATAATTGAGCGGAAGAATTGAAAGTTATTCAATAATTATCTGGGTTCATTTTTTTGTTAAATTTAAAAGTTTTTTTAACACATATAAATGACTACAAAAATATGAGGCAATGCCTTAAAGCAAACCACCGAATAGAAGACAGTTAGGACCAAGAAAAACTAAGTTTTCCAATATAGGACTGTTGATTTCAAAATGTTTTGGTAGCTATTTGAGTAAACAGAAGAGGAGATTTGGGTCCAAGGAAAATACCTCATTGAATGCACTCGTAGGGGGGAAGAGCCAAACTCTGGTCGGACCAGGTAGGAGCATGATGCATGTGAATAGTTTTTTTGATGATTATGGTAGGCATCAGTTTTATTTTCATCACATAATAGTAATATCTCCAAAATAAATATGTAACTGGTATGCACATTACTTCGTAGTTTGATTTATTAGTTATGCTCTTTCTGATAAAATTGAACATCCTTAGTAAGATAGGAAATATGAAAACGTGTTCATGAAGGTTTTGAGATTTCTCCTTGGCATTGTATCACCCGATAGATACTTAGGATTTTCTTATGTGCTTCTCCAAAATAGCTCCCTTAAGAGCGTTATGTTTTCTCTCTCGAAGACAAAATGGACCGAGGTGAGTTTTAAATCCCTTATTTTCTAACACAGAGTTCTGTTGTTTGAAATTTTAATTACTGACAAAGGCAGGGTACATTGGGAATCACTGGCCTCCTCGTCAATCCGTGAGCATTGTAGCAGAAGGAAGAGGTCGTTTCACCCTTAACTGATGAACTGATGATGACATTGTCCCACAGGATGTCACATCAAGGAAGTTATTTGCTGCTTTCAAATCTGATTGTGTGCTCCTCTTTTGATATTCCCCTCATACCAAAATATCCTAAATCACTCACTTCCACGATTGATGTCTTCAGCAAAAAAGAAAAAAAAAAAGTTATATAAGAAGAATAACATGGATAAGAAACCTATGGCGATGAAGAAAATCATTTTTACCTTGTTTGGGCAACCCAAAGCAACGCCACAGTAGTATTGATCAATTACTATGAAGTAGAAAACTGATGTGAATCTTATGTCCTGAAAAGTGAGCTTCTTGGAAAATTTAGATCCTCTATGGATAATAGAATAAAAAATCATTGGTATTGTATTGTACACAACTAATGACAATTGGGAGGATCAAAATATGTATGAAAAAAATTGTACATAAGCTATAAGGTCGGCTAGGGTTGTTACTGTGCAAGAAAAATACTCTACAAATAGCTGAAGTACATTAACTTTTTTATACGCTCCCATTTATATCAATGTAAAAATTGCTGATAGATCAAAGAAATACCAATATATTGACAATGTGATTTCAAAAGTAAATCAAAGAATAAGTAGGAGAGGCTGAAGAGATGGGATCGGGACAACTTATCCTCCGATGTAGAAACTCCTTCCTCAATCACGACCAACTCCTCAGCCCACCAGCACGACACCTCTAGATTAGC
This sequence comes from Wolffia australiana, assembly GCF_029677425.1. Classification (NCBI taxonomy): domain Eukaryota; kingdom Viridiplantae; phylum Streptophyta; class Magnoliopsida; order Alismatales; family Araceae; genus Wolffia; species Wolffia australiana. Next base: position 3,790,171 of record NC_135847.1, on the reverse strand, counting down.
AGCTCATATACGCTCTTCCAGCCTCTTGACGAGTGACAGTCACCCCTTCTGTTCTTGGAAAGCAAGAAAAGACAAAGATATGTCCTTATTGGATCACCTCCTCCTCTTATATATTGTGATCTCACACTCCGTGGCTTGACTAGGTCAACTGGTATAGTCAACAGACCGCTGATTGGTCTCGTGCTTGTTTCGGCACGTATAGTTTCCTGAATAAAACTGATCAATATTTCCCCTTTAAGATTTAACTTGTCCTCATGCTGGAAGTGAGGAAATGTCATGAGAAAATGGTGCACTTGTTTCCACAATGCTTCCGTTATTGGACGGTTTCACCATTTGACAAGTACTTCTGCTCCATAAGGGGTTTGAGAATGTCATCCGGGTAGACCTGCCAATGTAGTCGTTTATGGAATAGATCTAGTCATCAGGTAGGGTCTTAATTTTTAATAGCCCATATTGCCTTCATTGAACTATTCATTGCGTTGGTGTTTATCAGCTTGAATTTTCATTCGAGGTTGTGCTTTTGTCGGATGCTGCTTTCAGCTGGTAAGCACTTTATCTCTTTCGGACAAGAGTTGGTCGATGGAATCAAAGGGAGATGGGGTTGACTGATAACGGATTAGTGAAGGGGGTTCTCGTCCATATACTTCTTGGAATGGGGTTGTTTGGATGGAAGTGTGGTAAGAAGTAGTGAAGTTGTACTCAGCCGAGTGTAACAATTTTTTTAATTCTTTTGGATTCTCCAAAGCAAAACTTCTCAAAGAACACTCCAAACCCCTGTTGGTGACCTCAGATTGACCATCTATTTCTGGATGGTATGATGAACTGAATTTGATATTAGTGCCTTGTAGTCGATTCGGCTCCTTCCAAAAGTGTCTTCTAAATATGCTACTGCTATCATATATGATGGAATTATGAATAACATGCAACCTTACGATTTCTTTAGGGAATGTAGCTGCAATAGTGAATGCGGTAAAAAGATGTTTGACAGTGATATAATGACTATATTTACTTAATCGATCAACTACAACCATGATGGAGTCAAATTGCTCTGATTTGGGTAAACCTTCTATGAAATCCACGGGGATATCTTCCCAAATCTGGTTTGGAATGGGTAGCATTGGGCGTAAGCCTTCTGGTGAGAGAGTCGATGTTTTTTGTTGCTGACTGTCTGGACATTGATTCACATACGTCTTTATGGTTCTCCTCATTCTCTATTAGGAGCTGTGCTATGCTCTACAAGGTTCTATGAAACCCTCCATGACCCCCTTTAATTGAGTCATAAAATTCTTGTAATAATTTTTCGAATTAAGGATGAATCTGGTGGTAAGACAATATTCCCTTTAAGTATTAAAAGAATTAAGGATTAAAATATTCCCTTTAAGGATTAAAGAGAATACCCAAGAGGTTGTCCCTTGCCGTCTCCATATCCTTAACGATATTTTCCAGTTTTTTACCATATATGATTTCTTGAGTAGGCTTTATCTGGTCCAACCAATGTGTCATAGAAATGAAATTACACTCTACAGTGATGGCCTGTGGGATCTTGACAATGCATCAAACTCTATATTCTTCTTTCCCGCATTGTATTGGATTATGAAGTTATACCCCAAAAACTTTGATACCGAGCGATGATATTGAATTGTCACTTTGGTGGGGAATGATAGGGGAAACCCCCCCCCCCCCCCCTTAATGAGATAAACTTCCTTTTATCCCTTTTTATTTCGTTTTCTTTCTTTTAATAGTTTTTGGTTTTTTTAATTGTAATTCCAAACGTCTATAGGGAGAATGCTATAAAAGCCCCCCTCCCTACTGCTGCGCCAAGCTCTCCTCTTCTCTTTGGTGATGGGCCATTGCCATTGTCGGCCACTTTTGGTTATTTGCGATCTGTTGCCCTCGTTATCACGGTCGCCACCTTCGCTGTCCGCCGCCGTCCTGCATCAATTTGGTATTAGAGCGCACAATCCTAATGGAAACATCTCCATCGCATTCTTCGTTACCCGGTCACTACTCTTCCTTCTACGAAGCATTTCATCAAGCCCTAGTGGACAGATTTCAGCAGATTAATGATGCCCTCAAGCTTTTTGAGTCCAACATGGACAGGGTCGAGGCACGCATTGGTATGAGGCACTCCATTGTCCCTAACAACCTCGTAGTCAGGCATTGCTAAGACCATCCCAAGCTTCACAAAGAGTTTGCTTTTTCGGCTCAATAGTCGCTTCTCTCCTCGGTGCCATTGCGCCTAGGATCCCGCATGGCTCTCGCTATCTCTGCCCCTCTGGAGTCTATCGAGGTCTCGTCTCCCCTGGCGATAATGGGCGTGGCAAACCCTAGGCTCCGCGACACCCTGCCATTGAATCCGTTTGCCATACGAGTAGAACCAAATTCCATATGTTTGCATTACAGCCTGTCTCACCCCGTTTCTCTATTTACGGATCCTCCCCTTCTACCTAATGGGCCTCGTAGACCCACCCTACTTGTGGAATCGGATCCCATCAGCTCGGCATGAGTCTGGTCTGACGCCGCCTCTACTGCATCCGTGCTTGGGTCCCTGCCTTGTGCTCGTGCCATGGACCTGCGTAGCCGCCCTCCACTCCGCCTTGTGCCCTCAATGCACGCTGCCACCCGCGGATCTACCCCTCTTCTTGAGCCCAATGTCAACTTGAACCACTACTCGCAACTCCACCTCGTGCCACCTGTAGCTTCAGCCGATATGACTTCTTGCGCTGTCATCTATGTCTACAACCTGCGTCACATAAGACACTACCCAGGGCCCTGGCCGCGCGTCACCGCCAACTTTTCTGGACTGCATCCACGGTGCTCAACACCACCATGGACTCCACGGCATGCTCGCGCCGCTGCCTTGCATTGCGGGGATGTGAGACACGCGCTCGCGTCATCGGGCTCACATGGTTGCCCTCGTCCATCTATACTCATGCCTCCATGGATGCATCCCCGAGCTCCTGCCACTGTACCCCCCTCGTCGTTGCAGCAGCAGTCCCCATTCCTACCGCCGTGGGACAACCCCCACATTTTGGTGCGATATCCTTGCCTCACCACTTCACCTTCGCCTATCTATGGCTTTCAAGCTGCTCAAGTGCCCCCCAACTGTTTGTTACAATGTCTCACCGAGCCCCTTGGAACCAGCTATCAACCTACTCGAGCACCCTTCAACTGTTTGTGAAAATGTCTCATTGAGTGGCTCACTACAACACTACCGGGAATCAACTTCTCATACCAGCATCCTTGCAGCACGCTCATCCATGTCACTCACCGGAGTCGAATTCTCGAAGAGGGGGAGAATTGGTGGGGAATGACAAGGCAAACTTTCCCCTTCCCCCCTTAACGAGATAAACTTCCTTTTATCCATTTTTATTTCCTTTTCTTTCTTTTAATAGTTTTTGGGGTTTTTATTTTAATTCCAAACGTCTCAAGGGAGAAGGCCATAAAAGCCTCCCTCCCTCGATGTAAACATTGGTGAAATTTGAATAGAGAAAAGCTCTTCATTTTCAGCCTTTGGGCTTCGTGCCGCCGTGTCGCCACCGCTGCACCAAGCTCTCCTCTTCGCTTTGGCGACGGGCCATTGCAGTCATTCGCCTCTTTCGGTCATTTACGATATGCTGCCCTTGTCATCACGATTGCCACCTTCGCTGTCCACCGACGTCCTGCATCACACTTTGATACAGTCTCCTATGAGTGACACAATTCGAATTAAGTAATTATACACACTTTGATATATTGAACACAATTTCAGAATACACGTACACACACCTTGGTTACAAGTTATCTTACAGGACGACCCACACCTTCCAATCTCTTAAGGTTGACTTAAGAGCCTTAGGAAAACCTCCCCACTTCTTCTAGTGAGGATTCTTCCTTTGCATACATACATAAGTACACCTATTTATACTATCCTACTTTAAACAGTTATGTCTTCAGTTGTCTTCTTGGAACATATCCAAAGGTGGTGTCTGTTGGATGCCACTGTTGGTTGTGCTTCTTCAGATGCTTCAGTGAGGTTGTTATGCTGAATTCGTACTCCAACAGATCCTAATGATGGAAGGCCATTATAACTGTCATAACTGCCACTTTTCAACACAGATTTATTTCTTCTTTTGTATACTTTAGGAAGGTTCATATAAATAGGTGTACTTATGTATATATGCAAAGGAAGAATCCTCACTAGAAGAAGTGGGGAGGTTTTCCTAAGGCTCTTAAGTCAACCTTAAGAGATTGGAAGGTGTGGGTCGTCCTGTAAGATAACTTGTAACCAAGGTGTGTGTACGTGTATTGTGAAATTGTGTTCAATATATCAAAGTGTGTACAATTACTTAATTCGAATTGTGTCACTCATAGGAGACTGTATCATTGGTATCAGAGCCTTAACATCCTTGGAGTGGAGTTCTTTCAACAACCATGGGCAACACTAAGGATGACAATGCAAGTCTACAAGTACCTGAAACCAGATCAAATAGCACCTTGATTCAAGCTATGATGGAGCAGCTAGCAGAACTCAAAACAGAAATCCAAGATCTAAAAAAGCAAACTGACCAAAGATCATCATCATTTTCTGGGGGGGACATATCGAAAGCAGCAACCTCATTGGAAGATTCACGTGCTTGTACCGCAATCGACACCAAATTCAAACGAGGAGATATGCCTACTTTTCAAGGACAAAACCCAAAGGGGTGGATCCAGTTGGTCGACCGGTTTTTTCGTTTACACCCCATGGAGGATTCAGACAAAATGAATTTAATTGCTCTGCACATGGATGGGGAAGCTCAGGATTGGTTTTATTATGCAGAAAAGGAATTCGGAATGAAGTCATACGATGATTTCATACGCCAATTTAACTCCAGATATCGCATCAATACATTAGATCTGTACAAATCGTTTCTGGAACTTCAACAGACAGGTTTTGTTTCAGAATACAGATCTCGCTTTGAACGTATTGTACAGCTCTTACCACATTTGGACAGGGAAATCAAAGAATATAATTACATTCGGGGCTTGAAACAAGAAATTCAACGGGAAGTCATTAAAGCTAAACCGTTTGACCTGCAAGAAATCACGGACACTTCCATTCAAGTAGAACTTGACTTGGGCATTTTATATCGAGCATGGCAGAACAATCCATCTTATCCAGTAGACAATGTGGGTGAACTAACAAGGCATTCAGCGTCAACATCATCTGGAGAGACCAATAACTGGTCCTATAACAAACCAACCCAGTCTACTAAGAGTCGACCGGGTCCTTTAAACAGCAGTTCGGGACCGGCACATGATAAATCTGGGCTGCCGTCGTTAATGTGCCACTTTCTATGCAAGGCTTGGAATTCTTTGAAGATCTACTACCCGTGGAACTTCCAGATATGGAAGTCGTACTGGGAGTTCAGTGGATCAAGCGACTAGATTGGTATTTTGGGAATTTCAAATTGCTACAGATGAAATTCCTCTGGCATAATGTGCTTTGGACGTTACGAGCAGATGAAGACCTTCTACCAAAGGGAGTGCAACTACCCTCAGCGGTAGACTTTGTCAACAGCAAGTTGCATCTTCAAAAGCTACACCAGTGTTGTAACACCGAATCAGTTAAGGTATTCTCTCTTACCTCTTATTCATCAGTTTTTTCAGACTTTCAACAGAAATACCCATCAGTCTTCTCGTCTGCTTTAACTTTTCCACCAGCAAGAACTGTGGATCATCGCATTGTTTTGGACCCGTTGTCCAGTCCAGTTAACCAGAGGCCCTACAGATAGATATTCTCACCAACATAAAACGGAACTAGAGAGACTAATCAAGGAATTGTTGGACTGCCGTTATATACAAAGATCGAGTAGTCCCTTTTCTAGTCTAGCGCTGTTAGTTAAAAAAAAAGATGGAAGTTGGAGACTTTGTGTGGATTACAGAGCTTTGAACAAACTAACCATACCCAATCGATACCCTATTCCGTTGGTGGATGATCTTTTTGATGAATTACAAGGAGCAACTGTATTCTCCAAGTTAGATCTGAAATCCGGATACTATCAAATAAGGATGCATGAATCAGATGTGGAGAAAACCGCTTTTAAAACTCATCATGCGCATTATGAATTTTTGGTAATGACCTTTGGGTTGACCAATGCACCTGCAACTTTTCAGGAACTAATGAATACCCTTTTTGAAAACCAGCTAAGGCGCTTCGTACTAGTTTTCTTTGACGACATACTGGTGTATAGTAAGAATACAGCAGATCATCAAGAGCACTTGGAAGTAGTTTTTGAAATTTTAGAGGAAAATCAATTAAAGATCAACGCTAACAAATGTACCTTATTCACAGATCATGTGGAATATTTGGGACATTGGATTTCTGACAAAGGTATAGAAACTGATGCAGGCAAGATTAAAGCAGTCAAAGAATGGCCAAAACCAGGGACATTAAAGCAACTACGAGGATTTTTAGGACTAACCAATTACTACAAAAGATTCGTCAAAGATTATGCAGCCAAGGCTAGTCCTTTGACTGCATTATTAAAGAAAGGAGCTTTTCATTGGACTCAAGAGGCTGAAACGGCATTCATGAATTTGAAAGCAGCTTTATCCTCTCCTCCAATACTAAAGTTACCCGATTTTTCTAAATCTTTTACTTTGGAAATAGACGCATCAGGCACGGGAGTTGGAGCAGTTCTAATCCAGGAATCTCATCCTATTGCTTATTTCAGCAAAATACTAGGTAGCAAGGCACAGTTAAAATTGGCTTATGAAAGGGAACTTATGGCAGTCGTATTAGCAGTACAGCACTGGAAACACTATCTCATATTTGGTACATTTCTAATCCTTACAGACCAGTTCAGTTTAAAATATTTGAATAATCAAAGTGAAGTACCACCATAGTATCATAAGTGGTTAACCAAGCTTATGGGATTCAGTTTTGAAATCAAATATAAAGCTGGACAAAACAACATAGTGGCTGACTCTCTATCTCGGTCCCAGATTAACTTATCTCCTCAATGCAATGCAATTTCAGTGACGCACTGGCTAGACAAACCCCTTTTGGAGAAAGAATTACTTGAAGACCCTATTTTATCAAATATTGCTACAAGTTGCCACAGCCCAGTCACGGCGCCCGTCTGCTATTCATTCAAACATGGACTCCTCTTCTATGACCACAGAATTGTTCTACCCAAACAATCTACATTAATTCCTTGTGTTTTAAGAGAATTTCATGACAGCAAAATTGGAGGACATGCGGGGTTTCAGAAAACCTATAGGAGGATCACCCAACAGTTCAAATGGGACGGAATGAAAAACAATATTAAAAATTATGTGGCAGCATGCACTATTTGTCAACGGCATAAAATTTCAAATTTGTCCCCTGCTGGTTTACTCCAGCCCTTGCCCATCCCAGACCAAATTTGGGAACATATTGCGATGGATTTCATCGAAGGCCTGCCCACTTCCAGTGGTTTCAACGCAATATTGGTGGTAGTAGACCGTTTATCCAAATATGGACATTTTATTCCCCTTAAGCACCCATTCTCGGCTGCCACAGTAGCTGAAATTTTTGCTCAAAAAATCATAAAGCTACACGGAGTACCCGCTTCTATAATCTCAGATCGTGGTAGTCTATTCACTAGTCATTTCTGGAGAGCAATTCACAAACTACAAGGAACTGATATCCGTTTGACTTCATCATATCATCCTCAATCAAATGGCCAGACTGAAGTTATGAATCGAGGATTAGAATGCTACTTGCGCTGTTTCACTTCTGAACATCCTAAATCTTGGGTTAAATTTTTACATTGGGCTGAATATAGCTGTAATACCTCTTTTCATTCGTCACTCAAAATGACTCCTTTTCAGGTGGTTTATGGTCGAGAACCCCCCACATTATTACGTTATGAAGATTCACTATCCCCGATTGAATCCTTAGATCAATTACTCAAGGAGAGAGATTTGGTTTTGTCCAAGATCAAACAAAATTTGGTTCAAGCTCAAAACTATATGAAAAATAGAGAAGATGCTCATCGCCGAGATGTTTCTTTTGAAGTGGGAGACATGGCGTATGTCAAAATACAGCCGTATAGAATGGTCACCCTAGCTAGAAAAAAGTCTGAAAAATTATCAGCGAAGTTTTATGGTCCCTACAAAATTTTAGAAAAGATTGGCTTAGTGGCTTATAAACTAGAGTTACCTAAGGAATCATCTTTACATCCAGTCTTTCACGTATCAAAGTTAAAAAAGGCCATCGGCGATAGCACAAATTTTTACCCCGTACCTACTAATATTTCTTCTTCTTATGAATGGCAGGTGATACCAGAAGCTATACTGTCCAAGAAGAGAACTCAGGACAGCCATAAAATCTTAGTCAAATGGAGAGATATGTACGAGCTCGAAGCTACTTGGGAAGATATGGAACTATTTAAGGCGCAGTTCCCAACATTTCAAATTGAGGACAATTTGATTCTTCAGAGCGGGAGTATTGATATGAACCTTCCTAAAGTATACAAAAGAAGAAATAAATCTGTGTTGAAAAGTGGCAGTTATGACAGTTATAATGGCCTTCCATCATTAGGATCTGTTGGAGCACGAATTCAGCATAGCAACCTAACTGAAGCATCTGAAGAAGCACAACCAACAGTGGCATCCTTTCATGAAGAATCCAGAGGTGGCATCCAACAGACACCACCTTTGGATATGTTCCAAGAAGACAACTGAAGACATAACTGTTTAAAGTAGGATAGTATAAATAGGTGTACTTATGTATGTATGCAAAGGAAGAATCCTCACTAGAAGAAGTGGGGAGGTTTTCCTAAGGCTCTTAAGTCAACCTTAAGAGATTGGAAGGTGTAGGTCGTCCTGTAAGATAACTTGTAACCAAGGTGTGTGTACGTGTATTGTGAAATTGTGTTCAATGTATCAAAGTGTGTACAATTACTTAATTCGAATTGTGTCACTCATAGGAGACTGTAACACACTTCTTTTTTTTTCAGGGAGGAAGTGAAGACTAAGCTGATCAGTGTAGGTGCTAAATTGGTCGCACATTAAATAATGCTTCCATTTCTGCACAACCTAGACCAGTGCCATAAGCTCTCTCTCATAAACCGATTTGAATCTTGAGTGAGTGGGAAAAGCCTCGCTAAAGTAGGCAATAGGGAAGTTTCTTGTAATAATAGTACTGCAGCGACAATTTCTGATGCATCAGCATCAATACGGAAAGGTTTACAAAATTTTGGTAACCTCAGTATCAGTGTCTAGGCCATTAGTTGTTTTAGCTTAAGAAATTACTTGTTTGCTTCTTCAATCCAAGTGAAACAATTTTTATTTAAATAATTTGTTAATGGTTGGGCAATGGCGGCATAATTTGATACAAAGCTTCTATGATAACCTGTTAGCCCCAAAAATCCCCTTAATATTTTCACGGCAGAGGGTACCATCCATTGTTTCATGGCTTTAATCTTGGATGGATCTATAGAGACTCCTTCATCAGAAATACCATGTTCCATTAATTCTATATAATTACACCCAAACTTGCATTTTTCTAGGTATTGTTTTATGACAGGAGTTCAAATACCTTAGGTAGGTATTGTTCGTGTTGCTGAAGATCTTTTGTGTATATTAATATCTCATCCAAGAATACCAATATGAACTTGCGCAAGTGCTCACAAAAGAAAATTGGGTTCACAAGGGCTTGAAATGTTGTGGGGGCGTTTGTTAATCCAAAAGGCATCACTTTGAATTCAAACGCGGTTTTATAAATGTCACTCGGGTGCATCCTTATCTGGTAGTATACTGACTTTGATGGTGCACACCATCGTAGATCGTCGATGACGTCGTCCGCGCCGCCCACCACCGTCGTCGAAGCTCGGACAAAATTGCTCACTTATCGCTTTTCATTTTCATCACTCTCTCTCGTGCTTATTATTTTCCAATCTTGTCGTTGTGTTTTGGTTGTGTTCGCAATGCATCCGTACGTCCTTAAATGCCGTCAGGGGGTCCTTAGCCATTTTGGATCTCCTCCCTTGTGTCTTTGTCTTTGTTTTCCTTTTTTTTATTTGTTTTAATTTCCCCTCCCTTCTATTTGTAATGAGGGGGCCATTATATAAGGGCCCCCTTAATGGACCCCTTATTCCCCTTGGTTGACCCAATTTGTGGGGCCCATTTCCTCTCCCCTTTGTAAAGGAAGGGGGCGCCCTAAGGAATTAGACCAGGAAGCAAGTAAAATTTTGTTGTTGAATTGTCGCTTGGTCTCCCTATCTCACTTAGAGAAGAAGAAAGGGGGAGGAGGAATCGTGGGAGGAGATTGGGGCAGAGAAGACTTGGAATCAGGTTTCAGATGGCTCTACTGTGATTTAAAGCCATAGAGCAAGCTATTTTCGTTCTCCAGATTTCGGCGGATTCGGAATTGAGGACTATTTCTTGAGTAGCCCATGGAGTCAGATTTCACCAACAACGCAGGAAGAACGATGCTCAATCTTCGGCCTTGAATCGACTGGGGACGATAGAGGTGAACCGCCATTCCCCTCCCTCTGGCTGAAATCAGGACTGTGAAAGTCCCGCTCCGATCCCGACAAATTCTCTACGTGAATTTTCACCGTGAAGTTCACCGTGAGACGCTCGGTTTATCGGGAAATCAGAACGGCTACGGTGGTCACCTCTGGTTGCAACTAGGGGCCGACGACCTTAACAACTCCCGTCATATTTGCTGTGCAAACTGCCTGTGAATTGCACAGTGTGTTGGTGATCTGTGACGACAGCGACAATTCCCCTCCAGTTGAAATTTGGGAGCATGCCAGCCCCTATCTACCCTAGTGAGGTTCATCGTGCGATTTGCCTGTGAATCGCACGATCTGTTGGGAATCAGTAACGGTAGCTGCACCCCTTTCCTCCAGTTGAAACCTGACCTCACCGGCACACATTGACTCCAATGAAATTCCCCAACAAACTCGCCCGTGAGATGCACTGTCCGTCGTGAATTAATAACTGCATCGACAAAGCCCCTTCGGTACCTTAGGCATTGCGAGCCCCCATATCAGCCGCCCGCGTGGTGTCTCCACGTTGGCCCGCCGCTAGATCGCCTCCCCTGTCCACTCTTGTCTGATTCGCTATATGATCCGAACACAGAGTTGGATCCAGTGAGTGCTTGAGCTGTGCTGCCGCTTGTCGTCTCTCACCCGCTTCTCCCACGGCTCCTCCGACCTTTACCTAGAGCTCCTGCCCATCAACGCTAGTCGAGCCGCCGTTCAACTCTCCGGCACCTCTCTACTGCACCCGCTTCGACCGCCGCCGACCGTCGACAAATCCTGCACGACGAGCCACGGCCAACAAGGTATGCCGTCCTCTCCCATCGCTCGTTTATTTACCTTTTGCAATATAGTTTCGTCTTGACTCCACCGCGCTCAGACTAGGTAGGTGAGAGAGGTATTGAGAGAACTATGTCATTTGAATGTCTTATCGGTGCGGGCGAGTAGATCCGTTACGTGCGAGCCCTACGGATAGATTCCGCTCGGCCATAGATGCCTTCGTCGCTCCGATGAGGTTCGAGAGGCCTCCGTTGCCATCGCTCGGCGACCCCCTCTCCAAGCTTGGAGTTCGGTGCCTCCCTCGAGTCGGAGCCTGCACGTACGACACATAGGACATTCATATTTACATCGTAGTTACATCTAACCATTAGGATTACCCGTCGACGACGACACCATCTATGTTCGATACCATCATCCTTTATCGGCACCAAACCATCATATTCGGTGTCACCCGGATGACGTCCTAGACGACGTCCGACATCAGAATTCAAGTCTATTTTGGAGAAAATTGTCATCCCATGAAGTTCTTCCAACAGCTCATCCGCCAGAGATTTGGGACATCTGTTTAGAGTAGTTATGTGATTGAGGGATCTGTAAGTAACACAAAAGTGGAACCCCCCATTTTTCTTCTTGATTAATAGGGCTGAACTCGAGGAACATCGATTGGAATGCTGAATGGCATTTAGCTCCAGTAATTATCGAATCAACTCTTCCAGGATATTATTGTGTATGAATGAGTATCTATAAGGTCTTTTATTAACAGGCTTAGACACTGGATTAGGTGTATCTGATGATCGCAATTCCTCTGTGGTGGTAGAGTACTAAAGTGCTAAAAACATGGGGATAATTATGTTTATCCAATGCGAGATATAGAGCATGTACCTCGTAAAAATTTGTGGTTGGTTGTCCACTAGTATCTTTGATATAGTGAATGGACTCCTCACACTGTTGGTTTGCTTGAGCAATCTCAATTTGAAAGAATCCAAGTGATTTCAATTCAGGATCTGAAACTATTGAACAGATCTATCCTTCTCAATAAATATTGATCATAAGATGGTTGTAGTTACAATGGAACCATCCTAAGGACTTGAATTAGGGAATTACTAGAATCATATCACAACTGCTCAACGGAAAAGGAATAAAATTTTGTTCCAATGGAAGTCCATGGAATGATATTGGGATATTAAAACAAATGCCTTCCGTTTGTGTGCAGAATCCGCCACCCAAAGCAATCCTCAATTTGTGATACATATGAATTCGAATATTTGTCATACGGATGAATCTGGATCACCTTGGGTCTAATAAAGTTGTAAGTAGTGCACCCATCAATAAGGATCCTCATTTGATGGTCAAAGAGAGTCCCCTGTAGCCTGAAGGATCCCAGTTTAGGAGTCAAAAATGGTTTCGCTTTATATATAGACATAATTTCTGCTCAATTAAGGGGTCATTCATCCAATTGCATGAAGTCCTCCTCAAAGATGGGCCGATATTCCACATCAATATCATCTTGGAACATGTATATGCTCAGGTTCTTCTAGCAATGATGCCCATGAGTGTACTTTTCGTTGCAATTAAAACATATGTCCCTTTCTTTCTTTTGAAGAAATTCCTCTGTAGATAGCCTTCTAATATTGTTTTTATTTCCCCTTTGAAAAAGTTCATTCCTGGTAGACGTCTAAGCCATCCTGGATGTCTGAGTTGGATATTGGCCTTCTCTTAGATGTGAATAATTTGTTCTTTGGGGATTATGGCGGACAAACTTTTGAGAAACTGTCGTGATTAAAGCTTGGCTGTCCTGTTCATCTAGTATGGCTAAGTTGCTTTATGCTTCCATGGAATAGTCCGTAATCTCCTGAATTCCAAAAGGTCTATACTTACTCAGCTCCACTCAGACATGAGAGTTTAACCCTCAAAGATATGCAGTTTCTTGAACATTTGGTAGCATATGAGATAGGAAGGCCACCATAACCTCACATTTTGATATGTATTCAGACACGGTGTGTGTCTGTTTGAGTTTTGTAAGTTGAGTACATAGGGATCTTGTAGAAAAATTGTACTTGTTTTCAAAATGTTGGCGAAATAGCAGCCGATGATCGAATCCAGAATTTCTCTTTGTATATATAAACCAGCATTGTGCGTCTCCCTATATGTGTAAGGAAACCAACTATACTTTCTCATTGTCTGTTACTTAGCATATTTGAAAAAATAGGGTATATGTACAAATGCAGTCTAACCATAATTGTGCGTCAGTGCCGTTAAAATAGGGTAAATGACCCTTACGGAATAAATTTTTTTGCTATGTTAAGGAATCTCGATTAATTTACACACACCCATACCTTATGAGTTCTCTTTGTATAGCTCTTCACAAGGAGGTCGCACTAACTTCTAGCTTCGAATTCATGGATTGAAGCTGTTGTCGAATACCGGATAAAATTCTTGTTGGAACTGGTATGTCTTCATTTCTTGATTTACATCTTTCGTCTTGATCCGTCATGACAATTATCAGCTATAGCTCTTCAGATGCCTTCGGATCAAATTACAAGCTCTGATTTCAGATTGATACGCTCCAATTCGTATCAATGTAAAAATTGCGAATAGATCCAATAAATACCAACATGTTGACAACTCGAGTTCGAACGTAAATCGAAGAATAAGCAGGAGACAGTGTGATGGATTCCACGCGCTGGAAAAGGGAGCAATGACCTACGATCCAGAACCGGTCGCTGAGTTGGGGGACCCGACAGGGTCAACACAGGAATCCGAGGCAGCAGACAGTGGTCGTACGGGACCTGAGAGGATCATCCTGCCCCGGGCTGAAGAGCGGACGGAGCATCCACGGCACCCTGCGAAGCCAACGGCCCGACCATCGAAATATTCCTACTTCTAGGAGTTTCGTTTTGTTCCCTCCGACGGTCGATAAATAGGGACCTCCCATAGTGCGGGAAGGCATTGAACATTTTCCTAGTTTGAAGGTTGTTTCTTCTTAGTTATCTTTCTGGTGAGAGACCTGAGGTAACAGACTCTAGCCGTGAAGGCTCTCCGGCCGTTTAACGGCGGGTGCTTGAGTCGGGCTCGCCGAGAAGGCGTGGCGGGGTATTACTCAGCCACTATAGCCATCCACCTTCTCTTCCCCACCTCTCTCCCTCGCTTGGAGTCACTGACCTTAACATAGTGTAGAGCAGGGATCGGGATGGTTTCTTCTCCAATGTAAGAGCTCCTTCCCCAATCAATATCAACTCCTCAGCCCCTGAGCACGACACCTCCAGATCAGCGACTCAGATCTACTCTTCTAGCCTCTCAACGAGTGATCGTTGCCCCTTCAATTATTGGAAAGCAAGAAAAGACAAAGACAAGTCGTTATTGGATCACCTCCTCTTCTTTTTTCTAGTGTTCAGACACCCCGTGTCTTGACTGGGTCAGCTAGTACGGTCAACAGACCGCTGACTGGTCTGGTACTTGTTTTGTCACCTATACTTGCTTCAATATAACTTTACACTTTTAAAGAATGATGCAGTTCCGATCAGCCAACTATTAGACTGAAACCATTGACTGTGTCAAAGATGATGTATGTACAAGTATTATGATAGTAGGGAAGACCAGAATATGTATAAAAAAGAATTTTACTAAGGTTATATCTTTTTAAGAAGAAATTCAGATGCATTAAGCAAGAATTATGATGTTTATTATGGTCCTTTGTTTAAGAAAAAACTCGCATTGCAAAAAGAAGAATTCATGGTTTTGAAGAATGAAGCTTTCCATAATGGCCAAGTTTTTATCCTAACACCTTTCATGGTGTTCAAGAAATAGCTTGAAGTGACGTGCCCACACTGCCAACGCTTAATTTAAAAGAAATTGAATAAAGTAGAAACAATGAAAAAAAATAGAAGTTGATAGAAATTAATGAGAACAAAAAACATGAGACATATAGAAACTCCAATCTTCGAACCTCATGTCCAGGCATGGCCGCAGGTAATCGAGCTGACGTTAACGATCCATTTCTAACACTCATCGTTCGCTACATTGCAGAGTTGTGCCAATGCTCTGGATGTAAGCTGGTCTCTTTTCCATTAATTTCCATCTCTTATACGAAACCCACAAATTATAACATACTTCGATGGACTCAGATACGTTATTTGTCATCACTTAATCAGTGGATTCACCCTTAAGAATGCAAAATGAAAATTACAAAGAACAAAAAATATTTGTCACAACAAATTCATTGATGACAACAGAAAGGGAAAAAGAACAAAATAATAGAGAATGAATGGTACAAGGACAGTGTAAGATGCTAATCTTCAACATGTTGTAGGGGGGCAGTTGGAGATCCCTCCATGCACAACACAAACACTCCCTTGGTTTGTTCATCATTCTTGCCATCAACATCTCTTTTCTTCAGCCATCAAAGAAAGCTTATAATGTAATAAAGAAAATATAAACATGCACAAAACTGGTGCGAAGATGGTGCAGCTTCTCTCGTTACCTTGCTATTTCTCACTCATCCCATTGTCGTCATTTAATGGAAGTAATAATAAAAATGGATACACTTTACCTTCTTCCCTGACGTGATCAACGGTGAGAAAAACAAACTCCCAGGCCGAGGGGCGGATCCAACCGTTGAAGTCCAACAAATAGGAGTTATCATTTTAGGTAGATGTTGCGTTGCTTTCCATGCAAATCCTGTCTGGACATTTCCTATTATTCTCGGCCCTCTAACTGTGGATCCACTGTGTATTAGTTATTTCATTAAGTTTGTTTGTTGTACAATTTAATAAGAAAATAGGGAAACTTGAAAAGACGAATTCAACGGACACTCTTCAATGTCAAAATCAAGTCAGTTTTTCCTTAATGAAGTTTGTATTATTCTCAAAGAACAATATACATTCTAAGTGGTATATAACGGAAAATGATCTTTGCTATCTTCAATTTGGTACTCTTTTGTTTCTTGGTGAAAGTTGGAATGACGGTATGTATCTTTTCTTTTGTACAGAAAAAAACACGGTGTCACGTACAGCCCACACCTGAGGTTATGCTGTAGACCGATCCAACTGTGCCCTAGATGCCACATAGGGAGATTTTATTTATTTAATGTAGTCTTCAACACCCTTTCTAGGTGTGGAGGGAGTGTACATGTCCCAATCACACCCGGACCCTACTTGCCCACGTTCTTTATATAGAAAAGGAAAAATACATGAGTGGTACCTATAAGTAGCCAACATAAGGTTTCTCATCGTTGCTAGTGTGCTGGAGCCCGTAGTGTGGTAATGCCTCGTTTGTGCGCAGTCGCCCTCTCTATTCTTAAGTGTCAGCTTGGGGTGCATGCCAAGTAGGCCTATCAGGTAAGAGGGTGAGCTTTCCAATCTCCAGTGCTCCATTCAATACATTAGTCTCTCATATCCTCCTTTGATATTATGCAACGCGTACTAAGAACTAGCAAGCCAAGACGTTCAATGGGATAGCATCCACGAGCTGCCTAAGGGAGTTATTGCCAATAGAGGAAAATAAATGAAGGAGTTTGTGTGCATATCATGTGGTTAGTAATGGTGTCCACTTTCTGGTTGCCCTCACGCAACGGTGACAAACACTAGCGAGGAAAGAACGCCCCCGCATGATGTCTTCCCATACAAGATGTAGCCGCCACTTGGACATAAACCTACAGGAAGCATGTCAACTAACACTTGTGCGTCTGATTCTAAGACGATATTGTGAAGGTTTCATTCCTCACAAAGGAGTAAACCATCGTGTATCGCCATAGCCTCTGCAACCGTATTAGTTTGAATACCATAGAAAGACAAAAAAGCAAAGAGAATGCTCCTTGTATGGTCACGGAGAATACTGCCCCCTTCGGCTGGCCCCGGGTTCCCTTTGCCCGCACCATTCACATTCAACCTCACGATGCCGATTGGCGGTAGATGCCCATGGACAATCAGTAGCTGAATGGTGATGGGGCCTAGGGAAACTGTAGTGCCCTTAATTTTGAAGGGGGTTGCATGTGAGAGTTGAGCTGCGCGGAGGGGTAGTATGAGATGGTGGGTATGCTTTATCCATTGCTTGACGCGACATAGGATATTGAGTGCTCGCATAGGGGTCCCTATAAAACAAGAAGAATTTTATCATTTCCAAAACTTCCATAGTAAGTAAGCTAAGGTGATGAGAAGGTATGGGTATAGTTCAAGGATGCGGACGGGATAGTTTTTCATCTTAGGATGAAAAAATCATCCTATCCGAGGATATGGATGAACTTTCGGACAAAAATTCATCCCAAGGACCACTGTACGGGACAGTTTTCGACCCATGGGATGTAAAAACCGTCCGTCCGGAGGTCTCACACAATGGATGGACGGATGTGGATGAAAAACCACCGGATTCAGGTATGGGTATAGTTTAGGGACGCGGACAGGACAATTTTTTCATTTTGGGATAAAAAAATTATCCTGTCCGAGGATATGGATGAACTTTCGGACAAAAAATCATCCCAAGGACCACTGTACGGGATAGTTTTTGCCCCATGGGATGTAAAAACCATCCGTCCGGAGGTCTCACACGATGGATGGATGGATGTGGACGAAAAACCACCGGATTCACATCCAACAGTTGAGATGTCGCCACATGGCCTCTCTATGACCATTTGCATCAAGGTCCTTGTGTTTTTTTGTCTCCGCAAACTGACATTGCTCATAATGAATTGTACAAATGTCCATTTGGATTCTCTCTCCTTCATATTTCCTTTAAAACACTTGGAAAAATCTATATTACTATATTAAAAATATAAATGGTTTTTTATAGTGTGAGCTGGAAGTAAACATTGCAATCTACTGTCGCGTTATCTACAACCACGGCAGAGTACATGGCAGCTAGTGAAGCAGCAAAGGAGGCCTTGTGGTTGAAGGGATTGACGAAGGAGCTTGGGATCCTCAAAGGAGAGGTTCCTTTATTGTGTGATAGTCAAAATGCTATATGCTTGGCGTAGAATCAGGTGTACCATGCACATTCAAAACACATTAACGTGTGGTATCACATGATCCAGAAGTGGCTGAATTCGGGAGAGATTGCTCGTCAAAAGTACACACGGAGAAAAATACCACAGATATGTTGACAAAAGTGGTCACAATGGAGAAGTTCCACCGATGTTTGCACAGACTTCACGTTGAAGGTACCTCGATGAAGATGGAGCACCTTGAAGATGATGGAGTGACATGTGCATGGGCTCGGGAGTTTGCCAAGGTGGAGATTGTTGAAAATGTCAAATCCCCCATCCCTATAACTCAGGATCGTGGGGTTGACTTAGTACATCCTAGAAAGTAGGATGAACTAGCACATCCTTGAGAATAGGATTGTGCCTACTTTCTAGGATCGTGCCTAGTTCTTAGGGAGGCATTTAGGCCTTGGGTTGTGCCTATAAAAGGCCCCCATTTCCTTTGTTTTCTTTATGCAAACATCCCTTGATGTATTCTTCTTTTCTCCTTTGAGTTGAGTAGAGTTTCTTGAAAGTTCATTTGAACTAGAAGTCTCTTCCTCCTTCCCTCTCTCTCACTCTTTGATTTGGTACTCTCTTGACGATAACGACGTGGGGACGTGACGAGGCTAACGACTATGCCTCGGTGTTTCTCCTCGTATCGTCTTGGGATCATCCTCTACATCTTCTGCATTGGTTCACGTTCAAGTAGGCTTCCGCAAGTGTGTACGCCCAACAGAGAGAGAGATACAGAGACAATTCTAAAGTAAAAGACCAGGGCTTTTTTAATCGCGAACTGTAAAACGGGATACAATGGCAGAACGTTACATCAAATTTTACGGTGCGGTGCACAGTTCCATGATAGGAGGCTAAACAAGTAAAAGAAGTGAACAAGTGGAGCGTCACTGGAGGAGCTTTATCTGCTCTACTGAACGCTTTGGGACACCTAAAGTTTGGTGGCAGAAGAAAACAACAAGACAAAAGAGGTTGGCTTATATCCAGGGTATAGGAGAATTGAATATTGAGGAAGCCCACGATCGCAGCTTGGCAAAGGCCAATAGATTGTGTCGTAGAAGGGATAGTGAGCAGGAGAGCACAACAAGGGTTTAGAAAGGAAAATGTCCCGAGCCTTATAGCGTCTAAAGCACTGAGGCAAATTCCCAAAAGTGAAACAACGATTGGGCATGCGACTGCTGGCGGTGGGGACGATGAAGGCGGAGGAGGCGGAGATAGAGGTGGAGGTGGGGAAGGCAGAGGAGGCGGAGATGGTGGTAGAGGTGGGGATGGCGGAGGAGGGGGAGTTGGTGGTGGAGGAGGGGAAGGCGGAGGAGGTGATGATAGCGGATGAGGTGGCGAAGACGGAGGAGGTGGCGGTGGCAGAGGAGGACTTTTATTTTGACCCGAAGCATTCGGATTTTGAGGTAGTGCAGTTGCAAAGAGAAGGCAAATGATGATAGTAGAGGTGATCCCTCGTAATGTTGTAGCCATTGGAAAGCGTCTGTGTGGATCTGCTTCCACAATCCACACTGATTCATTCTTCCCATGAACCATATTTATGGTGCTCTGGCCGAATGATGATTCAACAATCTGGCTGAGAGCTAAATTAAAATACGACTAAGAGTTTCTCTCGCAAGAGGTTGGTAGTCACATTTCAAATTTATAAGATGGCAACCTATATGGGTGTACATCTAGTGCCTGGCAACAGGTGGAGAGTCGATATTAATAGAGTCAACATTGATTACAATTATTTAAACTATCGTTTAATACATTTATTGAAATGATTTATTTTAATAATACATCCGTTCCTATTTTTGAAACGTTTAAGTGCGCCTATAATCCAAATTTATAAGAGACGCGTCGGTTTGGGAGAACATTTTGGGATATGGGCCATAAATGTACCATTCTTTCGTATTTTATCCAAAGGCGTCTTGATATGGACCATTAAGGAACACCGGGAAATTTGATCTTTGTTTATCATCAGCATTATACTGTAGCCATGTTACGTGGCATTGTCTTTGCCTATGCATAGCCGACGCATATATATTCTGCCCCAATC
Organism: Wolffia australiana; assembly: GCF_029677425.1. Lineage (NCBI taxonomy): Eukaryota > Viridiplantae > Streptophyta > Magnoliopsida > Alismatales > Araceae > Wolffia > Wolffia australiana. The sequence goes on along the minus strand of NC_135847.1, from coordinate 3,769,884 downwards.
AAAATTTAGGTATCACATCAGAGTTGTATTTTAATGAACATTGTTGAGAAGTCAAAATAGGTCACCTATTGTAATTTGTGGGATTTAGTCACTCTGAAAGTGGCGGTTAAATGTTTCTTCCAATTGAATTTTTAGAAATTAGTTACATGGCCAATAATTATGCTCTAAGGTGCCAATCATTCCCAGTGGGCATCGATGTATCATTTTTGGAACAAATCGCAGTCTATGGATCGGGTGGATCACTTGCACTGTTTTAATATCAACTACATATAATCATCAATAAGAGATAATGTGATTGGTAGAATAATTTAACTCCCATTACGCCAGGGGTGATCTGGAAGGATGGGGGAATGTGGAGACGTTAGTGAAGGGAGGGAGCCAAAGAGAGACAGAGAGTGCGTGAAAGAGAGACACGGAGGGATTGAGAGCGGCAGAGGGAGAGAGAGAGATAGAGAGAGAGAGGGGGATCAGGAGATAGGGAGAGAGGGAGACAAAAAAAGAGAATGCGAGAAAGAAGAGAGAGAGAATGGACTGAAACTGGGAAATAGCACAATAGAGAGAGAAAGAGACGAGAGTTAGGAAGCTAAATAGAGATAGAACAAGAAATAGTGGTAGACAGATAGAAAGATAGATATATAGAGAGAGAGAGGGAACGAAAGAAAGAGACAAGGAGCAAGAAAGAGCGAGAGGGAGCGAAAGAAAGAGACAAGGGCAAGAAAGAGAGAGGGAACGAAAGAAAGAGACCGGGAGCAAGAAAGATAGAGAGAAAAGGGGAGCGAAGGAGAGAAGTAAAGAGAGGAGAGACACAGACAGAGAGACAAAGGGAGTGAAGGAGAGAAAGAGAGAGAAGAGAGACAGAGGCACAGATAGAGAGAGAGAGAGCGAAGGACCGAGATAGAGAGAGGAGAGAGACTGAGACAATGAAATTCAACATTCATCCATTTCCATTCGTCATTCATAGTCGACCAAGAAACACGACGGATGACTATAATGTATCATAATTGGTGTTAAATTAAAAGGTCACAATTCTATTTTCATGAACATTTCTGAAAAGTCTTAATTTATATAGCCCATAGCACTGTGAGAGATTCAATCTGTCTGAAAAGCACTATTAATTGTTTTTTTCGATCAAACATATGTAGAATTTGCTGGCATGGGTGACCTGATGATGGTCTTAGGTGCTGACCATGCCCGTGGTTATTCACGACATCTGATCATTGCGACAAATCAGGTTGAATGGACTGTAAGAACTTGTACTTCGTTTGAGAGAAGAGAGAGGAACAGGAGAAAGAGAGAAGGGAGAGAGAGTGAGGAGACACAGGCTTAAGCCTAGTAATTAAGATCTCTTGTTCTCTATAAGAACACAGACTGCATTGGTTCTTATTATATACTGATCGATGATACTTAAAATAGTAAGTGTTTAAACTGCAAGTCGTTATATGAATATAATGGTTCAGATTGTTGGATCCTATTTTAATCATAGCCGTTATAACAAGTATAACGGCTATTTCCTGATTTAATTGTAACCATTTGATCCTATCTATTTTTGATCTATCTATATTTAATCCTAGTCTATGTTTAAACTTATATTTTCCTATTTCTATTCTCTAACGAGTATAAGGTACATGTTTAATTACTACTTGCTATTTCTTATTAATGATCCTATTGGCTGACAGCGAGTTTCCGTTGTCACTCCTTCGGTTCTTCGTCTCCATGGACCAGGCTGATTTGGCTTGGTTAAAATAATTCAACTCATCTACGTTACGATATAAACACAAGACACTTTTGACTATTGAGTATGGGTAGTAAATATCCTTATCCCTTTATTCCTTCGTACCCCGTATGCAGTCTTGTTGAAACAAATAAAACTGGAATTGGATGTTGGTATTAGGTTTTCCGAAATGTAGGGCTAATGACACGTGTGAAGCAAAAAATAAACAATACCATCCAGACAATATATCATCATTAATTAAAAATTAATTTCTAGTGCAATTGGTTACTATTGTTGCTCTTTTTATTGACCTTTCTAGTAATGAATTTTGGGACGATGTGTCTTGAAATGCAACCTTATCCTAGCCTAGGGTTTCCATCTCATTAATGTGGATGAAAGTCTCCATTATAATTATGTACGATGGCACTCTCCCGTGGCTGAAGGAATGACACGGCGGTAGGTGATACAGGTAGCATCTTTAGCAGCGTGGCAGAAGGGGGTTGGCTGCAACAGTCAGTGTCTTCGACGATGTGACGAGAGTACAACTGCTGCTTTAGTGGTGCATGATTGTAGCCAATGGAGCACAATAAACCAGTTTAGGCACTGCTGCCATTCTTGATTATTATTGTGACTCTTAGAAGATGGGGGTGTACGAGTGAAACTCTTATAAGAGTAGACTTCTGATCAGAATCAGAGTCTAACAATAATGTGATCACCACAAGTCCATGACCATTATCTGCCCGCTATTCTTCAACCCTTTTTATTCCTACCAGTCTTTTTTATTCAACTTTTTTTCAGTAAGCAGGAGATGATTAGTCGATGCAAACCCCTCGTGAAGGGGTCTATCATTTATGTGGATAACTGGAGTAGTTTTCGTGAGGTAGTATGTGAAACCTTAGAGACATATGCTTTATAGTAACAAACTATTGTGTGGCATTCTTGGCAGAGTTTTCTTCTTTCAAAATGCATATTAGACGAGACCAAAGATATATTTTTGGAACATCATGGATAGGACATAAACTAATAAAACTTATCGATAATTTCGATGAATATTGAAAGTTATGTTTCATTGCCCTATGAACCTAATTATCAATAACCAGTTCTTTACCATCCTTAAACTAACACAAATTATATAAAAAAAAGATTATGAAATCATAGAAGCTAAAATGTACAAATAAAACTCAGTGCAGAAATTTAAACTATGACAAGTAAGAAAACCGATACCATTCTCGGATTAATAGCAGGGATAAATGAACTGGCCATGAATAGTTTTTATAGTGGTGAGGCGACTTCAATGCCTTACAAGGAAAAATAAATTAGGAGAATAATGATGCAGTTAAATTTCTTAAATTTTATTACAAATCTACTCAACTAATGAATGTACTTTTTGTGTATAATATTTGTGCTGACCACAATATTTTTGAGAGAAAACTTAATATCTCCCTATATGTTTGAAAATAAAAAAAATAAACTGGAATATGTAGTCATTTTACTCCAACATAGTCAACCAGTGAAATAAACCAAAGAAAGAATTAGTCGGTTGGATAAAGTCTAGAATTCCTTTGCGTCATTTTGAACTCAAGTGTCTCCAAACACGTTATAACCGGTGCAGTTAAATGTATTTATTTTTATTATTTGTCTACTGAGCTCATATATATCATTTTCTAGATCCGATGTGAGTGCTAACCACATTATCGTGAAGTGAAACATTAATATCGGGACATAATTATAAATAAATTCAACTGGTGATATGTAGTCCCTTTATTCCAACATGGTCTACAAGTGAATCCACCTAAATAAATAAAACTACTAAGTTGGATAGATTTTAGGAATCCTTTATTAAATTTTGCTCTCAAAGATCTGTAGAAACTTCATAAAAGGTGCAGTCAAATTTGTTGGTTTCTATTACAAGTCTGCTGAGGTAATGTATGTCCTTGCATGCAATGTTAGTCATTGCTAGAATATCGTTCAAGGAGATGGTGACATATCTTTAAGGGAAGTGGTAATAAATTGGTTCGATGTTTTAATTTATATTTTAATCCCAAATTCATATTTAAGAGGAAAAATGCATGTTTTCTGGTTTGTTCAATGCATTCATAAACCACACCATTTTTTTTGTATAAATATTACTATGGTAGTCTACTTATGCAGAACCTTAATAAATTGCATAATTAATTGTGTTTGTGTTTAGCATCGTTTACACTATTTATATTTTTTAGTCGATCAACGTATGTATTGATTGTAATATATTGAATACATATTTTTTTCACCAATATGCAATTTTGTACATATCTAATACATAAACTAAAATTGAATTCCTCATGAAATACAAATACCTTAAGTATTATCATCATATTTTATTTTAAATGAAATCGAATTCCTCATGAAATGTTTTTCCTACGTCATTCATTAAAATAACTACTTTAGATTTTAGAATAAATCATCATATTTATTTTAAATGAAATTGACTTTGTGAAAATTTAGAATATACTCTAGGCTTAAAGTGTCATAGGTATAAATGTGCCAGATATGCATTTGAGTGTGAGATTTTTATGTCGAGGAGCATCAGTTCAACGATAGGGTTATCACATGATATTTTATCAATAAGTAATGTATTTTTGAACTAAGCTATGAGTGAATTATCTCGAGGTCATCTGATTCAACCTCTTAATGTTATTTGGGGATAGTTGGAATAGTCAGGCTTATCCTGTCAGCTTTTAGTCAGTTTGTTACCTCATTAAATGTAGACTATTATCCAAATTTTCAAAGTCATAAGCAGACAATTATACCAGGGTTTATAAGTGCTATTTGGTTGTCATAGCAAAATGTGACCATCACGATCAATTTATTCTCATATTTATCCTAGAATATCTCACTCTTTTTTCCTTGTAAGTTCTACACATTGATCTTTAGATCTCCAAAAAATTGATGTGTTTATATTAGGTTGATCGTAACATACACCTGATGCTATGAATTCAATAAATGTCTGATATCTGAGTACCAAAAATGGTTATCTCTTACGTGGACAATGGAGATTCTTATCTCCTATTGTTATATCATTTTCAGCTCAAGACATTCATATTTATATCTTCAAAAATTGATGTATTCACAATAGCTTGATAGTAAAATACACCCTATGCTATTGGTTCAAGAAATATCTGATCAATGAGTACCAACAATGGTTATTTCTTACGTGAACAATGGAGTTTCTTATGTCCTATTTTTTAGCTTCATGTAAAATAAATTATTTATTTATATTTTTTAATCTTTAAAACAACAACATTGATGTCTACTTAAATACGGCTATTTTTGTACATTGTAGAAGTTTTTTGTTTGCTTTTGTACTTTAGATATATGTTATTTTTTGTGGCACTAACTACTCATGAAAATTTATGTTTCAGGTTTTTCACCTCCCTTACGATATTTATGTTCTCCTTTCAACTCTATAGTAATGGGTATGGATTTACTCTTTCTGTGTTTTGGCCCAAATTATTTAATGAAAATCTAAACCTGAACATAAGAATGTTGTGGTCTCCCTCCCAACTTAAAAATATCAACATGGGTCCTTGGGTACTCTTGGCATGAAGTTTTCAGAAAAATAATTATTTAAAAATCAAAATAAATGAGAAAAATCAAAACTCTACTCGTACAAAAGTCAAATGTTCACTCTGGTTTAATAGACAGGGCTCGAAATGATAGACTAATATGTGTTGGACTGGTGAAACGTGGAAACATAGACTGGGAGATTGTGTGTTTGATAAAAAAAAGCAGTAATAACTTACAGAGACAGAGGACTGCAATGAGAGAGAATAAAGAATGAAAATAGAGGAAATAGAGGAAGATGAGAGACATTAGTCACTTAGTTAGAAAGATAAACCCACAAAAAGGATAAATGAGCGAGAGTATGATGCCTAAAAGAGAAACCATTAGAGAGTAAGACACCTTAAGCAAAGAAATTTGAGACAGTATAAAACCTCAAAGAGCGAAGAAAAAAGAGAGAGAAATATAAGATAGTAATAAACCAGAGTGAGAAACAGGAAAATGGCAACAAGCAAGAAACATGAGAGACATATATTGTAATTTATTACATGGACAATAATATGTATAATGGATGACATAACCCGTGATTTCATCACTAATTAAAGTGATGCACTGTGTTCATTGGCATTAAGATATTTGATTCCATTTGGAAGGGAATTATAATGTGCAAATGCTAAGTGAGTCTTTAATAGTGATTGGTTAGACTCAAGATAGACTAAAGAGGATAATAATGATTCTCTTTCCTAAAAATATGAGCCAGTTCTTCGGATTGTTTTTCTTTGGATCTCCCATTATTATCAGAACTATGTGTTGACGCAAAAGAGTTTGGTTCAACATCAATATCTATATGAAATCAATATCTTCTTTTCTTGCTTTCCGCATGAGTCATGAATAATATCTTTAGTCTAATATCATTTATTCTTTTACTAATGCATCGTTAAGATGCAAATGCAGGAAACCACTTTGGGTTGGTTCCAGAGCTTATTGCATGACTCTTTTGGATGAATAAGATTAAAATCTTACTATGGTCTCCATCTTGACTAACCATTCTGTATTAAACTTTCTGGATATGAATCTCTTAATGCGGCATGTGAAATTTTCAGGGTATAGCATATTCATTTTGGCAGATATTCTCTCACCAACACGTGCATCCTGTTTCCATGACTTTTTAGGTCTGAATGAAATTGCAGCAGATTGTGTGATTTCCCATTCATACTAAGTCCTGGATAAAGTCCTCGATGATGTAGCTCAATAACCTTATATTGTAGAAGTCAATTTTGTGGCATTCCTTGCCAAAGGGATTCAACTGCAAGTCCTGCCACCTTGAACTAATGGCAATGACAAAATAAGAGAGCTATTTGGTGATGAATAAGATGTTATGGTCGACCCCTTTTCTACTTTTGTCAAAACTTAAAGAAATCGGCCAATGAAATTTTCTGCCAAGACGACATGACACCCTGTCTCCGTGACTTTTGAATCATTGACCGTTATCAATTGACAATGCTGTCCATAAGAATATCATTATTGAGGAGGAAACCATTGGACTACAGAAAACTATTTTGACTTGGAGTCGTACTCCATAAAAGATCAACAAACGTGATGGGTGTTGTCACCTCCATGAAGCAGAAGATAAAGCATTTCACCATTGTAATTAAGGGATTTACGCTTCTTGAAAAAACTGCTCAGACAGCATGAGAACTATGTATGCACCAATGTAAGAATCGACCGTGAACTACCTCTCACCCATCTTTCAAGTTGTCGGAGTTATCTTTTGCCATCAATTCCCTCTAGAGCAGGATCTACATCATCAGGAACCTTCAAAAAATGGGATAAGGGTCATAGGTTGAGTCTGTGGTTGAAACCCTAGATGGGCCTACTTCTACAACACTTAATGCACATAATAACATGCAAGAATGATCATTTAAAGCAATCATTTTTACCGTATTTGGGGTTTTGAATGTTAAAATCAAATATTTTTCTTTCATAGTATCCTGATTTTAAGGCGAAATGAATATTTTCTTTGTCAGATGGATTAAATGAATTTTTCCGCAGATAATAGGCCAGATGAGTCAGTTTAAAGGAACTAAAGAGAAATTCTTGAAACAATAGTTTGAATAAGTAAATAATAGTCTCAATTGACCTGTTTCCTACAATAAAATATTCTAAGCAGTTTTTTATTTTTCTTGGAATAATGAATGCCTCGAATTGCATTTCTTGTAGCAGATTTTTTTAATCATTACGTTATTATTTTTACTAATAAACTGTGTTGTGCAAGCGTAAGCCTTATAAGGGTGGTTGACCAAGAAATAATGGGCAGGTTACGCCTAGGGAATCATGAGCGTGCAACGAGAGGTGGATGCAAGTCAGTGCATACGAAGCCAGCTGTTGACAAAGCACTATGTCCTGTGCGGAAATCTGACACACGGGAAGGCGCAGACCAATCAGATGGTGCATTTAGGGACGGACACGGTCTGACCAAACTTCGGTCAGACCAGACGGAAACAGACCATTGGTCAGCCATTTTGGGGCTGACTGAACCGTTTGGTCCAGGTCCGGTTCGCAAGTCGAACCGGACCAAAGACCGTTCCCAGATAATAATATTATTATAATTACAATAAGCAATGTGGAGGAAGAGGAATGGGTCAGCCTCTCCCCTCGTTCCTCTCCCCTCTGCCAGTACATTCCTCCATCAATACATTCCTCCATGAGAGGGAGAGGATCCAGCCTCGCTGTCGCCACCGCCACCCTCTCACAGTCCCCTCTCGCTGTCGCCGTCGAGACGTTCTTGCCACCGCCACCCTCTCGCCATCGCCACGTTTGAGACTTGTAAGCCTCATTTGCTTCTCCCTATCTCTCTCCCTCTCGCAGTCCCTCCCTGGCATGCTCTCCCTCTCTCAATCTCCCAGTCTCGCTCTACCCCTCTACCTCTCTCTCTCAGCTTCTTCTACGCTCATAACTACCGTCAGATCTTCCGGCTATCACCTCCTCTCCCCCTTCTCCCCCTCTCCCCCTCTCATTCCCTCCCTCTCACACTCTCCTCTCTCTCGCCCTCTCTTCCGGTATAATTCCCTCCCTCTCAAACTCTCCCTCTCACTCTCTCCCCCGCTTACACTCTCCCTCTCTTCCTCTCTCCCCCTATCTTGTACTCATGCTCTCATTGCGGCCTTCTTACACTCTCCCGCTTACACTCTCCCTCTTCCCCCCCCACGTTCTTCCTTCTCCCCCTCTCAGGGTCTTCCTCTCCCCCACTCCCTCTCGCCCCCTCCTCCACTCTTCTTCTCCCTCTCCCATGCTCGTTCTCTCCCCTTCTTCCTTTCTCCCTCTCCCACCCTCTTCCTCTCCCCATCTCATGCTCTTCCTCTCCCCCAACGCTCTCTCCCCATCTCATGCTCTTCCTCTCTGCCGTACCCTCTCTCTCCCTCTATGCACTTATCTCCGCCGCACTCTATTTCTCCCTCCATGCACTTCATCTCTGCCGCACCCTCTCTCTCCCTCCATGCACCTCCTCTACTCCGTACTCTATCTCTCCCTCCTTGCACTTCCTCTCCCCCGCACCCTCTCTCCCCTACCATCCTCTTCCTCTAACCCGCACCCTCTCTCACCCTCTATCCTCTTTCTCTAACCCGCACCCTCTCTCCCCCTCCATCCTCTTCCTCTGTCTGGCACCCTCTCTCCCCCTACATGCTCTTACTCTCCCCTGCACTCTCCCCCTCCGTGCTCTTCCTTTCCCATTAGCTCCCTCTCTTGCTCTCTCCCTCTCCTCCTCTCTACTTCTCTCACTATGTCGCTCTTCCTGTCCCATTAGCTCCCTATATCCCTCTCACGCTCTCTCCCAATTCCCCTATTTCACTCTCCCCCTCTCGGCTTCTCCACTATCTCACTCTTCCTTTCCCTTTGGCGCCCTCTCTCGCCCTCTCCCTATTCCCCTATTTATCTCTCTCTCTCTCTCTTTCTCACTATCTCATGCCCCCCCCCATTTCAATATATCCCTCCCTCAGTGTCTCCTTATTCCTCTCTCATTATATTCCTCTCTCCCTCTCTCGTTGTGTCCCTCTCACCTGATTTCACTCTCTCCCTCTCTCTCCGTCCCTCACTGTCTTCCTCTTCCTTTCTCATTAGCTCCCTTTATGACTCTCTTACTCTCTCCCTCTTCCCCTATTTCACTCTCTCACTCTCATTATCTCCTTTTCTCACACTCTTAATCTCGTTCTCACTCTCATTCTAATTATCAGTTTGCGAAACAGAACCTGCTAAGAGACAATGGAGTTAGTTAAAGATGAGGTATTCTTCTGTTTATTTTATGATAGTTAATTTGAATTTTTATTTACACTTATTGTCATGAATAAATTGTTTACATTATATGGTGATGTGACTATGAAGGGAACAGAGGTTTGTCAAGGTAGAAAACCGTCACCTGTGATGGAGTACTTTACCAAAAGTACTAATGGAGACTATAAATGCAAGCTTTGCAAAAGAAAAGAGGTGATGGTGAAACGTGACAAAACTGATAGCACAATGAAGTTGTGGAACCACTTACGAAATTCTCATCTCGAAGTTCATAGGAAGCTTAAGGGTTCTGGCCATGTGAAACCTGTTTGGGGTTATTTTTCTAATGCACCAAAATTTCCTGGCAGTAGTGCAGAACGAATGAAAGAAGAATTGTTGGATCTGATTGTACGCACAGATATGCCATTCTCAATTATAGATCACCCTAAGTTTCAAAAATTCTGTGAATTCATGGCCCAAGAAAATGTAACTATTCCAACTACAAAGAGAATAAGATGAGCTGCGTAAGAAAATTTTGAAGAGGAAAAATTCAAGATGAAAACGCTGCTCCACCCTATTGAAAAAGTGTCACTTACAATGGACACTTGAACCACCTCCAGCCGTGTTGCCATTCTTGGGATTATCGTGCATTGGATTGATGATGCATGGAAGCCCTGTGAACGAGTTCTCGCTGTTCGAGAGTTAGTTAGATCTCATCAAGGTGTATATTTGGCAGAGGTATTGCACTCTGTGCTGAAGGATTGTGAATTTCTTTAACTTAATTGTGAATTGTGAATTTCTTTAACTTATTTGCTGCCTGAGTTATTCTCTTTACAGGTTTTTGCTATAACAACTGATAATGCTACAAATAAAAAAACTATGGTTGATGCATTGCAAAGATCTTTGAAGAATTGTGGCTCAAACTTCACAAACCAATATCATGCACCATGTATGGCGCAAGTTCTCAACTTAATTGTACAACGACGCTTGAAGGAGCTAGGTAATCTACTTTATCATGGTTTCTATCTTATTTTTTATCTAATAAATATATGTGACATAATTTTGTCCATCTACAGGGGCTGATATTGGTTTCATTTATGATGAGGATGAGGATGAGGATGAGGATGAAAGTACAATTCCATGAATAATATGCAACTTTCGTTTAGTGAAATTCTGTTTAGGCTTCGAAAACTTGTCATTGTAGCTGGAGCTTCACCGCAACGAGTTCATCATTATAGAAATTTATGCCGTGAGTTGGGCATCGATAACACAAATTTTCTCATTGAAGACATCCCCACCAGGTGGAACTCCACACATGATATGATTGAAGCAGCATGGGCGAAGAGGAAAGTATTAGACACAATGGCGAGTGATTATTTGAATACAAACAAAAATAATTATTCTATTACAGCTGAGGAGTGGGATCTCTTGAAAATATTTTCAGAAAAGCTCCTACCTTTTCAGAAGGTTACTAAAATAGTTTCGCAGTCACATGCAATTATAGGATCTACTGTTTAACAGACGTATCAACTTTTAGACAATCAATTGCATTCTGCAATTGATGCATTGGACAAACCTCATCACGGAGTCCAAGGAGTACCTTTTGGCACTGAACAAACAAAGTCTTTAAAAAATGCATACATTGCAATGAAGGATAAATTGGTAGAGTATCAATCTCTGTCGGCAACGAAACCAATGTTTTCCATTGCCACAATGTTGGATCCAAGCTGTAAGGTTCATTTTATCCATCAGGATGAAAAGTATTTCATTATCAATACTGTTGTTCCGCTTCTTGAACAATTTCCCAGCTTATCAACCTCATGACCAGGAAAATATGGAGGATACACTTACTACACATGTCAAACAATCAAAATTGATGATTGAATTGATGGAACCTGAAAAATTAAGCAAAGATGCAACATCAAAATCTAGTAGAGAAGAAGTGGATGATTACCTCAAGGAAAGTTCCATTGGTTCTCATGAGTCTCCACTCCATTGGTGGTGTAAACTTGGTTCAGAAAAATATCCACGCCTCGTAGTGCTTGCAAAGCAATTCCTTTCTATTTGTGCCTCGAGTGCTCCATCGGAGTGCCTATTTTCTACGGGATGTGGTATCGTTACATTTAGACGAGGATGCCTTTCTGTGGACACTATATCTATAATTATGACTATGAAATGTTGGGCTTCAATGAACACCATGGAATGTAAAGGAGAACAGTGAAGTTGAGGACATGGGAGTGGAGGAAATTGAAGACCAAAAAAGGTACAATCAATTTTTCTATTTTTATTTTGGAAGATCTTTTTTATTTTGGCATATTATTTATGTTTTTAATCATCATGAATATAGTTTTTTTCCTTTGGTACACAATATCAAGCACTCAAATGAAGTCTAGTAAGATGCGACGATACAACCAAGTGCAACAAAGGCGAGCTAAGCAGGAAATATGGGACTACTTTCAGTGAAACTCAAAAAAAATATTAACCTAGTTTCTATCTTTGATTAAAAAATACTTTTTAATTTTTGCTTAAATTATTTTCTTCATATGGGCATTCACTTTCACACGAACTACTCAACCTGACCAGGTCGAAAACCGGACCGCACAGAGGCCGAACCGAGACTGAGACAGAACCGAACTTTAGGTCCCGGTTTAGGTTTTTGCTAAAACTGGACTGTGACCTGACCATGTCCTTCCCTAGGTGCGTTGCTATCTCTTCAAGCAATTACTGCAACGTGCACACATATATGCGGAGCGTAACATATCAAAGCAATGCAAAGAACTTGCTACAAAAGGATTCGTATTTTCCTCATTTTAAATAGAAAATTGCCAAATGAGAGGGTTGTTGTTCATTCCGCCCAAACTGACAATTGGCCACATATTGCTACCTTCCATCAAAATTCATCTGATTTTGAGTCAAAACTGCTGCACAGTATGAAGAATTCCAATGTCTCAAGATTTTATAAGGTTTTCCAAGAGTTCTTGCATGATTATTACTCCTTTAAAGTATAATGTACTAAAATATTTGGAAATTTTTCTTCCATTTTAGTCAGAATTTTGATTTTCTTATATATGTTGTAATTACTTTCAACAACAGTTAATTAAGAGATACTCGCATTAAAAAATGAATATAAGGTGTAATGTTTCAGATTGTTTGGATAATTTCCATAGATTAGGTACATCTGATTAAATGCTTATTTAATGTGATGTACTTAAGGTTAATAGTCAATTAATATAGAATTTTAGTCAAGGTTAATATTTATGGATGATAAACACTATCTTAATCCTAATTTACCATTGTTATTACTATGATTTGTCCGGCTTCGTATTTCTTTAATTTTGGAATTGAAAATTGACCTAACTTTTGGATTTTAAGCAGAGAATAAAAAAAAGAAAAATATACCAACCAAAGCATAGGGGGGAAATATGGTTATTAAAGACTGAAACTGAAACGTGTTATAATTAAACAATCAATTTCACTTCCTCTCCTAGTTTCTTTATTTTTGGAAATCATAATTGGCTGATACTGAAGTCAGTAAATATGCACTTAGAAATAATGAATTCATGGGGAAATTATCACTGACGTCATCAATTTATCTCTCTCATTTCAGGCTTCAAAATCTTTTAAAATAGAAATGGACTGCCGCTTCCCTTTTATTTGAAACTTTAACAAGTCATACACTTAGTACATCATGAATATTAAGGGAAACTTATAAATCGTACTAAATAAGTGCCAAAACCCAAACAACGACACTATTCACCTTAACTTCAGACTTGGGAGTGTCCTCTTCCCTTAAAGCAAAAACCACAACACCAGCATCACCTACCTCATTAGTGTCATTCAGTGAGGCACGAATGATTTTGGGGTTAAGTATCTTGTCCAATCAGGCCTGGGAGATGTGAAAAAATATAATAATAATAATAATAATCCATGACAAGGCCTGAATACAATTGGATATATGCGATAAACCATGGGTTGTACCACCTGCTTGATTTTGTTTAAGCTGGGGAGGGTTTGATTCATTTGCATTTAACTTAAACAATAATAGTCACATTCACTCTAGTCATAGACAAACGGCCCAAATGGACAAGCTTTGATAGGATTGCCCAATTAACGTCTAGATCTGGGCCATACAAAAAGCAATATCCCAATACTCGACTAAGAATAAGTTAGTCCTAAATGCTAGCTCACAAGAGGCCATACTTGGCCCCTTAATACCGGCTGAACTTAACAAAATAGGGTCGAGTCCAGACTGTGCTGAAGTTGGCCCAATCTGAGTTTTTTAAAAAAGATTTCATAGGTGCCTATTTCGGACACCATAATGAGCTCTCATGGGGCCTCCCCAAAGAGGTTTCAGCTTGAGTGGCATGAAACGGTCCAAACTCTTATAGACTGCCCATTAAGCTAACAAAAATGAGTTGTCGCCTTGAAAACTCCGGACTCAAAGGGGTCAAAATGTCTCTATAAAGTTAGAAGTGGATAAAAGAGATGACAAAATCAATTACCCATTTCTGGGATTCATAATTGCAATCAATGATTGAGAATATACTATCATTGGAATTACATTCTTTAGACTCAATTGTAATCTCTTACAGAAACAAGACAAGGCATCCAAAATATTGGAAGGGTATAAATGGACCAGACTTTGAATGCCATTATGGAAATAAAATATAACTATGGGTATTGAGGAAGCAAATGATCTATGTAGATTATTCTATCATCGGTCATCAATTGTATGATGCCTTTCCAAAATGATATTTTTTGGGTAAATAATGATCACCCTCATTTCTTTGGCATAAAGAATAAATATGTTTAACGAATCTCATTAATAAATAATAAACTACATATAACCATCATCTCTACAAAGACATATCGTACATGTCTAATACGTATGAGGATCTGACAAAAGTTGACTCTTTTGTGAAAAATATTTATTCAATGGTTGGCTGTTTTTTTGTAGTTTTCAAATTCTGGCACTTGTTAATGCAAAAAGTAATTCTAATCCTGACCTGTTAGAAAATTGCGGCGCTCCAATTGTGTAGGAAGTATATCAAATAAATCATGGACCTGAAAAGTAAGAATGTACCAAAATAAAAAAAAAACAATTTTTGCACTGATCAAATTAACAATGGCTTACTTCATGAATTGATCTTCATTGATATGTCAAGATGTTTGGCCTCTTAGATATATCCACATAACATTCGGACCTCTAGGTCTCCTCTTTTTTCAATTACTCTACTGATAGAAATCAAATTTCCTCTCCATCGAGTCTCAATTGCAAGGAATTACGGAATAGACAGAGAATAGGGGAACACTCATACTGAATTCCATGTGTATCAAATGATGGTGCCCCCTGTATTTATATCGTATAGACAAAACTTCATAAAACATCTCTCACAAATACTTCAAAATACTCCATCATTGTGATTGTTAATTTATGTCCTGAAACTTAATGTATATGCACAAATGTCCAAAACCATGTACATGTGACCCAATGGGTGATGGAAATATATGTGGTCGGCAAGCCAATTACACATTGCATATCTTGCTCTATGTTCATTAAGATAACATATTCATTATAGTGCACATGTGACACTTATAATGAAGTCCATGAATACATGATTGGACAGTGGATTATGACGAGATCTTAATCCACTAGTCTTTAAGCATGTGTTCTAAATATGCCTATTCAAAGAATACGCGAGAAGCACATCGAAATATCTGGATAGAATAGCACTCTCTAGCCTCACTCATATGATGAGTATGGTCGTTCTCATAGCGATTAGTGTGGAGACACTAAGGATAGACAATGGGTGCTATTAGGTGGAAATAATTCACTGAAATCATCCGTAAGAATCACTTAATAGTATTATATCGAGCTTTCAATCAAGTTGATTACCATCACAGTTGTGTAAGTGGTCCTAAAACCTGAGACATGAAAAATGTCTTGTAGATGGACAGTTGTTCTTTGACCATGACCTATGTGTCGCTAATCATGGGACTATAAATAGCCTTAGTTCGGGTGCATCCAGAAGTTCACAATGACGATTGAGTTGTCAACATGGGATCATCCACCCTCGGTATAAGAGGCAATTGTTCAAGTAAAACAGTGCGTTGAAGTCCTTGGCCAAGGCAATAAATATCAGAGAAGAGTTCTTTGATGATTTTCAAATGGATCATTACTAACTTGGATGACCGATTAAGTTTGACAATTGACATACCCTAAGTCATCCTAGGAGCGTCAAGTTGATGAGGGTCTACACGTACACGATAATCAATGAAAAACATGTTCCATGAGTGGGTCAATACACTCTCCTTTGAGTATTCTAAAGCACAAGGTGTACCTTCGCACCCTACATATTAGAGACTAAACCTATCATTGAAGTCAATCAATCTGACATTGATTAATCTATATGATGTTATAGTTAATTAATTTGGAATGTAAATAAGGGTTATTGGGC
Organism: Wolffia australiana; assembly: GCF_029677425.1. Classification (NCBI taxonomy): domain Eukaryota; kingdom Viridiplantae; phylum Streptophyta; class Magnoliopsida; order Alismatales; family Araceae; genus Wolffia; species Wolffia australiana. Next base: position 3,753,909 of record NC_135847.1, on the reverse strand, counting down.
CACTTTAGTCATTAACTGTGCTGATACATGGGCGTGGAGGGTCACTCGCAAATGGTCATTTGGATGTCCGAATATATACTTAAATTTTAAATTTTTTTTTTAAATATCCACTCTATATAAATATAGGAAGGCCCTAAACAAAATTTAACCAGCCCAAAATTGTTCAGGGGCCTTCCCTTTCTTTTCTCTTCTCCCACACTTCTTGTCCACTCCCAATGCAATCGGGTCAACATAATGATGATGGCAGAGATTGAACAGGCTCGTTTGTGAGGAGATATGACATGCCGAGGAATGTGTGGATATGTCTAGAGGCTACACACTTGAGAAGCTCGACTCGTCTCACTCTGGGATCCAAGTAATCAAGGATGCCATCCGTGCATAAGTATTTCGTTTCAATGATTTGAATGATGTCGTTATGATTATGTTATATGTCTTACGTTGCGTGGACGTCTCCATCCATATCAAGGCTTGTAGAACCCAACAATAGGCCCATGCGTTAATTTTGTTAGTATTTTCAACGTCCCAATGAATGTTATTCGGCTGATATTATGAATGAACTATGGCACCGGTAAATTACTTATTAATTAAGGATAGATTTACCCCAATTGATTACTTATGCTTTTGCTCGCAAAGTTACAAGGTACACCTTGTGTCATAAAAGATACAAAGGATTTTGCCTACTCTTTCATGCAATCTTTACCATCAGTGATTATGTATGTGTAATTTCTCATCCGTGCAAGTCTCTCCAATGATTTACAATATGGTTAATAATCAAATCCTAATTGGTCATTCTCGATAGTAGTCATATTACCATTAACCTTAATATGGATTTAACTACATCACCTTAATATTGATAATGACATTATTGAGTTCTATTGCCTCAAGTTTCATGAAAATAAGGGATCCACATGATGGAAGACCTTGAAAATAATCATAATAGCATTCAAAACCTAATAGTTATAACAGCTGTGCAATGGCTGAATATGTGATCTTATCGTTTTGTGAGTGAAACATGTAAATCAATTTAAGCATGTAGGCTCTAAATATATCCACATGATTCATTGCATATCAGATTCCTCCATGCTCTTGGGTCCATTCGTGCTCCACCACCATGATTATGCAATATTCACTTTATCTTAACTATATAGGAGCAAAGGGAACAACGAAGAAGACGGGTAGGGCTCTCAGCAATTCTGGCTTGAATAAACTTTTCATGGAGTTTGGCAAATTGCAAAGTATAAGTATAGGTTCCATTGTTCAAAAGACCATTGGCGTGTAACTGTCTAGGCTCATATATAAAGGTAGTTAATGAATTAAAAGGCCAGAAAATCTTTATTGTCCTTGTAAACTAATTAAATATATCATATGGATTAATTAGTGACTCATTGATTTAACCTAATCTGCAAGCATAAATTTCAGCTTGTAGGTGCAAAGCCATACCTCGTCACTATCAGGTACAAAAAAGTTTATTAACTCCCCTTTGAAACCTGTTTGGCCTAAGTTACCATGTACATATAGTGCCTTCTTCGCTCAAAACTCCTATCAAACTTTACAGTGTTTTTCGGTAGTGAAAGCCTAATCAGGAAACTTACATGTTGTCCTTACTGATGGAAGTTTACGTGGCTCAGAAGCGAATCACACATTCCACATCTTGCTCAATGCATATTGGTAGAATGTATTCATTATAATCCATGAATACATGATTGGACACACTAACTATGATTAGATCGTAATACGATGATTATTAGTCTTTCATCATGTATTCTCATTTTTTCTATTCAAAGGATATTGAAAAATGACTTCAAAGTATCTGAATAAAATAACACAATCAAATCTCAATCATATGAGGAGTACGGCCAGTCCCAAAGTCATCATTGTGGAGACACTAAATATAGATAATGGATCCTCATTAACAAAAACTAAATGAAACTTTGAATGATATTTAACTGTCCATAAGGTTGATTCATGTGGTTTCTGTGCAAGTTGTCCAAATACCTGAGACACCAAATATGTCTTCTAGACACATAGTTGTAGTTTGATAATGACCTACGAGTTCCTAATCATGGGATTCAAAATCCTTCTTAGTTATGGTGCATCGAGATGTTCACAAATAGGATTGAGCTGTCAAGATTTCTTCGTTCAACTTTGGTATAAAAAGGAGACAGCTCTAAGAAGACGATGCAATGAAGTCTTTGGCTAAGCCAAAGAAATATCAGACAAAAATTCTGTGATAATTTACTAATGCATTAGTACTAACTTAAAAGACCGATTAGGGTTTAAATGTCGACCATGCCTTAAGTTGTTGTATGAGCATCAAATGGATGATGGACTATATGAACATGAAAACCGAGGATAGATATGTCTCTTAAGTAAGTGATACACATGCCATTTTATGTTTTAGACCACGAAGCGTCATTTTCCACCCCTTAGGCTGAAGACTTGATAAATTGATCAGATTAAATCAATTCAACATTAATTAATCTATATGATGATACAGATAATTTGTTTGGCGGACCAGTAAAGGTTATTGGGCCAATAGAGTCATTAAGTAGACTAATACCTGGTCGTAGAGGGAAAAAACAAATGGTCTCTTAGATGTCAAAAGGTATGCTCAATGTTTGCAATTTTCTATAAAAAATAAGCACTTAATATATATAGGTGAAGGCCTTGAACAAAATTCACATATGCCTGAACTTTTCAGAGGTGTTCCCTTACTTCTACCTTCTCCCCCTATCTTCTCAACATGCTCGATGAACCAGTACGGCATAAGGACGGGGATAGAGGTTGAACAGAGCCTGTCAAGGCAAATAAATAGATTCAATGTGCCGAATATTGCATGGAAGTGTCTAGAGGCTGTACACGTGAGCAGCTCCGCTCATCTCACTTAACACAAAGAAATCACTGATGCAATGTATGCCTAGGCGATTCATTTCATGTTTTGTGGATGCCTTGAAATTCTGTTTAGGTATCCAACTACAAATCACTCCATTTTTTTTCATCTACATCAAGACCCTAGAAATCAACATTTATATTATTTTAAACCCTCAATTTCATGTGTTCCTTCTCTGAACTGACTTTAATTTGCAAGGGAATCGACACATCCATCCGCATCAAATTGTTAAGCGCTATATTGACAAGGTACTACATGTAGTTCCGCTTCCATCCACCTTTCATAGCATTCTATAAAGAATCCTATTCAGAGCATCTCCAAATTTAGAATACCACTTGATCATGCGACAGTTGAATAGAGTACTATCAGTGATATCTCATGCGGATTGTTCATCCATAAATCTTAAGGTATTAAACATAAGTTATTGGAAATTCATGTTTACAAATTATGTCTGAATAAATTTGAAATTAACTTATTCAATTTAAAAGTTATGAAAGTTCATTAATACATATTATAGTTTTCTTAGGTTTTCCACAAAATTTTGGAGTTTCTTTCTGTTTTATTTGAGTGAAAATAATATAACGACTTTTTAAGCAAGACTATAGTTATAGCTATATTCATATCAGAAACCTATTAGTTTACTATATTCATGTATAGTTATAACTATATTCATATCAGAAACCTGCCACTAATAGGTTTCTGATATGAATATAGTTTACTATATTTATGTATAGTTATAACTATATTCATATCAAAAACCTATTAGTCGCAGTGGTGAATATATGACCCACCACCAAGAGGTGGTGGGTTGTATTGCAACTACAAGCAAATAGTGTATTTGCTTAGACATATAATTTGGCCCAAAAGCTGCTAGGGTGCTGCCTTTTGGGGAAACTACTAACATGCAGCTTCAGCAGGGCAACTACCCACCTGAAACATGTGTGGCAATGTCACTCTCGCCGATGCACACGTGTGGCATCACCACATATGCTAGGCCACCTGCTTGAAGCCAACATTGATAGTGCACCATTAACTTGGTGCCACTTAGATAGCGGGACTTGTACGTGCCGATCATAACACCCTAAATTTTTTGTTTAATTTAAGTAATTAGCACATTTTTATCAACTTAATACTGTAAAATAGGGTTCTTATCATATATTTACAGGTTAGTGACTATTCCAAGTGAATTCTCATTTTATCCTAGTTCTTTGTTAATTTATGAATTTATGGAATTAATTTAAGTTTGTAAAAACTCTTTTAAATAGAAATTTCAGGTTTTAAAAATAAATTTTATGTTATTTAATGTGGGGATGAATTTATGAATTTTCTAGATTTTTCTCGCATTTAATTATTTTTTTTTGCATTTCTAAATTGAAAAGGGAATTTATAATGTTGGATTGAATGTTTTCTATAATCGGGTTGCAAAATATACCCTTAAAAGAGCTCTTGCTCGCGAGCTGATTGCGTAAATATACAATTAAAAATAATTTTAGAGTCTTGTCAAATTAATTTAGATTTTTCAATGGTTGTTTCAGGGAAAAATGGAGGGGATAGAGAGCGGAGGGGCATATTTCTAACTACTTTTGGGTGGCGTCGGTTGGGCATGCGAATAAAAGTAGGGACTTTTGTGCAGACCTTCAAAAAACTGAGAGTGTGGAGCCACGTGGCAATATCTTCTTCATCGAAAGAGAATCCGACTAATTTAATGAGGGTAGCAGTCGTTTGGCTCGAAGGCGGTAAGTGCACCGCCCATGATGTGCATACAAATATGCACACAGGGATGGCGATGTGGCAACACCTGAGTGGGTGTCGTTCGTAAAAAACATGGGTAAATGCAAATCTATATGTGTTTATTTAGTCTCTTATTTCCAGGAAGGGAGAGTCTGGCACGTCGAGAGAGAAGCCACCAGACTCAATACAAAAAGCACGAGCCAATCAGAAATTGACACGCTGATTGAGTTAATCAAAAATTAATTAAATAAATGAAATATTGATCCAACAGCTACGATTGGTCAATATTTATTTATTAATTACTCATTGACTGAAGTCAGATTGAGATAAAATTTTATGGGCTTGCTCACCTTGGCACCCTCTTTTTATCTATATGGATAGATCAATCAGATCAAGCGTACATGGATGGAAAAAAAATTAAGTATTGGAGGTAAAATTGTCATTTTGACCATTCAACCTAAGTATAAGAACCTAAATTCAAGCTGAGGAGGCCATTATGGAGGGAGCACTTTCACAACTGCAAGGCAGATAGGAGAACCAGCCTGGATCAACTGCATTTTGTATTTTTACTTTGTTTTATTTGAATTGTAGTGCATTTTGGGTTATTTTTAGTGAAATTCTTGATTGTTCTTCTTTGTCTTAGTCTGAAAATCCAAATCTCTTGGCTTGAGAGGAAAGTACAAGCCCTTACTAGGATTAATGGGAGTAAAAGTTGAATTTAGCTAACAGTTCCAGTTGGATATTAAGAACAAAAAAATTAAAAAAAACATTTAACTGATAGGCAATAATAGATTAAGTTCATAATCTCGTAGTGAGATAGTTTGGATACTCAGTTACCCCAATAAAAAATTAAAACTAAATTTTCTTTTTAACCCATCTACTTGACTCCTTTGATCTTTTTGTTTTATTGGCTCAAATAAGTCAATCGAGAGAATCCTACTTCTTCTACTCTTCCTATCTCCTTTACCTCCATTCCGAATTCTTCATATAATTAGGGTAAATTGATCTTCATTTCAGATTAAATTAACCCTTAGTAGGGCCAGGTCACTCAACTAGATCAATAATTGAATTGCCTTACTAGCCTCTCTTAGACGACCCCTATACTCATCATCATACATCTTTAGGGAGTTATAAATTCTATTGCATAAGCTGAAATTGACAACAATAAGGGATCACAATTTGATAATTCACCCCCTTTTTCTAGCTTACCAGCCCAAACCCCCTTTTTTCTAGCTCACAATTTGATAATTCGCCCCTTCATTTCAGATGAATCATGCCATGCTGGCCGGGGTGCCTACATGGCGCACTTGAAGAAACATTAGAGTTAGCCATGCTGGTCGACCACACTGGTATGTTTGCAGCATCTACAATGCGTGGGGTGGGGGTGCCTCACGAAGGTTCCTGACACCTGCTACGTCTCTCGGGGACCCCTCACAAAAGGTATGCGTATGTTAGCATTATGATCTCAGATCATCTAAGTGAGACTACATAGTGTTATTCTAACTGGATACTACAATGTTGTTCTCGAGTTATAAAGAGTTGTCATCTCTATATTATGATCATAGTAAAATTACCAAGATGGGTGATGTAATCTTGAAGGTAATTATAAGAATAATAGTTGTGCTATAAGCAATACGTAACAATAATGAACGACGGGCGTGATGTGGAATGTGGGAGTAGCCTTACATACACATTATGTTAATCAGATATCTCACTTGAAATTTAAGGTTTGTTTAAGAAGCTGAATCATTGATATTGCACCAGATGTCTTTCACACATTGTACTATATTTTCAATTCAGTTACTATAATTTTCTTTTCCTCTTAGAGGTCTCAGTTAGTGTCATGTTCTCCAAATATTTATCTCACATTGTTACCATTTAAGTGCAGGAAAATAAAAAATAATGACCACCTCACGCAGACATTATACATTGTACATTACTTCCAGCTGATTATAAGCGTTAGGAAGCGAGTTGAAAATATGATGCTTGATGATTTTATTGTTTAAGCCTATGTGCATGCAGTTAAGGTTTTCCACAATAGTGGGCGCATTGACAATGTTTTCTGAGATGTTGTTTACCTCACTTGTGGTTCACTGAATTATTGAACATAGAAATATGTTTCTATAAAACATTGTTCTTGTTCAGAAGTTAACTTTCATCAAGGGTCATAATGTTGGCCGCTTTGAGAAATACCCAATAAGTATCTTACTTTACATGTAAATAAAGGTCATCAAATTTATCCAACTTCTTCAGAAGGTAATCTGACTTCAGTCACTACGGGGATGTAGAGGATAGATTCTGGTGGTACTATTCACATAATATATTCTTTTAATTGTATCTTGGTAGGGTCACCTCCACTATTAAAGCCAAGTGATTCTCAAATACATATCTATGCGGTCATACACAATACTGCACAAGTAGAATCTGTTTCTAAAGACTGGCCACCTTGCAAATTTCAAAGATTGGCCACCTTGCAGTTGGTTTCTGTTTTCACTTTAGACAAATAATGTTATAGTCATCATTTTGAAAAATAGTAAATTTGCAATCATAATGAATCAAATTTAGTTGAGAAAGGATAATTGGTTCATAACATCAACCAATTCTTAGTTGATCTAACATTATCCTGCATATATTTGTGAAAAGGGCGAAAAAGAAAGCCATTTAAGGAGACCTTTAGTACATTATGGTATAGTTCCTGATGGTGTTCTCAATCCCATTAATTCATGTGTTCAATGTGTAGATGAAGGCGGAATTATAAAATGAAACGATGCATATCAAGCTTCAGACATCTTAGAATTCAGACATACAAATAGCTGCAGTCCTTTCCCCGAGATATCATGGAACACACGACGATGTTTTATCACCTGCAAATCATGTTTGTGGAGGGAGAGCAAGAAGTCAGAGAAAGGATCAAAGAAATGGGAGATATTCAGAAATGAGAGAGAGAAAAGAGAGGAGAAGTAGAAAATCAGATATTCAAAGAGAGTGTGAGATGAACAGGAGTCAGCAAGTCGCGGAGCTGACTGGCCCACTGTAACTTTAATAAAGAGTAGCTCGTAATAATTGGAGACGCACCCCTTATACAAGTTAGAGATTAGATGATAAGCATTCAATATAAATTCCAACATAAATATAGGATTCGCGTAGATAGGATTAATCGTAGACAGGATCCAACAGCGAGGACTAGTTTTAATAAGGCCATTATCCTTGTTATAATGGCTACGATTCATATAGATAGGATTGAATGTAGACAGTATCCAACGGCTAGGATTAGTTTTAATATAGTCGTTATACTTGTTATAATGGCCACAATTATAACAAATTAACCATACGTTATAACTAGAAACCTTATAGTATAAATATGAACATTGTTAAATAATTTGTGGGTAATACAACAACGATCTTAATCTTTTGATGGTGTTCTCTCCTCTGTCTCTCCTTCTCTTCTTCCTTCTTCTTTCTTCTTCTTGATCGTTGCGCGAGGACCAACGCTTTCATAAGAAACAAGAGGGACGGAGAGTATTAGAATCTACACAGATACAGAGAGTAAGAAAGCAAAACGACAAAGAGAGCGTGAGAGTTTCTTGTTACTATTCAGCTCTCACGTGTCAGCCCCTCTCCTCTATTGTCTTTTAGGGCATTTTTTTGTGGGATCTCCAATGGAATATTCAATGTGCTGGGGATAGAGGCGGCCGTAGATGAAGATTTTTATACTCTCATTTCCTTGTGGGATTGGCGGCTGCGGAAGGGCGGCACTGTTTCCTCTCCTCTCTACCATTCTTGCATGTGTCACTAACTGCAATCTCCTTTTATTTTATTTTTCTCCTTTCCTCCCCTGAAAGAGAAGTTCACTCCGGCAAAAGGTTAGTCATATGTATTGTTGTTCTGGTCAATTTACATTGCTTTCATTGCCATGGAGAGGTGCAAATATTGATTACTCAATAAATATAGGTTTATTCCGCATTCATGAGTTTATATCTTCCGACTGTTAACGCTGCTTGAACGAGAATTATACATTCCATTTTTCCACCCACTTTCAACATATAGAATAAGAAACAGAGAAAAATAGAGAGACAGTACAAAACCAGAGAGTGAGAGAGACAGAGATGGAGAGAACAGAATGAGAGAGCAAGTAACCAAGAGATACAAAGAGAATGAAACCACGGAGAGAGAGAGATGGAGGAAAGAGAACGAAACGAAAGAGTAAGAAACTCTAGAGAGAGAGTGAGAGAGGGAGAGAACAAAACAAGAGAGTAAGATGCCAGAGAGAGACCCAATGAGAAAGAGGAAAAAGAGAGAATAAGATACCAGATAGATAGAGAGAAAGAGAGAAAAAAGAGCAAGTAACAAAACCAGAGAGAAAGAGAGAGAACGAAATGAAGTATTAGGTAGCAACAGAGAGAGAGAGAGAAGGAACGAACAAAAGAGTAAGTAACAAGAGAGCGAGACACACACATATACACACAAATGAAGAGAATGAAACAAAAGAATGAGATAGAGAGAGACAGAGGGATTCAGAGAGAGAAAGAGAGAGAGCCAGATGGGTTTGTGACTAGCTGGGGAACACCGATCGATTCTGTTAGCATGGTAAAGCAAACGTTCAATGTTTATTTCATTCCAAACTGTTCCACTAGGTGGAATAGAGTTGCATAAGGTTACATCATACCGGTACACGAGTAGACGAGTGGACAGAGAGATTGCAGGCATAAGAGTTGCGGGCTTTAAACATTTAAAGGCATGTAAAGTTTGGCGGTAGAAGGAAGCCACAAGATGTCATAAGTAGGGCTATATCCAGCGAGTATGTGACTTGAATCCCCAGGAAGCCCGCAGTTGTGGCTTGGCAAAGGCAAATGGGTCGTGCCCAAGAATGGATAGTGAGCAGGAGTGAACAAGATGGGTTTATGATGAAAAATGTCCCTAGCCTCAAAGCATCTAAAGTACTGAGTCATATAGCCAGGCTGGAAATAGTAATAGGGCATACAACAGCTGGAGGTGGGGGTGGAAAAGGTGGAGGGGGGGAGATGGTGGTGGAGATGGGGAGGGCGAAGGTGGCGGAGATGGTGGTGGAGGAGGTGGAGATGGTGGTGATGGCTGAGGAGGTGGCGATGGCGAAGGAGGTGGCGATGGTGGTGGAGGTGGGGACAGAGGTGGATGTGGAGATTGTGGAGGCGGTGGGGACAGAGGTGGAGATTGTGGAGGCGGTGGAGATGGCGGGGGAGGCGGCGTCGGAGGGGGAGGCGGAGATGGCGGGGGAAGTGGAGGTTTATTTTGACCAGGGGCATTCGGATTCTGAGGTACCGCAGTTGCAAAGAGAAGGCAAAGGAAGAGAGCAAAGGTGATCCCATCTAATGTGGTAGCCATAGCAAAGCGTTCGTGGGGATCTGCTTCCACAATCCACACTTGTAGATTCCTCCCCTGAACCATATTTATTGAGTCCTGGCAAAGGGATGACTCGTCCTTTCATAGACAACTAGGCGGATAGCTAAATTAAACTATTAGAAAGTTTTTTTGAGAAGGTTGATGGTCACATTTGCATTTATGAGACGGAACGCATTAAGGGGTGTACACGATTTTTCGGCAACAGTTGGAGAGTTGATATTAATTGAGTCAATATAGGGTACAGCTATGTAAACGGAACTCATTTCTTTTTGTGTAGGATACTTAGGTGACTTGCTAGATTGATCTAGCATACAGCCAACCAAGAAAAGCGTGCCATGATTAAAGTTTATTTTTTACACCACAGTTTGATTTCAATAAACATTACTGAAAACATTTAAGATACGTCGAATATTCACACTTATGACATTCATTTTTTTTGGAAAGCACGATTAGCTGGTGGCATGGACAACCTGATTATGATCTTCGTTGGCGACTATGCCCCATGGCCATCCAGAGTGTCTTATTGTCGCATCAAACCATGTTCAATAGATCAGGATGATTGCATTTGTAAAAAATAATTTCACTCACAGTACACTACAATATAAACAGAATAAGCTTTTCATTCTTATCCATGGGTGAGGAATAGAACTGAATGGACTAATTGTTGATGATAAACAAATATCCTTATCCCCTTTGTTCATTCTTAATACATATCCAGGCTCGTTTAAACGAATAATAATGGAGGTCTATGTTGATAGTAGGTTTCTCAGAACGTACATGTCCCTGGACAAATAAAATAGGACTGATGACACTGAGTAAAACAAATTATAATAATAATGCAATCCTGACAAACTATCTACATCATTGAATAGTACAATTGTTTTATAATAATTTTCTGTTTATTGACCATTCCATCACTGACTTTGGGACGACTTGTCTTAAAAAGGCAGCTCCTCCTATCCTATGGCTGGCATCTAGTAAAAATGAATAAGCCTCTTGATAATAGTTGCAATTGCCCTCTCCATTAGTGTTAGGCCCCTACCTAGACGGCATTCCCTACCTAGAGACCTGCATGCTCATTGGGAGGGCGTGTCCGTGAGAGACTTGCGAGATTTAAGGACTGAGTCATATTTAGTGATACGCGCACTAAGGATAGCGATGCTCAACATGATCTTTTAGGCCATTGCCCCTTTATGTGGTGATAAACTATGGATGTTGCGGATGCGCGTTCACACCTAGGCGCAATGGATCAGGTGAAGTCCGCGCGTGCTGGGCACGCAGGCTGACAGGCGAGAGGGCGCGCGTGCCAAGCGCTGCGCACCAGCGCCACGTGCGGGCACCAACGCTACACGCGAGTGCAAAACGCTGCGTGGGAGCGGGAAGTGACACGCGTGGGCGCGGGACGTTCAAGGTGGGCAATGTGTCATGCGTGTAGCGCACAGAGTTGTGTGGGGTGCTGAGCAGTGGCCACGCGGGCAGGGTGCGCATGTGAGGGGCGCGGGGTTGGGAGACATCCCGCCAAGACACTAAGGCAAGTGGCGCACAAAGAGTGCCGAGGTGGCATGGGGGCGCGCAGCGTCCCCACGATTAGTCCTCGGCGCGCGGCGCCCAATTTGAGGTGCTGAATGCAGTGCCGTCGCGCGAACTGCACACGAGAGGTGTCAGCGTGGGTGCTGGGAGTGTGTGTGATCGCCAAGTCAGGGGCGGCGTGTGTGATGGCCATGCCCGCAGGAGCATTGCACCCAGCCTGGGGGCACATGCGTAGCAGCAAAGTGGGCGCGCGTGCGTAGAGCGGTGGCCTCAAGGTGGTGAGGCGACACTACCCTGGCGTGATGTGCCTCGTCTCATTTGACAGATCACCCCTCGTCTTCCCCCTTATAATTGTCCCAACTATGATGTAACTTTCTATGATATTAATGCAATTACCCTATTCCCTAACAGGGCTACATCCCCACCATCTTCTGTAACCCTCTTCTAAGCAATCTTAAGCAACTGCAAAGACTTCTGCTGTAAGAAATCAAGGTTCTTCAATGTTCTACTCCAAGCACTGGAACGACACGCATTAGATTCGAGCAAGAGACATAGCTCGGGATTTGACCGCGTGACAAGTAGCCAAAGGGATGCCACGGAAAAGGTGCTATAGGCAGCATCTCTAGCAGCCTGACAGGACAGTGGTGGCTGCGGCATGCAACATCTTCGATGATGTGATGGCAGTATAACGACAGCTCTAGGAACCTTCTCCAAATGTGTGCGAGCGGCGCATGGTCGTAGCCGGTGGACCACAAGAAGCAAGGGTACAACAATGACTTTGAGCAAATTATACCTAATTTTGATGGATATTTTAAGTTATGTTTCATTGCCATTTTCTCTAAATCTAACTAACCACTTGTTCACCATTCAGCAACCAACACACATTTGCAAAAGTGATTGTGATATCTGAGATTATAAAATGTACAAATCGCAACAGAAATAAAATAAGCTGATCATGAAAATTATTTATGTAATTAGAATGTGGATCTTACTTTAAAGTTATACTGCCTCACAGGGAAAGAGAAACTAAAAAAATAAATGGGAAGGACAATTTTAGGTTAATTTATTATTGTAAATGTTCCCTGTGATGATAACAAAATCCATATACTCTCAAGAAATACAAAAAAATTAACTAACAGAATGACAAATACTATATCATTTTCCCTCACTTCTGACGATTTCAACAAAAACTTAATCTAAGTATATTTTAAGGGTAATATTTATTCATTTAATCTTTCCATGTTCATTCGATAAACAAAACATGAGTTTAGGAATAGTGATAAATAATTTGTTTCTTTGAACAAAGTATACATTCACTACATTATGTTTAAATTTAGTTTAGTTTTAAAGTTTTTATAGCATGAATATATCAATTTTTCAAAATCACAGTATCAATTGAGTATATTATGATTCATCAAAAATTAAAACTGGTGGCTGAGTTTTCCCACGAAGAGTATAGGCAAAGGCTAGTCTATTCATACTAGTCAACGAGCTTCTCAACTAGAACCATTTCATTTACATTGCATACTCTACATTCGACGACCAAAATTTATAGCTTTCCATATGACCACAAAGTGGCAATAATCTGGGCTGACATGGAGTGTGGAATCCCAATACTATTTGTTTTATATCTCTATGCAACGCATGTCATAAAATGCCTCCTTTTGTTGCAATGTTAATGATATCCCATAAATAGTACCAATCCATTATTTTTTAAAATATACATATTGTATGTCAAATATGTGTTATCAGATTGCAGGGATATAGTTTTTGGTGCCAACCATCTCCTTCTTCCAGAGGATCATGCGATCTTCCCTGGTATTATATGTCCTCCACGCGTACAATAATAATCCACATATTGGATATCTACATGTTACTCCATCCAATTTTCCCCTATGTTTGGTTGTCAAAAATTATTATACTAGAGATAGATTTGATGGAAGAATTGATGAACTTCTTTCTTCCTTGGGATACTATGGTACAACTTGAGACTTTACATAATTTTGAATGAACCTATAATTATGTTAAAATTCTTATTCGCTAGTTAATCTATGTGTCAGACCTGTTCATTTAAATGTGTTAACTAATGAAATGTTCCTAGATCAATAGGGTGATTAACTAAATTGGTGTTGCCCTGTATATTCATGCACCTAATTTTCATTGGATTGTGGGAAAACTAATTAATAGCAAGGAATTTATAAAGAACTTCTTTCACATAGAATGACCAAATGGCCTAACTATGAAATACTTGTCTCCATTAATCTACGCTCTTGCTGTGACTGGAATCCTGAGAAGTATCTCTAGACTTTGTGATTGATATTATGTATCTGTGAAGTCAATCACAACACCATGTTTGTTTACGTTCGTTGAATAAAATGTTACACTCGTTATTACTAGAGTGTAATGATTATAGTGAAGTCCATGAATATGTGTAAGGACCTAGATGGTACTATACCTAAACGTCAATCAGGTTGATTAATGGTACAATTTTACAAGTGATAAATGGACCTGAAACATCAAGGATGTGTCGTGGATGGACCCTACATTTTGACTACCACTTAAGAGCTTCTAATCATGGGATTCAAACAAGTCATTGCTCGGGTATAGTAAGAATCTCACATAGATGATTGAGTGGTAAATAAAGGATCATCCACCCTCGTAATAAGAGGAAATTGACTAACGGAAGATGATGCAAACAATTCCTATCCAGGGTAGTGAGGACATTAGATAAGACATTTTTCAATTATCCCCGTTACACATCAGTACTAATCGAATGATGGATTAGGGTTTGACGAGCAACTACACCCGAAGTTGTTCTAGAGTCTTGCACGTATGATCGAATATACATATACAGTAACCAACCGTGGTAAAGGTTCCACGAGAGAGTTCAAACACTACTCGGTATCTTCTAGCACACAAGGTTTAGCTTGGCACCCAATTGGCTGGAAGCTTAACCTATCTTTTTGGTTAAATCAATCCTTAGTTAATTAATCTATAGGTTGATATAGTTAATTAATAAGTTTGGTCAATAATTATTATTCGGCCACTAAAATAATAAACTAGAATGAAGCATGGGCCTAGAGGGTCACACGTATAAGATCACAAGGGCATTTGTAAATATATTATACTTAATGGATTCAGAACAAAAGTTAAGTTAAATATAAGTAGGGAAGAGGCACTCATTTTCAAGAACCTAGGCATGCCAGATTTGAGAGCCCCCCCCCTACATTATAGTTTCTTCTCTAAACCAAGGAAAGTGTCTTCTTGGTGGGAAGATCTTCAAGATTTGCAGGGAGAGTTGAAGAGTAAGAGGTGGAGATCCAAGTGCAAAGTGATCGCGGGGATACTTCTAGAGGCTAGACACGTGAACAATTTCAGGATGATCTTAACAAGAGTAAGTCAATGGTAGAACAAGTTCCCAAAAAGGTAAATTTGATGTGTTAATTTGTAAGATCAATTATGAATCGATTTATACACTTGTACATCATGGAAATCATATTTTCCATGGTTGAACCAAAGCACACATCCCAACACTTTGATCAATGTTGATCAAAGAAGACAAATAGTTATAATGTCTCATTGACCTTGCATATCTGCTAGACAATAAATAACTGTGAGTAAATATATGTAAAATTTGTGTTTACACGTAGGAGATTGTTGAATATTTGGAGTTTACTGTTAAAGACATGTATAAGTTCATAATTGTGCAAAGATGTAAATCTCATATAAGACCATCGCATTTGGTAAAATACTATAGTGATATTATTTCCAAGTTCATGCCATCACTGGCATTAAAAAAGATGAATCTTATTTTGATAAGTGAAGTTCATAAAAAATATTTATCACCATTGAGCCTTTATTGGGCAGGCCAAGTGCCATTGCTAGTAATAGGAGCACCATCTGAGCTATCGGTAGGCCACGAGACAAGCACCAAAAGTCGTACACATAGTTAATGGTGCCATGGGATACACACACTTGGAGCACAACCTGCATGGTAATAAACCCATATTTAAGGTAAAATTATGTCATTGTTGTTTTGAGATTACGCAATGAAATTTGAAAAAAATACCAACGCAAAGTACTGAATTCTGGATGAGTATGGGTCATCTCTAGAGAGAACCCATAACAATAACATTATATGGTGATTTTAAGAGGATGAGAAGGAATATGTACAGGATAACAGACCATGAGAAGATGAAAATAGTGAGATGAGATGGGGATAATTACTAGTTGATAAAAATTATATGAATAATAACATGACTTGTAGATATTGGAACATAATCGAAGGGAGTAAAAATGAGAGAGTTAATTAGATGAAGACACAAGGAGTTGATAACATGAAAAGATGATGGATAAGGGAAAATGAAAAATAATAAATATTTAAATTAGTATTTATTATTCAAGTATACATTTAAATACGACTACCATCGATGGACAACAAGGGATGAGGTTGTGATGATGTAGATGATACGTGACGTAGGTCCTATGTGATGATGTTGGTAATGGATGATTCTGGGTTGTGATAGTGAAATGGATATGATCTACGTTAGTGAACAGGATTAGGTAGATAAACCAGTGTAAAACAACATACTAACCTTAGATCCCTATGCTCCAAGAGATCAAGGCCTTTTCTCAAAACAGCCTCTCACTTGTCTATTGATCTTATCCAATCACTCAAGACACCAACACCGTCATTGATGGACCTTCAAAACTATACTTTGTTTAAACCTTTCTCCCTAGGATCATGTGAGTTTAAATATGTTTTTTGACAAATATAGAGAGCTCAAATGATAACCATAAAAATTGATAGAGGAAGTAATGTAATACGACGACGGCTGGGATCGATCGGCTCGTATTACGTCACAGGAAAAAAAGACGATGAGCGGTTTCGTAGTTAAATGAATGAATGTCGAGTTGAGAGAGTTCCCGTTAAATGAGCAATATTCGGACAACACAGACAAGGATGGAAGTCGATGCCAATCACTAAACGAGATACTGATCCGGATTAAACTCCCAATGACCCGTTGGACCAACTAAGACGTCTAAGGAGCGAGGGGCGTTAGACGGCCCGAAGATGTTCGACGCCTAAGGATCAACGATTAATCTTCAACCACAAAGAAGAAACCTACCTCTCGACGATGGTGGCTATCCTATAATGATTATTGGAATAAAGCATGGTAGAGCAAGAGATAGCGGAAGACGGTACTAGAGACAGGTAATAATACTGGAAGTAATGGAGGGGAGACGGAGAGGTACCTGATTTGACGATAGTCCACGGCGTGGGAAGCAGCGTAGTTGACCAGTGGACGAAGGTGAGTCGACAGCAGGATCGCGGCGGATGACAGCGGTGGCGGCGGATGGTGCGACACCTCCGATTGGAAGGTTTCTTGAAAATAACCGCCCAAGAAGGCTGATTTGACGACATTCCATGGCGTGGGAAGCAGCGTTGTTGACTGGTGGACAAAGGTGAGTCAACAGCAGGATCGCGGCGGACGACGGCGGCGGAGGCAGATGGTGCGAGACCTCCGAGTGGAAGGTTTCTTGAAAATAACCACCCAAGAAGACTGTGATAGAGGGGCATTTCTTGATCTTCTTGGAGGGCTCTTGGAGAGTGCTGGACGAATCTTGGATGGATCTTGGTGGAGGGCGATGGCGGCGGCGGACGACGGCGGCCGACGACGGCGGCGGCGGGGACGATAGCCTCCAAGAAGAGGTTTCTTGAAAATAACCACCCAAGAAGACTGATAGAGGGGCGCCGCATTAAACGTGGAGCTGATCCCCTACGTAGGAGGGATTTCCATGATGTAGGCATTATCACGCACTCTTCAGAGGATCGAGAATGGGCATGCGCTACAAGCATGTAGCTTAGTTGCCATCTCGGGCGAATATCTCTCTAGTCTAAGTCTCACCATCACACGGTCTCCCACGTCGAACACTCGGGTTCGGTGATAGAAGTCGGCAGCCTGCTTGTACAATGCATTTTGACTTGTGATTCTATCATCAATATGCTTATGCAATGAACATGAGGATCTACGGGTGCTAGGTCGAGGGGTCGACGAGGAGCCTAGCCATAAGCGATCTTGAAAGGACTCAACCCGGTGGTTCGATTCACTGAGGAATTGTTAGTGAACTCAGCGCAGGGAATTATCAAGTCCAATATCATAAGGTGCTCGCATACTAGGGACCGAAGTAGGTTACACAAGCTCTGAGTGACTACCTCCTTCTGACCATCGGTCTGAGGGTGGTAAGCCGTCGAGAACTTAAGTTTTTTCCTAAGGAGACTCCACAAGGTCTTTCAGAACTAACTCGTGAAGCGGACGTCTTGGTCGGAGATGATCGAAGTGGGCAAGCCGTGGACACGCACAACTTATCGGAAGAATAGTTGTGTGACCTGAGTCGGGTCAAATGTCTTCGCCCAAGGCACGAAGTGCGCTATCTTCGAAACCTTTCAACGACGACCATGATAGAGTTGTGTCATTGTACGGTCCGAGGCAACCCTATGACGAAGTCCATACTGACATCGTTCCAAGGTCACTTGGGCACTGGTAGCGGGGTGTATAACCCGACGCTCTTCTTGACCTGTTTGGCCAAGGCACATATGCGGCACAAGGCCAGAATATTGCCAACGTCGCGTTTCAATCTAGGCCAGTAGAATTGGTATTCTATAGTGGCTATGGTCTTGTCACGGCCAAAGTGGCCACTAAGACCTCTTGCGTGACATTCCCAAGTTAGGAAGTCACAAAGTGACATGCGTGGCACACATAGCCTATTTCGAAAGAACAGGTAACCATCGATGATGACGTAGTCTTTGAACTCACAGAACAGTCCTCACTTAATCTTTGTGACAAGAGGCCCAAAGTCAAGGCAGCTAATGTACCTTTCTCCAATCTGCTCAAATACTATAATCTTCACCCTCATGGTGTTAAGCACATGTGCTCTTTGACGGAGTGCGTCGACGACGACGTTATCCTTTCCCTTCTTGTGCTTGATGACGAAGGTAACATCCTATAAATATTTGATCCATCTCCCATGGCGGTCTCTCAACTTCTGTTGGGAATGAAGGTACTTGAGCGCCTCGTGATCCAAGAAAAGTACAAACTCCTTCGAGAGGAGATAGTGTATCTAATGCTTCAATGCCTAGACGACTGCATAGAACTCCTAGACGTAGGTCAAGTAGTGGAGTCTCGCATCGTTCAGCTTCTCACTAAAGAACACCAAGGGGTGCTCTTCCTAGCTAAGCACACCGTCGATTCTGACGCCAGAAGCATCACAAGTGACCTCGAAGACTTTTCCAAAGTCAGGCAGACGGAGGATGAGCGCCTGACTCATCATGAGCTTCACTCGTTGGAAAGCTCGATCTACTGCCTATGTCCACATGAATGGCTCTACCTTAAGACAGAAGGTGATTAGAAATGTGACGGAACTAATTTTTTGTATAAATTGTCGGTAGAACATGGTGAGTCCAATCAAACTCCATACGTTATGGATGTTAACTGGCAGAGGCCATGATGTGATGGCTCAGACCTTCTTCGGGTCAACAACATGACGGCGACCACAGATGTGACCTCGTGGGTTGAGCGATCCATCGGCACCCCTATCAACAGGTGCAGTTCGTCTGTGCTCCAAAGGAGGTGGTGATGCGCCACCTTCGGGCGTGAGCGGACAATTCTCCAAGTGTCATATAGGGCTGACTCTTTCGAGCGACGGCATTTCATCTCATCGCGGTGAAGGCGAACCTTCAAAGTGCATCCTTCTACTCGATTGCATCTCGACGACCATGGTCAGTTCCTCGGGAGCGTACCTAGATGATTTTTCGTTGGCCAAAGCGCAAAACGTGGTCGTGCGTCCCGTGGCTGAGCGGCACCCTAGGCTGCACACGTGCAAAAATGACGCGTCTCAAGGTAGCACGGTGACGTCAGAAGCAAAGGCGGCCTTAGAGCAGAGATTTCTCTACTCTTCCGAGATAGCACGAGGACTCGTGCACATGTACGGCACATCTCAATGAGGAGCGGCTACGCTGAGAGTAGGGCAAAGATCAGAAATGCCTCAAGGCCAGTCTGGCACCGCGCAGACAAGGGGTGGGCGGAAGGCATTCGCAATCTGCTATGGGGGCGTGGTCAGTTAGTCGTCACACGATGCCGTTTGCCCAAGCGATAGCAGCATAGTGTCGAACGGCATCCTTCACGGTTGACTTGCACACTTGAGGGCGGGGAGGAGGTATCACCGGCGTTACCAGGGATGATGACGTCAACCCAACGATGTCGATTACCACTCTCCCACTCTTCCCTGTCTTTGTCTCCTCTTCCTTCCTCCCTTCTTCTTCGTCCTCCTCTCCTTCTTCTTCCTCTTTTCTTCTCTCATGGGATCTAGTAACTGGCCCAAAATAACTTCCACAAATTCCAGATCTGACATTTAATGTGTCCATCATGGCCCTATATAAGGCCATGATGGACCCATTACATAGTACACATAAGGGGCCCAATAAGGGACCCCTTTTACAACATTGAGAATAAAAACAACATGGAGAAATATTAAAATGACTCAAAATAAAATAATGGGTGAAATGCAACGATATGAACACGTCATGATGAACACAATCATGAAATCAGACGAATAAAACAGGTAATTAAAATGCGAACGTGTGCACGGTCGTGCTCTCCAAAGGGTATTTAAACCCGGGCCTCTTCATGATTGCATTGGTGTGTCGGTCGGGCTGGACACGGACTGGCGGTGATGTTGATGATGATGATGATGGCTCTGAAGTCATTTCATGACGTCATTTGGGAGTGCTCCATCACTTTTCCTAGTTAAAATTCATTTCTTCCTAGAATAAATTCCCAATATTTCCAATAAAATTTCAGAAAATTCTAAAAAACACTGTAATTCATCCCCGCATTAATTAACATCAAAATTAAATTTTAAACCTGCCATTTTCATTTAAACAGAATTATTCCAAGCTCAAATAAATTCCAGAAAATTCATAAAAGTAATAAAAATTAGGGAAAATTAGAAATTACTTGGAAACATTAATTACATGTACATATATGATAACAACCCTATTTTAAACTTTTAAATACATAAAATTGGACTAACTACTTGAATTAAATACCAAATTTAGGGTATTATTATATAGACAGTGGGTGCTCCATGAAAAGCATTCATTGATTTGATCTGTATGAATCTCTGAATGGTTATATACCAAACTATCAATCAGGCTGATTCACGTCATGGTTGTGTAAGTGGTGGTCCTTAGTCCAGAGATACCAAAGATGTCTTATGGACGGACAGTTGTTCTTTGACTATGACATATGTGTCTCTAATAAATAGTCCTAGTTCGAGTGTATCAAGAAGTTCATTAAAACTATTGAGTGGTCAATATAGGATTGTCCACCCTTGGTATGAGAGGTGACAGCTCAGGGAATACGATGCGATGAAGTTCTCATGGAGAATGTTTCATTTTTTCATCCATATCAAGGCCTCTAGAACCCAAAAGAAGGTTTTGTTGAAACCTCAGAGAGGCCGAGATCATGCTAGCATGAAGAACCTCAACTAGAAAAGCACATAGAAGTTAACTGATCTAAACATGTCTCCTAGTTTTTATTTATATACAACTCCTGACTGCAAAAAATATGTAAACACAATTATGATGATGACGACATGTCAAATCCTCAAAGAGCAAGGGTTCACGTTGACTTGTTTAGATAAGGTCAAATTACATGAAACGAAAAGTAAGAACTATCATAGTATTTAATCGATTGAATTTAAGTAGTATCTTAATAAACTAAAAGAAAAACAGATCCAATTTAGATTAAAAGATTGAATGAAATAAATGATAAAGTCAACTTGTGCTAGTGCGTTGCCCTAGTCAACTCACAAAATTTTAAAATTTTATTTGTTTCATAAATAATATAATGCGAGGGTTTCAGAAATATTTTTGTAATTTAAATAATTTTAAAATAAGAAGAAAATCAATGGACAGGTTAGAGCGTTGACTTAAAAAACAACACATTCACTTTTGGTAAATTGAGGGTCAAAATGGCAATATAATTTTACAAACCTATATTTTCAGAAACTATAAAGATAAAACATAATTACCATTTATATTTGGAAATTTTTTGAAGACCATATTATATTAATATCTATCTTTCAAAGTCAATACTTTGAAACTGTCATGATAAAATGTTGTCCAATTAGAATGAAGAAATTGAACAAGCAATAATGTCAGAATTCTATCAATCAGTTATAGATAGAAATTAGATGAATAGAGGTTTGGAAAGTTATGAAAATAATGATATTTGGACATTTAAGAGCTGAGATATGGATCTCACAATTCGATGCCCAAAAAACACAACTCGTACAAGGATGTGGGGGTCAATTGAAACTTTCGGCAGTAAAATCTTAAACAAATTGCAATTGTTGTAAATAAATAGAAAAAGGACTCAAAGGCAAATCTATTTCCACCAGAATCACATGATTGGGTTCAGTAATGAGCAAGAAAAACATGTCCGAAGTTACAACAAACAATTTGTGGTGAACTCAAGGAAAAAAAAGTTTTCAGTCAAAATCTCTTTCTTGTAAAATAATTCAGGTTTACTTCATTATGAATAAAAAACATCAAAGAATGCATCTTTCCAAGCAGAAACTCCCAAAATCAGGTCTGAAATAAAGTTAAGCTTGTTAATAATTCCATTTTTTGCTTTTGCAGTATTTTGGCATGTTGGCGGTGATTCACCTTCTGATGGATTGATGATACTTTTATGTCAGGGCAAGCGTTACAAAGTCAAAAGGGCAAAGGACTCTATTTTTTACGAAAGAAACATGGTTACATACTTGATCGATCTAGGACTTCCAATTTATCTTTCTTGTGAAGATAGCAAAAGCTTTAATAACCTCGTATAAATGGGAGAGATCTCAGCAGTCATTGTTTTGAATATTCTTCGATGGTCGAGTTGATGCCACGTGGCAATGCAGGAGAGGCCACATCCTGCACATTGTGTCTTTCATAGTGTGACATAGGCAATTCATTAGGCCCTTGTAGGTGTGCTTGATGGGCTCGCTTAGTGGAATGCTTCAACATTTTGTGTCACAACACCAACTCCTGCCACAGGTTCAAGCATTTAAAGCATTTCACGTTTTAGGCATTAAGATTTATTGAAATTCATAAATAAATAATATAACTTATAAATTCACATATTTTAGTTTATAAAATATTTTTAATTGAAGTTTTCTCCATTTCTTATTTTCATCTTCCTTAAACTCATCCCACCTTTAAATAAATAATAAGACAGAAAAATGATTGGCTTACATAATCACTAGTATGACTTGAAAGTCAAACTAGGACAACTTTGATGCTTTTAATCTTTGCCTTCATCTTTGCTTTCGTATTCATCCACTTAAGTCTCGAAATAACTAAACTGGGTAAATCTGGTTAACATCAAATGGTTTAGTCTTGAGAAAGGTCAACATGAAAAAAAAAACAGTTAACCTTCAGCTAACATAAAAGTTAGGACTTAGTGGAATGGTGTGGTAATGGTGAAAATATCACAAAATAATGGTGATAATATGCATCATAATCATGATAATTAGAGATTAAATATAGTGAAAGGTGATATAGATGAATGCACAAGATGCATGTTATCATTAGGGGGCGGTGATTTGTGAAACTCTCTCGTGTTTGCTGAAATCAGGAAAGTCCTCACTCTTCATGAATGCCCTTTAGTTTGAATTAAATCTCTGTTCCAAAGCCTCCTTGAGACATTTTGTGCAATAATTTAGCCCCACTTGAAATATTGCCAAGTTTTTTTTATTGTATCTTCAAGTTTGTTTTCTAAACCTACCATAAAAATACTTCATTAATATATTAATTGATACTCCTCTGATTCTATGAAGATAATATGCCCTCACAAATCTACTATTAAAAAGATATAACTAACTCTTCATTGATTGTTATTATTCTATGTTATCTTCAATCCCTCTCTCTCTCTACTTGATTTCTTAAAGTATCTTAAAAATGGAAATAACTTTTGTCATTATCTATCTACATATTAAATCTCTATCAGATATAGAGTCTACATTTACTTCATTATTACATACTTAATTAAACTAATTTTATTATACATCTCAAGGTTATTTGTTTTTCCCTCCATTTTTCCTCTTATATTTTATTGAACATTTATATTCATATTTACTTTCTCCCGACATTCCAGTCTTATTTATTCACAACATATATCCTATCCATTAACCAAAATAAATACTAATATTTAAGATTTACTTACAATGAATATTATATCTTATATTATTTTTCTCTCTCTAGCTAATTACTCTCACATACTAATTAAAATCTATAATTTTTTTCTACCACATATCTTAATCTCTTTCTTCACTAGAAAACAATCAAAATATTTAATAATCTTATGTAGTATATAATTAAAATATATGGAAAGTAATAAACATAATAGTAATAATAAATATATTATCTAACTTTGATATTCACTCACTCTCTCTTTCTCTCACTCTCTCTTTCTCTCGCTCTCTCACTCTCTCTCTCTTCCTCGCACTCTGTCGCTCTCCCAATTTATTTACTCCTCTCTGTCACTCTCCCAAAAAATGTGAATTTGGGTTCCAAAAGATCAAAATGAACGATTAGAACATTCCTTATTTTCTAATCTGATGATTAAAAATAAATAGGCTCAGATCAGATTCATGATTTGTTCATTCCTCAAGTTAAAAATATTGAAATGTCATGTGTACGTTCTCTAGATGTATATACAATTTTCTTGGCATGTTGGATCTCCTCTTTCATCTAGATGAATGTCGTTATTTATACACTAACGTTGTTTCTCCAATTTCATCACACTAGGGAAGGGGATCTAAGGAGAAAAGGGAGAAAAAAGATGGGTACCTGCATAATATTGACTTGGTTTATTTTTTAGGGATTACTCCTACTTTTACAAAAAAAACATTTTTTATAACATCCCTAAACAAAATCATATATTTAGACATCCTAAAGAAAATTTATGTGTGAACCTCTAGGCTCAGGTATCAGTCTTGTCAATGATTGCAATTACCTATTAAAATTTATTGGCTAACTAAATTATTTATTTATATGAATACATAGATTAATTAATTATGGTTCAATTTGAAAAAAACAACAAGATTATTAATTTTTATATCGTATAGTTCAAAGCTACACATTGTGGTCGAGAATGTACTTAGAAATATATTGACTCTCTCATAGAACCTTACTATCATTGGTTACCATGTATGTAATGCTCCTTGTGCTCTAGATGCTCCTAGGAAGAGTATGGACTTGGTGAACTGTTCAGAGCTAATCAATAATTTTGTTGGTAGCAATGTATTGTAAAATAATCACAAAGATCTTCTCTACTAATTCACTATTTTAGCCAATCATTTCATCCCACCATCTTCCTCGAGCTGACTCCTCTTACTATATTGACCTCCAAATCATATTTTTGCTTTTATTATTACACTCATGGTAACATTGTTTGGCATTCCATGAATACAAACTTGTACGTCATAGTCAAAGCACAAAAGTCCATCCACAATAGGTCTTTAGTGTCTCATGTCTAAGGACCATTACAAAACCGCATCACTAATTAACCTGATTAAAACTTTAGTGGAGTAGCATTCCCTAAATAGCACCTACTGTTTGTGATTGTGTGACCAGATAATTGACTAGATATTGTCATTCCATTCGAATATTTTTAGGTCCTTCTAGAGTATCCATGAAATAGGATTATTTAGAATACATGTTTACTTAGTCAGAATATGTATTCATAAACTTGATCGTAAGGATCAAATGTGAAATATAATGGAGTTACGATATTAATGAAAATTTTATAATATATATAATGCGTGATTGCCTTGCGGCCTCGTGTATTTCCATCAGCATTTCGGCACCTCATGTGTTGCTGACCCAACTTATTAATTGGGTTAAATTTTTTATTGATGAGGTAATTTATATATCAGTTTTAGGCCCCTAACTAGGCGGCATTCCCTGCCCAATGGCCTACGTGCTTATTGGGAGGGTGTGTTTGCTTTTGACTCATGATACTTAATGGTTGAGTCCTATTTAGTGCGATGTTGCAGCGCACTAAGGGTGGTGAAACCCAACCTTGATCTTTCAAGCTATTTCCCCTTAGTGTTAACACACTATTGATGGTGTGCGTGCTTGTCGGCTGATGTCGGACATTGTCGAGGAGGTCGTCTGATCGACACCGAGTATGATGGCTCAGTACCGATAAGAGGTAGTGGTATCAAACGTCGATGGTGTCATCGTCCGATGGAGAAACCCTACTGGATTGATGTGACTACACTGCAATGAATGAATATCCTTTGTGCCGTACATGTAGGCTTTGACTCGAGGGAGGTGCTGAGCTCCAAGCTTGGACAGGGTCATCGGGTAACGGCAACGGTGGCCTCTCAAACCTCCTCTGAGCGACGAAGGCGGCTACGGGTGAACGAAGTCAATCTGTAGGGCTCTCACGTAATGGACGGTCTCGTCCGTTCTGGTAAGACACTCAAGTATGTCGTAGTTTCTCTCAAAACTTTTCTCACCTACCTAGCCTGAGCATAGTGGAGTCAAGACAAAAATTTACTATAGGAGATAATTATATGAGCTACGGGAGAGGACGACGTACCTCGTTTATATGGCTCGTTGGTGCAGAATTTGTCGACGGTCAGTGGCGGTCGAAGCGGGTGGGGCGATGAGGCACCAGAGAGCAGACAGCGGCTCGATGAGCGACGATGATGTCAGAGCAATGGTAAAGGGGTGGAGGAGAGGAGACGGTGGAGCGTCCATGGAGGTGAAGCGGCTCGAGCAACCCCATAGGATCCATTGGAGCTAACCTGCCCTAGTCAGCTCGGGCGAGTTGTATAGCATGTGCGAGCAGCAAAGAACCTTCATGTGTGGAGGGGAGAATCCTGACAGGGTCTGGTAGCCGGGGCAGACCAAGCCACCTCAAGCCGGCAGCCGGAAGCAGGGACATTGCTTCAACACTAGGAGGAGAGTCAGGTGGGAGGCCCTCGTTGAAGATGTCCCTGTCCGAGTCCATTCCAATAAAATGGAACTTCGACCAAGGGCCCCCGGTTGATTGTTTCCACAGCCAAAGCGGATTCCCGGTCAAGAGGACTTCACATCCAATGAACCAGCCGATGGATTGCTCGATCAGGCAAGTTCTAGGTCACGACTGAAATATTAGACTCGTGCCAGAACGACCTGGTCGGCAGTTGTCATAGTCGACAATCTTCCTGGTCAAGGGACTTCAAGCCTATTGAATTCTGGTCGGTTTATTTCACGACCAGGTTGATTGGTAGAAATCCCAACGGTGGCGGAACTGGACGCTCTAGAATCAGGGGCAGCCTCACAACATTAAGAATCCCTCTCGTAGTACACTCAGTCTAGGGGAAAAACCCAAAAGAAGCCCAAATTTGTCAGCACTGCATTGGGTTCACAGATCCATGGCGTTGCGGCAGGTGAGCGGCCACGTTTGGGCGGCCGTTGACCGACAAGTGCAAGAAACTGCCCCGGCGATCAAGAAATATCATGTGGAATTTCCTCGGCAGGGGAGGGGCTGGAAAGGAAAGAATAAAGGAGGGGGCGAGGGAGGGAAATCATCAAATCTTTCCTACCCCTTCTGGCGGTCTTCTTCCTCCCAACAGTGCTGAACATCGACCATGTAGATCACAAATTTGGGGCTGCGGAAATGTCCACGGCCGAGGGGCCGAGTAGGAAGAGGTGAAGGAGCGAGGGAAGGGGGAGTCGTCGTCAAGTACTTCCTCCCCTTGCCTCCTTCCGGTGATTTCCTTCTCTAACCGCTTTAGCGGATCCTCTTTCTCTCGATGGAGGGGGGTGAGACCAAGAACGATAAAAAAAAAACAAATCTTCTTAATTCCTGGTCTAAGGGAGCTTGGGCGCCCCCCCTCTTCCCTTATAACAGGGGAAGAGGTCAATGGGCCCCCCTTAGTGGTTTAACAAACAAAGAAATAGGGCTCATTAGGGGCCCTTATAGAATGGGCCCCCATTACACATAGAAGGCAGGAATTTTAAAAAAAAAGGAAAAACAAAGGGGGAATGTGGGAGGGGGAGTCAAAATTGCTAAGGACCCCCCTCCCACACGTCGACAAAAATGCACAACGTAGACGAGACGTGTCACTGTGCAATGAAAACAGAACGACGAAACAGGAAAAACAAAAAACACGACAAAAGAAACGATGAAAATGAAGACAGGATATTTGAGCATCATCAACCGGCTGTCGATGATGGTGGCAGGTGGCGCGGACGATGTCGTTGACGATCCTTGGTGGCGTGCGCTATCATCGGCGCTCGAGGCGGCGGATCAGGGTGACCCCCGTGCGTTAGAGCAGGCAGGCTAGCAAGAGCACCCACACGCGCAGGGGGACGCACAGACCAGGTGGTAGTGACGTGGTGTGGTGCACAGAGCTATGTAGGGAACCGGGCGGCTGCGCGCGGGCATCGCATGTATCACGTGTATGGGGCGCGGGGCGGGAGACGTCTCGCTAGGAGACTAAGGCCATTGGCACACAGTGAGTGCCGAGACAGCTTGGAGCCCGTGGCACCCCCACGGATAGCGCTAGGTGTGTGGCACCTTGCTTGAGGTGCCAAGCACATAAGCGTCTGAGCAGACCAAGCGAAAGGTATCAGCACGGGTGTTGTGACCTGTGTGATCATTTGAAGGTTAGGGTGGCATGTGTGATCACCACGCCCACGGGGGCGCAGCACCCAGTCCATGGGCACAAGTGTAGCGGCAGTGACGGTGGGTGCGCGCGGGAGGTTGTGGGCCTCAAGGCATAGGAGCACCCCTACCAAGACACGTGGCATCTCGTCTCGTTACTTCGGTATTAACCTTGGTCTTCCCACATGTAATGCTCGTGAGGACTATGTAACCCTTTAATGATATCAATGCAATGACCTTATTCCTCGACGGGGCTGCATCCCCACCCTCTCCTCTAACACCTTCTATGCAATCTTAAGCTATTGCAAAAGGCTTCCGCTGCAAGAACATGAAGTAATATGAGATGTCAAATACCATGTTTACATATATAGATGTTTGACAGTTGTGTGGGTTGAGATGACTCATTTGAGGATCCAATCACTAGAGGATTCAACTCTGCACTAGATGTTTCCACTTTTTGATTTAAAAGCACATGACAATCATGTTATTTGGAGAATATGACACAAAGATACTAATCTATTAGTGCAAACAGCAAAACTTCATGGTTTATGAATTTTATGTCATTGTTCATTAACTACCAATTTTCTAATTAGGTACATAGTGAATAGTTTTTTTTGTTAATGATTACATATTATATTAATACCAAGGCATACATCCTCAAAACCCAAAAAATAGTTTATTGAATTATTTTTTCATCTTAGTGGATGGCCCTTGTAAGGAATCACTATCTTTTATTTTTTAAATCATGTATTCCCCCTGTAAAGATTCATGTGGGTCTAAAAATATTTTACACTTTCATTAAAGTATCATCTTTAAAATTCAGATACATCATATGAATGTCACAAAAGCATTCATCAAACTTGTCCTCAGAAAAATGTTCATTTGATTTTTTTTCATGCTCAATGATTCTAGATAATGCTTTCATCATCTTTCGCACTGCGACTGCTAGCACATGATTACTCAGTGCTTATTCATCAGATAAATTTATTGCTTCATATCTTAGAAAGAACTTGAGAAGCAATGGGACTTTGGAGCGTTTGATTATGACCGATGTATGTGTTACTCAAGCCATTATTCTCACTTATGCTTTGTCTACCCATGCGTGCATGGGTGCCCCTATTTAAGGCATAATGATCTTTTAAAAATGCGTCCCTATATTTATGGTGTTTGATACATGTTTCATAAATTCCATAGGAAAAATTCATAGGAAAATTTCATATATTTCCACTATGAATTAAAAGTTTGATATACTAACCTAAATTTAGAGGATATCTACTAACAGCCAAAAATAATATGTTTATCTTCAATGCAAATACCCAATTCAGCATATTCAGTCATCTTACTGAAAGATAAATTTCACATTGTCTGACATATATTGAGAAATTTAATGCTAGAAAAAATTAGGCCTTTTTTCAATAGAAATCACGAAAGAGAAAACATGTTACTGAACATTACATAAATATTGAGGATCAATGGAAGGATCAGTGCACGATTGACCCATGATGTTTTCAATCTTATTTTGTTCATATCCCATGTTGGTTTCTGATTTGTGATGATTTTTATTAAATTTATTTTTTTTATACGTACGTTTGTTTCTCCATGATAAAATTGCAAGGATATAAAATATTATCCTACATGATCATCAGCACAAGACATGAAACAATATTAAAAAGCCATAGTGTGGATCTCATCCTTGAGCATGGGCCATGCAAATATTTTATGTTTTATTAAAATTTTATTAAATTTCTTTGATAAAATTACATTAGTTTTCTTTTCACTATATGGATCATGATTTTAGCCAGTGTTCTACTTTGCACACATTCATTTCATTAATTTTATTTCAATGTCTGTAAAAATGTGCTTATCAGAGATTTAGTTTTTACCGTATTTTTTATTTCTCAACATAACTTACCAAAAGCTTTTGATTATCAAGAACATAATTCATACATAAGTTTGATCATTGTTTAAAAGAGATAATATAAGCATTAATTATAGGATGTAAATTTCAAAATCATTTATTTAACTGAGCGCATGTAGCCAAAATAATAATAATTGAAATTATATTTTTACCTGTATAAGGTTTTTTTAGATACTTTTCAACTTTCTACAGATTCATCAAAATGAAAGATTATAATTTGAATTAAGTCATAATCACATGAATGAAGAAAAAAGACTTGAAGGTGAGGAAAATGACTATGAGAATATTGATCATATACAATTAATTAATTTTGAAGGCCAATGAAGGTAAATGGGCCACTAGAGTCATTAACTAGCCTGATACATGGCCTAGAGGGTCACATGCAAATGGTCTTTTGGACTTTAGAAGATATACTAAAGTTTTGCGGGTTTTATGAAAAATACCCATTTAGTATAAATAGGGGAAGGCCTTGAACAAAATTCACCTAG
Organism: Wolffia australiana; assembly: GCF_029677425.1. Lineage (NCBI taxonomy): Eukaryota > Viridiplantae > Streptophyta > Magnoliopsida > Alismatales > Araceae > Wolffia > Wolffia australiana. The sequence goes on along the minus strand of NC_135847.1, from coordinate 3,723,258 downwards.
GCCATAATTGTTCAGGTGCCTTTTCCCTTCTTCTCCCTTCTCTTCATACCCCCTCTTCAACCTCAGTGCGATCGTGACGACATAACGACGACGCTAGAGAAAGAATGGGGCTCATCAATGAGAATGAGGAGATTCAACGTGACAAGGATCGCGTGGATACATCTAGAGGATTCACACTTGAGCAACTCGACTCGTCTCACTCTAGGATCCAAGAAATCACGAATACGATCCATGCAAAGGTACTTTGTTTCAATGAATTTTACAATGTCGTTTTAATTCTGCTCAAGTATTCCGCTGTAGAATATTTTGATTTGTTCATCCATGTCAACGCTTCCGGAATCCAATAGAAACATTGCAAAAATTCTCATGCGCTAGAACGTAGATGGTGGGTTCTCAGCAACATAAGTTAGTGCATAATTTCCAGAGCTCTCATGGATTTATAGGTCAACGTGTACGTATAATCTCTCATCCACTTGACGCTCCTTGGATGACTTAGGGTATGGTCAACTGTCAAACCCTAACCAGTCATCGGAGTTAGTACTATTGTATTTGAAAATCATCGGAGAACTCTTCTCCTGATATTTCACTGCCTTGGCCAAGGACTTCATCGCGTCATCTTCCTTGAGCTGTCACTTCTTATACCTAGGGTGGACGATCCCATCTTGATCACTCAGTGGTCTTCGTGAACTTCTAGATGTACCCAAACTAAGATCGTTTAAAATCCCATGATTAGAGGCTCATTGTCCATACTCAAAGTACAACCGTCTATCCACAAGACATCTTTGGTGTCTTAGGTCTCACGAAAACTTATACAACCGTGACGTGAATCGACCTGATTGACAGATTAATATAATACCATTCAGGGATTTGTACGGATCAATTCAGTGAACTTTTTCCACTAAAGATCACCCACTATCTATCCTTAGTGTCTCCACACTAATGGCTACTGGACTGGCCATACTCATCATATGAGTGAGGCTAGACAGTGCTATTTTATCTGGATACTTTGATGTCCTTCTTGCGTATCCTTTGAATAGGAATGTTTCGAACACATGTTTAGAGATTAGTGATCTCCATATTACGATCTCATCATAATTCACTAAGTACGATCATGTATTCATGGACTTCATTATATGCATCCCACGTGCACTATAATGAATATGTTGTATTAATGAACATGGAACAAGATGTGTCATGTGTGATTCGTTTGCCAGCCACATATATGCCCATCAGTTTCTACAATTATCCTTCATCATGGATAAGCCTTGCCACACGTAGCAAAATCGTGTCCACTGTGTGTTTTCCTATGGCAACCGACGAGTGTTGGGTTCTTGAAGATCAATGTGGATGGTTCAGCTAAGTTAGACTCAAGTCCTAGTAGTGGTAGAGGTAAGAGATCACACATGGAGAACCCTGTCTAATTTTCCCTAGTTATTCAATAGTCATACTAAAAATAAAATACAGGCTTTGGTAATATATGATGGTTTACTCTTTTACGAAGAGTAGAATCTTTAATGTTTCATGCTAGAACCTAACAGATGCTTCCTAGTCAATACGCTACACGCATGGTCCTACTTGCATTGCCATGTTTTATGCATTTGACAGGACATCATCAGCAGTAAGGGGCTCACAGACATTCATCACCAGCTTTGCGAGGGAAACTAGACGCATGCCACACTCACCAATGATGTGGTCTATCCTGGCGAGATACCATTTTCTCATTATATATTACACATCCTCAATGACAATTTGAGCATATTAGCATGCCAATGATTTTCCTATGCCATATTCTCATAGGGAAAGTGGTCTAGAGAGAGAAAGAACGTTAATTTTGATTTCTACTACAAGAAATTAAGATTTGTCAATATTTGCAAGATTGTATTTCACCAAACACTTGTGGGATGTGCCAAGTGTTGAATATGGAATTGGGTGTGTTCTTAGGCTAAGAACACCCGATTCCCACATGGCAGGAGGTCTAAGGAGAGAAAGAACCCATAATCTTGATTTATAGCACAAGAAATAAAGATTAGTCAAGAATAAAAAGGGTAGAGAAAGAAAGAATTGGATTTACCTGGCTGGTAGGCCTCTCATTCCACCTAGACAAGCCCTAGACGCTTCCCACTTCTTGGATCCTTTGGCAGCTCCAATGTAGAGAGAGAGAGAGAGGAGGACTTCTTAGGAGAGGGAGTAGAGAGAGAAGGGTTTCTCTCTCCCACCCAGGCCTTGTCAGCTCAGCTTCTACTTGTCCCTCACTAACTCTCAGAATTCTAGAAAGAGAGAGCACAAGAAAATTATCTTCTCTCCCCTTCACTACAAATTCAAATAAAAATTCAGGATATCTTTTACAAATGATTGTAACGCATTTATATGCATACCTTTGATAATGGATCAATTTGATGGGTGAAATTTGGGCCGAGCCCATAGGCCCATTAGTGCCCCTTCTAAAAGATCTGAACTCTTTTTAAGGGTCTATTCGAGCTCCTTCTTGGATCTTCTCTCAAGAGAGAGGCACATGAGCCCAATGAGCTCTCATTTGGCTTTATGAAGAGTCCCTTGGTAGTTTCACAAGGGCAATTTTAGTAGTCCTGGGAAAGGTCCAAAACCCTCCCAATGAAGAGGTTAGTTTTAGCCAACTTGGCTGATTGGCCTGGTCCCTCACATTAAGTACAAAAACTATAGTTTTGTACTATTTAAAAGATGAATATATGTGGAGAGTTCTAACATCATATTTCACTAAATGCACATGCTCCAAGTTAGGATTTAATATCGAATGCGAATAAAATATGCCTTAATGAATGCTTTTTTAATAATTTTATATTGACTTATCAAGTATGGTCATTTTTCTTCTGCTGCAAGGTGCTCCTACTTGTTTTAAATTAGAAAATTTTGGTATATTAGTGGATTTACGAGTTGGGATGGCTTACTTGCAATAGCACATCTACCATTGGTTAATATTAAAGTGTAGTTGATGTCTCAATAATGTGCATACTGAAACTTACAGAATAAAAAAAAACCAAAAAAGGTAGAAATCCCCTTCAATAACTCATTCAATTATATGGTAATTCAGAATAATTACATTTCAACGGGGAAAAAATATTCCTCTTAAAATTGTTGACAAACACTCCAATAAAATATTACTTACCAATTCTTTTCTTTAACAAAGTGATTTCATAAAATTTCATAGAAAATATAAAAACATGAAAATATATAATATATTTACAACACAAAGTGAGTGATTTAGAGCTTGATAATATATGCTTATGAACATTGTAGTTTAAAATAATATAAAATCACGATGTTAATCTAATATTGTAAGGATTACACATGGTCATTCTTTTCTGAAAATTTGCATCATCTTATCCTAAAAAATATGAAATTTCCATATTAATTATATAGATTCTAGAGTAACTGTTTCATTGATATGAAGACATCAAACATTTGATGATCATGTCGACCAAATAGCCAAGTCAATTGCAATGTACAAAAATATACCACAACTAGTCAGAAATTATTTAGGTCAATCAAAGATCAAATGAGAAAAACCGTGAATGTCAGGGTAATACATCATATTTTAATATTTATATATAAAAAATAATTTTATAAAATATAAATATATTGAAGAAAAAATAATCAAGAAAATAATGCCATAAATATACAACAAATTTTCACGATTGTTTTAAGTCAGATGGATGGAGAAAATGCAAGTATAATATAGGGCTTGTAAAATGAGTGAAAACCATTAACGATGCACTCTAAATTTTAAAGAGGGTCAATAACCCCGGCCCCATTGACTTTCTACATTGCCTAACTTATCTATCCGATTTTATGCAATTTATTGTCATCTATCTACATAATTTTGTAGTGTTTTATTTTCAACCTTTATTCTTTGATCAGCCCTGTCTTTAAAAGCTATATCTCTCGCTATACTTGTAAAAATCGTCCTTTAAGAAGAGACCGAGAAAGATCATTTCCTGAAGGGTTAAGCAAGTTGCTTATGACTTACGCTATGCATGAAGACTGGTTCTGACAGAAGTATGATTCCATTGGATCCAGAGCGGATTTTTAGGAGTAGATTTCAAGGTAATTAATTATTTACGTCTTGAAGGGCAAAATAACTATATATTTAGTACATAAAAAAATCAAAAGCCGACCTAAAATTCAGAGCTAGTAGTTAAGCCTTGTAACCGGACTATAATTTTGTTTCAGAAGGCTCAGTGAATCTAACAGCATTTCTCCTTTTAGAACTCCCTAGGGGAGAAGAACAACTAGTTATATATTTTTCCGCAAGAAAATGATAACAAAATGGTTCTTATTAAAAGAAAAGTTGAGCTTTTTTAATCTGCAAATATAATATGGTTCTAGTATGAATCTGGTACGAGCAAGAAAAACCCTATCAAAGGTTAAGAAGTCACTTTTTTTATTACAAAAATGAAATATAATTAGTTCAAAGAGTGGGCTAAAAAAGGTTATATTTTTATTACAAAAATATAATTAGTTCAAAATATTGAAGAGGCCTCCACTGATCCATGGAACAAAATAAGAGGAATGAGCTAATTTGTCATTTTTAGCGTTGTCATCTTTAAGAGAACATTACTATTTTTTTTAATATTTTGAATAGACTGTATTAAGTACATAAGAACTTAATACAGTTGTTTTAGTTTAACAAAGTACAAAGAGCTGGTAACTTTCTATAAGTTGCCATCGAGAACTTAGCTAAACTCTTTATACCTTATCTGAGGATTCCTAAAATCGTACAATTTTTGTATTTTCTGCCATGGCTTCGCCCCGGGGAGGTCGCTCCAGTGACGGCGCTGTCCTTGGTGAAGATGAACCGCCGTCGTTTGATGATTTGTACCGCGTAAACGTCTTCCCTTCTGAACTCTTCTTTAAATTCCGCAAGCAAGTTCGAGGAATTCGACTTGGTCTCAACCTAGAGGTATAAGATTTCAACCCAAGTTTTGTTATTTCTAGTACCCATTTTCTTGTATGAGCTGCAGAGGATGTTGTTAATCATCGAAGAACGGGGGGTTTTGTTTTTCTGATTGTTTTTCTTTATTCCGTTTTGTCAGTTTTATAACTATGAAGTCAATGATTACCATGCCAAGTTGGTTGTGAAACCTCTGGGAGATGAAAGGAGATGGAAATTCGTTTACGAGCCCATCCAAGGGGAGTTTCGGGTTCTTTCAAAGAAGATTCCGATAGCGAGATATCTCAATCTACAGGTACGAGTTTGAAAGTAGACTCTATTTAGTATACCAAAGTGTTTGCTGGCTTACAATACAAAATTGCGGTCTGCCCCAATAATTTATTTAAAGATCAGAAACAACCAATTCATCTCAAAACATTTGCTGGCAAGTAAAAGGGGAGAAAGTTTAACGCGCTAAGCATGAAAAAGTGTTTTTATTTTTATCATAGAGTCATACATTTGACCCTCATTCATTAGAAACGGATTTCTGTATTTCGTGTTGATTACTTTTCATCTTGGATTCTGGATTGATTAGTCATGGTCATTTTTGCTGCATCTCCTTGCAACAAATTCACGTGTTGTCTCGTGTGATCTTGTTATTCATGGGGCATCCTGTCACGCCGTTTTATGTCATTTCCTTTTGTTGAAAAATCAAAGATGAAACATCTTAGCATTTTCCATCGGTGTGTCCTCTTTTTATCGACTTGTGAATTAAGTTTCTTTATTTACGATCGTTGACTGATGAGATCCACATAGTTAGGACTAAAGTCCTGATATCAGAAAGCTTATATTTTATGGACCTATTTCATTTGTTCAATATCACTTTGTTTTACAGATCTTCATGGCTGCAAATATGTCCTGCGTATGTCTTTATATTTCTACAGTAGTCGGCCTGAGTTGAAATAGAAATGATAACTATTTTATGAAATATACATCGTGAATTATTTTTCTGATTCTAATTTGGTATCTTTTTTCAAAAATTGTAATTAATTTTACAAATATATTTATCTCTATTCCGATAGAAAATCTCATTAAAATTGGCATTTTACAGCTCTCATGAACAAGAAAAATAATCTCTGCTGTTTTAGATGCCGCAACAAAAAAAAGTAAGAGATAGATTACTGATATCGCAAATATAGGTTCCCCCGAAATTCTAACTCTTTTAATCAAGCATGCGATTATTTTGTTGATATGAATTTCCTTTGGTAAGGAGGGAGAAAATGGATGTCTGAGCACCACGGAGGATAATAAAAGATGAAAAAATAAGTCTGGAAGGGGGAGATGTGCCCCAGGGTCAGAGGACTTGACGTAAGATTTTGATGGAATTCCCTAGAAGGGGTGTCTCCAGGAGGTTAGAGGAGATGGTTCATTAGACGAGGCAGATGCTGTAGAGGGCTACGAGAACAATAGAAATAGAGGGAGATAACAGAGAAAAAGGAACCCAATGTCTCCTGATATGGTTGAGATTTTCGTATCGTTAATGGTTCAACAATGATGGTGCTGCGTTGAGCACAGGTGATTATCAATGTTATTTTTCAATTTTTTTTATAAACTTGATACTGATGGTAAGGTTCTTGTACCTTGCAAACTTCACTTCTCAGATGATACTGTACCCTTCATCCTCTAGCTACTCTTTGTAAGAGCAAACATCGTTTGTCTGATCTATAGTAGCAGCTTCTGTAAGCTGTGATTTGTTGCAATTGGTTTGATCTGATCGTTCTATCTGACTGATCTCTATCTTGCCGGTCCTTTAAGCTGTGCTGCAGTTTTTCATCTTTGTTACAATCTGTTAGATCATCAGAGCCCAATTATGGGCAATTCATACTATCTTATGGGCCAAAGGCCATGTACATGTAATAGAGTAACTCTAGGGAATTAATGGAATACTAACTAGAATTAAGGCTAACCAAGTTGGGCCTATTAAGGGCCCAATAAGAGCCCACTAAGGGCCCATTAAGGGCCCAATAGTGAGGAGCCCAATAGGGCTTAATATTAGGTCCAATAAGGACCTAATATTTACTGGGCCTGATTAGCATCAGGCCCAGTCTCCAACGGTCAGAAAAACTGACTGTTGGACATCCAGCTGAGAAAAAACAGCTGGATGTAACAAGTCCCAACGGTCAGAAAATATGACCGTTGGGAGCACTCTCTCTCCTCTGTGTTTTTGTATAAAAGGGCCTGGTGCGAAGTAATAAAGGATCTAGTTTTTTGGCCCCATTTTTCCTGTGTTCTCCTCTCTCATTCTACCACCTCGCATCCCATTCCCTCTAAATTTACACAATCCCTAACCTCCACCGAGCATAATTTCATTCTTCTTCCATAAAGTCGATATGCCCTTTCTATACCATTAGCTCTCCATTAAAGTGGACAGTCAAGAACTTGAGGAACTTGGTTGGAAATTGTCTGAAACCAGTACGAACACTGAGATGGAATTTTGTTCTGTATTTTATTTATTTATAAATATATCTACCTTTCCAAGTTCATTCCCTAATCGAGACATACCATAGGGCTCTTTAGTCTTCTGCATTCTTCCCCAGATGCTGTCTGCTCTCTATAGAACATACATTTTGCATCGTTGTTAAGGTCCAGTTTTGGCAGGAATAATTCCTCAATTCGGCTCTGCATCAAGGCCTCCTTCTCCAACCTCCAACATTCCTTTGCCTTCCTTGCATCTTGATTCAGTTAATGCCCAAGATTTGGTGTTTCTCGCAGTTGATTCTTGATCAAGGGGGTGCTATTGTCAGAGTGGGAGAATCCACAAGTCTAACCCTGTCAGCACTTTGAATTTCAGTTCTTGGAGTCACTTTTTGGTGTTCTGAGATGATTCAATGATTTCCGTATGAAGAATTGCAGCATCATTCTAAATGTTTCTGTTTCATACACAGATTTTGAGATGATTTATTTACCTTGTTTAGGCCAATGGTCTTGGTAAGGTTGGTAATGTGGATTATGCACAATGCAATAACTCAATCAAATATGAGATAAGATTCATGTACCTCTCGAATGATTGACTTTTCAGATATATGTCCCAACTCCTCCAAGAAGGAAGAACCTTCTACTGATGAATGCCTATCACCAACTGACAGCAGTCTCCTAGAGCAAGCCTGCTGAATTCAGCTTCTTGCCTAAAGAACTCCCGCGCCCTTGCTGAAGATCTGAATCACAACAGATTCGCCTCCTCCTCTTCCTTTCGTTAGCATCTCCAAGAATATGTTTTTTGTTTCTTGATTCTCCGACTTTTTATACGCTCCTCCCCATGAAGAGCCCTTATTCACTCCCTATTTAGGCCACTTGACCATATGACTCAAACCCATCCTCATGGCGACTCCTCTATTTTTATTTCCACTCATGTCAGCATGTGTTAAATTTACGTGGTGATCTTCTAATGCTCCCGACCTAGTTATTTCTGTTGACCTATCTTTTTCCTTCTTCACATATATTTTCCATGGAAGCGTTGAATTTGCTCGGATGATGTCCTAACCAATCTCATTTCTTGGAGTGGTTGTTTGGTGATTCCAGAATACAGATTTATAGTATCCGTCTAAATGTTTCTGCTTCATCCAGATATTTTCAGGGAATTTATTTACCATTTTTGGCGCCAATTTCTTGATCAGGTATGCTTGAAGGTAGTTATACGAGAAACTATCTTTCAAGCTGATAGCAACCTTGCTGTTTTTAGCTGGAATGAGAGATGGTGGAGAAGAAACAATCCGAATGGACGTTCCCAGGAGGGGATATGCAGCAATACTCTAGAGAATTAATTGCATGGTGGATGTTGCCTGAAGAGAGGATGCTGGTGAGGTTGGCTGATGAAAATACCTAATGTTTGAAATGATTGAAATATCCCTATCGGGTATGGGGCTCCACAGAAGTGACTTATTTTTCCTTGGTTGCACCCTTGGCTATTATTTTAACAAGTAATGGCCATAGAAACCTATGGTTACATAAACTATAAGTGTTCTAGTTTCGTAGTACTTTCAAGACACTCTTTTTCACATATTTTTGTTGCAAATGAGGTCATCTAATTTGTGAAGTTTGTGTCATAGAAACCTATGGTTACATGTACTTCTTGAAACGCTGTGCCACTGTATTTGAAGTCCTCTGAATACCTTGATCGATTCACGCGCATTGGAACATAGCCTTATCCTTGGAAACATCTTGTTTCCCCTTCATTTCCTAATTTTTTTTTTATCTTCAAGATACATTAAGTTGGTGGTTAATTATCAGGTTGGAGTGGGCCACAACTACTATCTCAATGCCATTGGATGGAAATGGAAGCTTTCAACTTGTTTAGGTGGGGATGGTGTTTCTCAGATCCGAAATAAGGCTTCTTTTGGTTTATTTCCGGGACTGGATGTGCGGATTGGTTGGAGAGCCGAGTACGTACTTCCAGAGGTCAACGGGTAAGATTTGTTGATTCATTTACTTATGCATGCTGCATAAAAATTGTTAAAAGTAAGAACTTTTGTTTCCACGATTTATTTTTAAATATCATTCTATTTAATAGATTTTTTGAAAACTCATAGCCTTAGAGGTTCGTATTTAGTCCTAGATTTCATTCTACCCGCAGTTCGTTGACCAGTAGCTTTCAATTCCTTTCAATCTTTTTCGATGGCTTTTCAGTGAAGTTACTTTTCAGTTCTTATGCATGTACATTTTTTAGAGTATCTTTATATGAGACATTTTCTCACAAAGAAATATAAAAGTAATAACCTGAAGTCTGGGGTTGAGCAGGTCTGTAGGCGCAGGAGAACCGATTTTCAACATGAGCTATGGCCGCCTGCACGCGTCTATTGACAAAGTGGAGACGATTTTCACTCATGAATCCTGATATGATTTATAAAGTATCCAAGCTCAAGTTTAGCTACGACTTATCTGTTAATATTCCGTGACTTGATTTTCGCAATTTTATTTGTAAAGCCAATTTTGTTTTCCTACCCTTGTCTTTTGCTTGTACAGTAAGCTCTCTCCATTGACTTCTGGTGAAAGAATGATTCTCATGATTGCACACAGTTTCTTTGGATGTCTTTTGTCTTAAATGACCATGAAACTCTGGATTATATCTGGAGGGAATGTTCTAATGATGGTCTCCTAGTATTTTTTAAGAAATAACTTTTGGCCTGTACAGGATTAAACATATTTTTATCAGTCTCTAGAGCAATTGTCAGATGCGATCCTATAACCCCTAAGGTATCTATCACATTTTAGCCCATTAGGGGCACTTCTGTAATTTTGTGCTCAGCATAGATTGCTTCCTTTCCCTTTAAATATGTGTAGGCCTCTCTTTAGGAAGTCTATCAACAATTAAGGCAAGACTGGCAGATTGACTCGCTGCCTTGATCCCCAATATTTGTGATTGCCTGATCGAATCTTCGGCCGGCTCCCCTCCAATCCAGTCCCCCTCTGCTGGTTTTGTTCTCTTCAAGACTTCAATGATCACCATCCCTGTAATAATTAACTCCTCGCCCAATCTGCAGGTAGATCATACCTGGTCGATCCCTGCCTTCTCTGTCCGACTCTTCTGATCATTCATGTTTCGTTCTTTGACCCCGTTAACATCCACCTTGCATCTCATCTATTTCTCTTCTTAATACAAACCTAAATCAATGTCCTTATGAGTTTATTAATCTGCATCCAATATTTTTGTGTTGGAAATGATCAACTAATGTCAATTTCATTCTGTTTTGGAATAGAGTACAAAATAGCACTTTTCCAAAATGGCATCTTGTTTACAACAATGGGCCCTACCCCTTTATAGGGTTTTGGTATCCCGAAATCACATGAGGGTTCTAGAATTAAAACTTTCTAGATAATGGGCTTAACTCGTACAGGCCCACTATAGATTAATGAGAGAGAGAGAGAGAGACAGACAGACAGACAGACAGACATCAGCTGACACCCCCCTCAAACTGGTGCATGAAGACTCTGAATGCCCAGTTTGTTGCTGAGTTTTCGTTATGTTGCTCCTGTGACTCCTTTAGTCAGCATATCAGCTCTCTGCTCGGAAGATGGTGCATAGTCCAGACTGATAATTTTCTTATCTATTTTCTTTCTGATGTAGTGTCTATTAATTCCCAAGTGTTTTGTCCTATCATGATGAATAGGATTCAGACATATAGCAATGGCTGACTTGCTATCACACTTCATCTCAGCAGGTTCTGCACTTGGAAATCCAATCTCTATTAATAAGTTTCTCAACCATACAGCCTCACAAATTCCCTTCAATAGAGCTCTGAATTCTGCTTCTGCACTGGATAGGGTGACGTCTGACTGCTTCTTACTTTCCATGTCACTAGGTTTCCTCTCAAGAATGAACAATAAGCAGAGGTTGAACTTCTGTCCACCTTTGATCCTCCGAATTCTGCATACATAAATACTTCCAGCTTTAGTCCTCCATTTCTCTTAAACAGTAACCCATGTCCAAGAGTGCCCTTCAAATATGCTAACACTCTATGTGCTGCTTGCAAGTGGAACTCTCTTGGATCCTTCATGAATGACTGAGGATTCCAACCACATATGCAATATCTGGCCTGATGTGATTCAAATATATCAGTTTCCCGATGAGTCTTTGATAACAGCCTTTGTCCACAGGTGAGTCTTTCTCATCTATCTTAAGTTTGAAGTTTGGGTCGATTGGGACTATTGATGGCTTACAGTCACTCATGCCCGTTTCCTTCAAAAGGTCCATTATATATTTATGTTGTGAGATAAATATGCCTGTCTTGGAGTAGGCTACCTCAATTCCCAAGAAGTATCTCAACCTTCCTAACGATTTAACCTCAAATAGCTGAGCTAACTTTCGACTTAAATGCAGATTTGCTTCCTTGTAATCTCCTGTGATAATGATGTCATCTACATATACCAGAAGAATTGATGTCTTCCCTGAAGATCCCCTTTTTATCAACAGAGCATGATCATTATAGCACTGTTAATATCCCAGATTCCTCAAGCTTCCAGAGAATTTGTCAAACCATGTCTTCGGAGATTGCTTCAGTCCATAAATAGATTACTTCAGCTTAAACACATTCATATCTTCATCTTTGTAATATCCTGGTGGTAGCTTCATATACACTTCTTCCATATCCCCATTCAGAAATGCATTTTTCACATCATATTGTAACATCTCCCAATTAAAGTTGGCTGCTAAAACAATTAATACACTGACAATGTTCATTTTAGCTACTAGTGAAAATATTTCTTCATAATCAATCCCATACTCTTGTGTATATCCTTTTGCAACAAATTGTGCTTTATATCTCTCTACTGATCCATTTGATTTATACTTTACCGTGAAAACCCATTTTCACCCTACGGGCTTCTTGTCCTTTGGGAGTGTCACAATTTTCCACGTACCGTTTTTGAGTAAAGCACCCATTTCTTCATCCATTGCTTTTTTCTATTTCTCATCCTGTATCGCCTGTTGCCATGTTCTCGGAACATCTACCATCTCAATGGCCATTAAGAATGCCTTGTAATCCTTGCTGACACCTTGATAGTTTACCTAATTCGACAATGAGTATTCCTTTTTTCTGAGTACACTTACGTTTCCCTTAGAGCAATGGGCCAACCAAGATCATTGTTTTTTTGTGTTCTTGAATCTCTCAGGTCCTTTCTTCCTTCTTGAGGGATATTTTCCTGATCCATTTCCAACTCTTGTAGTTGCTCATTTTCCTCCTGTCTGCATGTGCTGTCCACTTCTATTCCTTGGTTTTCTTCTCCTTCGACTCCCCCCTTAACTCATCACTCTCTTCTTGTTGTTGTACTTCTTCTGGTTCTATCAAGTTTTCTTCAATTGGCTCCATGTCATATATGGTTCTCCAATTATCTTCTACCGGTGCTTGTCTCTTCCTTAGCTTGAGACTCGTGCATGCACCTCTTCCTGGAAATATACTTCATCCTCATGAAAGGTAACACTTGCCGAAACAAAAAAATTCCGACTAGGAGGATGGTAACACTGTTGCCTTTTTTAGTTGAGGAATATCCAACAAACACACACTTCACTGCCCGAGGACTAAATTTATCTTTTGGGTTGTCCTCATGAACAAAGGTTGTACATCCAAAGATTTTTGGTGTAAGTCCTAATTTTAGAGGTAAGGGTGGAATTTCTCACACATTAAATCCAAGGGGCTCTTGTTCTTCAGCACGTTTGAGGGTAGTCGATTTATTAGATGCACTGCTCTAAGTACTGCTTCACTCCATAAGTAGCTCGGAACCTTGGTGTGAATCATTAAAGCCCTAGCCATCTGAACTACATATCCAATCTTCCTTTCTGCCACACCATTTTGTTCTGATGTATATACACACGATGATTGATGAATTACACCCTTTGTTTTGAAGAATGCAGATAATGTCTCGTTGAAAAAATCCTTGCATTATCAGATCTAAAACATTTAATTCTGGAATCAAATTGTTGTTCAACCATTTGGAAAAATTCTTTCACTTTATAGGATACTTCTCCTTTGGTCTTCAAGGGATAGACCTAGGTTGCCCTGGTGCAATCATGTACAAGGATTAAGAACCATCTATCTTCGGTAATCGAAGGGTTTTTAGTGGGTCCCCATATGTCACTATGTATTAATTGAAAGGGGTTTTCTTTCATTCCACTTACTCGACTAAAGGATGCTCTTTTATGCTTTGCAAGTTGACATGTTTCACATTTGAACTGGTTTCTCAAGGTTTCAGAATTGAAGTTTGGAAATAGTTTTGTCAAAAACTCAAACGGTGGGTGACTTAGTCTACAGTGCCCTCTTCTAAGTTCTTCAGATCTTCTACCTTTTTCCATTGATGTGTCCCATACTCCTGCAGTCATAGCGCTTCTGTCTTCGTCTTCTAGATACAGCAGCCCACCTCTTTCTTCAGAAGCCAAAATCTTCTGTCTTGTTGCCTTTTCTACCAAAAAACATCTTTTGTCAGTTATATTAACATCTATATCTAGATCCTTCACCATTTTTTTGGGGAGAGATTAGCTGGCACATCAAACTTGGAACATGAAGAACATTTTTCATAAATCCCAGATTTCTAAACTTGACACTACCAATTCCAGCCACAGGGAGGATTTCCCCCCCTGCAGTGAATACCCTTTTTCTTCCTAGGCATGGGACATTTCTCAAATTTCCTGCGATTTGGAGTCATGTGGTCTGTAGCCCCAGTATCCGCAACCCAATCACTCTTAACAAAAGAAAGATAAGCAGAAGACTCGCCTGAAGTGGCCAAGGACGACAAACTGATTTGGCCTCTTAGTTCATCCAGGATTTCTTTCTTGAGAGCTTTAACTATGTCGATGTTTCTCTTCTCTTTTTCCTCTCCTTCTTCCTTCTTGGACTTTCGACCTTCTTCCTGGCAGTTATCGGCTTGCATATTGTATACTTTGTCTCCCTTCTCAGGCTTGCCATGCTTTGCCCAGCAAGAGTTTTCTACATGCCCCTTTTTACCACACTAATTACATTCTATATTAGGTCTTCTTGGTCCTCTCCAATCGTTTTTGTCACCTTGTCCCTGGTTTTTCTTGTAGGCAAATCCTTTTTCTCCATGATTTTGATCCTTCGGTCCCCTGGACCTAGTTAAGAGACCGGCTCGTTCCTCTGTTTTCCCTTCGAGATTAAGGCCTCTAAGAGACTCTTCATCAAGCACAATATACAGAGCTTCCTCTAGGCTAGGAACCTTCTTCCGATTCAAAACTTGGCTTCTAAGTGTATTGTACTCCGGTTTCAGACCCAAGAGAAACTTAAACAATCTATTTTTGTGAGGTGTATTCCCACACATTCTCATCTTTCACTGGCCTTAGATGATCCAACTCTGCCCACAAAGCTTGAAGTTCCTCGTAGTATTCAGATACTGGTCTTTCTCCTTGTTGAGTAGTCCAAATCCGATGCATTAATTCGCAACTCCTATATGTTGTGCTCTTCTTGGGAGCACTCTTCTTTAAATAGGAGCAGACTTGACAAGCAGTCTTTATGTATTTCACCTTGGGAAGTTGGTCATTTTTCATGCTTGTCTTCATGTAAATTAGGGCAAGCATGTCGTCCTTCTTCCACTTTTGATATCCAGGATCTGAGGAATTCATTTCCTTCTCTAAATGATCCTCCAGACCCTTTAAGCTGAGGATTAACTCCAAATTTTGACCCCATTCTTCAAAGTTTCTTCCATTTAACTTGAGAGATTCCGGCACAGGAAGAATCATTGAGGAATTGACATAGGATTCCTCACTGATTTCATCTGTGCCTTTAACCCCCTTCATATTCGATATCTCCCTCTCTACAGACATAGTTTTAGTTAAAGAGCAAACACACCTGGATTCTCCAGCAGAAAATCAACCTCCTCGCCAATGCCCCTGACCGACGGTAGCAAATCAAACTCCTCGCCGATGCCTCTGACCGACAGTATTTCCTCTCGCTGACAATGCCTTTGCTCGCCAACGGTAGGTCTGATTTCTTGCCGGCGATGTTTTTCCTCGTCGCCGACAATGCCTTCCAACTTGAACTCCGACGTAAATGATTCTTGAAATCACGAACTTAAGCTAGGGTTTTCTCTAGCCAAGTTCTGATTCCATGTTTTGGAATAGAAGGCAAAATAGCACTTTTCCAAAATAGCGTCTTGTTTACAACAATGGGCCCTACCCCTTTTATAGGGTTTTGGTATCCCAAAATTACATGAGGGTTGTAGAATTAGAACTTTCTAGATAATGGGCTTAACTCGTACAGGCCCATTGTAGATTAACAATAGAGAGAAATATAAGAGAGGGAGGGAGGGAGGGAGGGAGGTTCCATGTGTTTTGTGAAAATTAATTTTTGTTCAGTGATATTTTTCAATTTCTTTGTCACTTTTAGAAATCCCTCAGATCCTGACATTTTCTCTCCAGTTTCTTCATAAGTACTGCTTGTTTTGTCATTTGTATAACAGTTTATGTCTCAGAGCTTGTTGGAGTATTTAACATGTGAACTATGTCTGAGTTCATAATGGTGACACAATCAAGGAGTGTTCATTAATGGTGCGCATGCGTTAATTTAATAAATATACTGTACAAACACCACTTTCATATTTTCTTATCCTTTAGCTTTGTCAAAGAGCAAGGGTTTTAATGGAGGTTTATAGAGAAATGATGGAAGCCCTAAGGGGAGAGAAAAACAAATGGAAAAATAGAGACTTGTCATGGCTAAAAGCAGACTAAACACTGCATATGATGGTGGTGCAAAGTATCCTATGGTTTTATCTTTTGGGAAAAGAAAAAAGTGAAGTGCAGTGTTTGAAAAAAGAAAATAAAATGCCTAACCTGACAATTGTTGCATTTATATTTTTTCATGGTTTTGAGATGGGCATTGCTCCAAAAACCTTCAATAACTATTTTTCAATCTATGAATGATTAAATCTAAAAGCTCTTAATAAAATGATTAAAACTTAATCAATCTGATTACAGTTTGATTACTCTTACCTCATAAAAAATGTGTAACAAAACTTTTATTAGATTTGGATATTGGATATGATTAGTGATGGATGTACTGTACACTAGCGCATACCTAATCTTTGTTGGAGCAGGCATTTGGCACTGTTGCTAGGAGAATTCGTGATACAAATATTTATCTTTATTTAATTTTCATCACTTTGAAGTCAGATTTTCTGACTTTCCTTCACTTTCCATTCAGACAACTGGCCTAGCTTATTGCCTGTTGTGGCCCACATAGCAAGATGTGATGATCACACTTGTTTAGCCAAATAAATAGGGAGTTGGTAAGAGAAAAAACATCAAAATCCAAAAATAGATTAAAGTTGGTTTTGAAAATCCATATGAAGAGATAAGTAAATCATAAAAAGATGAAGTATAATGTATTCATGTACTGATCAGAGGAAAAATGCCTGAAGTTCAAACTCACTGCCTAATTTTATTTTGAAAGATCCATTGGTCAATTAGGGCTTGCAAGCATTCTAATATTAATTTCATAATCTTCACATGGTTATATATCCACATAGTTTGATTTTTTAAAATTATCATTTACACATCCAAATAATGAAACTCATGTATGCTACTGATAGTATTGAGCCATTTTTCAACAAGTGTTCTTTCTAAATTAAATGCATAGGCGCTGAGTCTATATTAGTTATAATGATGAGATCAATTAAGATAGAGTAAAGATGATCAATTTTGTTTCTCCTATAACCAGGGGCCAGGTGTGGGGATCATAAGGTGTTCCACATTTCCCCTAGGCCTGCCAATGTCTGGAGAAACTTCAGATAGTCATTCTGTGCTGATTTAGAAGAATCGCCTAGAGATTTTTTTCTCGCTTCACATTGCGATGAATGGAGGTATGTTTTACATTCACATGCAATATGCTTATCCTTTGAGAATTGGTCCAAGCAAATGGGATCTAAATGGGATGGCTAGTTTTCATTTTGCAACAGTCCAAAAGGCTTCTTGACTGCTCAAGATTTTGAAGATGAGTTATGGTTACTTATCCACTGACAAATAATTTCTAAACTTATGATGTTTTCTATTTTACTAACTTAATTTAATAGAACTTAGAGATGGCCATACTCTAACAAATCATGGAATTTCCAACTCACTTCCAACACTACAGTTTCAAATCATGTCATTCATTTCTACAAGTTGACTACCTATACTTGAAATTGTTAATGTGTCATTCTTGGGCTTTCTATTTAGTGCTGATATCTATTTATATAGTAGGAAAATTTCCTTTGGGTCCCATATTAATTATTAGGCTTGTAGTTTCTAGGTACTAGGGACCAGAGGGTGCATTGGATCATTGGAACGTTTACCCAAAGGTTCTTTTGATCAGAAGACAATTTTATTCTGAGAAAACTTCTTGATCATTCCAAGAGATTGATTGATCTTAGCACTTCGATGGATCCGATTTCAATAATAAAAATGGGATAAAAGTATTTTGACTGTTCCATCATTCTCTCTATCTATCTTCCTCTCTCTCTATCGCTATTATTTACTCTATTGTTCGTTCTCTGTCTCTCACTATCTTCTCCCTCGCTCAGTTGCTTGCTTGCTTGCTCTCTCTCTCTCTCCTCCTTCTATTAGTCCTTCATCCTCTACCTCTCTCTCTCTTGCTCTCTTCTCCTTCTCTCAGTCATTCACTCTCGCTCTCACTCACTCTCTTCTCTCACTCTTGGTCATTCACTATCTCTCTCTCTCTCTCTCTCTCTCTCTCTCTCTCTCTCTCTCTCTCTCTCTCTCTCTCTCTCTCTCTCTCTCTCTCTCTCTCTCTCTCTCTCTCTCTCTCTCTCTCTCTCTCTCTCTCTCTCTCTCTCTCTCTCTCTCTCTCTCTTGCTCGCTCTCTTCTCAGTCTTGAGGTTGTTCAATCTCTCTCTCTCACTCTCTTCTCGGTCTCGAGGTCGTTCAATCTCTGTTTTTCTCTGTCGCTCTCATTGGTTCTCCTCTATCCCTCTATTGCTCTCTCTCCCTCTTTCTATTTGGTTCTCCGTCTCTCCATGTTAAAGATAACTATAATAATGCAGTCCACATAGGAACTAACAGAGGGATGAAGTCTGACTAAGTGACGTTTTCCAGCACAACGCAGCCAATTGGTACTGCCGTCTGACTGCACCTCGACATGCTAATGTCGATTACACTTCAAATTCATTTCAATTATTCAAATTTATTTAACCAAGTTTGGCCATGCCCGCTCCTATAAAGACATGTACATAACATTGTGATCAATATAGGGGAAAAGTGATTTTTATATTTGCTGTTTCAACTCCTATCTCTTTCATCTCTTTTGTCCGTTCGTTCAGATAACCCTCATTTCAAACACAGTATTATAGCCAATTCTGTTGGAATATGAAAGAGAGTCATCAGATGTGGCTATTGTACAACGATCATGAAGACGAAGAACATGATTGAAGGAAAAGGCTATAGTGCAACATGTTCTGCCCATGGGGATCAAGCTCACACACATGAATCATCCATTAAGGATGCACTATGTGAAAGCGACACTAGTGGCACAAGGGCTTGGTAAACACCTAACTCATGATAGACCCTCATCAGCTCATCTGTATACATATCCAGAACACCACTGGTTGAAGAAGGATACGGAAGTTATGGCCACTATGATGTCGTATACGAGTGAGAAAATGCCTCCTATTATCCAAGACAGTATAACTGAATTTTTAGAGTAGAGAATGCTCAACAGTCAACTCTCCTCCAACCCACAGTCTAGGATGATGGAGCTATCAAACAAACTACACAACATTTGTAGAGGTACGGAAACCATTGATGAACTTGTTTAAGAAATATGAAGCATTGTTGCATGCTTGGTGTAGTTGGATGGTCTGTTCATGAACGTACATGAAAATTTGTTTTACTTCAAGGCTTGGCAATAAATATCAGGCATTTTGCATAAGTATGAAAACTCACACTAGTACACATTCATCCGACACCATTGTGATGATGTTGAGGTCTGATGAAAACATGCTTGCGTAAGGCAACACCGAAGATGGAGAAGAACAACCATCTCCTAGCAAGAACAACAACCACAACCAAGCAAAGGTTGCGAGCGAAAAAACTTGTGGTTGTGGTTGCCAAGGCCCGCAAAATTTCAACCAACAATCAAGAACATATCCAAAATGTCAAATTTTCTCCAGGATTGGTCATCATACAGACGACTGTTGTGATTGGTTTGGGCCAAGACCAGGACACATGCTTCCCAATCACCAATCACCAAGTTCAACTTCCCTCTAGTTCAATCATACTTTCTCTCTCTAGTGTCTACATCAACTTGGTTGACACCTGCTCAAGCACACTACTACCCTGACAGTGGTGCGGCTAATCGGGTCACTACAGATCCTCAAGTCCTAGGTCATTCTACACCCTACCAACGGATGGAAAAAATCTTAATTGGTGATGGCTCAAATTTCCCTACTTATGCCTCAACAAATTGTGTTTTGTCTAGAAGATTTCATTATATCATTTTACAAAACATTATGCAAGTTCCACAAGTCACCAATAACGTTTTATCTCTTTGTGAACTTGCACTTGATCATAATGTCACTATTAAATTTCACCCACATGCCTGTTTTGTCAAGGATCAACATACCAAGGACATACTAGTCAGGACAATGATCGTGACAACCTTTACCATTTGGCACCACCATCATTACACCCCCTTTTTTATCACACAAGCATTTTTAGAGCTTTGGTATCAGCGTGTTAGCCATCCTAGTTTGAAAGTTTTAACAAACATTATCACACATTTTGGTTTTCTGTTAGATGACATGCCTATACCCCATGTCTATGAATCATGTGCTTTGCTGAAGGTAAAACAATTATCCTATAGCAACTTTAATAGTATTTTTGTGAAACCCTTGGAACTTATACACTCTGATTTATGGTGACCCGCACGTGCTATTTCTCATCTTAGTTTTTCTTATTCTGGAACCTTTATTCATGCTTTTAGCATATATACCTGGCTGCTTACTCTATGAAGGAAGAGTAATCTACTTGACACCTTTATTCTTTTCCAAAATCTGGTTGAAAGGAAATTCAGTTGTAAAATCCAATCCCTTCAATCACAGTAGCCGGAGACCATATGTCTCTCCATCAAGATCTATGGGAGCAAGGCATCCAGGACCACATATGTGCCCCCATGCTAATGAACAGAATAGAGTTGCATAATGAAACAATCCACACATCATTGAAACCACTCTTTCGATGATGCATCATGCAGCTATCCCACAATGAGTTTGGGATGAAGTTACTGCAATAGTGGTGTATCTCATCATTTGTCTTCACATGGCACAACTACATTTTAAATCTCCCTATGAGGTACTAAACACTCTTCCCACAGACTATTCCTTAAAACTTTTGGTTGTTTGTGCTTTCCTAATCTTAGGTTGCATGCAATCTCCGAGTTCAGCTATCTGTCCGAACACTATGTATTTCTAGGTTACAACACACATCACCATGTGTATAGATGTTTTAATCTTCTCATAAATTCCATTATTACTTCTAGAGTCATTGTTTAATAAAAATCTGTATCCTTTTAATCTATGAGTCGTTCTCCAGCACCATTATCCAGCAATCAAGCCAACTTCATCACTCAACAACAATTTCCAACATCTCTTTTACATGTTACCTCATAAGATTTCTCTCAGAATGTACCCTCACCTTAACCCTTAGAAATAGGCTCACCTTCCACATCTCATCCTCCTCCAAGTGAAATATAACCTAAGACACACACTACACCTTGTACCTCATCACAAACAACTCTGCGTTCTACAACTCCTTTTAGACGCTTTCAAAAAATCAATGAGTTATATCATCTTTCTACTAAACATCCACATGCATCTTGCTACGCATCTTCCATCATTCCAATAGAACCAGCCATTATTGTCTCAACACTTCATAACCCTCTCTGGTGAAAAGCCACATGTGAAGAATACTCTGCTCTTATTTACAATCACACATGAAATCTTGTTCCAGCACCTTCCAACACAAAGTTAGTTGGCTGAAAATAAGTATTTGACATGAAATTTCAGTTTGATTAGTCTGTTAATCGTTACAAAGCTTGATTGGTCCCCCGAGACTTCAACGAAACTCCAGGTAATGACTATCACAAAAATTTTAGTCCTGGTTTGAAAATGACCATGATTCGTATCCTTCTCTCTTGTCTCAAGTAAAAAATGGAATATTCAACAATTTAATATTTCTAATTCCTTTCTTCACGGTGATATTACTGAATAAGTATACATCATACATCTATCTATATTCATAAATACATAGTTTCCTCATATTGTAAGTAATTTTTGTAAGTCACAGGACAGTTTAAAACAAGCTCCTCCAGCTAGGTTTCAAAAACTGTTCATTGTTTTATACTAATGGTTTATAAGGTTTTGTACCAATTTTTTATTATTTAAAAATTAACTGACACGAAACCTCAATACACTATCATCTATTTTAATTTGTAGTCCAATCTCACTGGGTATTCATCGGACTGTCGAAGCCCTAAGCACTCGCTTTGCTGTGCAGAATTTCAGTCATGGTCAACGCTTCCTTGGAATTCAACTCCATGGAAACAAGGTAGGTATCACTCTACCTCAAACACATTATGGAATACAAATTATTCTCATAGCCAATATGATCGTTTGTAAACCTGTCAACACTGGATGATGTAGTTAGTTGACATCCCACAATCAAAGGGAGACTGATGGAGAACCATCCAGCTGATCGCGTCCAGACTCATCGCCAGCCTTATCCGATTGTCATCGGTGCTAATGCGCTTGGCTGGTGAAAACTTGGTGGTTATTTTTCTATCCCATGGATAAATTTCTTTCAATTGAATGATCGAGAGTTTTCCATGCTCTATTACAGTCGCCAAACATTCGGTCGCCACTTCTTAAGCTGATCCATTGACAACGTCACCTTGCTTGACAGCTCTAGGCCGCTATGCCGAGTGACGTTACCCTTTTGGAGTTTGCTCTTCAGCCACCAGAACTTTTTTCTCATCCGGTCAACGATTCTCACCATCAGCTACTATATTGCAATGAAGGTTAAGTTCTTCTTCCCCCTCTTTTACAGTGTTGATTACGTTCTCCAGTGATGTCTCTAGATTGCTCATCGCCTTGGAGTGAATCTAAACATGAATTTAGGATTAGCCACTTTATTGGTGTTAGAAAACTCCTTTGGCGGTATCGGATCAACTCGTTCTCGTCGACGGTGTGGACCTCACTGGATGAAGATCACCCCCCACCACGTCGACTCTTCAAGCCGATTACACGGGTCATTGGGAGCTAGATCGTGACTAATCCCATTCCGTGTAGTTCACTTGACTCTCGTCTCGGATCAATAGACGTCCTTCATATTTCTCATTGAAATTTGTTAAATATTTGCACCGTTTCTTCACATTTCATTGCATTCTTGTTTGATCATCTTTAGTGGAACATGAACCGCCCTGGGTTGGTCGTCGTGTGACATCAGAGACCAAGTTACACCTCGAATGTGACATTACTACCTATCAGAAAATTATCAGCAATCTACAATATCTAATCTGTTCATGTCCTGATATTGCCTTTGGTGTAAATATGACATGCCAACATATACATGACCTTCAAACTTGTAATTTGAGGTATTTTAATTATCGTCTTCATTATATTAAGGGTACTTTTCATCACTCCTTGAAATTTCACAATAATTTGTCCACTCATCTTCATATATTCAGTGATGCATACTAGGCAAGTGATCCTCTTGATAAAAAATCCACCAGTGGTTTTCTCATATTCTTAGGATAGAATGTCATCAGTTGGGCCTCCGAAAAGCAAACAACCTTTACCCGATCTAGTGCTAACAGAGAGTACAAGGCTGAAACCGATGCTACTTCCAAATTTATATGGGTAAAATATCCGTTTCATGAACTTCATACCAACACTAACTTAACAAGTTCTCAGTGGGGTGACAACCTTGCTGCCACTTAGCGGAGTAAGAACCTTGTTTTTCATGCTCGCATAAAGCATATTAAGGTTGACGATCACTTTGTTTGAGAGCATGTTTTGCAAGGTTCCTTGTAGGTATCTTTCATATCTGCACCTGATCAGCTTGCTAATGTCCTTACCAAACCTTTAGCATGAAGTTCCTTCCAATGGCTTCGGTTAAACGTCATACTTGAAGCCAGCTTGAGTTTGATGGGTTCTGGTAAAGACAAAAGTAATGATGTAGTTCACATATGAACTAACCCACGGATGGCGCTTGAGAAAGAAACAATTCCAACCACAATGCAGCCAAGTGGCAGTGCCGATTAACACCACCTCCACATGTGTATGTCGGCTGACACTTCAGATATCATTTGAATAATTATGGTCTGTTTAACAAAATTGGGGCACGGATGCTCCTATAAATACATGCACATAACATCATGATCAAAATAAGGGAATTTTATTTTATCTTTGCTGTTTCAACTCCAGTCTTTTTTGTCTATTTCATTTGTTCATCAAGACCACTCTGATTTCAAGCACTCCCTCTATCGCTCCCTCCTCGCTCTCTCCCTCATTAGTTCTCCACCTCTCTCTATATGGCTCTCTCTCTCTCTCGCTTTATTTTTCTATCTCACTTTCTCACCTATCTATTACAGGAATTTGAAAATGTCAACAACACAAAGAGCAGAAAAAATCAGAGAAAAGGGAGAGACAGAAGAACAAGAGAAGACGATGAACAACCACATAGTTAAATGTACTTCACATAGAGCTCATATATATAGCCATTTCACTGTGAACCAAGTCACAAGAGAAGCATCAAACTAGGATATAACTAGCTCAAAGAAGACTGATTCAAGGAAAAGAAAATAATGGCCTGAGATACATACTTTCCATTTATTTTGCCACAATCTCCATTCCACATAGAACAGGATTAACCCCAACAATATCCTCCATAATCTTGCTTCTCTTCTTTGATGATTGAAAGTCCCAATTTCAGACAAAATCTCACAAATTTTAGTGCTCCTAGAGCTTTAGTAAACATGTCTACTAACTGCTTATCAATTTCCACATATTCTAGTCCAACTTTCTTTTTCTTTCAAAAACGATTGAATAAAATGATAAGGAGTGTGAATGTGCCTTGTAAGACTGCGACAAACTGGATTGTTGCTCCAGGTTATTTCTGATTTTTTATCCACTATTAACTTAATTGCTCTTTGTTCTTTACATGTGAATTCACCAATCAGTAGAGCTAAGCGTACACCCAAGTAGGCTGCAGCGACCACAATGTAGTCAACCTCAGAGGATAATAACGCAACTCCCTTTTGTTTCTGTGTGGTACATGTGAGCCCACTTGTACTAATACGGTCTTCACTGTAACGGTATCCAACCAGGCCTTCACCAGATGGACCCTTCTCATAACAAGGTTTAAAATCCAATGTCCATTTGAAACACCTAAGGACTCTGATAACACCCTAAATTCAGTCTTTATTTCATGTTATTAGCACAATTTTATGCAGTTAAAGAGCTTAAAATAGGGTTGTTATCATCGATTTACATGAAAATACTGTTTTCAAGTGATTTCTGATTTTCCCCTAATTTTCTGTTAATTCTATGAATTTTAAGGGATTTATTTGAGCTTGAAATAATTACTTTTGAATGAAAACGTTAAGTTTAATATTTAATTTTGAGATTTATCAGTACGGGGATGAATCAGGAAATTTTATAGAATTTTCTAGGACTTTTTAGGATTTTTTAGGATTTTTCTGAGATTTATTTGAAGAAGAAATGCATTTTTTTAAAGAAAAAGATATATTTATAAGAAAAAAAGAGTATTCACATTATTTTCGAACTTTGAAGGGCCTTTTTGTAAAGTTTCGTTGCAATGATACCCTCAAAACAACTCTCGGTCGTGGTTGCAGGCGTAAAGATATGATTTAAAATGTTATAGGGTTTTATTGCAATTATTTAATATTTTTTAATGTTTTTAGGAGAAACCGGAGGAGAGAGAGTGCTTAAGGGGCATATACACAATTACTTTTGGGCGGCGTCCAGCAGCAATTCCAGGCTTTTTAAGGACTTTTCTGCAAAAAGGAGAATTCAAAATGCGCAAGCCAATGAGAGAGCGACACGTCATGGCGTGTTAAAAAAAGAAATAAATAAATAAATCAATTTAAATACAATGGATTAAATTGGTTTAAAATTCATTTATTAATAACTTTTGATCCTGAAGTCCAATTGAGATGATTTTTTTATGGATCTGTTCGTCTTGATCCCCTCTTTCTATCTGTAGGGTTGGATCATTCAGATCCAGCCTACATTGATAGATAAACGTTAATTACTAAATGGGGGTAAAATAGTAATTTTTACCACATAACCTAAGCATAAAAGTTAAATTTTGAGAGGGGGAGCTCATTCTTGATGGTGCTCTATCACAATTGCATGACAGAGAGGAGCTACAGCATGAATCAACCTATTTGGTACTTTTTCCTTCTTTTTATTTGAACTTTTGGTGTATTTTGGATGTTGTTAGTTGAATTTCTTAATCTTTCTCCTTGATCCCTGTCTGAACTTCTAAATCACTTAGCTTGAGCGGAATGTACAAGCCCTGACTAGGATTTAGAGGAGAAATTGAGAGATTTCCTAGCTATTCCAAGTGCATATAAAAGAACACTATAACTATAAAAAAAAACTTATAAAAATCGTTAACATTCTAGGATATTAAATTTTCCATTTCATTATCCAATAGAGTAGTTATTACTGAAATGTCAAACCTAAAGAACCAACCAAAACACTTATAAATTTTCTTCTTAATCTCTCTAATTGGATTCTTTGATCCTTTCAATTGGATCAATTAATTCAACTTAGAGCCCTTATTTCATCTACTCCTCTCATCTCTTCTACCCCCCTTTCCAAATTTCTCATCTAATTAGGGTGATTTAATCTCTGTTGAAGATTAAATTAACCCCAATTAGGTTCAAAATATTCAAGAAGAACATCAATTGGATTCCTTACTAGCTTCCCTTGGACGACACTCGTACTTATCAGTACACATCTTAAGTAGAGTTTTTATAAATTTTATTGTATAAGCTAAAATTGACAACGACAAGGGTTTAAAATTGCATAAAATTTACCCCTATTTTTGGCTTATCAGACTCTCTTCACAGGAAATAAGTGTTCAATGCTTGGATGTTCCATGTAGCTGTCAAGTATTCCAACTTAGTACATTAAATTCGCAATCAGACTTCTATAATGAGCAGAATTTACAATGGAATCTGTTTCATCTCAGCTGAATTTGGCACATGCTTCAATGACAATTATTGCAGGATTCAAATCTGCCATCCTCAATTTCTTAAGTGTCTTCAATGCATAAGCCTTTTGTTTTAAGATAATATGAGAATCACCTTGTATGACATCTATTCTCAGATCTGAATTGAGCAAACTGAGATCACCCATCTCAAATCATTTCATCATTCGCTTCTTGAACTCTTGAATATGACAGCCTTTTGGACATGTCCCTATCAAATTATTAACATGAACTCCAATTAGTAAATGAGATTCACCAGAAAGATTGAGCTAGATGGCATGCTCCTACACGCGTCTACTGAATCAAACTAAGGATAAACACTTCACGGAATTGAAATACCATGAACCGGCAGTCTGCTTCAGCCCACATAGGGCTTTACTTAATTTGAGTACAGGCTGCTCACTCCCATTATTGAGCCTGCTCCAGCCCACATAGGGCTTTACTTAATTCGAGTACATGCTGCTCTCTGCCATTCTTGATAAACCCATCTAGTTGTCTAACATATATCTATTCTTTGATTTCACCATTTACTACACGAGATAATACAACTCTGATGGTTTCCATATTGCGACTGGAGAAAATACTTCACCATAATCTATGTCATACCTTTGTGAATACCCCTTCATGACTCATCTTGCCTTGTATGCCATTATTTCACCTAATTTGATATCAGTGGGTTTGTATCACCGAATTAGAGGTTGCACAAGTGCCCATGTACTATTTCTTCCAATTGAATCCATCTCTTCTCATATAGCATGACTCCATATTTTTTTGGTGTTAACCTTTGAAAAGTTCAGTGATTTTTAGGATACATTTATGCAATTTTCAAGATTAACATTCACCTAAGATGTTTCACTATATATCTGATCTAAAATTTTAAACTTTATTGGCCGATATTCTTCAGAGCTAGGAATCCTATCATTTTTTAAGGAATTAATGGCCACTTCAACTCTTTCTCTATGCTCCATTTTAGATGTATTTTCTTTAATCTTCTCATAGTCATCAACAATAAGATCTAGAAGCTTAGGAATATGAGATTAACCTTCGTGCTTGGATTTATTGTTCTCTCCCTGATCCCATTGACTTTCTTTCTAAAAAATCACATCCTGTTGATAAGAAGTTGACAGGTTACTAGATCATAATACATATTGTTGAAAGTCATGGGTTGACTTCTCTGATCAAGCTTTCCCAGTTATTATCGGAGCACCTTCACATGCACTAATGAGCCAAACAACATTAGATGCTCAACACTTGGTTTTGAACCAATTCATTTTGCATACAAAGTGGCACCATCAAGGCTCTTAGAAGGTGCCTATAATAAACAGAATTTACTTAACTTCTTTTCTTTAATCAGTATTGTTACCAAAGACATAATGGTCCCATTTATTTTTTCAACAACGCCTTTTTGCTGAAGAGATTAAGGGGCTGTAAGCTGTCGACAATTTCCATGTTCGTCATAATATGCAATGAATGCGTCTAATATAAATTCCCCTCCACTATCTAATCTGAAACATTTAATCTTCGAACATTTTTATGCTTCAGCCAAAGACTTGAACTGCCCGAAAGCCTTAAAGGCTTCAGATTTTTGTTTTGAACAGCAACCCAAATGAGGATGATAAAATGATCAAAAACTACCATAATATTGATGGGGAGATGGGTCCACATAAGTCGTCATGAATAAACACTAGAGGCGTTTTTGCTACACGAGACATTGCCAATGGAAATGGAGTTATGTGTTGCTTTCCAATTGTACATCTTTGACATATTAATGCAAGTACATCAAGTAGAGGCAGTCCATTTATAAGCTCCTTGTTACCTGTATGAGTGACATGAAATTCAAGTGCCCAAAATGTTGATGACAAAACCCAGCTGAATATTTATCAACACCAACAAAAAAAGGCCAGCTAGAGTCACATAAATTCAAAGGATTTAGTCTCCCTTGAGTTCTTAATAATAGAACAAAAATCCCATGTGGACCATAGGCAGATAGCATTCGAGCTTCTAGAACACTCTTGTATCCTTCTTCATCAAATTTCATAGTCTGAGAATATTTGATTTTAGCTTGGGAATATAAGGAGAAAGAATTGAGAGATTATATATACTCAGTGCGTAATGTAATGTTACATTTTTCCAGAATTTCAACCTTCAATCCACCACTAAATCAAACATTTTGGGTTAAAGTTTCTTGAATCAGTCTTGTGATTTCTTGTATTTGTATCAATATACCACATGTTATCTTCAAGAGGTTAGCCACCTAAACCTTGAAGAAGAAGTTCCTCAACATCATCACAACTTGTCGTCAAAAGAGCAGAATTTGGCTTGTGTTTGGTATCTCCAAGGTTAACTCTCTAGTCCTTGTGCCTATTTGTCACCATTCTAAGACTTGTTTATGGTTTTTTCTCGGTAACTGCCTTGCTACGGTCCTCATTGTTTCTCCCAAGAAAATGACCACATCTACGAGTGCGAGTACATTACTTGCTTTGAGGAAAAACACCATCTTCTTTGGATTTTGATTTTCTTAAATAAGTATTGGGTAGAGGCCTAGATCTGGATGAAGAAATCAAAATGATCTGCAGATAAGACATTTGCGAGATTGTAACGGGATAGATAAAATATTGAAACAATGAACCTATGCATAAATCGCATCTGTGATTACTTGGATCTCGTAGCGAGATGAGTCGAGCTGCTTAAATCTGCAGCTTCTAAACGTATACATGTGGTCCTTGGTATATTGGATCTCCTCTTTCTCGGTTAAGAGCCCCGTTCAACTTCTATCGTCATTGTTACACCATCCCGATCACATAAGGAGTGGACGAGAGTCATGAGGATAAGGGTGAAGAAGGCAAAGGCCCTAAAGAACTCTGGCCTGGGCGAACTTCATTCAGGCCCTTCTTCTATTTACACTGTTCAAATTTTTCATAAAATCTCCAAAACTTAAGTAACTCTTCCGACGTCCAAAAGACCATTTGCTTATGACCCTCTAGGTCCATGTATCAGTCTTGTCAACGACTCAGACAACTCAATAATATTTATTGGTCTTCTAAATTAATTACCTATATCATCATATAGATTAATTAGTGTCGTATCGATTTAACCCAATCAATAGGTTGTGTCTCCAACAAGTGGGGTGCCAAGCTACACTTCGTGCTCTACAAGATACAAAGGAGTGTGTATTGACTCACTTAGAGAACGTGTTTGTCATCAGTTATCGTGTACCTATAGTCCCTCATCAACTTGACACTCCTAGGACAACTTAAGATATGGTTAGCCGTCAAACCCTAATCGGTCATCCGAGTTAGTAAAGATGCGTTAGGAAATCATCAAATAACTCTTCTCTGATATTTCACTACCTTGGCAATGGACTTCATCACATCGTCTTCCTTGCACTATAACCTCTTATAACGAAGGTGTACGATCCCATCTTGACTACTCAATCGTCTTCGTCAACTTCTTGATGCAACCAAACTAGGACTATTTAGAATCCCATGATTAGGGACACGCAGGTCATATTCAAAGTACAATTGTCCATTCACAACACATCTTTGGTGTCTCAAGAATAAGGACAACTTACACAGTGATAACGTAAATCAACCTGATTGACAGTTCGGTATAATACTATTCAGGGATTTGTAATGATTAATTCAGTGAACTATTTTCACTAAAGAGCACCCACTATCTATCTGTGGTGTCTCAACAATAATGACTACGAGACTGGCCATACTTATTATATGAGTGAGGCTACATAATGCTATTCAATCTGGATACTTCGATGTACTTTTCACGTATATTTTGAATAGGAATATTTAGAACGCATGCATAAAGAATAGTGATCTCCGTATTGCGATCTCAACATAATTCACTATGTCACATCATGTAGTCATTTAATTTATTATGAAGAATATGTTCAATTAATGAATATGGAACGATATATGGAATGCGTGAGTGTCTTTCCGACCACATATATTTCCATCAAGCAGAAGAATACAGAGCCTGCTCTTCCTTGAGTAATTCTCTATTATGTAGCTTATCTTCATGCATCTTCAGAGGCCCAACTGCTTCTTCAAGAGTCATGGAGTCCATGTCTCCAAATTGCTCTATGGACAAGACAATGGAATTGAACTTTGCTAGAACTGCTTGAAGAAGTTTGGCGACAACTTCTCCTATAACTTTCTCGCTAAAGCATCTTTTTTGAATGACAAATCTGGATAATTTTTAAGCAAATTCTGATTCGAGCTCTTTTTCTTTGATAACCAGCTTTCTCTGTTGCGCTCTCTTTCGTTCTCTCCCTCTCTGTCTCTATCTCTTTCTCTCTCTATCGTTTGTTGTCTCACTCTCTATCTCTCTATCTATTTCACTCTCTGTCGTTTGTTGTCTCTCTCTCTCTGTCTCTCTATCTCTTTCACTCTCTGTCGTTTGTTGTATCTCTCTTTGTCTCTCTATCTCTTTCGTTCTCTGTGGTTCGTTTTCTCTCTCTTGCCTCATGCTCGTTCTCTCTCTGTCTCTCTCTCTCTCTCGTTCGTTGTCTCTTTATCGGCCTCTTGCTCTCTTGCTCGTTCTCTCTCTCTGTCTGTCTTTTTATCGCCTTCTGTCTCTCTCTCAGTCGTTGTGTATCTCTCGGTCTCTTGCTCGTTCTCTCTCGCTCACTCTCTCTCTCTTAGAGATGGTCGTGCGGTGCGGTGCGCTGCGAAAATTCGCACCGAGTGTGTGAATTTTCGTACGCACAAAATGCCCTGCGCGGTGTGCGGTGCGCTTTTGTGCGGAAAAGCGCACTGCACGGCGCACTAAATTCGCACATTTAGAAGGATTTAATAAAAAATTTAAATGCGATTTGGAAAATAAAATAACTATATTTAATTCTTAATATAAGTGGTATAATTACTATGTTTAATTATTAATAATTAATAATTAAAAATAATACGACGCGGCACCGTCGGACGATGGGCCAGGGCGGTGCCGCCGCGTCGCCCAGACGGCGTCGCTGGAGAAGACTGGTGCCGGCGAGGGCGGCGAATGCGGCGGGGGGTGGACGGGGTATCGCGGGCGGAGGAGGGTGAAGAGAAGGGGGCCAGGGGTGTGGCAGAGAGAGAGAGGCGGCCGGGGAGGAGGACGGGAGGTGAAGGGCGGCGGGGAGGAGGGCGGGCGGCGACGAGGGGTGGCGGCGGTGGGGGAGGGCGCGCTTTATCAGTTTACTTTTCTTGCTATTACCTTTTCTTTTCTTTCTTTTCTTTTCTTTTCTTGCTATTACGCTGGAGAGAGGGGACGGCTAGCGGAGGGGATGGAGGCGGCCGGGATGGCTGGAGGGGGCGCGGGCTAGAGGGGGGGCGGGCGGAGGGAAGGGCCGAAGGGGGCGTGGGCGCGACCGGAGGGGTGGGGGGGGAGGCGCGGCGGGGCGGGCAGGGCGCGGCGGGGCAGGGGAGGGGAGGGGGGGAGGGTGGCGCGGCGGATGGGGGGGTGCGGCGGGGCAGGGGAGGGCACGGGGGCGGGGATGGCCGGAGCGGGCTAGAGGGGGAAGCCGGAGGGGGAGGCAGGAGGGGGCGCGGGCTAGAGGAGGAGGAGGCAGTCACACTAAAAATCCGCACAACGGCGAATTTTCGCGTGATTGACTCGCACGGTTTGGATCATGTCTACTCTCTCTCTCTCTGTGTCTATCTTTTTATCTCTCTGTCTCTCGTTCTTGTCTCTCGCTGGACCTCTCGCTCTCTTGCTTGTTCTCTCTCGCTCCTCTCTCTCTCTCTCTCGAAGCCTCTCGTTCTCTCCATCTCTCCTTATCTCCCTCTGTGTTCTCTCTCTCGCTCGCTAGCTCTATCTCCTGTTCGTTATCCCTCTAATTCTCTTGATCGTTTTAATACTTTGGAACAGTTGAATCTTATGCGTTAGAAATAGGACGGTTGAGCTTATTCGAATCCAACTCATTTAGTTAGATCGAGTCTTAATCCTTTTCTGACCGGAGTGATCGAGGTTTGTGTTCGATCTATCAAATGCTCGATCAGATGGAACGTTCAATGAACCACATCAAACGCCCAATTCCCCATTGATAACAATATGTTTTCCATTGTATCCCTCAAGTACTAATGTCCAAAATAATCTTGATTTTTACACCGCGGAACCAAAAAATTGGGGGGGTGATCAATGCTTCTTAAGAACTAACTTAATTCGACTCAGGGATGATACTCTATACGTAGTTTATAGACAGTGAAGGTGAAAGACCGAGTTACCGCTCTCTCTCTCTATCTTACTTGAATAAGTCACAAGTGTACCGAAGTAATAATGATCTTAACACCTTAGAACGTATTAATTAGATAGGAAATCCATACAGCTTAAACATTAATTACAGATTGTTCCTGTGGGAGAGTCTACATGTAGTTGATCAAGGAGTTCCGCCAATTACTCACGATTTTAACGCAATAGAAGAACCCATTAATCAGACAATTAGTCAATACCCTTTTTTACATTTGTTCATATGATCGCCACGGATGGGTATTTTCCCATATCTACACGTGGTTTATAAACAGCGACGGTGGAAGACAGATTTGCCTCTCTCTTTCTTTCTGTCTTTCGCACCATCTCGGTCAAGTTAGGAGTGTGCACCAAGGTTGGCGAGGACGGCAACGGCAGCAGAGTTTATGTAGGTTGCTGGCTCAAGCTTGGACGAGTCCCAGCGGAGATCGTCGAAGTTATCGTTGCGGTCTGGACCGCCGACGATAGCGCCGGAAAGCTCGTTGGGATTGGGCCCGGCCCGGGCAAACCAGGTTGAGAAGCTGGCGGCGCAGCCTACATACGCGCTTGCCTCCGTCACCGGCACTGAAGAGCCGCGGTGATGAGCCTGTGTTGGTGGGGATTGCCCAAAGCCTACCATGTAGGATCTCCCCTGGGGGTTGCTTCCCAGCAAATAATCCATCTGCAGAACAACACAGTCGTATGGTTATTCACGTGTATTCAAATAAATTAAATTCAATTCAATGAGATGTTTAGACGGAAACATTGGTGTATTAATATGTAGACTGAAGACAGACATACTCAAATAAATACATGGAAGATAGATAGATTGATAGACAGAAAGAAAGCGATATCTATTGGCACCTATACATACAACCGATACGTAGATACACAGATAGCTACAAAGACAAAAAAAGATATGTATAGGCACATGTACAGACGACCGATACACCGATGGACAGACAAACACATGAAAGACAGTTAGACTTACAAACGGTTAGATATATTGACAGATGGGTACAATGATAGGCAGAAAGACAAATGACAGACATGCATACAAAATGATAGATATATAGACAGATGGGTACACAGTCAGACTGAGTAACAAACATTTCGATATATAGACATGGGTACACGTACAGATGAAATTACAAACAATTAGGTCTGTAGACAGAACGAACAGAAAGAGAAACTCACAGACAGACAGACTTACAAACAGTTAGATACAGATGGATAGACAAACATGCAGACAGACAGACAAACAGACTGAAAGACATACTTACAAACACTTAGATATAGATGGGTAGACAGATAGACAGACAGAAACACAGACTAACAAACAGTTAGATATACAGAAGGGTAGACAGACAGAGAGACAAACAGAGAGAGATATGTAGACATTTAGATAGATAAATAGATACATAGAGTGATGCGCATACAGATAGAAAGATATACAGACATAAAGACAGACACTGAAATAAATACATAAATAAACGTATACAAAGATAAATAGAAAAATTGATTAGCAGACAAAAAGGATGGACTGACAGATTTATGTAATTATACATACGTATAGAAAAAGAGAGATCACTACTGTGAGAGAGAGAACTGGAGGAAGAGAGTGAATTGGTAAATGATGGATAACTCGTAAGAGAAAGAGAATTGGTGAGAGAGAGAGAGGTGAAGACCTGTTGCTTGGCAAATGACATTAGGCGGCTGGGGGGGAAGTTGACGGAGCCGCAAGATACTGTTTGTTGATGGCGAACGAGCATATCGCTATAAATACTAAGTAGAAAGGCCGTGCTAGTCACATACTGCGTGTTCGCTCCGTCGCGAAGATGGATCACGCCTCCTGGGCAGAACAAAAGAAGATTGTTGGAAAAAGCTCCCATGAAGTAGAAAAATAATTGGCAGAAGGAGAAAACAGGAGCAGGAGGACAAAGAAGAATAATAAGAATAGTAATATCGATGATCATAATAATAAGTTTCTTTCCATAGGACACAATTTCTTTGCAAGAGTAAGACGGAAAGTCTGTTGATAAATGGAGGAGTAAAAATACGATTACCAAGGTAGGAGTTATATTTGTTTGAAATGCTTGAAAGAGGAGATCATGTGCCTGAAACCATATCGTACCTGGAGAAATATAGACCTGCTTGTAGGGGCTCTCTGGCAATACTGCACAGACGAAGTTATCTGCCTGCGTCTTGAAGTTTTCAAAGCCCTTCTCTCCCGAGAAGAGAAGCTGCAAAATTTATCAACAATTTGCATTAAAAAATAAAAAGTAGAGAAATGGATAGATGAAGATAAAGAAAGAATGAGAGGTAGAAAATGAAAGGGAGCGACAATCATAGGTTCATACGCCGGAGAGCAAAACTTGGACGCCGGCGTACTTAAGGTCCCAGCTGAACTCCGCTACGCTTGCGCTGATGGATTCTTCGGTGATGAACTTGCGGTAAGGGGCTTTTTTGGTGGCAGCGTAAAGCCACGTGGCTGCCCATAAGAGCTCATCCTACGAAGACAGCAATAGGGTGACAAAGAGCCGTGAGAGAGAGTGAGGAGCGCTAGAGTTACAAAGAAGTAGAAAAATAGGAGAGATTTCGAGTGGGGCGAAGAAAATAGTCCGAGAGAGAGAGACACAGAGCGAGTGAGAGAGAGAGAGAGAGAGAGAGAGAGAGAGGGGTGAGTGAGAGAGAGAGAGAGAGTGAGAGGGTGAGAGAAATAGAATGAAAGATAAGAGCTACGAAGAGAGAGAGAAGGGAATATAAGAGCTTGAGAGAGCTTCGAAGAGAATGTAAGATAAGAGTTAGAGATCTTTGGTATGTTCAAAAAGGAGAAAAACGAGGCGGTGGAAAAGAAGAACAAGAGAGATACATTGTATCCCGAGTAAGAGCAGTAGAATGGACACTCTCCATCATAAGTTCCCCGATGAGTGTTTGCGAATTCGAACAACTACAAGGAAAAGAAGACGGTGAAACGGTTAGCTTCTGCTTCGCCATCATCTTCATCCATGAAGCCGTATAAAATCAGATCAGTCTCATCACTTTAGAAAGAAAAAAATTAAAAATTAAAAATAAAAGAAAAGCATCTCTCGCACCAGCTTGGCCTTGTTGAGGAGACGGCGAGAGTAGGCATGATCGGAGCCCCTGAAATTAGAAGTATCAGGGTCTTTTATTTGCTGAAAACCCTACTACAAAATCACAAGAAAAAACCGTAATGCTTCTAATACCTGAATACGATCGAGGCGGCGGCCATGGCGGCAGCGGTTTCCGCGGCTATTTCCGTACCAGGCGACCCTTCATCGATTTTGTACAACGTTCTTGGCGTGGCCATGTTCTCTGGCCGGACCCAGCACTGATGATCCGCCACTGGGTCACCCACCTTCACCATTGATATTTAGTGAATGGATGTCACTGGGTAAAATGAACTTTGTTTATTTGTATTTTACTATCCGGACTACATTTGGTGTTCCCTTTGAGGGTAGATCGGAATGAATTCAAAGTAATTAATCGTTTGTAACGTTCACTGGTCAGCCTTACGGTACATACACCGTTTCTTTTTTTATGAAAGACGAGGAAGCAAGTGTTCAAAAAGATGAAAAAGGACTGGAACATAATTGGGAGAGATGCTGGAAGTCGGAGTTCATTGTGGTCATAGAACTATGAAATGGACCCGTGGAGTGATACCTTAAACCATCAATTATTGATGATCCACCGGACTCTTTTGGCAGCTATTAGAAAACATATGTTGCAAGAGTATTGAAAAAAATACTAGGTTTCGACAGTTCTGAAAAGATACGCGCTTTATCAGTTTACTATACGCAGAAGTATAACATTTTTAGTTAGGTCTGTTTGATGGTTGATCTTACTAGTTATTTGGGTAGGACGGGGTTTAGGATTTTCGTGAGGGAAAGGATTTGGAGTATTTACTTGGACCCAGAGCCTGTTTCGCCTGGTGCTGGCTTTGAGAAAGTAGTCGGTGCCCCAGCGGATGGCGTCCAGAGCGTTTTGGAGCTCTCCAGCTGACTCTAGCTCCGATCTGTAGAAGAGAGTTCCCCATGCCAGGGTGGTCACGGTGAACGCCATCGGCAGGCCGTACTTTACGTTGTCCCCAGCGTCGTAGTAGCCTCCAACCAGATCCACCTGTTTTAAGAAAACAGATTTTAAGAGAAGAAAAGAAAAGTATGCTGACATGACGATGACGATGATACTAATGATGATGATGAGAAATATATACCGTGCGATCCAATCTGGGTCACTGATCTGGTCACTCTTAAATTGATGATAATGCTGGCATGACGATCATTGTATTAATGATCACCATTGCCTTAATTCCAATGTTGATGATGATGAACATCATAAGATGTCATCAAACAAGAAAAATACGACGAGAAATAAAAACAATAATGGGAAGGAGAAGAGGTGGTGGGAACTTAATCATGATCATCGCGGAGGTCATTTAAATGTTGTCCATGTCCTGGGCCTCATCCTTAAAATTATGTGATATACATGTCGAGGATAATAATAATAGGTGCTCAAGGAAAAACCATATGAGAACGAAGAAAAACGATAACGAGGAGAAGGTAAAAATGGTACTGCGATGTTAATCACGGTTATCATACAATTATAAATATCGTATACATTTCGCAGGTCCTCATCATAATAATGGTCTGATGTCCATGGCAACGAGGATGAGGAAAAGAAATCGTGAATCATCATAATTATGAGGATGGTGCCAATGATGCTGGCTAAGATCATAAAGATTTACGTTCCGTTAATTTCATGTGAAAGATGAAGCAGATCATAAGAACAATGATAAAAACGGGGAGGCTGAGAACGGAATAAGGATAATTAAGTTGGGAAAGAATACATTTGCAAGCTGCCCATCGTTGAGGCCAGAATCTCCCCTCCATCGGATCCTTGAAGCACTTGGAAGCCTGCCTGACCGCTGAGCCTCCAAGAACATGAGGGACTTACCAAGAACCTCTCTATAATTGTAGTTGCCTGAGGCCAGGAAACCATCAGAGATGGTGACCCAGGCAAGGAACAAACAGGCCAGCCAGCGACTGAGAATCCTCATGGGACCCGCCGGAGATCAACACAAGGGCAGGTTGCCCACAAGGAAAAGCAGCCAAAGTTAAGTAAATTTTGGAAGAAATTCTGAATGGCCGGGGCAGAATGAGCTTTCCAAAACGGAGTATTTATGTGGGGATGACGTTTGGGCCCAGTGGCTTGGATTGGAGCCTGTTGACTAATATCCCCTTGGCAAATGCTGATTGGAACTTAGCGATGCGCCGTCTCAATTTAGTAAAACAACATTCTCCAATTTTGGAGGATGCTGCGGGCTGGCACCTATTTTTAACAAGGTTAGACGTGTCTGGAGTTAAGGTGAAAACAGAACAATGCGTAAGGGGCGGCCATGACATTCAGTGTAGTAAATCCTCTATGTATAACTAAATGAAAAGTTGCATTTCAAAACTTTCACCAGAACTTTTTATCAATTAATGGTACTATCAAAGTACAAGTAGCCCCGACTAGCCCACAAAGGATTAAAGACCCAACATCAGGCATAGTATAAGGTTAAACATGGATTCATGTGCGATAAAAAATGTGCTATTGTATTTAATTCATAATATTAGATTGCACAAAGAATATATACAGCAGTAGATATTTTTTATTTCTCCAATATGGGATAACAAATGTGCTGTTGTTTTTATATCCGCATCGGGATGGGGTGATAAGCAACAAAATGATCGTGGCCCAGCAGACCACGATCTTAAAAAACACATAAGAAATTGTGACGTGGCTTCGAGCCAACTTGGCTCGA
Organism: Wolffia australiana; assembly: GCF_029677425.1. Taxonomy (NCBI): domain Eukaryota; kingdom Viridiplantae; phylum Streptophyta; class Magnoliopsida; order Alismatales; family Araceae; genus Wolffia; species Wolffia australiana. Next base: position 3,684,525 of record NC_135847.1, on the reverse strand, counting down.
AGCCCGCATCATTTCAGGTGATTTTAAAATAAATGGACACAATCTCAGCCATCCGATCTTCTTAAAGAATATCAGATGATGAGATCTACCCAATTTTATCTAATAGTATTTTCTGTTTTTCAGGCTGTCTGATTGACAAAGACAACTAACGTGGTCTGGGGACCACAAGAAGTAGCAAATCAGAATGGTTGAATGCTTACAGGGAGGCTGACGTGGCAAATTGACATAAACGAAGTGGTACACCGATTAGGGATCGGTCCACAACTGTGATTTAATCGCAGCTGTAGACCCATTTTGAAGGAAGATTGAATGGCTGGCGGGCAATACAGTCTTTCTTTGCCCTGAATTCATCATCCTTGTATTCATATACAAGGCCATAGGCCGCTGATAAGGGGACCGCCATAGGCCGCTGATAAGGGGACCAAGGGCCGATCCCACGGTCCTTGGAGGGCCGTTGGATCAAGCTTGATCCCTTGACAGTTTGAGAAGAACACTTTTAACCCCTTAAAGGGAGTTTGAGTGATCTATTTGCACCATCTCTCGTTGTAGGGACAAAGACAGCCAATGGAGGTCCCTCTTGAAGTTGGAAGCTTGTGGAGGTGTCGTGACAGCCTGGGCGGGTCTGTGCCAGATCTATGCCAAGGAGGCTTCAGGGAAGAGTTAGAAGAGCTCAGATTTCTGCTAGGACGGAGGAGAAGAGCGAGGGAGATATCACACCGAAGCTAGGTGGCGGTGACCGGTGCGACTACACTCGCTCTTGGAATCAGAGTCAATCTGGTGATTTTCTGGTTTGATTCTTGTGCAATAGAGTATAGGATTTACATATACTAAAATTACGCTATTTTAGTCATCAATCAAAGCCCATAATGCAGTTTTGTTTCGGGATTCTGTTGAACACTTTGTATGCTTGAGGAATACTCTTCAAGTTATACACATATTTCTTTTAAAAATCTTATAACAACATATAAAAATACATACATATCGAACACCTCTCGAGTGTTGGACAGAACTACCATCTTAATTTCAGTTGTTGCTTTATAAAAAACATACAAATATTATACACAAGTATTCATATATCTGAATTCGATCTCCTTTGGACCATTTTTTTCTAATACCTCAAGGGTGTTCGACAGAACTTCCTATTAACTCCAGAAATGTGAGTATAAAAATGATTAAAAAACATTAAAAACATATGAAATAGATATCTCGATTTTATAGTTAATATTGTACCTATAAAAATCAGATTCTACTGCTATAAGTGACTTTATAAATATATATATACTCCCTAATTACCTTTTAGCAACCTCTTTATTCTCTCCAACCACTATCTCTATATACTTAATTAAACCCCTATAAAGCTACATAAAATATATTATCACTGCTATCATTCTATTTAGCTCTTTTCATATCAATCTATCTGTAGATATCTATATTCTAATATATATCCTAACTAATTTTAGTTAGGATATAGATTAGTATTATTATTATTTCCTATTAGTTAAATAAATATCATTTACTCCTATCAATAGTATCTTAGTAATATATCTATCTTAGTGGTCTAATCTACTTCTTAACTACCTGTATTAATATCATCTTCAACTCTAACAATACTAATTTATCTCAACATCATATTTCTTATTACCTTTAATATCTAGAAGAAATATAATTCATATCTAATATTCTATCCGTATCCAATCTTTCATACACTTAATATTGATAATCTACGAATTTGGGGTCTAGGTTAATTCTACGAAATATCACTAACCTAGGTCGAGTGAGAAGTTCCCATGATTAAGCAATAGATTTATATTCCTCACTATTAGGGGTGAGGGTTGAAACACAGAGAGTAATGTACCAAATCTGTGTGGATTTAAGCTAAAAAAAGGTGTATAAGAATTCTAGGAACTATATTCAATTTTAGTTTGACAAAATGGAGTGCAAAAGATAGTGAATTATGACTTTCTCCATTGAAATGCTTTTTAACGAGTGTAAGAAAATTTTGGTATGTTCAGAATATGTTTTAGTGATTTTACGAAAATTTTTATATTTTTTTCCTTATTTAATTTGTCAGATTTAAACCAGGAAAATATTCAGAAGAAAATAATTGCTTCTTGAACAAATTTTGGTAAAATGAATTTTGACCAATATTTGGAAGATTCAAGTTCACCCCACTTTTCTTGAATTATCCTAGTGTTGTGAATGGAATTGGGTGTGTTCTTGGGCCAAGAACACTGAATTCCCATAGGGCAGGAGGTCTAGACAGAACCCCTAATCTTGATTTTTACCACACGAAATCAAGATTATTCAAAATTCCAAGATGTTGTTCCTCCTCACACGTGGGATCTGCCAAATATTGAATATGGAATTGGGTGTGTTATTGGGTCAAGACCACCCAATTCCCATGGGGCAGGTGGTATGGACAGAGAATGAACCACTACTCTTTATTTATACCACAAGAAATCAATATTAGTCAATAAGGAGTGGGTACAGAAAGAAATAGTTGGCTTACCTGGCTGGTACGCCCCTCGTTCCACCTCCACAAGCCCTGGACGCTTCCCACTTCTGGGATCCTTTAGCATCTCCAATTTAGAAAGAGAGTGAGAGAGAGGAGGACTTCTTGGGAGAAGGAGTAGAGAGAGAAGGGTTTATCTCTCCCACCCAGGCCTTGTCAGCTCACACTCTAGAAAGACAGAGAGCAAGAAAGGAATATTCTCACTCTTTCATTAAAATTCCAAATGAAAATTCAGGATACTTTTTGCAAAGGACTCTCTAAAGCATTTTTAGACCTGCTTTAGATAATGATTCAATTTGGGCCAAGCTCATAGGCCCATTACCGCCCCTTCTAGAAGATCTGAACCCTTTTAAAGGGTCTCTTGGAGCCCGTTTTTGGGTATTCTCTCAAGAGGGAGGCCCATTAGCCCAATGAACTCTCCCTTGAGTTCATGAAAACCCTTTGGTGCTTGAATCAGATAAATTTTCCTAGTCCTGAAAAAGGTCCAAAATTATCCCAAAGAAGATATTAGATTTAGCCCACTTGGCTGATTGGCCAAGTGGGACACATTAAGTACAAAACTATACTTCTATGATATTTAAAAAGACGAATATATGTGAAGAGTTCTAACATGATATTTCACTAAATGCACATGCTCCAAATTAGAATTTAATATGAAATCTGAATAAAATGTGCCTTAATGAACTCTTTTTAGTACCTTTCTATTGATTTATCACTTATCAATTACTATACTTACTACCCTTATTATTATTATTTCTTTTTTAGTATAACTCAATTATTAAATACACTTCTGAAGTCTAGTCCCTATGAAGATGACTTTACTCCAACTACAATTGTGAGTAAGTTTACGCCTTTTATCAAATTTCATTGATTTTTGGAAAATTAAAAATTTCAACAACATCAAAAATTATTACGCAATTTGCCTTCATAACTAATTCATAACATTATTTTCTAATGGTGCACAATAAATGATGATGGGGTCATATTATTTAAATGTGAACATGGATGTGGATTTTGAGATGAATAGGATAAGATAACTGCTGGGTACTTTGATCAATCCTTGTATTCTTCCAAGATTATGATAACTTGACAGTGGGAGAGCCCTACCACTTCTCATTGGCATTTACTATTTAATCAATCATGGACACAAAAAAAAAACATAATGGATCACTGAAAATCAACTTCTATTACTCAAGATATCGATGTATGATAAATTCTAAGGTGGGTTTTAAATGGACAGAGAGTTGTTTTAATAGTTCAAAAGAAAGCGGAGAAAGCTACTCCCAAACATTTAGTGCAAAACTATCTGGCCGTCGCATATCATACACTCTCAAGTGTAATAATTGGACCTCCAATGTTTAAAAGAATCTTCTGGTTTGCCAAAGACTTTCCCATGCTTTATACATTTCAACTACCAATTTGATTTCCTCCCAGGTTCTGTGAGATATTTCTCATTTTTCTGTTATTGACTTCCCCAATTTGGCACATGCATCTGCATTTTCAGCCTGTCAGATTCTAGATGATTGAATTATAAGTTCTCAATATTAAACTAGTGGCACATATTTTTATTCATTGTTCCATTCGGTTTCATTTAAGAAGCTGAATTTTCCAGTCCACAATTTTTTTGGATGCATCTATTGCATATATTTGCTGCTGGCATGTGTTGTTGCCAATTAGAAGACTGGAATGCCTAACGTAATTGGGTCATTATAGCATTGTGATTTGCAAGGCCAAAATGTCAACTGTTGTAACGCTAATCATACCTAATTTTGGACAAATCTCAGCCCTCGGTTCTCACCCAATAATTCTGATAGTGACATGTGGAAAAGTTGAGCACAACAAAAAAAAATTAACCCTTAAATATATCCATGAAGTTCTTGTATCATATCTATGTTGTGAAAGTGAAGTCTGGATTAAAAATAACTTATTGTTTAATATCAAAACATGTTAGGAAACGGGAGACCTTTTTCTTGATAGAATGTCTCTAAACTCCATAAAATATCAGAAAGCATTCAGCATTAAAATACTTCTTTAATTTAAAAAACAAAGATCATTGAGATAATCATATGGTAAACGCATGATTAATTGATGCAAAAATTACAAATTTCATGTAATAATTGTAATAATTACTATGTCATGAGCAAACAAATGTATTACTTACCTAAGCATGTAACATGGCATGACTCAAAGTCAGATACATATGGAATTTATGCTTCTAGAGGGCTCTTATTTGTTAATAAATTCACCCCTTCAGGGTCCTTAGAAACTGACGCAATAGACTTTGCAACAAAATATATGATTTTTTTACATGGTGGTTATCTGATATTTTCTACCACTTAACAGAAACGACTTAACAAATGCATATTTTTCTACCATAAATTAGGCTCATTCTAATGCTAATAGAAATGATAGGGCTTCCCAGTGATACTCAAGTAATATCTGTTAGCAATTATATTATGTTTTTTAATGCCTTGGGTATTTATTTTAATTTTAATTTTGATTCTATCAAAGACTCTTAAATACTCCTGAATCACCAAGAACAACTAATATGCTATGGAGTTCAATCCTGTATAACATTTATCTTAAAACTTGTTAAACATTCACTTTTCCCTCATCACATTAATAAACATGTAAGATTGTTTCACAATGAAATATCTCAATCCCTAAGATCTATCAAGGTCATACGTAGTGTCTCAAAGATCCTCCTTCATTTGGAAAATCCTCATTAGTTTTCAGCATAGTTGTTATTTTATCCTGACATCGCTACCAGTAAAGAGAGAGCCGAGGGAAGAATGAAGAAGAATGGTGGCCATCTGAACAGTTCTAGTTTTGAGGAAATTCATTTAGGGACTTCCCCTATTTAAAAGTACTCTGAAGTTTTCATTAAAACCATGAACATTAAGTACATCTTTTGAAATACAATGCAAAATTACGTGTTACCCTTTATCATTCCATTTAATGACTCCAATTGCCCAATAACCTTTATTATCCTTTTAAATTAACTATATATATCATCATATAAATAAATTTATTACTCATGGTACTAACACATGGACTATAAGGTCAATTCCCATGAAGTTTACATGAGTTATACATTTGAAAATGTATAAATGAATGTTATTAAGCCTAAAAGACTCCAATATTTTTAACAGAATATTTAAATTATTTTTAAAATTACCGATAGTTCTAACAGTTTTTGAAAATGTTATTTTAAAATAATTTATTTAAGTTAAAAATATTTTAATGAGTTGTAAGAAATTTATTCACATTAAAAGTTGGGATATGTATGTCTGTATATTCTAACTTATATTTTAATTAAGTAAGAATTAATGAATACTATTGGGGCCAACATGTTGTCTATTTGATTCAACCAAGTGGCAACTAATTATCTAGAATTATTAGTGTGTCTAATCATCGTGGAAAGGCCGTTATGACTGCATTTTGTGTAACACGTAATTTATAAATACTCGATGGATTAACCTGTAAGGTGTAGGATCACGTGAAGTCATTGGAAAAAAAAACACATAAAACTATAATACTTGTGTGGGTGAGGACTGATGAAATATCACTATGTTACATAATTTAATAAAAACTAAAATATTAAGAAAGATGTCATGCTTGTGTGGCTTTACAAGATCGGCATGAAAAGAACAAATACGAAAGTTGCATCCCAATCTACATCGCCGCATCATGCATATATGTCATTTTTTAAAGAGAATGACATATATCAGTGATCCAGTTGAAAAGGGAGGGTGTTGGCATTGGATTTGAGTTGATAGTGAGCTTGTTTGTGGTGTTCTTTTCTAGATCATTGAATTTGCTTACATTTTTTGTGGGATAATTGAAAGAGACAGAGCTTCTATGATCCATCAAGATTTTCTTAGAGTGATGGCTGTTTGAGGAGACACATTACATAAGGGGGTCTGATCTGGACTAAGAACTCTGTAGTACGTATATTAACTTAGATTATTTATTTTTATCATCACTTTTACATTACACCCACATTATCATCACCATTGCATCATGTTTTTATTATTTCTGTCACACCACATGTCTGACACATGACTGTTTCATCTCAATTACGTATATCATTATATCATTTGATCATCACTTCACACTCTATCTCGCCCATTCATGTTATATCTATCATATCATTATATCATATCCAGAACAGTTTATATTAGTTATCTTAATATTCCTAATAAGTATCATCGCTGAACGCACATTTTCCTTGTCTCACTGTCCCATTTTTTATAGGTATCTCACATCATGATATTTATTACTATAAAATAATATATAGTTATGAGTTATCCTCCACTGGAGAGAAGATTCATACTAATTACTAGCTTGATTTATTTATAGGACTAAATGCTTATATATTTATTTATTAAACTTGAAAACCCATAAGATAAATTATAACCGTAATTTTGAGTGTATCTGATAGAGTAAACCCAATCTATAGATTGTATATCAAGCAGGTGGGGGTGCCAAGCTACACGTCATATTCAATAAGATACTTAGGAGACTATTCACTCAAGCATGGAACCTTCCTGTCATCGATTAATGTGTGTAAAATTGCTCATGTGCTTCATGATCCTATTATGACACAAGGTACAATCAACTATCAAATCCTGATGCTTTTGTACTGATGCGTTTACAAGTCAGGTGAAAACTCTTCGTTAATAATCCCCTGCCTGGGCCAAGCACTCTATCCCATCATCCACATTGAGCTGATTTCTCTTCTGCAGAGAGCGGGTCGCTCCATCTTGACATTCAATCATGTTGATGCACTTTTTTTTGCACATGAGATAATACTGTTGGAAAATCCATCAATGTAAAATCTTAGGTAAAGTCGAAGTGCAATTCTTCATTTACACTGTCTTTGGTGCCTGAATCTTAAAATTAATGAAATCCATTTCATGATTTTAAGACTATATTATGTCTTAAATGTTCAATTACAAGGAATATAAACATTTCATGCATTGATTCACGTATGCTATAAAGTTCCCTATTTCTTCATAAATTCACATAAAGGAAAAATTAATCTAAGCTCAAAATTTTAGATATTTTATAAGGCAATTGGTTTCTCATAATAAGTTTAAAACATCTATTTTAAACCATAGAGAGCTTCAGAAACATGCTTAGGGATAGAGACAAATTTATGGTCAAAACTAGGTTGCAGTGGATTAAAAGTTAAATCAGCAAAAGTCAGAACTCGGTACATAATTGCTCTAAGCAGGTGATGAACGACGGTTTTACCCACATGGATAAACTTAAGGGTTTTACAATATTTAGGAAGTGTTTTGGGTGGAAAGAGGAATATGTCTAGGACAGGAGGGAGTGGTGCGATTAAGATGGTGATCTCAGAGGGGTGGTACTAATTGCTTATTGAGGACGTGATGGTAAATAATAATAGAAATATGTAGGCTAATAAGAATAGGTCTAATGGAAATAAGAAAGTAAGATATACAATGATGTAAGGGGATTCTGATGGATGTAGAAGATAAGAGATAAGGTGAGGAAATTAGTGATTAAGGGTTTATGATTTCCCGGAGAATAGAATAAGGGGCATGACTGGGATGGGGTATAAAATATGTCATAACATCGAACTGTGACGATAAGGTGGAATTGAGGTGATGACATGTTAAAGATGTAACAACATTATGTATTGAAGAATCACACATGTTATTTAACTGATAGAATTAAGTAAATTTGCTTATCCCTATCAGCCTCCCTACATATCTATGGACGCGATTTCAGAAGTGAGGAGACCAAGAAGCTTTGATAGGTGCTGAAAACCCCCCACTCTAGCTATTTTATAGATATGCGAGACATTATATCGATCTTGCCTAGAGATGGATACAAGAGAGCAATATGAAACCATTCTCAAGTTTTCAGCTCAATGGGCCTTCTAGATTGTCAGATTTGAGCCTTGCACTGAGATGATTCATAGTTGTTTAGTTAGACCAAGTTATCTATCTCCTCATTCTCATAGCCACTGTTATGTTACTTGCAGGTTTCTATATTGATTTCTATATTGGCCAAGAATCTCTTGTGTTACTATAGAAAACAGAAAAAATAAGAAAAAGTATAAGACTAATAATAATCATAAAATGATGTGCATCACACGGGTCGGGATTGAAGAAAAAATAGAGACCTTTTTAAAATGTTGTCCTGGCAAGGAGGTCGTCCTAAACCAGAACTTTTTAAAATTAGTTGTTTTAATATATATCTGGGACCTTCCTAAAGGAGTTCAAATGGTCAGGGCAAATGCACAAACTTTCTTGCAACTTTCATCTTTTTCCAGCCGTTAATAAGCTAAAGATATGCTAACATGGGTAAAACCAATCTGATAGTAGTTGCTGACTGGGTAGCACTATAAGGGATCGAAAACCATCTTTTATAAAGAGGCTCCATGCCAAAATTTTAATTGAAACTGCTGAACCCCTTATTTATTAAGAGGCAGTTGTAAGGGGAAAAGCTGTATGTTTCTAACCTGAGCCATCATTCGCCATCAGCGAGCCACTTTAGGTGACACAGATACAAGAATTCTAAGAACATCTTAGTATATTAAAACCCAGTTTTTGTCTACCTTGAAACAGTCATTTTAAATAAAGGATGACTTATTGAACCTTAAATGGAGGATGACCCTCACTTTACTATCATAAATTCCTCGATTCTTTCAATAGCAGAGCCTTGAATTTTAAATAAAGGTATGGAATGAGTGAGAAAGGGAGGAGTATTAAATACTAACTTGAAGGTGGATGCCCCTAGAAAAGGATGGCTTGAAGGAGCCAATGACCCCCCATGACTGTGACCATTTCTAGAAAGTTGGCTACTGAATAACCCATATATGTTGTTCTTAGATGAATATATAAAAGAATGAGGCAAACCAATACTTGCATAAGTCTTTGATTTTATTGTGCCCATTGCATCAAACACCTGGTCAGTCCTATTTTCTGATTATGTTTCCATATTGTTGTCCAGAAACTACATCAATAAAAAATATGATATTAAAATAAATTGATCGGGTCTAATTCCCATATATTTATACCATTTTCCTGGTTGCAATGAAAAAATAAAATCTGTGGTAATTATTGTGAGTACCCAGTATCTGTACTTAGTGTTTCTACACTGATTTTTAAATGCTTAGCCATAATCATCAAATGCGTGGGACTTGGTACCTACATATGCTGATTTTTGCAAGCATCCTTCAAATATGGACATTCATATTACAACACCATGTTTTTTAAAGAGCAGTGATCTTTGTATTATGACAACATTGCTATTTGTTTAAATAAATCATTTATTTGTGGACTTCATCATAACGGAAAGACATGCATTGTAACAGATATAAACTATTAATGAACCCTAAAAGAGGTATAAAATGTGTCATTGGCTTGTCAACGACATATATTTCCATCTACCATCACATTATTTTATATGTAGTCTTTGGCTCTCATTTCACGAGTAAATAAGACCTACACAACTTACTCCCGAGTAAATATGAGTGAGTTTAATACATAAGAAGGGTGCCAAAATATGAAAATGGTGGATATTGTAGGTCTGTATTATCTCACAAGGGAATGGTAAGATAATCATCAACCGTTCCAAACAAATGTGACCTTCTTTCATAAAATTCCTGTAATTCTCTTTCTATTTTGATTTTTTATTTGTTTTTTATACCTTTCGTTTCTTTAAATTGATAAAAAATTAGAAGTTTGTTCATAACACCAAGGAAGTGTTGAGCAAATAAATAGTTGTTGTATACTCTATCCATGATACTAAGAAAGAAAATAAAAAGGTTGAGAAGATCTTGGGGAAAAAATCATTGGGGAATAAGAAAAAAATATTATTATGAAAGCTAGATATCAGAAACGGTAAACCAGGAACTCATGGGTGGACTACGTATCATTAATTGTTAGGGAAATATTAGATAATTGATGCTATCGAAATATGTGACGAGGGTAAAAATTGGTGAAGATGGCATAGTATGATGCTACTCTTAGATGCTTAAAGAAATTGATATGTTGATCCTAGAGTATGTTTCAACTAGTTGGTGGTGAACAGAAATAAGTAGGTTTGCTTCATAGGTCGTGGTGATCTGTGGATGTTCACACTTGTCCATTATCAATCCAAATATTGTAGTATGTAAATTCATTCATTTCATGTCGGTTCTGTCACAATATGAGTTACCCTTGCATTGGGGAGTTCCCCACATACTGTCTAAAATCATTGTTCTAGCTATTTCAAACATGCTTCGAACATGCACCAGGACCTTACTTCTGTACACATACAAATATGTTCACATGTGGCCTGAAAAGGTTATTCTGGCAGACTAAAAGTGTTATCATGCAGCTTATATCAAGGGATCAATTAAAAAACCTATGAAACATTGTATGAAAGCTACCAGCTACTATTTCATGCATAAAGCTTAATTGATAAAAGATGGATAATTTAAGAAATGATGTAATTAAAAATCAAAAGGGGTAGTTATTTTTCTTCGCGGATCATGCCCTTGTTTCCATTGCTTGTTATCCTCAAAGCAGTTTTTTCCCATAAAAAAACATAAATTTGTGTGATGGAAAATGTGCCCACTAAAAAAAATAATAAAGGAAGAAAATAAATACGAAATAAAGTTTAATGTAATAAGTTGGTTGCATTTTGTTCTTCAGTGGATAGCTGCAGGTGGATAGAAGTTGATTGATAAAGTAATTCAGTTTTTATGTGCAACTTAAGGATGCATACATTGACTTTGAAGCTTTTAAATGTCTAATGATGGGAAATAAACACATCCTTACATTTGAATACTTGAGAATAATAAAAGTCCCATTATATATAGACTCTAAGTTCTGAGAAAAGCTTGGAACTCCTAAATTTTGAACTTAACTTTTTTTTACTTTCAACATTTAGATTTAATGTTTTTGTCTAGGAATTCCTTCATTTTCACTAAATAGGCGCTGGATTTCTAAGAACATCATTTCCAATTTACCTGAGACTTTGATGGATTTAAATTGTTCTAACTGTTTTTGCATCATTTAATAAAAATGTAGTTTCCTTATCTCACAATAGTTGTTGTGCTTCTAATCCACTCGTAGATGACACCATTTATGAAAGGTTATACGTAGAGTCATTATATGCAGCTCTGTATGCCCATCTTTTCTCATCTAAACTTATCGATCAGTTTTTTCTACCCAGTCTAAAAATTTTATTGGGAATCTTATTAGTCTTCCCATTTGATTGTTAAACCTTTCTATTGGTACTGAATGGTGACACAATACAGCACACAAGATGGACTAATTTGCCTTAGAAATCATATTGAGTCAAGTTTTTCATCACAGCAATCATTTCCTCAATATTAGATGCTTGTAACAAAGAAAACATTTTATGTAGAAACTACAGTTTTTTAATGTCAGGAACCATAGTCTAGAGCAGATTTGCACAATACATTTTTACACGAAGAACAAATCAAGTTGCTCAATGTTGCCACTCACTGAAAGTTGGAAGCCACTTCTCCTGAAAGTTAAGTAATTTGAGAGTATTTCAAAACTTCCCTTTCTTTTTTAAAGAAGCCCATGAATTTAACAGTTATATTATGCTTGCCATCATTTTTTTCAAATCCATGTTTATTATATTTGTAGGTGGTTATAAGTAATAGGCACTAGAAATAATGGAGACAAACTACTTTCTAATTTTATCTATGTTTACCGGATTTGGTTATCCTATAAACATTGTTTATGACAATCTCTCTCATGCTAATAACCTTATATGCATTGATGAGCATTGCATGAGTGCAAAGGCAGCCATGATGGTTCTTTCCTAGGATAGATTTGTATTCCTACATGATAAATATTAGTCTCAAAATGATTTGGAGATATCCAGTGTTCACAAAGTGTTTCATAAAATTATCTGACTTTAGAAGTTACTGTAGACTGTCCAAAAATATGAATCACTATCATCCAAAGACTTTAACAAGCCTTCCCTGACACCATGTCAATTAAGCAGAGAGTGACTCATGGTATTATGATACTTTATATTTATCCTCAAGATTGATTAATGTGGACGTCTATTTGTCTTGAGCTCATTTCTTGATTAGACCAACTGATGGAGTGCGCCCAAACGACATCAACGAATCATCATCAGAGCCATTTTCACCGTCATCAGCATCACCACCGGCCCGTGTCCAGCCCGACTGGCACGGCAAAGCAACCATGAGCATGCCCCAGTTTAAATACCCTGGGTAGAGCACGACCATGCACGTGTTCGCATTTTAATTTACCTGTTTTGTTCGTCCAATTTCATGCTCGTGTTCATCATGGCGAGCTCACCGTACTCTTCATGACGCATCCGTATCATTGCATTTCACCCCTCATTTTATTTTCAGTCGTTTTAATACTTCTTTATGTTTCTTTTTCATTTTTAGTGTTGTAAAAGGGATCCCTTATTTGGCCCCTATGTGTACTGTGCATTGGGTCCGTCATGGCCCTATATAAGGCCATGATGGACCACGTTCAGAGTCAGATTCGTTGTTGTTTGTTGGAGTTACTTGTTCTGAGAACCAGGTCTCGTCTCGAGAAGAGAGGAAGGAGAAGAAGAGGAAGAGAAGGAAGAAGCAGAGCAGGAAGGAGATGAAGAAAGAGGAAGGAAAGAGGGACCATTGCAACCTAACGTCGCTACCTAGGTTGCTACACCCTTTTACCATTTTTGGGGGGGGGTTAAGAACATGAGCACCGTCTGGTACGGTGTGCGTTCAAGGCCTACGGCATCTCCCGTGAGCAGTCTTAGCGCTGATTCTGGACCTGATCGCATGACCGAATACGCTGGAAGTTGTTTGGACTACCTTACCCGGTGCCTCCCTTGTGCGTGGTCAACATGACCGCCCGACCTAAAGGGCCCCTTCCCCGCCCGCGCTGATGTTGCATGTAAGAGTGTTTGCATGTACACACCACACAAAATAAGCTAGAAATGATAAAATTTTGTTTGATTGTAAATCAAATATTTTGGTACTTTTTTGCCGACCCATCTACATGTACATTTATTAAGATTGGTACCTACACATTTGGTTTATATGTGCATGGTATGCCTGTAAACTAAAAAACGTGCTTCATTAGTAGCTGGCCTGTGTGACATTACAATTTGAGATTTCCTGAAAATGACACCTTTTCATAATGGTTAAATGCAATAATGAGTTCCAAATAAAATGTCAACATGTGACAAAGGGAAACTTAGGAGAGTAAAAATTAAATCAAATTTAGAAAATATATATATATATCTTAAAGATACACAAGTAAGATATTATCACACTTAATGTGAAAAGATTTCATGTAAAATATAATTAATGTGAAATTATTTTTTAATAAGGGATAATATGCGTTCAAAATACACATTATGTTTATTTTATAATATGTATTAAAATAATGAATAAAAATACACTTAATCCACAAACATAAAATATATATTCAACAATATTTTATTAATTGTAGGTTTTATAAACAAACATATATAATAGTTTGACGTTTGAATCAGGACTATTGAATTAATATGTGTTCATATTAATTCAAGTTTTATCAGCAAACCTTTAAACAAAAGGAATGAGTCACTGTGGGAAGTTCTAAATTTGTGTGATTGTCATTTATTATATTGGTTGATCCAAATCCTTTGAAGTGAACATGGAGAGGGAACCATGGTCCTGTTTATAACATTAGGCAGGGCTAGACATTCACTGTGCTTGTCCTTTGTTGTAGTCATTAATCACAATCTCTTTAACTCTAGTTAGTAATGTACAATAAAGGTCAGTCAATATAGAGGATGAACCAATAACTTATTTATAATAGAATGCAGGACTTTTTTTTTAACATGCTCTACGATTTCACAAAGATATATTCTCATGAAGTAACAAATACCCTTCTTAGTCCAACTTACTCTAGGATGAATAAGTATTTGGGATCAAAGTAGAATTCCATCTTGCCCCAAGTTGCATAAAGCTGCAAGTCCAATGGTGTTAATCAAGGTGGTACTCTATAATATATATTATGATTCTTAGAGAAAGCACGATGTCACTATATGTTTACTAACAGTTTAACCCCCATAATGGCATGGCGAAGTTTTCTGCTTTAATACTCTTGATGGTTGTAAAAAATGATCAAAAGACACAATCGTATTCTTCTCAAGTGCAAACATGTACGATATGTCCACTAGAAAAGTAGTTTTGTTCACACCGTATCAGATGCAAATAAACAAAGTATTGAAAATTGGATGATGTTTTGACATGTGACACTACATACAAGCTTATAGATGCAAGCAGTTGCAGAGGAAACATGAAGATATTCAGCTGAGGCCAATTCTAATTAATTTTATACTGTAAATATCAGAGAAGAATACGGATTAGAGAAATGTTATATCAAAAGATCTATTCAAAGCGTGCATAGATGGGGTATCATCAATAAAGGACCACATTGTAAAGAGAATCCCGTATCAAGAAGAGCATATAATTCATTCAGAAGTCAACAGCAGGTCCTAACGATATTTGGTAATACATAATTTATCCGCCATTAATATCATGTCAAACCAGAGCTGTGTTAATCTTATTTTCCACTCCATAGAGCCTTTCAAATCATTCATCATATCATCAAGCTCTTCGTAGACCCTTATATGATCTACACAACTTACCACATTTTTTTTATGAATCCATATAGTACCTTAGGAACTTGTATCAAAGCACAGACTTCCGGGTCAATTAAGGTGGGCCTTCAATCCATTGTTGAAATGTTGTCAAAACACCAAATCAGAACAAGTAACACATTAGCACACGTTGTAAGTTCGATAATGGCCTAGAGGCCAATTTTCATGAGTGTTTATCCAATGTCCTACCTCGCATTCATAATGATTATAAAATAATAATAATATCATAAAATAATTTGGAGGATCAGGCAAAGCCAGAGTTGACATCAAATGGACCATTAAAAAGTGCACAAAATGAATCCAAATTGATGCATCAAATGCTATATGTATTTATTCAAGGGTATTTCATATTATTTCTAGAGATATAATAATGATTTTAAGATTAATTGAAAACTGATGCATTTACTGGTTTTGTTTATTAAAAGCAGTAATTTATTTTTATTGTGATTATTTTTATTTTATGGGGCCATTTATTTATAATTGCAAATTATGGCTTAACATTATGTGTTTTAATATGTTTTTATTATTTTATACATTGGCTGTTCTTTATTGGGCACAACTGAATTAAAATAAATATCTAAAAATAAATAAACAAAAATTCTTTAATCGGGCACCAGTGAACGGTCAATCCCACTGACAGCTAGCACGATAGTAACACATGGAAGGTAATACATCATTATCCTCCATTAATATTATGTCAAACCAGAGCTGTGTTAATCTTATTTTCCACTCCATAGAGCCTTTCAAATCATTCATCATATCATCAAGCTCTTCGTAGACCCTTATATGATCTACACAACTTACCACATTATTTTATGAATCCATATAGTACCTTAGGAACTTGTATCAAAGCACAGACTTCCGGGTCAATTAAGGTGGGCCTTCAATCCATAGTTTAAATGTTGACACAAAACAAAATCAGAACAAGTAACACATTAGCACACGTTGTAAGTTTGATAATGGCCTAGAGGCCAATTTTCATGAGTGTTTATCCAATGTCCTACCTCGCATTCATAATGATTATAAAATAATAATAATATCATAAAATAATTTGGAGGATCAGGCAAAGCCAGAGTTGACATCAAATGGACCATTAAAAAGTGCACAAAATGAATCCAAATTGACGCATCAAATGCTATATGTATTTATTCAAGGGTATTTCAGATTAATTTTAGAGATATAATAATCATTGTAAGATTAATTCAAAACTGCTGCATTTTGGTGGCAACGACGTCAACGTATCAACACTGGAGGCGTCACCATCGTTATCTGAAGTCAACATGACCGCTGAAGACATGCCACCATCGTCAGCGGATCAAGTCAACACACCAGCATCACGCACGTCTCCACCCACACACGCCCCCTCATGCGTCCTGACACGTCGCCTAAAGCAGATCCAGAACTGCCCCCTGGCGTGACGCAAAACCACGTCGCTCGTCACGTCACTCGTCTTTATTTTTATTATTTTTAATTGTATTTTCTCTTTCCTCCAAGGCCTATATGTATAGGCCAATGTTTCAAGAAACAGTTAGGTAGTCATTATTCAAGAATTGAGTTTGTTTTAACTCTTCTTGGAGGACTGCCCAGCCTCCCCTATCCCATCTCCACCCCTACTACCGTCGCTGCCACCGTCGTCGTCGTCTCCGGCCTCCCTCCCGCACTTTCTTCTTCTTCTTCCTTTGTCTCTCTCTCTCTTTCTCGCCCTCTCTTCTCTCCTCCTTTCCACCCACTGCCCTTGCATCAGGCCGCCCAGTGCGCTCGCGCAAGACCGCCTCGCGCCGAAGCACTAGGCCGCCCCGCCCCTAGGCGCAAGGCCGCCCAACGCCCGAGTGCCAAGCCGGCCCGCGCCCTAGCGCCAGGCCGCCCCCGCACCCTAGCGCCTCATTGCCCTGCGCCAAGGCGCTAGGCCACCCAACGCCCTCGACGTCGTCACCAACCGCTCGCGCAAGCGACACGGCACAGGCCTCTAACCCGGTCGCCGACGCCCCGAATGCCCTCGCCGCCACTGGTCGTCGTGCATACCGTTTTGGTGTCGGGGCGCTGCCCCGCACCCCGCAAGGGGGCGACTCCCTCCTTGACCCCCGCCAACTGACCACGCAGTTGGATCCGCGACACCCTGTCAAAGTGCACGTCAACTGCCAGGGCCTCTCAACACCCGGAACTCCCAGTTATTTTGTCCTGTGGGCCATACAACGCCCGAAACGCCAAGCCTCGCCACGATCAGAACTACCCGCATCCTCTTCACGCACTCTGGTGCCGAGGTACACCTGAACTCTTTGGTGTCGAGTGTTTTCCGTCCAGTGCTCCGCGATAATTCATCCACCGCCATCGGATTTGTTTCTTGATTTTATTGGAATCTTAACAACTTGTGGATTAGGTTTACTTGTGATATTTTCTCGCGATGTGAATTCGGATTTGTTGAATTTGGAGCTTTGATTTCGTCACGGTGGTTGAAGACAATACTCCCGCCCTTGACAAGGAAAGGGACTGCACCACTAGTATTTCACCGAATTTAAGTTTTTGAAGCCAAATCGTGTGAATTTTTGTGGTCTATTTTATCCCTCTACCCAAACCCGTCCTGCCTTTTCCACCATCATTGTCATACCCATCTCCCTAGTCATCTCTTCCCTAGTCGTCCTGCATCATATTTACTGGTTTTGTTTATTAAAACCAGTAATTTATTTTTATTGTGATTATTATTATTTTATGGGGCCATTCTATTTATAATTGCAAATCATGGCTTAACATTATGTGTTTTAATGTCTTTATTATTCTTTACATTGGCTATTCTCTTTGGGCATGGCTGAATTAAAATAAATAAGTAAAAATAAAGGAACAAATATTCTTTAATCGGGCACCAGTGAACGGTAAATCCTACCGATAGCTAGCACGATAGCAGCCCATAGAAGGCCTGCCATGAAGATGAACCCTCCTCCACATACCCACTAGCAAACAAACCCTCAACATATGACCTAGTTGCACATAGGGATCATCAAATGTCATCCGTCACATCACACGTCACTGTGATGGACACGTAACGGATGACATGATGGTGACAGGGATGAATTGGATGAGGCGTGACGGTGACGCGTGATGGGTTGTCTGTGACGGTGACGTGATGGTGACGGTGTAGTCAGGACGCGTGACATGGCAAAAGGTTCGTCGTGGATGACGACCGTGTCGGAATTTTAATACAATTTTATTTTTTATTAAATATATGTGAATAATTAATTTGTTCCTGGATGGATATGTGTAAAAAATGAACGATTTTTTGGCATATGTATATATATATATATATAGAGAGAGAGAGAGAGAGAGAGAGAGAGAGATCCAATGCTCGATCTGTCTGAGCATTCAATTGATTATTTGGGCTAGAAAATCGATTTGGGCTCGATCTAGTACGTTGGGTTAAATCACATTAAATGATCCGGCCAATGTTTAGATCAGACAATTCGGACCAATTCAATTGAACAACTCGGTTTGGATTGGATTAGACTGAGTTGTTTGAACTAAATAAAAACAAATAAAACGAGAGAGAGAGAGAGAGCCGGACAGAAAGTTTGATAAACCACTAGTCACAGAAAGAGAGAATGAGAGATAAGGAGAGAGAAAGTGAGACAAAGAGAGCCAGAGGGGTAGAAAGAGAGAGCGAGTGGGAAAGAACACAAGAGAGAGAGAGGGGGAAAGAGCTAGAGAGAGAGAAAGTAATAAAGAGAAAGAAAGAGGGAGAGAGAGCGAACGAGAACGAGAGAAGGCCAGATGGAGAGAGATCATCAGAGAGAGAGAGAGAGATGGAGAAAGAACGAGAGAGAAAGATAGAGGGAGAGTGTGAGAGAATGAGAGAGGGAAAGAGCGAGCAAGAGAAAATGAGAGAAAGACAGAGCGAATGGCATTGAGAGACAGAGATCGAGCAAGAGAATATGAGAGAGAGAGAGAGAGAAAGAGAGCAAGAGAGAACGCGAAAGAGACAGACAGAGAGAATGAGCGAGCAGGAAAGAACAAGAAGGAGAGCACATGTGACAGAGAGAGAAATAATGAGTCAGAGAGAATGAGAGAGAGTGAAAGAGAGAAAAAATGAACGAGAGAGAGGGAGAGAGACAACGAGGGAGAGATCATGAGAGTGAGATTGAGGGAACGAGCAAGAGAACACAAGAGAGACAGAGAGAGAAAGAACAAGCAAGAGAGAGAGATAAAGAGAACGAGAGAGAGAAATAATGCGAGAGAGAGAGAGAGAAAGAACAAGCAAGAGAGAGAGATAAAGAGAACGAGAGAGAGAAATAATGCGAGAGAGAGAGAGATAAAGAGTACGAGAGAGAAAGAATGCAAGAGAGAGAGAGAGAAAGAACAAGCAAGAGAGCGAGAGATAAAGAGTACGAGAGAGAGAAAGAATGCAAGAGAGAGAGAGAGAGAAAGAAAGAACAAGCAAGAGAGCGAGAGATAAAGAGAACGAGAGAGAGAAAGAATGCAAGAGAGAGAGAGAGGGAGCATGAGAGAAAGAGAAAGAGAGTTCTCATTTTTTTGATTCGACTTTTTGATTTTCTGAAATTGAATCGACTTAAAATCTAGATCAAAATCAAGCATTATCCTTTTCGATCAAAAGATTTCATCAGTTGAGATCAAATTCCGTCTTTTCGATTAAATCGTCCGATCAAAATTCAATCGATTCAATTTGAGTTGTAATCTGATCCCCAGTTGATCGGCTAAATTCCACTAAGAAATGGTCTTTACCCAAATAAATCATAATATTTTTGACACTACTTATATGCTTTAATAATATTTGTGAAAGTTACTAACACCATTTATATATTTAATCATTTATTTGATCTCTCTCACCTCTTTATGTTTCTCCATCATTTCTCATCTCTCTATTTTGTTTCATCTATTTCTATTCGCTCATCTCTTTTTTTAACATCTCTCTGATTGATCATCCCTCCCTTATCTTGCTCGTTTCTCCCCTTTCTTATTTCGCATCTTTTTCTCTCATCTCTTGATTCTTATATTTCCATCATCTGGCTACATTGTCTCTCATTTATAATTGTCTCCTCTCACATCTCTTTCTCATCTCTCCCTCAATCGTCTCTCTTGTCTCTCATTTATAATTCTCTCCTGTCACATCTCTTTTTCATCTCTCCCTCAACCATCTCTCTTGTTTCTTATTTATAATTATCTCCTTCCAAATGT
Source organism: Wolffia australiana (assembly GCF_029677425.1). Lineage (NCBI taxonomy): Eukaryota > Viridiplantae > Streptophyta > Magnoliopsida > Alismatales > Araceae > Wolffia > Wolffia australiana. The sequence goes on along the minus strand of NC_135847.1, from coordinate 3,664,151 downwards.
CTCTTTCATTTCTCCTTCAAGTGTATATCTTGCCTCTCATTTATAATTCTCTCCTCTCACATCTCCCCCTCAACTGTCTTTGTTGTTTCTTATTTTTAATTCTCTCCGTCCACATATATCTTTCATCTCTCCCTCAAGTGTCTCTCTTGTCTCTCATTTATAATTCTCTCCTTTCACATCTCTCTTCCATCTCTCCCTCAATTGTCTCTCTTTTGTCTTATTTATAATTCTCTCCTCTTACATCTCTCCATCAATTGTCTCTCGTGTCTCTCATTTTGAGATATCATTAGTGTTTTGCTGTGTGTTTCAGAATTTTAAATGATAAACTCAGACCCTATTGAGAATAACTGACATATAATTATAAGTTATAGAAAGCATCATGGTCCAAGAATACCATTTCGAAGGCACTAGCAATGAGCTAAGTTTGAGGTAAGAAAACTTGCATACTAATCATCTATTTATATTAAATTTATCTATCAAGGCGAAATGAATTCACAGAAATAAATATCCATATATGAATATTAATATGATTCATTCATAAACTACACATTTCTACCATCTTAAGATAATTAGATCATCAAATGGCTCTTGGAAATGGTATTATTCATGTAAATACAAAATAGTTTTTTTAGCTATTTATAAATTTTATGATTTTTATTAAAAAAATTTATTTAATAGATAAATAAATTTTGAGAATACGTCATAGATTATTCTGGGCTTTCAAAAATGTTTTCCACAGTTATTTAATATGTTCTTTGAAATTTAGGGGTTATATCACGGTGTGGCCCGAACTTTTTCGAAAATTCGAGTTACAGCCCATACTTTTTTTTTGCCGCGACACAGCCCGAAGTCCCATTTGGTCCGCAGCCTGTGACGTGGAGTCTACGTGGCTGCCAGGTGGAGTTCCGGCGGAGTCCACCTAGGCGGAATCCACGTGGCAGCCACGTGGATTCCACGTCACAGCGCGATTTGAAGAAAGAAAGATTTTAGCCCGCCCAATGTGAGTCACCCGGGAGAGAGCTGAGAAAGGCGACGAAGGAGAAGGAGACGGTGGAGAAGGAGGAAGAAAGGGCGCGAGGGAGAAGGGGCTTCTTCTTGGCTACGGGAATCGTTGCGAGCTTCTTCCTGGCTATGGGAGTTCCATGAGGTAGGGTTTCTCTGTTCCATTCATGTAACTTTCTCTATCTCTCTCTAGATTTCATGGTTTACTACTTTTTTAGCTACGTGTGGGTTGCTTTCTCTCTCTCTCTAGATGGACATACATTACTGCTTCTCAAAATACCGATGATCTTCTATCTTTATCTTGAAGCCCATATTTTATTGCTCTCTCTTCGATTCATGTAACTTTATGTGTCTCCCTCTAGATTTCATGGTTTACCGCATTCTTTAGCTACATGTGGGTTTCTTTCTCTCTCTCTCCAGATGGACATACATTACTGCTTCTCAAAATACCGATGATCTTCTATCTTTATCTTGAAGCCCATATGTAACTTTCTCTGTCAATTTTAAGATCTTGTTCAATGACTTTTGATAGTTATTCTCTCTGTCCCTCTCGTAAATAAAGATTACCCAGGGCTGCTATTAATTTTTAGCATTCTGTTCAGTAACATTTGGAAAATTGTGCAGTCTCTCTCCCTTTAATGAAGACTACCTTGGGCTGTTTGGTTGTCTCTATGTAAAACTTTCAAACTCCATTCTTGCAGCTTTCTCTCATTTTTCACATCTTGTTTAGTGACAGTTGAAAATTTTACGATCTCTTTCTCTCTTAAAGGAAGATTTCCTTGAGCTGCTCTTTTGATTAACAAGACATTGGGAAATTACAGTCTCTCTCTTAAATGAAGAATCGCTTGGGCTGTTGTTTTTTGTCTCCGTGTAAAACTTGCAGACTAATTGATATGGCCTCATTGAACGCTCGGGGCACATCAAAGGGGGCGGGCAGGATCGAGCCAAGCAGTCCACCTCCGGGCCACCTCCGGTCCGTGCTGGGCCAACCTCCAGGCATGGTTGAGCTGCATGCTCCCCGTCATTAGCTCTCTGATAAGCTGATAAGCTGCATGCTCCCCGTCATTTCAATGCCTCCTTCACCGTCCCCTGCTCTCACCCAGCAAGAACATATTTTAAATTCAAATTGCCAATCAAGAATAATGTTTAACTTTATTGAAATGCTGTTTATTAATAATAAACACATGGTGCAATATAGTTGTTCGTCTCACCTGGCATAGAATGCAGCCCGGCTGTGGGGAACTCAGTCTCCTACGTTGGAGTTTTTTATCTGTGGGGAACACAGAATCCAGCCAACTCACTTGCTTTTCTTGCCTGAAAATTTCGCTATCAACCGAGATAGGAAATTTGAAATATGTTTTTCAATAAATTCTCAAACGACATAGGTGCATATCTAAAAGCGTTAAATGAAAGAGAATAAAATAAAGGCAGGTTCACATCTGTAGGAGGAAAAATAATGTTCAACTGTAATGCGCCTTGGCCAGATCCTGGGGCTGTAAAATTTCAATAGCAGAACTAAGTTATCGTTCATCGACCAGCTCAGAAATTTGCGACTGGAGAAAATCCTTAGTGACACTGCTCAAATAAAGATGAGATTTCAGAATCGCAATCAGATGTACATCATCGATCAAATGCAGGAAAGGCAGGAGAAGTTATTCTGAGGTGTTTCTCCTTTTTTGATTGATTCTGCTTTCTTATGGAGGGCTTGGCGTTCCTCAAGGTAATTTCTAGCAACAACATCTTCAAAGGTGCTCGACAAACCATGGGAGATTTATGATCTTTCTTTTGCCTATATTGCTGCAACTGAATAGAAATGAGGATAAAAAATGAGAAAAATAGCATGAAATATCCGTAAAGAGAAAGAAACTGATGCTTGGAACAATGAAAAAGCAACATGAAAGGGAATTGGGACAAGAAAAACCTTCTTCCGTCCGGCGGCTAATAGATCCGTCGTGTTCTTATTTCTTTCCATTAGATCTTGCAGCATAGGCCAAGAGGGAACCAGGGGGTCAACGATTCAATCCTCACATGAATCTGCTCTGCAAAGAGACCCACCAATTAAAGAAGCAAGAAATTGAATCCTGAAGCAACCTAAATCCATGACGACCGCAAGAGAAAAGGCACAGATCTACCAAGAGAAAAGGCGACGCGGAAAGAAGGCGTCAAACCTAGGATGAATCAAACTAAGAAGCAAAACAGTCAAAGATGAATCTGTTCATCAACAGATCCATCCGTCGGATAACTGTACTGCTTAAAATAAATCTTGATTCAAATCACGAGAAACCAGATTTCCAACAGAATTTGACAAAAAAAGCATATGAAAACAAATTCGCTGCGTTTGGAGAATTGATTTCTTGGCAAATTGAAGACAATGCTCCGATCCGCGGGAATTCTTCTTCCCCCCCTTCTCCTTCATGCGAGAGTTCTACAGAGAGAGAGAGATTGAAATTTGAGATCCAGTCAGTCCACAGTCTACCATCACTCGTGGATCAAAGCAAAAAAGAATCGGCGAGGAAGAAGAATTGAAGATCAAATTTCAATGAACCCTAGAACAGCAAGCGCAAATGAACGAATGGGTATGGAAGAGCATGAATTTAGCTCGCCCATCTCCTCTTTATCCCAGGGCACCTCCGTGGCCCGAGAGCAGGCATTGATGACGGTGTTGTAGGTGAGGACCGTTGGCGCGATAGAGTAGGGCGGCCGCTTCAGCCGATCGAGGAGGGCGAGGACGAGGGCGTGCTCACAACGATTCCGGCGCCGACGGCGTTGATCAGCGCGGAAGCCCCTTCTCCCTCGCGCTCTTTCTTCCTCCTTCTCCACCGTCTCCTTCTCCTTCGTCGCCTTTCTCAGCTCTCTCCCGGGTGACTCACATTGGGCGGGCTAAAATCTTTCTTTCTTCAAATCGCGCTGTGACGTGGAATCCACGTGGCTGCCACGTGGATTCCGCCCAGGTGGACTCCGCCGAAACTCCACCTGGCAGCCACGTAGACTCCACGTCACAGGCTGCGGACCAAATGGGACTTCGGGCTGTGTCGCGGCAAAAAAAAAGTATGGGCTGTAACTCGAATTTTCGAAAAAGTTCGGGCCACACCGTGATATAACCCCTGAAATTTATAATGTCAAAAATCTGTCGTGCATAAGAAAAATATATAGGTCTTTTATTTTGGTAAAAGGGAGAGTGAGAGAGAGAGAGGAAGGGGGAGAGAGAGAGAGATAGGACGGAGAGAGAGAAAGAGAGGAAGAGGGGGAGAGAGAGAGGAAGGGAGAGAGAGAGAGAGAGAGAGAGAGAGAGAGAGAGAGAGAACCTGGGCGGAAACTACTGTGCTTTGTCTACCCCTCTAGAAAAAGACTACGGAGGGCAAAAGGAATGTAAGCCTATGAACAGTTACTGTGCCACGCTCCCTCGCAGGTCGATCGTGTGTATATATATATACAATTTTAAATACTATTCCAGAATATTAAGTTAGTACCATTTACTTGCCCTAATTTCAGAATCCTCGGCCCTTATCCGTCCGATCATCACCGGACGGTTCTCCTAACAGGGGTAGAAAGGCTAGATCTGGGGAAGGGAGGGACCTAACTAAAATGATTCTTATATTACTGATAAATATCATAAATAAAATATAATTATGTCATTTATGCAATATTGCTTCGATGACGTGGCGGACTTGTCTACGTTCTCTCCAATCGAGTTAACCCGGCGTTCCACGTCCGTTGTTATTCTGAACCTTCACTCAAACTAACTTCTCTCTCTTCAAAACCCCACAAATCTTCGAAGCGGAGAGTTCTTCCGAATACCATTTTTGTCAATCTCTCTCTCTAGAATTTTCGAATCTCCTCTCAATTTTTTGTTCTTGCGGAGATTGAAGTTCATCCAAGTTCGGATTCTCGGAATCTCGAAAGTTGGCCACTCGTTTGGCTGTTGTTTTTGTTGGAGTAACGGCATGGATGGATCAGCGCCTTATAATCCGAGGACGGTAGAAGAAGTCTACCGAGATTTCAAGGGCAGGAGGGCTGGGATTATAAAGGCTCTCACTACCGGTCGCTTCTCCTTTCCAGCGTTAAACCCTGCGCCTCTTTTCGTTTTTTTATTTTTTATAAATTTGTCTTTCCCTCGCTTTTTTAATTTTGAATTTCCGTTTTCTTTGCCTGATTTCCATCTTCTGTTTGTGTCTTGTTGTTCTAGGCGTGGAGGACTTCTACCAACAGTGTGACCCCGGTGGGTGGATTCTCCCTCTCGTTTGTTCCCGCTTTCGAGCATATTTTATTGTTTTTTTATCTTTTTCCGCGTCGACTGCCATTTTGATATCTTATTGGTCTCATTTCGATGTTCGCAATTGAGTGTCTTTCATGGGTTCCTGCACACAAAAGTTAAATCAGTATTATTTTTTGTTGAGTTGGTTGTCTTCTACTGCCGTTTCATTATTCGGTTCTTGCCCCCTTACCTGAATTAGAATTTTTGAGTTGTCTTCTACTGCAGTTGATTGAATGAGCTTTCGTAAATTAGGCGTCAGTTAGAATTTTTGTTCATTTTCTTGAAAAACTGCTATTAGAACTTGCTAGATACTCTCTCTATATCATTCATTCTGGGTTTTCCCCGAAGCTACATTTTCAAAAAGCCTTATTCCTATGTATTGGCATGCTCAGATTTCTGGGGTTCGATGGCTACATGATATGTTCGATTTGTCAAAAGAGGGCCTGAAGACAAATTAGTATGGTTTTATTCCATTTTATTAAACTTCACGTCCTGGAACTCTATGGACTGTTCTTTCCGTCGTGATTTTTTTTTTTTCTGGTGTTGAAAACTTGAAGTTTTTTCCCAATAATCTCTTGGTGAGTGCTCAATTTAAATTTCATATTTTGGAACTCAAGAGGATGCATTGACTTGCAGAGAAGGAGAATTTATGTCTCTATGGGCTCCCTAACGAGCACTGGGAAGTCAATCTGCCAGCCGAGGAGGTTCCTGCTGAGCTACCTGAGCCTGCATTGGGGATTAATTTTGCCAGGGACGGGATGCAAGAAAAAGACTGGATTTCTTTGGTTGCAGTTCATAGTGATGCGTGGTTATTAGCCGTCGCATTCTACTTTGGTGCAAGATTCGGATTTGACAAAAACGACAGGTACCTTCCTCAAATATGCTCTAAGAGTTGTCGATTCGTTCAGAGAAACTGAAATAGAACTGTTGTTCTAGTGGAATTAAACCCTTGATGGGAGAGTCACCAATTTTGTGTAATCTCCCCTATCTTTCTTCAAAATAAAGTATTTTACCATTATTTTTCCCTGTTAGTAGTATTATTCTGGTTTTTTACCTTTGTTCCAACCTTTCTCCACTAAGGAGGGTTCCCTTGTCTCTTTCTCTTTCACCCACCTTCTCTCGTTTTCGCTCCTACATCTGTTCTATAGCTATCTTTGCTCTCTCAGTAGCGTTCTTTCTGCAGTAATCTCTGGCTCCTGCAGAAGTTCTCTTTCTCCTTTTTCCTCATTTACCTTATAAACATATTGTGTCAACTGACACAATCCTCAATCCCTGCTGGGGGATGTTTTTGTCGTGTGGCTTTCATACAGTTCCGTTTAATACTTGTAACCCTTCCATAAGGAGTGCAGACATGAAGTTGTCAATGGATAGGCTGGGACATCCCCCTGAATGTGGTTCAGAGACCGTAACCATTGTACTTCTATCTTTCACTCTATCGATTTATCTTTCCCTTCTAAGATCATTTTCTGATGGAGACATACTTGAGGTCTATATCATCAACCCATGCGGAAAATACTATTTTGAAATTTTGATCCTCCAGGTGTTATGCTAAAAATAGATCGATTGATCTGTTAGTTTCTGTTTCTCCAGCTTAGTGAGCCGGAAGTCATGGGGGGGATTGGGGGGGAAGACTTCTGCTCGCTTGATTTTATATTTCAGACATTGTGTGATATTCTTACTCTTATGCTGGAGTTAGCGTGAACTCTAATTCATTTGTATTTTGCTTGAACTTCAAAAGACAAAATCAATGTTATCTTGATTCATATAAGGGACTGTTCGCTAGGTCTTTTGCAGTTTTCTCCCTCCTCATTTGTTTTTAAATTTTTTTGCCTGTAGTCGATTTCATTATAGTTATTATGATTTAAGAAATGTGCTATTGCTTCGTGTGACACAGGAAACGATTGTTTGGCATGATAAATGATCTTCCCACAGTCTTTGAAGTGGTCAACGGGAAGAAGTCGGGGAAGACATCGAATGGTAACAGTGGCAATGGCAAGGCCAAGTCAAATTCTAAAGTGGTAAGAGACCTTCCTTGTTTGCTCTGAGTCTCATTTCTTGTTTTAAAATTTCTTACCTGAACAAATGCAAAATAATAAATCGCCTTTCATTTTCCAATGTTCTTATATATATCCAACTGTGGAAGCCAAAGTCCATGGTCTTAATATTGTTGGTTTAAAACATTTTGCTCATTAGGGAAATATAGGCATTTTTCCCTATTGACCAATGTCACTCTCATATTGCTTTTTAAGACTTCTTGGAAATAAGATGGATATACAGTAGATAGAGCAAACACAGATGGTAGACAGCCGTGGACTTAGGCAGATACATACATACAGAATATGTGATTGTTTCAAATTTAATCATTAACTCCTATCCATCGACCAGTGGCTCCTGGAAATATAAATGGATATATAGATAGAGTGAGAGCATTATAGTTTCTAAATACATGATTGTTTTGTATCCGATCATTGATTCCTTGTCTCCATCGAGCAGAGGCTCCTGGAGTCACAGACAAAGCCTGTGAAGTCAGGGATGGCGATGCCAAAGGAGCAGCTAGAAGACGAGGACGGTGTAGACGAGGCAGAGGACGAGGAGGAGGATGGTGAGCATGGGGACACTCTCTGCGGTGCCTGTGGCGAGAGCTATGCCTCCGACGAGTTCTGGATCTGCTGTGACATCTGCGAACGATGGTTCCACGGGAAATGCGTCAAGATCACCCCGGCCCGAGCCGAGCACATCAAGCATTACAAGTGCCCCTCCTGCAGCAAGCGGGCCCGCACCTCTTCTTCTTAATTAATGGGTAATTATCCTCTCCCGCTCTTCTCTCTTCTCTCACTAATATTTTACTCAGCTTTATTATATGCCAGCTAATTGGGACAACACACACTTCACCTCTTGATTGTGATTTATATAGGGTTAATGTAGTTTAATGACCAGTGAAATTCTGCCATTTGGGCTTGCATTTTCTCTTCATTCTCATTTCAATTCTACCTTACAATCACATGATCTTCGTCCATCTCGTTGTTCAACTGTTTGCACTTGCATTTTCTCTTTCGCCTAGTCATTATCTTTTTACAAGGGCTTGTCTCGTCGATGGACCAGATTCCTGCTGGATCAGAAAATTGATCAGGCCCACTGGATCGATCGCCTATATCAAAGCAATCCTTGATCAATCTCGTTGATTGATAGACTTGATTTCTAAGGAATAAAATCCTATCAGTCCTTACTCGGCCTGGCCACTCCGATCAGATCGCTGAACCATATTTTTTATCATGCTTTAAGCGGTAACCCCTGCCCTGCCTTCCCCCATATTACACAGTTATTATTGGCTGTTGGGTTAATGTAGTTTAATGACAGCCTATTATTGATTTATCATGCTTTAAGCGGTAACCCCTGCCCTGCCTTCCCTCATCTTACACATTTATTTTTGACTGTTGGGTTAATGTAGTTTAATGACAGCCTATTATTTATTATTGATTGTTTGGGCTGGGATCAAACTTTCCGTCCCTCCGTCTTCCTTTACCTCTAATTATTGATTTATAGGACTAATCTTCCATAATATCCTTTAAAATTTGACACAAGTGCATTTTAGTCTTATGGTTATGATGTATTTCCTTTAAATAAGGATGCCCTTCTTTTAGAAAAGGCAGCCAAGAAGAATGAAGCAAGACACTTGCCTCACCTCTCTATGTTTAAGTACCCTCTCTCACTTTGAGATCCCCGTCCCTTGTGATGGCTATATACATCACTGTGACTTCACGTATCTTGTCCCCAGTTGACCCCTGCCTTGCCCATTTGACCTCTCCTCGTCTATCCTCCCCCCCCCCTCCAAAATATGAGTCTGCATCAAGGTTTGTACCATAATTAGCTACCTGGGCTTGTATTTTCTTTCTTTCTCTCCCTCTCTCACTCACTAATCCTTCCCTTAGATTGATGCCCGCAACTCATCCACCTTCCTTCACCTGGTGAATGTGACTCATCTAGCTCAATGATTGACGTCCACATGCTCTTTGGGCCTGCATTTTCTCTTCCTCTTCCTATCTATGAAGGAAATACTCCTCAGGTTTTCTATGACTCCATCTGCCTTGACCTCGCATCTGTGATTTAAAGTTCATCTAGCTTCATTACCCTTAGAATTTTAATACCTGCACTTGTTTGTTTCTTAGATGTATGATTTCATTGGGTCATGATTAAACGTGGTCGTTTTGTTCTTTTTGTGCAAATTGTTCGTTCTGTTCAGTTTTCTGAACAGAACAAAAACGAATCCGAACAGAACATTGCACAGACCCGTGTGCGGTTCTGTTGTTCGCTTTGTGCGAATTTTGTTCTAGTTTTGTGCGAATGTTCGAATTTTGTTCATTTAAAAAAAAGAACAGAACAAAGAACAAGGCCCTGTGCAGTTCTTTTGTGCAATTTTTTTGTTTGTTTCAAACAAACAGAACAGAACAACCTTGTCTTGTCATGATAATGGGCGATTAGCATGATGACAATGATCATGATGATGATGACTAATGGTCGATGCAAAGGCCTTAACCAAGTGATGCAATACATGCCAAAATAAGGAACCCTCATTGTCCTGTGTCTTATGACAAATGAGATGATGATAGTGACACTGAGGATGGTCATCCAGCCAAGGGTAGAAGTTTGCTTGGTATGCGATGATAATGATCATGCAGGATCCGGCATGTGTCGACTGATACGATACCTTCATCATCATCGTCACTGTCAATGCGCCTATGAGCTTCGATGACGTTGACGATGGCTTGATACGGCATATCAACCATGCTCAAGATGGTGTTGGCGATGACTTGATAGTTAAAGGCAGATCAACTGTGCTCAAGATGACATTGTCAACCTCAACCCTATGGTCATACACATGATGATGATAGGTATAAAGATCATAATCATGACGATGATGGTGGACATGAAGATCTGAGCCATGCATTGAGGTCCCCTACAATAATGAGAAATTTCTTTATTTATGCATATTACGAACCCAATAGTTCAAGTTAATGCATACAATGACTAGAACATTAAGGATGATCATGGTGAAGTTGAAGGATTATCGCTTAACTTTTGATGTTGGATGATGGCTATGGGCTCAATAAGGTACTGAAATTCATGTCCCTTCAATAATAAACCACTTGCTTACGAAGATATTAAGTATGACCATGGTGATATGCACATATACAAGCTAAACATTCATTGTTGGATGATCATTATGATGGCAAAAAGATAGCCAATTACCGAGTTCATGTCCCTTCAATTTCAAACCACCTTGTAATTTATTCAATTTATGATCCTAATAGCTAATGGTAATGGTTTAAATTACAATAGCATTAAGGATTATTTTGATGCTATGAAAGATAAAAATTCAGTATTAAATGATGGATGATGGATACGATGAAGGTCATACAGATCTTAGCATTCAATGTTCCCAATGATCAATATAATTGAAAGAAGCCTATCATTCAATGTTGGATGAGGATAGTGATGAACATATAAATCATTGCCAAATACTGATATTAGTGCCCCTTCAATAAGAAAATGCTTATGCACAATATGATCTAAAAGATATAATATAATAGCTGTAATCTGATGACTATATCAGTGATGAAGATGCTGATGCCATTCAAAGAAAGAATCTTAGTATTCACTGCTGGATGGAGATGATGATGATACTATTTAAAGTCGTTAAACAAGTACTGAGAGTTCATTCTTCATCAATAGGCAACAACCTTGCCCATTTACACCTTGTGTTTGGAGACGATCATGATCATGGGTGTGGTAACAATTACATCTATGTTGATAATTCTATTAGAAGATAGAAGTTTCGCATTCAATGATGGATGATGGTGATGATAATCACGATGACAGACACAAAGATCATAGTCAAGTGTTGTTTTTTTTGCCTGTTTTCTCTAGGAATTTCTTGTGTTTATACACCTTATGATCTTCTCATGAGGTGTTATATGATTATGATTCCCTAAACAGAGGTTCATAGAGAGCTGAACACAATTCAATTTCCTGAAATAGCTTGCAAAGCTAGCGTTTATGATCTCCAGTAGGGGATGTCCTGATCTCCAGTAGTGGGTGACGTGGTTTGAATTTTTGAACTGCACTTCGTACTTGTTCAATTCTTATGGGTGGACAAGAACTGCACTACGTGGTTGTATTATTCCATCTCCAGTAATTATTAGTTCTCGCTTGAGTGCTCTCTCTCTCTCTCTCTTGTTGCTCCCACCAATCTCGGTACTCGTCTCTCTCTCCCTTGTTTCTTGTCGCTCTCATTCCTAATCTTTCTCGTCTTTCTCGTTCCTTATCTCTCTCTTTGTTGTCGCTCTTGTTCAAAATCTCTTGATCTTGTTTCTTCTCTCTCTCTTTTTGCCCATCTCAATTATCTCTCAGTCAGTTTTGAGTGGTGTGCGTTTCAGATTTTCGTCCCATTAATGCCATTCTCACCTCACAAAGGGTTTGGGGCCGTCAGAAACTTGCACATATAGTGCAGGGACGCGGACGAGACAGTTTTATCTTCCTGGGACGAAAAAACCATCCTGTCTGCGAAGTTGGATGAAAATCGGGACGGAAATTTGTCTGGAGACCTCTGGACAGGACGGTTTTTGTCCACTTTGACGAAAAAACCATCCCGTCCGGAGGTCTCGGACGAAAAAACTGTCCTGTCGGTGTCTCTGTACTGATTCCGGACGTTGGACGGGACGATCTTCATCCCGTTCCGTCCATTGTCCACGCCCCGAACGATCCTGAACTATTGTAGTGCAGGGACACAGAGGGGACGGTTTTTTTGTTCCATGATGAAAAAATCATCCAGTCCGCATGGTTGGACGAAAACCGGGACGAAAATTCATCCCGAGACCTGCGGACGATGGTTTTCGTCAGGACGGGACGAAAGATTGTCCCGTCCAGACGTCTCAGACGAAAAAACCGTTCCGTCTGCGTCGCTGCACTGATTTCGGACATCGGACGAGATGATCTTAGTCCCGCCCGCCAACCTTCCACGTCCAGAACGATCCGGAACTATACTTGCACATTGTAGTCACGCATTACCGGCACATGGGGCGAATTTCGGCTCCCAACCGCACATCCATCCCTAACTTTTCTTTGGTGCTGAAAGATAAGGCGTCAGGGGCATTTCTGGAAAGTCATCCTAGAGAGAGAAATGACAGATAAGCGGGTCCCACTTTCGCGCGCTTTCCACGTCAGCAGTCTCATCCTAATACCCAGACCTGAAAGTGAACTAAAGTAAATCTCCGTACACATATTATACACCTGCGAAAGTTTTAATTATTTTAATGTCCCAATCAGGGTACGGACAGAACCTCTGATTCTCGGATCGGGATCGAAGCGCTGTCGTTGAATCCAGCGATAAAGCATCGACGGCTAGGATCTGCCGATCTGTGGGAGGGCCCATCGGGGAAACCCTGGAAAGATCGGGGATTCTGGACCGTCCGATTCAAAGCGGTTTCCGGATTAAGGGTCCCCCGTTATCCGAAAAGCGGTCGCTCACATGGCAAGGCGGGGACCGACACGTGGCGGTGTCCCACCGCCACGTCACGCTAGAGACCGGCGGTAACCGCACCGCTTCCCGGTAACTCCCCAACGGCCTGCCGGCACGTGTCAGTCGCTGGGTATTTATATCCATATCCCCCCCAGTTAAAATCCTTACCCCTAAGCTTGGAGGAGAGAGAACACCGCCGCCGCTCTGCCTACTCCGACTTGCTTCGAAGAACGAGGATCGGATCGGATCGGGGCGCGGTTCATCCCAGGAGATTGATCAGAAGCGTAGAGTGTAGCTCGCCAAGGCGGTAATCGTTTGGATCCGGCGGAATCCGATGCCTCCTCCGCGGCTGAAACGGATTTTTCTCTTCGAAGAACGGATTCCAGGCGTAGGCAGCGTCGAGATTCGGCCTGTGTTCTTGTATTGATCGCGAAGAGGTAGATTGCGCGACGTTTTTTTTTGTTTCTCGATTAATTGTTTGGAGTTTGATCCGGCTCTGGTTTCTGGAAACTCTCCGGAGGAACCGATCTGGATTCGGTTTATTTCGGCATTTCGGATGCGCGCGAGATGGATTGGAGTTTGATTTTCTTGTGTTATCGGGAAATCACCGTAGGAATTGATCTCGATACGGTCCGAGAAGTGATTCGATGGACCGCGGCATTTGGAAGCGCGCGGTTGATTATATTTTACCTCTCGCAGTTTTCTGGAAAATTTCCTGCAGAACCTTTTCTGGATTCCATTCGGCGAGTTTCGCAATCGACCGATCGTCGGATTCGCGCCGATCTACTGCTCGGAGCTAACTCTCGCACAGGTTTCTAGAAATTTCTAGAGAAAACTTTCGCGGAATTCGGAAAGTTTCGATCTCGCGCAGGTTTCCGAAAATTTTCAATCACCGCACTCATCGAATTTTAATCTTGCGCGCAGGTTGGGTATAATTTAGGGGGAATTCGATCTGGATGCGACATAAATAGATCGAGAAAAGCGTGGATCCAACGGAGGAGGAGGAGCGGATGATGAGCCTGGCGGAGGATGAACAGGCGGCACAGACTGCAGAGATCCGCCTGCCGGCAGACATCGACTGGCAGATGCTGGACAAGTCCCGGTTCTTCCTCCTCGGCGCCGGCCTCTTCTCCGGCGTCTCCGCCACGCTCTACCCCATCGTCGTCCTCAAGACGCGCCTCCAAATCGCCTCGTCCCCGTCCTCCGCCGTCCGCACCGCCGCCGCCATCCTCCGCGTTGAAGGCCCCCTCGCCTTCTACCGCGGCTTCGCCACCTCCATCACTGGCACCATCCCCGCCCGCGCGCTCTACATGACCGCCCTGGAGGTCACCAAGAGCAGCGTCGGCGCCGCCACGCTCCGCCTCGGCATGCCCGAGCCCGCCGCCGCCACCGTCGCCAATGCCGCCGCCGGGCTCAGCGCCGCCATGGCCGCGCAGGCCATCTGGACCCCCATCGACGTCATCAGCCAGCGCCTCATGGTGCAGGGCACGGCCGCCCGGTACAGCGGCGGCGTCGACGCCTTCCGCAAGATCCTGGCGGCGGACGGCGTCCGCGGGCTCTACAGAGGCTTCGGCATGTCCATTCTCACCTACGCACCGTCTAATGCGGTGTGGTGGGCGTCTTACTCGCTCTCGCAGAGGACGATATGGAGCGGAATTGGCTTCTATCTGTGCCGGCACGAGGCGAGGGCGGTGACGCCGGACTCGAAGACGGTGGTGGCGGTGCAGGCGGTGAGCGCGGCGGTGGCGGGAGGGGTGGCGGCGCTGGTGACGATGCCGCTGGACACGATTAAGACGAGGATGCAGGTGCTGGATGGGGAGGACGGAGGAGCGGCGGAGGGGAGGAGGAAGAAGGGGGTGGCGACGGTGGCGGGGACGATAAGGAGTCTGGTTAGGGAAGGCGGCTGGGCGGCGTGCTACCGAGGGCTCGGCCCCCGCTGGGCTTCCATGTCCATGTCCGCCACCACCATGATCACCACCTATGAGTTTCTCAAGCGCCTCTCTGCCAAGGACCAGCCCGCTGCCTGAGCTTACCTCCATCGTAGACTTTTTCTTCTTCTTTTTCTTCTTCTTCTTCTCCGTCTCGGTCTCTGTCTCCCTCTCTCTCTTCTTCTTCGTCTTCTTCGTCTTCTTCGTCTTCTTCTTCTTCTTCGTCTTCTTCTTCTTCTTCGTCTTCTTCTTCTTCTTCTTCTTCATCTTCGTCTTCTTCTTCTTGGTTGTTTGCTTCTTGGAGGAGTAACGTGCGGTTGTTCGTTGGACAGGTTGGAGGGGAGTTGAAGATGGATGCCACTTCAGATACCCGCCAGGTGACTCAGCTTTCCGTTTCTTTTATCGCGTTATCCTTCTGTATATATTTCTTTTTCTCCGGGAGTCCGGGTTATGAAGCATGGGGGTGGAGGCCCACGTCG
Source organism: Wolffia australiana (assembly GCF_029677425.1). Taxonomy (NCBI): domain Eukaryota; kingdom Viridiplantae; phylum Streptophyta; class Magnoliopsida; order Alismatales; family Araceae; genus Wolffia; species Wolffia australiana. The sequence continues at coordinate 3,648,971 of NC_135847.1, read as the reverse complement.
GGTTAGTCAAAGGTCAACTATGTTGCCGTTGACTTTTGGAAGTAAGCTAATGGAGAGAAGCATGAGTCTCTTGTTAACTCGGGTGTGGGCCATGATGTCAAATAGTCAAAATGGCCACACATAAGACAATCACGATTCGTTGACTCTTTGGAAGGCAACGGCAAGAGAGAGAAAAAATTCTCTCTCTAACAAGGCAGGACGGTAGATTATATCATCAGAGGTACTGCTGGTGAACTCTGGCGCGGTTCTGCTCCCACCACAGCCGCGCGTGCGTCTCCGAGAATTTCTCTCGACTGCGCGCAGAGTAGAACCCTCCGTCAAGAGATTGGCCGGGGCGGTAGAGAGAGAGAGAGAGAAGACCTGAAGCGAACTCGGCGGAGCTCGCGGCGGCTGCCGGGGAGAGCGCGGATGGTGATGAAGACGCCGGGGTTGTCTTCCTCGACCCATTCCCTGTCGAGATCTCCGGCGATGCTGATGGAGGCGGAGGTCTCATCGCCGGAGGAGCTCCTCTGAGAATTGCCGTCGCCAGATGTCTGTGTCTCCGGCGCCACAGCTGCTGGCTTTGTCCCTCCCTCTGGAGCTGCCATGTTGCTCTTCACCTCTCCCTCTGCCCTCGCCTTGGTCTCGTTTGCAGACTCCTCGTTCTTCTGCACCACACAAACACAACAAGAGGAAGACGAAGAAGAAGAAAATGGCGTTGACCATGACGACGACGACGATGATGATGGCTATGACGACGACGATGATGATGATAATGATGAGGATTATGATGATGATGACGATGATGACGACGATGATGATGACGGCAATGATGACAATGATGATGACGGCAATGATGACAATGATGATGATGATCATGGCGATGATGATGATGATGACGATGATGATGATGATTATGATTATGATGATGATGATGATGATGATTATGATGATGAAAGGAGAGAGAGAGGAGGAGAAGAAGAACCTGGGAATGGGGTCTGGGAGGGGTGATGAGAGGGACTGCGTGGCGGCTGAACCTCTGAACGTTGTAGAGCTCCATGATCTTGTCGTAGTTCTCTGCCCACCACCTCTGCGCGTGCCACCTGTTGAACATCTCCCGACTTTTCCCCACCCCCAGAAAAACAAGGTCAAATTCCAGTCTCTCAAAAGAAAACAAGGTACCTTCTCTTTTTTCCCTTCGTCTTTTCGTTTCCACTTTGGGAGACATCCTTTTATTTTAAAAAGGAAGAAGAAGAAGAGGAATAGAAAGGCTCAGGAGAAGAAGAAAAAGGAAAGGGAGACGGATGAAGAGAGATTAAAAGAGAGAGAGAGAGAGGAAAGAACGAAGGGAGAAGGAGAAAACAGAGACTTGGAGAGAGAGTTGAGTGGAATAAGAAGATAAAGAGAGTGACGTAGACAGAGATAGCAAGAAGAAGATAGAGTGAGGAAAAAAAGAGAGAGAGAGAGAGAAAGAACAAGATGGAGGAAAAAAAGAAGAGGAGAGAGAGAGCAAGAGAGATAGAGGGAGAGGAAAAAGGAAGAGCGAGAGAGAGGGCAAGTGAGATAGAGAGAGTAAGAGAGAGGAAAAAAGAAGAGGGAGAGGAAAAAAGAAGAGTGTGAGAGATAGAGAGAGAGCATGAGGGCGAAAAAGAAGGGAAGAGAGAAAGAGCAAGTAAGATAGAGAGAGGAAAGAAAGAAGAGTGAGAGAGCTAAAAATGGAGAGAGAGAGAGAGAGAGAGAAAGAGCAAGTAAGAGAGAGAGAGGAAAGAAAGAAGAGTGAGAGATAGAGAGAGAGCAAGAGAGCTAAAAATGGAGAGAGAGAGAGAGAAAGAAAGAGCAAGTAAGAGAGAGAGAGAAAAAAAAAGAAGACTGAGCGAGTGAGAGAAAGAGAGAGAGCAAGTAATATAGAGAGAGAAAAAAAAGAAGACTGAGCGAGTGAGAGAAAGAGAGAGAGCAAGTAATATAGAGAGAGAAAAAAAAGAAGACTGAGCGAGTGAGAGAAAGAGAGAGAGCAAGTAATATAGAGAGAGAAAAAAAAGAAGACTGAGCGAGTGAGAGAAAGAGAGAGAGCAAGTAATATAGAGAGAGAAAAAAAAGAAGACTGAGCGAGTGAGAGAAAGAGAGAGAGCAAGTAATATAGAGAGAAAAAAAAAAGAAGACTGAGCGAGTGAGAGAAAGAGAGAGAGCAAGTAATATAGAGAGAGAAAAAAAAAGAAGACTGAGCGAGTGAGAGAAAGAGAGAGAGCAAGTAAGATAGAGAGAGAAAAAGAAGACTTAGTGAGTGAGAGAGAGAGAGAGAAAAGGAAGAGGGAGAGAGAGAGCATGTTAAATAGAGAGAGAAACGAAGTGCCAGTGAGCAAGTGAGAGAGAGCAAGTTAAATAGAGAGAGAAACGAAGAGCCAGTGAGCAAGTGAGAGAGAGCAAGTTAAATAGAGAGAGAAACGAAGAGTGAGTGAGAGAGAGAGCAACGGAGATACAGAGCAAGAGAGAGATAGAGAAAAGATAAGCGGGTGGTATAGAAAGAAGAGTGAGACTGCGCGAAGAAAAGAGAGAGAAAGATAGGAAAAAGCAAGAGTAAGACAGAGAGATAGAGAGAGAGAGCTAGAGATAGAGAGAGAAAAAGAAGAGCTAGAGAGAGAAACAAATCAAGAGGGAGAAACTGACCTGAATCGGACCCTCTTCAGATCGTTCCCGCCTTGGGCAAAAGCAAGAGAAAAAAAAGAGCGAGAGAGATATACAGAACAAGAGAGACAGAGGAAAAGCAAGAGAAAAAAAAGAGCGAGAGAGATACAGAACAAGAGAGACAGAGGAAAAGCAAGAGTAAGACAGAGAGATAGAGAGAGAAAGTGCTAGAGATAGAGAGAGAAAAAAGAAGAGAAAGAGAGAGAGAGAAACAGATCAAGAGAGAGAAACTGACCTGAATCGGATCCTCTTCAGATCGTTCCCGCCATGGGGCAATGCCACGAAGGTGATGAGCACGCCAGGCTCAACCTGCGCCACCCACTCCCTCTCCTCCTCATCCTCCTTCCTTCCCCCACCACTCCTCTCCGCCGATTCCCCCTTAGAATCCCCCTTACTCGCCGTCTCCTTCATCAATCAACCGCGCCCAATCAAGAACAGCATACCCTAGCCATCCGCATTCCAAAAATCTCCCAAAAATCGATCAAAAACAGCGAAAAAAACAAACCTCGGCGGCGATTCCTCTCGCCTCCTTCCTCGGCGTGGCTTCTTCTTCCTCTTCCTCCTCCGGATCTTGCCCTAGCGATCCCCCCGTCCTCTTCGTGCACGCGATGCAAGTCAGCATCCTCTTCCTCTTCTTCTTCTTCTTCTTTATCTTCTTCTTCGACGACGAGGTCTGTCTGCAGTGGCTCAGGCCGCTTTAAATAGCCTCCATCAATTCCCTACGGGCCCTGCCCTCCCGTTCCGTTCCGTTTTTTTTCTCTTTTATTATTTATTTGTCATGTCAGAAAATTTTATAAATTATAATTAGTGAATGACGGTTTCGGCCTAGGTAACATGCCTCTGAAAAAAGTCATATAGAAAGTTTAAAAATAAAAGTCAAAATTTAGGTAAAATTACTAATTAAAATAGTTAAATAAACAACTGGACTACTAAGGATTCCATTTTTCCATGGATTCACTAAAGAATCAAAGGCAAAACTGTATTTGTGGACATTTTTATATATTTATATTTGAAATTATGTATTTACCGAATTTCAATTCGGTTTGTTTGCCGAATTTTGGTAAAAAATGGCGAGCCCTGATTATGATGCACGGACATGGACGGGATGGTTATTTATTTCATGGACAAAGACATCCTCCTGTCTAGGATGTTGGACAAGTGACGGGTCGTAGAATCAAAGGCAAAAGGTTCCTTTTTTCCATGGATTCACTAAAGAATCAAAAGCAAAACTGTATTTGTGAACAATTTTATATATTTATATTTGAATTTATGTATTTACCGAATTTCGGTAAGAATGGCAAACCCTAATTATAATGCACGAACAAGGACGGGATGGTTATTTCGTTGATGGACAAAGACATCCTCCCTTCTGGGATGTTGGACAAGTGACGGGTCGTAGAATCGTTGGCCAGTCGGCAGATGGGATAAATTTTTGTTTAGTGGGAGCCGAGCATCCATAAGGGTGACCTATTGTTTCAGCCCCAGACGTCGGACGATACGAAAATCATGTGTTAGGGTTGCGGAATATGTAAGTTTGTGAGGATGGGTTGACGTCTTTGGACTGATTGGAGATTAGAAGGGTGAAATAAGAAGCTAGAGAGAGAGAGAGGAGAGAGCTATGAAAGATAGAGAGAGATGGAGGGAGGCAGAAGAAAGACAAAAGGGGGGAGAGAGAGGGAGAAGAGAGAGATATGAAATATAGAAAGAGAGAGAAAGAAAGAGGGAGAGAGAAAGAAAGAGGGAGAGAGAAGGAGGCAGAAGAGAGAGAGAGAGAGAGAGAGAGAGAGAGAGAGAGAGAGAGAGAGAGGAAAGGCTAAGACAGAGAGAGGAAAAAGGAGAAAGAGAGAGAGAGAGAGAGAGAGAGAGAGAGAGAGAGAGAGAGAGAGAGAAGCCTGAGACAGAGAGAGGAAACAGACGAAAGAGAGAGAGAGGGAGAAAGAAAGAAGGAGAGAGAATGAGGCAGAAGAGAGAGAGAGAGAGAGAGAGAGAGAGAGAGAGAGAGAGAGAGAGAGAGAGAGAGAGAGAGAGAGAGAGAGAGAGAGAGAGAGAGAGAGAGAGAGAGAGAGAGAGAGTGCGAGAGAGAGAGAGGGAGAGAGAGAGGGGAGAGAGAGAGAGAGAGAGAGAGCCTGAGAGAGAGGTGTAGAGAGAGAGGGGAGAGAGAGAGAGAGAGGGAGAAAGAGAGAGAGAGAGAGAGAGGAGGCGAAAGAGAGAGAGAGAGAGAGAGAGAGAGAGAGAGAGAGAGGCAGATGAGAGAGAGAGAGAGAGAGAGAGAGAGAGAGAGAGAGAGAGAGAGAGAGAGAGAGAGAGAGAGAGAGAGGAAAGCCTGAGGCAGAGAGAGGAAGAGAAAGGAGAGAGAGGAAACGGACGAGAGAGAGAGAGAGGGAGAGAGTGAGAGGAGGATAGGGAGAGAGAGAGAGGAGGCAGATGAAAGAGAGAGACAGTGAGAGGAGAGGGAGAGAGAGGAAGAGAAAAGAGAGAGAGAGAGAGGAGGCAGATGAAAGAGAGAGACAGTGAGAGGAGGAGAGGGAGAGAGAGGAAGAGAAAAGGGGAGAGAGAGAGAGAGAGAGGAGAGAGAGCTGGCAGAAGGTAGAGAGAGGAAGAGAAAGATTGAGCCAGAGGAAGACGAGAGGGTTTTCTAGGGTTTTGTGGATCTCAAGGAATACGAAGGGTATTTGAGGTGAAGAATGGGGTGGGCCCCACGAGTGAAAATGACTGATCTACCCTTGGAATCTGTCGGGAAAGACGCGTCATTGCGTTGCTTTTTGGTCCTTTTTTTTATTCGTCAGAATAAATTTATGTGATGTTGGATTTTTATACGTTTTAATTTCACCTGTTATTCCGGGGGAATAAGAAAATCGTGAATAATATTAATTATTAAATGTGTAGGCTGCTGGCACTGACGCCTAGGCATTCACTGCATGCTTCAACACGTGCCTCTCTGCTCTCTCTCTCTCTTATTCTCTCATTCTCCCTTTCTCTTCCTCTCTCTCCTTTCCCTCTCTTCTCTTATCTCTCTCTCTCCTCCTCTCCCTCTCTCTTCTTCTCTACTTCTCTCTCCTCCTCTCTCTCTCCTCCTCTCTCTCTCCTTCTCCCCTTCTCTCCCTCTCTCTCTTTTTCTGCCTCTTTTCTCTCCTTCTCTCCTCTCTACGTTTTCCCTCTCTTCTCTCCCTCTTCTCTCCCTCTTCTCTACTTCTCTCCTTTTCTCTCCTTTTTCCCTCTCTTCTCTCCCTCTTCTCTACTTCTCTCCTCTCTCCTTTTTCCCTCTCTTCTCTCCCTCTTCTCTCCGTCTTCTCTACTTCTCTCCTCTCTCCTTTTTCCCTCTCTTCTCCCCTCTCTCCTTTTCCATCTCTTCTCTCCCTCTTCTCACCTTCTCTCTCTCTCTCTCTATCTCCTTTTCCCTCTCTTCTCTCCTTCTCGCTCACCTTCTCTCTCTCTCCTTTTCCCCTCTCTTCTCTCCTTTCTCCTTTTTCCATCTCTTCTCCCCTCCTCTCTCCTACTCTCTCACCTTCTCTCTCTCTCCTTTTCCCCTCTCTTCTCTCCATCTTCTCTACTTCTCTCTCACCTTCTCTCTCTCTCTCTCTCTCCTTTTCTCCTCTTTCTCTCCCACTTCTGTACTTCTCTCTCTCCTTCTCTCTCTCTCTCTCTCTCATTTTATCCCTCTTTCTCTCCCTCTTTTGTACTTCTCTCTCTCCTCTCTTTCTCTCCTTTTCTCCTTCTTTCTCTCCCTCTTTTGTACTTCTCTCTCTCTCTCCTTTTTCTCTCTTTCTCTCCCTATTTTGTACTTCTCTCTCTTCTTTTCTTCCTCTTTCTCTTCCTCATATCTCCTTCTCTCTCTCCTTTTCTCCCTCATTCTCTCCCTCTTCTGGACTTCTCTATCTCCTTCTCTCCTTCCTCTCTCTTTCTCTACATCTTTTTCTCTCTCTTTTTCTCTGCCTGTCAACTCTTCTTCTCTCCTTCCTCTCCCTCTCTCTGCCTCTTGTTAGATTAATTTCTTAATCTATGGACAATTATATATATGTATGTATATAATTGCATATTGTTAAGCTATCAGTTATAAATCCCAATTTATGTATGATTCACTTAATGACGTGATTAGGACATTTATAACAATAGGTGTGGTAATTAATTGTGTAGAGGCTAAGCCTGTCTTAATTATAATGATCGGATTAATTAAGATATGCTTAAGAGGCTTAAGTATCTCCTCTTCCTATAAATAGGGGCCAGGTCCTTGGGTCATAAGACAATTGACTTTTCTCTTGAGCATCCCATTACTCAGAGAGACTTCAGAAGTCATCCGGTATTGATCCAAAAGGCCTCCCCTCAAGCTTGCTCGATTCAACAAGAGAAGACGCGATGGATCGAGGTATGTTTTACATTGATTTACATTCACATACGACCTTCATCATCCTTGAGAATCGATGCAAGCCTCCTGCGGATCTAACACCTCTCTCTTGATCTCTTTCTCTTCCTCTCTCTCTGTCTTCTCTTTCACTTTCTCCGCCTGTCTCTCTCTCTCTCTCTCTTCTCTACCTCTCTCTCTGACTGTCTCTATGTCTTTCTCTCCCTCTCTCTTTCTCATCCTCACTCTCTCTCTCTCTCTATCTTCCCCTCTCTGTTTTCTCTCTCTCTCTGCCTCTTTCTCTTCCTCTCTCTACCTCTCTCTCCCTATCTCTCTCTTTATCTTCCCCACTCTGTCTTACCTCTCTTTCTCTTTCTCTGCCTCTCTCTCTTCCTCTCTCTATCTCTTTCTCTTCCTCTCTGCCTCTTTCGCTCCCTCTCTCTCTTTCTCTCTTCCTCTTTCTCTGTCGCTCTCTCTACTTTTCTCTCTCTTCCTCTCCCTCTTATCTCTTTCTCCTACTCTTCCTCTCTCTGCCTCTTTCGCTCCCTCTCTCTCTTTCTCTCTTCCTCTTTCTCTGTCGCTCTCTCTACTTTTCTCTCTCTTTCTCCTACTCTTCCTCTCTCTGCCTCTTTCTCTCCCTCTCTCTCTTTTTCTTCGTCTCTCTCTCTTTCTGCCTCTCCGTCTCTTCTCTTCTGTTCGTCTCTCTTCTCTCTCTTTCTCTGCCTCTCCTCTCCTCTTCTCTTTGACTCTCTTCTTCCCTCTCTCTCCTTCTCTCCTCTCTCCGTTTCTCTCTCTTCCTCTCTCCTTCTATCTCTCTTCGTCTCTCCTTCTATCTCTCTTTCTCTCTCCTTCTCTCTCTCTCTCTAACTCCCTCTATCCATCTCTCCACTTTTGAGCATCTTTTCCTCTCTCTCTAGTTCACAGCAATTTCTCGTTCTGTCGTTTACTCTTTGTCTTCCATTCATTTCCTCTCTCTCTAGTTCACTGCAATTTCTTGGTGTTTCATCTCTTTATCTCTCTTTCTACGTCTGTATCTCCTTCGTTCTGGCTCTGAGCCTTACGATCTCTTCATCTCTCTTTCTACCTCAATAATTATCTCTCTACCCATCCATCTCTCCCCAGTCTCGTCTCTCTCTTCCAACCTCTCTATCTCCATCCGCCCAGCTCATCTCATAACTTAATATCTCTCTTTCTAATCTTTCTCTATCTCTCTCTCCCTAAACTCATCCGTTTCCTTCATTTATCTCTCTAGCTTCTAGATCTCCTCCAATATCTCTCAGTCCCTATCCAACCAGCTCATCTAATGTAAGTTTATCTTCCCCATAATCTCTCTTTCTAACTCTCTGTTACTCTCCATCATTGAATCTCTCTCTAAACTCGTCAGTTTTATTCATCTCTTTTTCTAGTTCTAAATCTATAATTCCACCATCCTCTAATTCATCCCATATCATTGTATCTTTCCCTCTTTCTCTCTCTTGTTCGTTTTCTATCTAAATTCATCTGTTTTCTTCATCTCTCTTTCTAGTTCTGAATCAATCTTTCCTCCTATCTCTCTCTATCTCTAACCCTGTTTCTTCCCATATCTTAGTATCTTTCCCTCTCTCTCTTTCTAGTTATAAATCCATCTTTCCTCTCATCTCTCTCTATCTCTATCCCCTGACTCATCCCATATCTTTGTATCTCTCCCTCTTTCTCTCTCTTGTTCATTTTCTCTCTAAATTCATCCGTTTTCTTCATCTCTCTTTCTAGTTCTGAATCTTCCTCTCCTATCTCTCTCTATCTCTATCCCGAGATTCATCCCATATCTTTGTATCTTTCTCTCTCTGTCTCTCTAAATTCATCCGTTTTCTCTCTCTCTTTCTAATTCTGAATCTATCTTTCCTCCTATCTCTCCCCATCTCTAACCCTGACTCATCCCATATCTTTTATCTTTCCTTCTCTCTCTCTAAATTCATTTGTTTTATTCATCTATCTTTCCTCCAATCTCTCTCTATCCATCCCCAGATTCATCCCATATCTTTGTATTTTTCCCTCAATCTCTCTCTCTCTCTCTCTCTTTCTAGTTCTGAATCTATCTTTCCTCCAACCCCCCTACATCTCTATCTTCTCATCTTTCCCTGCATCTCTCTCTCTAAACCAAACTCTCTCTCTCTCTCTCTCTAAAACCCCAACTCCGGTCCCACCTTTCTCTCTCTAGCCCAAAATCCACGTGTCCTCCAAACCCCCGACCCCCAAAAATAACCCAAAAAAAAAAAATCCACCGTCACGTGATAAACATTCGTCTTCTTCCAGGCCCCCTAAATTAAGAACATGGCCAATTAAAACCCGCCACGTGTCCATGACAAAGCATGACGTCACCCGATTCGTCTCCTTTCTCCCCCGTCGAGAGAAGAGAAGAAGACAAGGGCAGAAAGCGGAGCTCCTGATCGAATCCATGGCGATGCTAAGGCGGCGGAGAGGCGGCGCTCCTCCGGATTCCGGCGAAGCTCCGCTCAACGGCGCGGCGGAGGAGGAGAAGAAGAAGGAGAAGGAGAAGAAGAAGGAGGGGAATTGGTCGTGCGTGGACAGTTGTTGTTGGTTTGTGGGGTGCGTTTGCTCGTTGTGGTGGTTTTTGCTCTTCTTGTACAACGCGATGCCGGCGTCGTTCCCGCAGTACGTGACGGAGGCGATCACGGGGCCGCTGGCGGATCCGCCGGGGTTGAAATTGAAGAAGGAAGGGCTGAGGGCGAAGCATCCCGTCGTGTTCGTGCCGGGGATCGTCACGGGGGGATTGGAGCTCTGGGAGGGCCATCAGTGCGCGGATGGTCTCTTCCGGAAGCGCCTCTGGGGAGGAACGTTTGGGGAAGTTTACAAGAGGTTTGTGCCTTCTCGGTTGGATTTTCTGGGAATTTTTTCGAGTAATTTTGCGTCTGGATATCATGTTTTTTCTTCTTCTGCTGCTGCTGCTGCGTTGAGAAGTTTGGAATTTGATCTTTTCAAGAGTTTATGGGTCTTACATTTAGCTGGTCGCCGTAAGTTGGATTTTCTGGGAAGTTGTTTGAGTAATTTTGTGCGTAGATATCATTTTTCTTCTTCTTCTTCTTCTTCTGCGTTGAGAAGTTTGGAATTTGCTCTTTCTTGAGTTTATGGGTGTTACATTTAGCTGTTGGCAGAAGTCTATGAGAGGTTTGTGTCTTCCCGGTTGGAATTTCTGGGAATTTATTTGAGTAATTTTTCGTCTGGATATCGTTTTTTTTCTTCGCAAGTTTGTGTTATTTCTTTTTTTTTATTCTTCTTCTGCGTTCAGAAGTTTGGAATGTGCTCTTTCTTGAGTTTATGGGTCTTACATTTAGCTGTTGCCAGAAGTTTATAAGAGGTTTGTGTTTTCCCGGATGGAATTTCTGGGAAGTTTTGCCGTCTAGATATCATTTTTTTCTTCTCTTTTTTTATTTCTTTTTTTTTTTTTTAATTTTTCTTCTGCGTTGAGAAGTTTGAAATTCACTCTTTCTTGAGTTAATGGGTCTTACATTTAGCTGTTCGTCGGAAGTTTGTAAAAGGTTTGTGTCTTCTCGGTTTTATTTTCTGTGAATTTTATTTGAGTAATTTTGCGTCTAGATATCGTTCTTTTTCTTTGCATGTTTGTGTTATTTCCTTTTTTAATTCTTCTTCTGCTTTCAGAAGTTTGAAATTTGCTCTTTCTTAAGTTTATGGGCCTAAAATTTAGCTGTCACGAGAAGTTTAAATTTGTTCTTTCTCATGTTTCTGGTCACATCGAGGTATTGCGTTTTATTCTGCTATCATGAGAAGTTTGAATTGACTCTTTTGAAGCTTTAAGGCTACGTCAAGTACTTATTTTTTCTTTTGTTGTCATCAGAAGTTTGAAATTTTGTTTTCTGATTTTACTCTTACAGTGAGCTATTTTTTTTTCTTCTACTATTATCATAAATTTGAACTGGGTCTTTCTTAACTCTCTGGGTACTTCGACCTTTTAATTATTCTTATTCTATCATCAGAATTTTGGACTAATTCTTTCTTAACTTTCTTGTTGCTTCTAGTAGTCATTTTTCTCTGCTATCATCAGAAATTTGAAGTTGTTCTTTCGTAACTTTATTGTTACATCGATTTATAGTTTTTCTTTCTAATTTTATGGTTACGTCGAGCTATAATTTTTTCCTTCTAATTTTATGGTTTCATTGAGCTACTATTTTTCCTTGTGCTATCATCAGAAGTTTGAATTAATTGTTTCTTATTTTTCTTTTTACATCGAGATTCTTTTCTTATTCTGACACCAGAATTTTTGCCTATTTTTTTAATTTTCCTGCTTTATCTTGCTATCATTTTTTCTTTTGCTGTCATCAGAAGTTTGGATTAGTTTATTTCTTGATTTAATGGTTGCATCGTGCTATTATTTTTTCTCCTGCTATCATCAGAAGTTTGAATTGGTTATTTCTTAACTTTCTGGTCATATTTAATTCAAAAAAAAAACTTTCTGCTCATATTGAGCCAGTATGTTTTCTGTGATTGTCAGAAATATGAATTAGTGATTTCTTAATTAACTGGTTGGCTAAAAATCTGTAGGCCTTTGTGCTGGATCGAACATATGTCCCTGGACAATGAAACCGGCTTAGATCCTTCTGGCATAAGAATCAGACCAGTTACTGGTCTTGTGGCTGCTGACTACTTTGCTCCTGGGTACTTCGTTTGGGCGGTTTTAATTGCTAATTTAGCTCGTATCGGCTATGAGGAGAAGACCATGTACATGGCAGCATATGACTGGAGACTATCCTTCCAGAACACTGAGGTATCATCACATAGAATTGCTTCAATCATATTGATCTATTTTTTTAAAGGTAATAAAGAGGTACAAGATTTCAGTTCACGAATAATCCAATTTCCATATTTTTCTTTCTAGTTTTTACCCATCTCCTTATGTTATTTTCTTATAGTTGGGAAGAATATTCTGGGGAGTAATGATCTTATATATATATATTAATGTGTCATTGTTGGTTACTTTTTATATTTTGTCTATCTTTTTTATTTAAAATGTGAAAGATTTTCTATTTTGGAAGAGTTTTAATTTATTTTTGTTATCTTAGATTATTTAAATTTACTGTCAACGGGTCTGATGGAATAGGTCAGAGATCAAACTCTGAGCAGGATCAAGAGTAACATTGAGCTGATGGTGGAGACAAATGGGGGGAAGAAGGTGGTGGTGATTCCTCATTCAATGGGCGTTTTGTATTTTCTACATTTTATGAAGTGGGTTGAAGCGCCGCCCCCGATGGGTGGAGGGGGCGGCACAGACTGGTGCTCCAAGCACATAAAAGCTGTGATGAACATTGGCGGGCCGTTCTTGGGTGTCCCAAAAGCAGTTGCTGGTCTGTTCTCAGCTGAGGCAAAGGATGTTGCTTTTGCAAGGTACTCTTTTTTATTTGTTTGCAGGCTTAGTGTTTAACTTTTTTGAGTTTTTTTTTTCTGGAGTTCACTTCCATTTTAGGAGACTGATAGGGACCTCGGCGGGGTTTTCATTTTAGGAGACGTAATGCATTTTTACAATGTATTATGGGGTATTTTTTTGAACTTTTGGGTTTAGTTTCTTTCCTTAAGGAGTGGAAATGTATTTGTGCACGAAAATGCATTTTGATATTATCATTGCCTTGTCAACAATCTTGATTTACTATTTTCAATGGGGAAATAGTATTTAGGTGATTCTGTTGTATTTTTCCTGAACGAAAAGAAACTGATTTATGGTGTATTTATTATTGAGGCCTCCTACGTGTGTAGGTAGGGAAATTAATATATTTGATTCCTGCAATGTCAAATTCCGAGGTGATCATACTGAATAAAATGTCCGATTCTCCATTATGTTTAGTTTTTAGATGTATAAAAATAACAACCTTAAAAATCTATTTTTACAAGTGCATTGATACATTCCATTAGTATATATGTTATTCTTTTATGTGCAAGGTGAATTAGTGTGAATCCGTCTCTGTATCAAGAACATGAAGGATTAAAAATATTGAAATAATCGTTGGAGAGGTTCTTAATTTCTTAATTTAACTTGACCGCTTTACTACAAAATATTTCATTCTTCAAGATATTAATGATTTTATTTTGTATCTAAAGATTAGTATTTTTGCTAAATTTTGTGGTGTTGCAGGACAATTGCTCCTGGCGTCCTAGATTCCGACCTGCTTGGCCTTCAAACCCTACAGCACGTGATGAGGATGACTCGCACTTGGGATTCGACAATGTCCATGATTCCCAAAGGGGGGGACACCATCTGGGGTGGATTGGATTGGGCCCCTGAGGATGGATATGAATGCTGCTTTAAAAAGAATAAGCAGAATGACTCTCATGTCTCCGATGATGCCAGCCCAGGGAAAGTGAACCCTGTATCAGTTCGTTCCAATTATGGGAGGGTTGTATCTTTTGGGAAAGATCTTTCGCTCGCTCCTTCATCCACCATTGATCGCATTGAATTTCGGGTAACATTTAGAACCTATTTACTTCTAAATTTCATCTCATGGAAGGACAACTTTGTCCTATTTTTCATTTTGATGTTGTCGTTGATTTTCAGCTGAGTTGGTAATCCTTTTCTTTTTTGAAACTCCATTCCCATGGGTCGTAGGTGTCGGCCATGATGTCTGACAGAATGTCAATTGATCATGATCAAATTAATCTGATCTGCTTTTATCTTTCAGATCGACCAGTTGATCTGGTTGATCTTATTAAAAATCCAATTGCTCAGCAAACCCCTTTAAGGGTTAGGGTCCGGCCACCAGATCTGAATTAATTGAAAGATTAAATTCATCAGTCCTGATTATGATCAGATCAATCCGATCTGATCAATCAGGTCTGCCAGATCAAGATGGGAGCAACTATCCTGCTGATCCAATTAATCACTGACCCCACATTGGGAAGATTGCATTCAATCAGTCTTATCTGATCGAATAGTCATTTGATCCAATCGATCTGATTGATCACTGAATCCTCATGGGAAGATTATATAGGTTCCCTATCCTCATCGTCCCCCTTTAAGAATATCTGGACAGAATTCCATGACTTTTATAATATCTGTACACTAGCCTCACATTTTTTTATTAGACGATGATTTTATTTATGAGGTACTACGGATGAACAAGTGCAAATTCTGCAAGAAACTGTCTTCGTTAACAAATCACTAAGGAGACCTTTTTTGCAGGGTGCTGTGAAGGGTAATGCTAATCTTGCTGTAGTAAATGCCACGTGTGATATCTGGACAGAATACCATGAGATGGGATGGGGAGGGGTTAAAGCAGTGGCAGATTACAAAGTCTACACTGCGAGCTCCATCTTGGATCTTCTTCATTTTGTGGCCCCAAAAATGATGCAGCGTGGGGACGCCCATTTTTCATATGGAATCGCTGATGATCTTACAGACCCAAAGTATCAGCACTACAAGTACTGGTCCAATCCTCTGGAGACCACGTAAGTTTCTTTTCTTGGATCTTGAATTCTAATTCGCTTCAATTCATTGCCGATTTAATTATTATGAGTTAACGGAGATTTTGTACTATATGACCATGGATCCCCCTAAGGGGTATATGCTACATTTTAACAGTACAGGGGTACTGCAGTATTTTGCCTTTGGGGTTTTCTTCCCTTTAAAGATCTTGCAGCTCCCTCCAAAGCGGTATTTCTTATGTTTTGGATTATAACGCAAATATCTTTGTAGCTCCTTCTGGGGCAGGCTCTATTTATTCTTAGAAATTTCCTAGTTTTGGGAAAATCCTCTGGGGATTACGATAATTATCCGCGATCAGGATCTATATAATCTTCAAACTTTCTTATTTTCTGGGCCATCGTCTGGGGACTACGATGATTATCCACTTAATCTTAGTATTGATGTTTTCAAGTTCTTATTTTTTGTCTAATTTTAGTATTGATGTTTTCCTTCTGGGATGTGTTCTTCAGCCTGCCAAACGCCCCAGAAATGGAGATATACACCATGTACGGAGTGGGGATCCCCACTGAGAGATCCTACGTGTACAAGATCTCATCATCGCTGGAGTGCAACATCCCTTTCCAGATTGACACGTCAGCGGAGGGTGGGCCCGGGCAGGAGTGTCTTCAGAGCGGGGTATTCTCGGTCAATGGGGATGAGACTGTGCCAGTTCTAAGCGCCGGGTTTATGTGTGCCAAGGGCTGGCGGGGGAAGACCCGGTTCAACCCGGCTGGGCTGAAGACTTACATTAGAGAGTACGACCACGCACCGCCAGGCAATCTTCTAGAAGGGCGTGGGACCCAGAGTGGGGCCCATGTTGACATCATGGGCAACTTTGCATTGATCGAAGACATCATCAGGGTGGCGGCGGGGGCCACCGGTGAGGATCTCGGTGGTGACCAGGTTTACTCTGGCATATTCAAGTGGGCCAAGAAGATCCCTCTTCGTCTATGAATCCCCAGGGTAAGTTAGTTTCTTCCTCTAGCTTTTGCCCTTTTTTTGCCTAGTTTTAATCTATAGGATACCCTCTTCCCTCCTCTCTCTCTCTCTCTCTCTCTTCATGGTTATCTGTTTTGAGCCTTTTGCTTACTTGCTCTCCATCTGTCCCTCTCAATGTTATTTCTCTCCCTAAAACTACTCTCATTTTCTAAGAATTTCCAGGGTCAGTTACTTTTTCCTCAAGTTTTCTCTCTCCCTCTCTCTATCTATCTATTTGACCATGTTTTTTTTTACTGTTGATGCCGCCTTCTCTCTCTCTCTCTATCTTCTGGGTGATCGTTTTTCTTCCTTTTGGCTTGCCGGCTCTGTTCTGTATTTCCTTCTGTCTCTCTCAATGTTATTTCTTTCTCTAAAATCTCTCATCATCTATGAATCCGGGCGGTCAGTTTATCTTTCTAATTTTCTCTCTTCCTCTTGCTCTTTGACCATAATTATCTGTTGATGCCCTCTTCTCTCTCTTTCTCTTTGTATATGTATATACATATATCTTCTTGATGATCTGTTTTGGGACTTTTGGCTTACCAGCTCTGGGCTATATTTCTCTCTCTCTTGATGTTATTTGTCACTATAAAACCTCTCTTCATCTAGATCCCAGGGGCAAGTTAGTCTCTCTCTCTCTCTCTGCTCATCCCATCTGCTCTGGGCGGCAGCCGCTTTCCATTTCCAGATTACTCTTCCTCTCTCATCCCTCTTTCTTGTTATTCCCACTTTCTCTCTCTAAGCTGATTTGCATCCATGTAAGGAGTCTTGCTTCTCTGCAGGGAGTCCAAGCTCGGCCTTGAAGGGAATTGGGACCTTTTTATGTGCTTCAGCTGCACATAATGATTATTTAAACGACCCTCTTCTCCTCTCTTATTATTTATGTACCCCCATCAATCTGGGTAATTAAAATGATTCGATTAAGCCTCATAATTTAATCTGTCTTTCAGTTTTTGCGATGACCCCGGCCGTTGAGTAAAATTTGACATTTTTAGAGTTGGGAGTGTCTGGGGCGACGCATGGAAATTCAAGTTGGGCCTGGTCCAGAAACTTTTTTAAAATGATTAAATATTTTCCCTGATATTTGCCATATCCTGTTTACTATGAAGCCACTCTTAAATCTGTTCTGACATCTAAACTTGGTTTACGGGACTTCTAAGAAAGATGGGTAGTATGAAATGCTCATTATCAACTGACTCCCAAATTCTATCACTCCCGTGTTTACAATCAAAGTGTATTATTTCAGAACTGTCTTTGAGAACATTTATGGCAAATCCATAAGAACTCTACCAACCTCAAAAGAAGAAATCCAAGTCAAAAGGATGACTTGATAACCTGTAAGAATTTAAGCAAGAGAGTGTTTCAGTGTTATCATATTGAAGATGATAATTGTTATCTCTTATATCTGGCCAATGCCATTCTGCCCAGTGGTTCTTTATCGACTACTTTAGAACGGCTCAGGAGTTCATTGATAGCTACTTTGCCAGGTTCTAGGGGGTTCCCTAATTTTTGTCAATCAAGTTGCTTTCTGACATTTACTCGTCCAGTCTTCTTCATGAGCTTGTACATTCGAAGTCACACATATAACCAACTCTATTATTGTAGAAATAAGGAAACAAGCAACAATTTAACACCAGATGTCAGGAGGTGTGGAAAGAGTTTATGTGAGAAGCACACAAACCATTAAAAGTTACGATTTGTCCTGAAGGTTTCCACAGAAAGGTACCTTGGTTCTGGAAAATGGATCACAATTACTAGAGCTTGGGAGCACACTCATGGCATGAACACAATACAGAGAATTAACATATTTTTGTTATTGTTATTAGGTTCTTAGGCTTAACTTGGTTACTATCAAATTTGTTGATGTTGCACCCACAAAGTAGGGAACGTGCCAAACATGGGAAACTACCAAGGCATGAGTTAGGAACAGAAACAAAAAGAAGGGGGAATCACTTAAATGGAGTAATCAGTTGTGATTTTTCCTCTGTTCGCCATAGTGAAAGGAGATCAAAAAACACCAAATTTGATGACTTCTTAAGGGAAAGATGAAGTAAGAGCATGTTATAGAAGATATTGCAACATATGTGGGGGAGGTTTCAAGTGATTGCAAATGAAGAAACTAAAAGTGCAATGGAAGGGGTAAGAAAGGGTTTAGCTAATTGAGAAATTGGCTCTTGTGGAATTTGTCTACCAAGAAATAACATCAACATGTTGATATTGTCTACCAAGAAATAGTTGTGGAATTTTTTTCCTTCGCTGAGACAAAAGAGCGAAGTAAAGTCATGAGTTTTGAGCAGGGGTGAGGGTGCTTAGGAGCAAGGTTATGAAGTCATTTAAGATGAAGATGAAGATTTACCAACGATGAATCGTCATTGTAAATGAAAAAATTTAGGAGAATAAGGTGCACATTGTGAATGCTAGAAACATTCTACATGTTGATTTTATTTTTCACATGAGCATTCAAATCACAATGTGTGACTGAAGAACAATACCAAATGTTCAACATCTGAAAGAATGTCACTGAGAGAGGGCAAGGACTCATTTGCATGTGGCTAAAGGAAGTAGGGCTCCTATTGAACCGAGAAGTCTTCCTTCGAGTGAACATTCTAAGCCAACAGATGTATAACTTATCTTGTAGGCATAGTGAACTTATATTATAGTTGCGAGCATGAAAAAAAAAGTTAGAATCAGGTTGATTCATTTCCTTGTTGGTCTTAAAAGTTTCATTTACTTGAAGAATGTAAACCGTTAAAATTAGAATGAACTGCTTCTTCAACTTGAGACACATCTAATTGGAAGGAAAAGGTTGACTCTCTGTTCGGCTTACTCGTATCCCGCACGCCTAGAAGATCTATGATCTCAAGAAACTTCCTCTGTGTGTTGATTATTAGACAGAGTCTATTTATTACCTAGTGGTTGCCATGAAAGAATATCTTCCAGGTATAATCAGATTAAAAGAAGATGATTCCTTGACCATGTGGAACACAGATGAACATCATGTCATTCCTACAAGTGATCCAACTGTAAGAAGTTCTATATGAGGACTTCAAGATAAAATGTAGAATGTTTATTTCCATTCCTTGTGAGCCACTTGTTTCCCTGAAACAAGATATCAAAGTTATTTCATCATTTTCCCCAATAAGTTAATGACCTTAAACCATTGGGATAATTCAGATAAAGTTGAGTACATTTGGTAAAGCTGCTAGGGTCATTGCTCTAGATGTTGTTTCCACGGTGTGAAACAAGTTGGTTCGATAGTTAGAGAATTCTGCAAAACGCAAGTACTCCATTTCCATCATACCATATGGAAATATAAAAAATAATAGGAGAAGACATGAGCAGAAGAATTGTGTGAAATAAGTAAACTTATCCAGTTGAGCATTGTTGATTCACCAAGAAAGGTTCCCTCTAGACATGGAACTAAGTTTACATGTATAAGTCGTGAAGAACTAAAAATATTGGTTGGTTGTTGATAAATGGAAATCATGGATAAACTTATATAAACTTGTCAAATGAAGAAACCTACAAAGATTGCTATCCATATCCCTCCCCTTTTGCGATAAAGTGTGTGGACACGGGTGTGACGATGATTTCCTCCAAAGACAGTATGTTAGTCTTGTGTTGGGGCTTTGGACCTGGATGATTTTGTATTGTCCTTATGTTCGCTCAAAAGAAGGATATTACAAACTTTTTTTATTCCAGGAGAAAAATATCCCGTTTGAAAGCAGTATATGGTGGACGATGATAAAATGAGAAAGAGATACATTATTTTTTGTCTTATCCCTTTTATGACTTTTTATTTAGAAATTTTCATTAAAAAATATGTGCTCTACTCTTTGTGACTACATTATGTATGATGTGCCCATATTGGGCTCTACGATTCATACAATTGGGCTTATTTTGTTCTGGGCTAGACCAAGTATGAAATATTAATTGAAAACTTAAATAAAATTAATAAATTCTCAAACATAATATATATAGCTCCCAATAGATTAGATTATGTTATAAGTTATTTTAAAACTATTTCTTTTTGTGTGTTAGATATTGAAAAAATATCAGGATGCAAATATCAGGATGGATAATGATGTCAGATATTGGTATTGTTCCAAATGATATCCAATATTGTTATCTGGTATCTAGATATCGGTATAGACTAGGGAAGAATAAACATAATCCATCCTGTCATTTGTCACTGTGATGGAACCGTGACATATCTGTGACAAATGATGTTACAAAATACCCATGACAGTTTAAGTGATGGTTACTGAGCATCTCGAATAGGTGACGTGACAGTACAGCCGTCATGGATGACGTTGGTGGCAGAAATTTAAATGATGAAAAAGGGGGAAATAAAATCATTTAATTTTTAAAACAAACGAAGAGATATGGTGGTAAAATAAAAAATTAAAATTATTGAAATATTTATAAATATGTCATGTTATAATATGTATATATTTCGTAAAGGAGGGCTAGAGAGGGAGTTTAAAAGAGAAGGGGTGCTTGAGAGAGAGAGGGAGTCCAAAAGACAGAGGGTATATGAGAGTACGAGAGGGAGAGGGACACCGAGACAAAGAGTGAGTAAGAGGGACAGAGGGGAACATTGAGAGAGAATTGAAATAATCAGAATGTAATTGTGGTTATATACTTTCATTCCCTGTGACGGGGATGCTGTCTAGTGGCGGAATAAGGACGAGATGAGCAGTCAAGTGATGGGTGACAAAAATGTGGCAACTTTTGTCAAAATCTAGAGACACATGACAGGACGAGGGATGTGACACAATTTACATCATGTCCTTGTCTGTCACCACCCTTCATCTGACCCCTAATGTCCTAGCCATCATGTCTAGGATGGATCATTCACTAAGATCTATGGATATCATATTAGCCCATTTTTGAGATCCAATTCAACCTCCATCCTGATATTTTCATCCAATATGGGGCTTGGACTGGAAAAAACTAACATGAACTAGGCAGTGGAAGAGATATAATCATGTCTATGATGAAAGGGTTGTTGATGCCCAAAGTCATTGTTCTCTGTAACTTGAGTTACAAAAGACTCTAAAATACCTTTGTGATTGGAGAAACTTGAGGTGGAAGCACAAGTCAACTATGCCCAATTTTGAAAAAGAATCTATTACTTCTGTACTTTCAAATCCCTAATAACACCAAATCAAACTCACATAGTCTGAGACCATTGGATGGATTACACTGGATGCCATCTTGAGAATGTCCATATGTTTAGTGGTTGTTGACTAAAGTAACCTTTGATATGGTAGTTTCTTAATCCATCAAACAAACTCCAAACCATTCCACAATGGATGGAGGATTTCAACATTTTTGTGAAGCATGCCATAATCAGTATTCACACTGTTCTTGTCATTTTTTGGCACACATATGAAGTAGAAAGACTTTTATCTTGGAGAAAATAATGGATAATATGTGGCCGTCAAGCCAATTACATCATCATGTATTTTTTTAAGTTCATTGAATGTAATGTCTGTTATTATTTTGTGTGATATTTATAATGATTATATCATAATGGAGTAATCACTAATATGTAAACATGTATTCTAAATGCTCCTATCTGATGGATAGTCGAGATGGACATCGAGTTATACGAATAGAGTAGCATAATTTAATCCTACTTATATGATAAATGTGATTGATCTTATGGTCATTAGTGTGGAGACGTTAAGGAAAGGTAGTGGTTGCTCTTTGGTGAAAGAGTTCACTTAATTGATCCGCATGAATCCTTGAATGGCATTATACTTAAATGTAAATTAGGTTGATGATGGAAATAAATGTGGTCGACAAGCCAATCACACATTCCATATCATGTTCCATTTTAATTAATAGAATTAAAATGGAACTTATTCATTATAGTGCACATGTGATGCTTACGATGAAGTTGATGAATACATGATTACACTTAGTGAATTATGTCTTCAAGCTCGTGTTCTAAAAATTACTATTTGAAGAACTCTCAAGAAGGACATTGAAGTATCCAGATATAAGAGCACTATCTTACCTCACTCATATGATGAGTGTGGTTGGTCCCGTAGCCATTACTATGGAGGGATAGATAGTGGGTGCTCATTAGTGAAAAGAATTCACTGAATTATACAAATTTCTGAATGGTATTATACCGAATTGTCAATTAGGTTGATTCATGTCACAGTTGTGTAAGTGATCCTTAGACTTGAGACACCAAAGATGTATTGTGGATGTATACTTGTACTTTGACTATGACCAACAAATTTCTAATCATGGGATTGAGTGGTCAAGATGGGATCGTCCACCCTCAGTATAAGCGGTGACAAGTCAAGGAAGATGATGCAATGAAGTCCTTGACCAAGGCAGTGAAATATCGGAGAAGAATTCTTTGATGATTTTTGAATGCATTAGTACTGAATTAAAAGAACGATTAGAGTTTTACAGTTGACCATACCCCAAGTCATCTTAGGAGCATCAAGTGGATGGTGTATAATACATATATGATAACCGATGATGAACAAACTCCATGAGTGAGTCATTATACACTCATTTGTATCTTCTAGAGCATGAGGTGTAGCTTGGCACCTCTCGAGTTGGAGACTCAACCCATCGATTAAGTTAAATTGATCTGACATTAATTAATCTAAATGAAGAAATATAATTAATTAATTTTGAAGGCCCATAAAGGTTATTGGGCCGTTCAAATCTTTAACCAGGTTGATACATGGGCCTAGAGGGTCACACGCGAATAGTCTTTTGGATGTCAGAAGATATACTTGCATTTTGGGGGGTTTTATAAAAAATACACACTTAATATAAATAGGAGAAGGCCTTGAACAAAATTCACCCAGGCTAGAACTATTCAGGGGCCTTCCCCTTCTTCTCCCTTCTCTCCATGGTTCCTCTCCATTCCCAATGAGATCCATGTTGGGTTCTAGAGGCCTTGACATGGATGAACAAAACAAAACGATATGCAGCGGAAGACTTTTCCGAATTGAATGGCATCAACAAAAACCATTGAAACGAGTACCTTTGCATGGATTGCATCCATGATTTCTTGGATCCTGGAGTGAGACGAGTCGAGGTGCTCATGTGTGCAGCCTCTAGACCTATCCACGCGATCCTCGGCTTGCTGGATCTCCTCCTGTTCATTTGACAAGCCCGGTTCTTTCTCCGTCGGCGTCGTTATGTCGTCCCGATCACATTAGGGAGGGAGAGGGGGTGTTGGGAGAAGGGAGAAGAAGGGGAAAGGCCCCTGAACAATTCTAGCCTGGGTGAATTTTGTTCAGGACCTTCCCCTATTTATACTAAGTGGGTATTTTTCATAAAAACCCCCAAAACTTAAGTATATCTTCCGACGTCTAAAAGGCCATTTGCGTGTGACCCTCTAAGCCCATGTATCAGTCTAGTTAACGACTCCAGTGGCCTAGTAACCTTTATTGGCCCTCCAAATTAATTAACTATATCATCATATAGATTAATAAATGTCGGATCGATTTAACCTAATCGATAGGTCGAGACTCCTCGTGTCCTAGAAGATGCAAAAGAAGTGTGTATCGACTCACTCATGGAACCTGTTCGTCATCGGTTACCGTGTATGTATAATCCCTCATCCACTTGACGCTCCTTAGATGACTGGTCGAGTGTATGTATGGTCAAGTGTCAAATTTTAATCGATCATCCGAGTTAGTACTGATGCATTCCAAAATCATCGGAGAACTCTTCTCCGATATTTCACTGCCTTGGCCAATGACTTCATCACATCATCTCCTTGAGCTGTCGCCTCTTATACTGAGGATGGAGGATCCCATATTGACCACTCAATCGTCTTTGTGAACTTCTTGATGTACCCGAACTAAGACCATTTAGAATCCCATGATTAGAGACTCGTTGGCCATCTCCAAAGTACAACCCTCCATCCACAAGACATTTTCGGTGTCTTAGGTCTAAGGACTACTTACACAATCATGACGTGAATCAGCCTGATTGACAGATTTATATAATACCATTCTGGGATTTGTACGGATCAATTCAGTGAACTCTTTCTACTAAAGAGCACCCACTATCTATCCTTACTATCGCCACACTAATGGCTATGGGACCGACCATACTCATCATATGAGTGAGGCTAGATAGTGCTATTCTATCCGGATACTTCCATGTCCTTCGCGCGTATCCTTTAAATAGGAATATTTAGAACACATGCTTAAAGACTAGTGATCTCCGTATTACGATCTCATCATAATTCACTAAGTCCAATAATGTATTCATGGACTTCATTATACACATCACACATGCACTATAATGAATATGTTCTATTAATGAACATGGAATGAGATGTGGAATGTGTGATTGGCTTGGCGGCCACATATATTTTCATTAATCCCGACGACAGAGGTTGAACATAGCTAGTCAATGTTAGGGAGGAGATTCGATGTGCCAAGGATTGCATGGATACTTCTAGAGGTTACACGCATGAGCAGATTCACGTGACTCGTTCAAGGATCGAAGGAATCATGGATGAGATATGTACTTAGGTTATTCGTTTGAATGATTCTGTTGATGCTGTTACGATTTGTTAAAGTCTTCCGTTATAAATTGTTTTGAGTTATTGATCCATATCAAGGCCTCCAGAACACAAAAATTGATTCATGTCATAGTTGTATAAGTGATATATTGACCTAAGACACCAATGATATCTTGTGGATGGAAAACTATGTTTTGACTATAGCTTATGGGTCCCTAACAAAGGGATTCAAATAAGTCTTAGCTCGGATGTAGTAATAACTACACGGAGGGGAATGAGTGGTCTAAAGTGAATCATCTGCCCTTGGTATAAGAGAAGATTGACTCATGGAAGACAATGTAGATAAATTCTTGGCGAGGGTAGCGAGGATAGTGGATAAGTTGTTCTCCAATGATCCATATTACACATCGGTCCTAACCAAATGATAGATTAATGTCTTATGATTAACCATACCTTAATTTTTTCGGTAGTCTTGCATGAATGTAGTATTATACATGTATGGTAATATATCGCACACATGGTTCCATAAGAGAGTTCAAAGACTACTCTATATCTTCTAGAGCACAAGGTGTAGCTTGGCACTGATTAGGTTAGAAACTTAACCTATCGATTGGGTTAAATCAATCGCTGATTCATTAATTCTGTATATGATATAGCTAATTAATAAGGTTGGTCAATAAATATTAGTGGACCTTAAATTTATTAACTAGACTGTTATATGGCCTAGAGTATCGCACACATAAAATTAAAAGGATGTTGAAAAATATACTTTATTTTAAGGTTCTTTCTGAAAAAATCTTAGTACATACAAATAATGGGGGCACCCATTTTAAGTGACCAGGCCAGACAGATCTAGGTGCCCCCCTTCTTTGAACTCTCTTATGGAACCTCAAGAACTTTTGGATATTCTCTTACGAGGGTGGAAAAAGTTCCGAACACGGTACTCAACTTATAACATATTTAGAGATCAAGTCTCAGTTGTTCTTAAGCTTAAACTACTTGAAATATGTTTCATGCACCATCTACCATAGCCCCACGATCCAAAAAAAAAACCTCCGACATGTGAACTATGGAGTTAAAACATGTCAAGTAGTCAAGGTGTACTTTGTTCAAATTAAACATCTCAAAATTGCTACAAAGTTCACCATACTTCTACATAAAGTATGTTGGGTTTTCTAGCTGGGATAGATGGTCTGAAGACAATTAATGTGTCGTAATAAAATAAGCCATAATTTTAATGGAACTTTCAAGAAAATAAAAAATCTCTATGGTTCAATTACGTTTTGTGGAATCCAATCTATAGTCATTTGGTTCCTCCAATGACAATTTTTTGAGAGTTATAAATGCACCTAAATGCATTATTTGGTTTGAAGTACTTTAAACATCCTTGTGTTCAACTTGATTAGCCCAACATTATGGTGTGATTTTTTTCTCACCTTTCTGGTTTCACTAGATGGGACGGGTACCCAAGGTAGTGTTGGGTTCTGTGCCTTGGTTCGACCATGGAAAACACGTATGGATGCGGAAGCGTGTCAATCGATTCACAATCAATCTTTAAAAACAAAACATTGAAAGTACCTTTTGGATAACTTGTTCCACCCTTGACTTTGCCGCTCTGAGATCGTTCTAAAGCCGTTCACGTGTCTGGCCTCTAGAAGTATCCACGCGATCACTCGACACTTGGATCTCCACGTCTTCTTCTTCAACTCGTCTTGAAAATCTAGATGATCTCCACACCATGAAGACACTCTTCCTTGGATGAGTGGAGAAGAGAGTGGAGAAAGGGAGAGGGGCACTCAAATCAAGCTTGCATGGGTACTTAAAATGAGACCCCTTTCCTCTTTATATTTCACTTAAGGTTTTTCTCAAAAATTCAACAAAGTAAAATATATCCACCAATGCCCTTATGACTTTGTGTGTGTGACCCTCTAGGCCCATGTATCATTATAGTTAATAACTTTATTGGCCCAATAACATTTATTGACCAACCATATTAATTAACCATATCAACATATATATTAATTAAATAAGGATCGATTTAACCAAATCGATAGGTTAAGTTTCCAGCCCATGGGGTGCCAAGCTACACCTCGTGCTATAGAAGATACGGAGTAGTTTCGAACTCTCTATTGGAACCTTTACTGTCATCGATTATCGTCTATGTATAATCCATCCTCCGCGCGAGACTCTCGAACGACTTAGGGTATGGTTTATCATCAAACCCTAATCTATCATTCGATTAGTTCTGATGCGTAACATGGATCATTGGAGAACGCCTTCTCCAATATCCTCATTACCTTAGCCAATGATTTTTCTGCATCGTCTTCCTTGAGTCAATCTCCTCTTATACCGAGGGCGGATGATCCCGTCTTGACCACTCAATCATCTCCGCAATCTTCTTCCTACTTCCGATCTATAACTTATTTGAATCCCATGATTAAAAGCTCATAAGTCATAGTCAAAATGTAGTCGTCCACTCACGAGATGTCCTTGGTGTCTCAGGTCAGTGGATCACTTATACAACCGTAACTTGAATCAACCTGATTGATGTTTAGGTATAATACCATTCAAGAATTCATACGGATTAATTCAGTGGACTCTTCTCCAAAGAGCACCCACTATTTGTCCTTAGTGTATCCACACTAATACTCACAGTATCAGTATACTTGTCGTATAAGTAGGATCAACTAGTGCTATTCTATCTGGATAATTTGATGTATGTCTTGACTATCCATCGAATATGAATATTTAGAATAAATGTTTAAAGACTAGTGATCACTGTATTATGATCTCATCATAATTCACTTTGTCATTGCACCTATTTATGGACTTCATTATAAACATCACACCGAAATAATAATAAATATAAATATTTTATTCAATGAACTTAAATAAACATAATGGTGTGATTGACTTTTACCACCACATAATATCCATCAACGGTCACGTGCCCCCACTCTCCAGTCATGCTTCCTCAGCCAGATCATATCCCCGTCATACTCCCCTTGTCCCGGCCACACAATCATGGCAAGGGAAACATGACCTGGTGGAGTGGGGAGTGCGCAAGTGGTTGAAGAGGGGAACATAATTGGAGGAAGGGAAGAGAGGGTTGGCAAACAACAAAAAATTTTTTATGTATTAATTAATAACTGATTCCAGTCTGGTTTGACTGTGTGATAAGATCCAGCCGCACAAGTGGGCCAACCTGAAATAGGGCACCGGTGCAACCTGGTTTGGTTCAGTCTGAATGGTCCATGGTTCAAAATGACAAAGCCTACTCTGAATTCCTTGCACTACGTGCTCAACCCACAGATGCCCCAAACAGGTATGTGTACCATGATCCCACGTGAGCTTATAAGGTCTAGAATTAATGCTCCATGGGATGACTATTCAGTCAACCCCCTAGAATCATCCACACTCTAGCCCCAACTCACTAAGAGTCCACCCTTTCCCTCACTATTAAGCAATACTCCCCCATAGTCACCTTAGAGTGAAATACAAGTGGTCCTAACTATACCTAAATTTAAAAAATATGTAACAGAAAGAAAATTTAATATTAACCTTAAATGATGCTTAAAAATAGAAACTAATCGATATCAAGTAAAATTTCTTCATGTATAGTTGATGTTGAATTTCTAAAATTGACTTGACTTATGATCAGGAAATTGATTCTTTGATTGATTTCTTTGTATTATACTTTGTCTTCCCTTAATTATCAAGAGTAAAAAAGATATCCCTAAATGTTAATGTATGATCTAATGAATGCTTCAATATGAGGAACCTACATGATTCTATATGATGGATGAATGCAATGCCGAATTTTTTTGTTGATCCACTGAACATAAACTTCTTCCTCAAGATAAATTAACATAGGATAAATATTGATGTATATTGATACGTAGTCACAGAAGAATCAAATTCGATTCTGATTAAATTCAAATTGAATCACTCAAATTATAAAATCACAACCATGATTTTGAGAATCAAAATCTGAAAATATAAGAATTGAGAAAGATCTCTGAATCTAGACTTCTAATAAGAAATTCCAAATCAGTCGAAGCTTGAAAGTAATTAGAAATAATCTATCTGAGATTTAGAACTAGATGCGACATAACTAGAAGGTAAAATTAGAAATAAAATTCAAGAATTCGTAGAGAAAAAACTTTGAGGTTAGATAGCAAAAATAGAGTGTGAGAAAGAAAGAAATTTGAAATCAGAAAAAGAGTTTGAGAAGGAGAGAATTTCAAAATCATAAATAGAGTTTGAGAAAAAAAGAATTTCAAAATCAGAAATAGGGTTTGAGAAAGCAATACAAGCTGGATTCAATTGGACAAGCTCTCTGTCTTATTCTTGAAGTGTTGGCTGGAGAAATCACATGAATGAATGAAATATGAAGCAACTTCATAGACACATGCTGAGATGAAAATCTCGTAAAATTTTTTTTGCCCGAGTGACTCTTTCAAAACAATTTATTGTTTATTGATCACCAAAGATAGAGGAAAAAGGACAAAAAACTGATCATCTTCCCTCTCTTCTTAAGCCTTACGTTCATGGGGTCAAAAATCATAAATAAGAGAGTTATATAGATAAATTGATTCAAACAAGTGATCTACAAAGTAAAACTCTGTAAAACTCAAATTAAAACCAAAAATGATATATTTCTAGACATTTATGTGATCCACCTTTAAATTTTTATTTATTTCATCATTTAAAATGTTTATGAAAATAATGAGATAAAAAACCAAAAGTGGATGATAATAGACGGATTATTTGAGTTGATTGATAAAATCCAAACTTAAGGTTTAATTACGTCAAACTCATACACAAGGATATTTAGCCAATAAATGATGAGTAGGGGTTGTTTTCAAAGGGAATAATGATAGGGATTTTGTATTCTTAAAATGAAGATTCAAGGGGATGAGAGGGAATTATATGGGTAAAACTCAGTAAAACCTAATGTACAACCAAAAAAATGGATTATTTCTAAACAGTGATGTGATCCACCTATAATTTTTTAATTTTTTTTATATCATCATTTACAATATTTATGAAAATAAGGAGATAAAAAATTCAAAACTGGAAGAGAATAAAATTATAATTCAAATTGATTGATAAACTCCAAAATTAAGGTTTAATTACATCATTGGAGTTTTTGAGTTCAACTAATGAATTTGTATAAACCTGATATGCAGGGATATTAAGCTAATAAGTGATGAATACAGGTCATTTCCAAAGGGAATGATGATTAGGGATTTGGTATTCTTAAAATGGTGATTCAAAGGGATGAGAGGGAATAATTTCAAAATAGGAGATAGTGATGATGTGAGAGGGTAATAATCGCTATTTGGAAAGAGTAAGATAGTATGAATAAGAGGAAAAAATAAGATGGCGTGAATAGATCTCTTGAAATTAAGAGCGAATAAGACAGATGGAGATGTGAAGAGGTGATGATGAATGAGATGATGGATAAGGGAAGAAGATGATGAAATAGGTGAATTGGGGTTAACTGAAGATGAGATAGACATATGTGATGGAAGTGATAGGATGATATGTGCTGATGATAGTGAAATTGATTGAACTAAATATAAGGGATGTATATAAATAAATTTAAGGCAAGAGATCTTACCATAGGCCCTTAATTTATGCCATGATCACATCACATAGTTTCATATCTAGAGTTTTTCCTAAGTATTTCTGAAATTCCCTCAATGATTGGATGGGACTTCTCCTTTTCCTCGTTGATCGACGAGTCACTGCATGACATATGTCCCTACACCCAAAAGACAAAAGCAAACTAATACATTAAATAATGACAATGTGTGTCATTGCGATGCGCCAACACCCTCCACACTCACACATTTTTTATGTCTGCTGATCATTTTTGAACATACAGGCCCCACGTGTACGTGTGTGCCACATGTACGCATGACACTATTATCTATGTCACATGTAGGGAGATGATAATACACATTTTATAAGCTTAATCTGACTATATTTACATGATTATTTGAATTAAAGTGAGTATATATGTGTTATCAGGCTTAAAATGATTAAATCTATTTTTATAATATAATTTTGAATTTTAAGTATTTTTAAATATTTTTAGGGATTTTTCTGACAAAATATTTTGAAAGAAAATAATTTTTTGAGTCAAGATGATTTTTTTCCAAATTTTTTGACATTAACTTCGTAAGATATGATTTTTCTGATTTGAAATACATATTTATTTATAAGGTTTGGGCCTTCTTTAATTAAATATGAATTTGGGAATATTTTAAAGCCTGTTTATTTCCGCGAAGCCACGTGTTGCCATTTGATTTGTCATACATCAACCAATAACGGTTAATGTTAATGATTGGCGACAGCCAATCATTAACAAAAACCATTATGGCATTGTGATTACCGATGACATAAAAGCATTTAATGTTGAACTATTTTCTTTTAACTTTTTTCAGCCCAAGGTGATTTGGCCCAGTCAAAATGAAGAACGACTTTTTTCACGATAAATTCTGTATGGAGACCAAGGCGTGAGGACTTAAAAAATACAATTTATTTTCTCTTTGACTAGTCAAAACTTGCGGTTGTGCCTACAAATCATGAGACACATGGTGCGACGTGTGCATGTAGCGCGCATGTGTCATTTTTTAAGTGACTGCTAAAGAGAACACTCTGGCGTTGCGAAGGCTAACGTGCCACCATGTCACACACACTTTCAGTTATTTATTTATTCTATTCTCTTTTGTCTTTTTCTTTCAGGGCCACATGGCACAATGTCCGGCATGGACAGAGACGACTTGGAATGATCTAATCCATTCGTCACCTTGTGTTGCCTGCATTGAATGCCAACAACCCTATAAGCGGCGGCAGGGACGAGGTTGATAAGAGAGAATATTTAGATTAAATCTATTACTGAGGATCCTCCTACTTCTAGGCTTGATATCTAATGATCCAGAACATTGATTGAGCTGAATTATTAAGGGAACCTTTGTATCCATTTCCTCTATCCATCTATATGGTTGGATCTATAACTTGAGCTCCGATCTTTGATGACAATGTCTTGAAGTACACTTCCTCCAAGAAAGGGAACTTGAAAGAAGTTGAAGTTTTGAAGGCCCATCAAGGTTGTTCCTGGTGTCTTTAGTGCTTGGAAAGGGTTAATATAGAAGTAGAGAGGTCGATCTGCATCAGGAAGATGCCTTGATTCCAGTGAAATATAGGGATGTACGGTTAACCTCTTGTCCTACATTGATTCTTCATCAATACATTCAGGTAGATCATTTGCTACATTCATCTATTACTCCCATCCATCCTCAAAATCCATCCTCATCCATTATCATCCCCACTAACATCCGGTACCATCCATTTCACTTGTCAATTACGCCATCACAATCCCGTCTCACCTTTTCGCCCTCCTATATTCTAAACCCTAGTTTATAAAACCCTAAATTAGAGACCTCATATTATTAATTCCCATCTTGTCTCACCATCATCGCTTTAAGCCTTCTTACACTCTAGTCCTACTAGCGTTACTAGTTCAATACTTGTCCCATCTTATCAAATTACTACTATCTCTAACATTATTATTATCTTCGTCCAATCACCACCTCTTATGCTATACATAGTCCTCACCTTCTCGAATTCACCCGATGTAGAGAGCACTTTCCCTAATATCCATTCCTTGTGGAGACGACCCTTGCTCATTACTAACTAGTCAAATTATTTTATGAGTAAAGGTTTATAAAAGTTATTATTTAAATTCAATTTCCCAACATCATAATTTACCCTAATTTTGAGTTTATCAAGAGGCACTGCAACCGTTGACTAATAGTGTGTGAAAAATAAATAAATATATAATTACTTAAATCATCTTTTATCGATCCACATAATGATATTTATCTTAGAAAAATTCAAAATTTTTTATTGGGCCAAATCATCACTTGTAATTAAAAAATTAGGAAGGTGCTAATCAATAATTAGCCACTATGGCATGACGATTTGCGGTGCCATAATCATATCTTTTCAATGATTGGCCAATGTCAATCGCTGAGGAACTTGATATCTATCACCATTCAATCAAATCAAAAGCCAACATATGGCATCGCAAAAGATTAACTCCAAAAACTGTGATTAATTTTGTATAAATTTGAAGATAAGCCCAAAATTATAGATAAATATGTTTTTCGACTTAGAAAAATTATATCTTATTGAATTTAATGTCTAAAAAATCAGAAACAATCATATTCTGATTCAACATTTAGTTTCATTCATATATGACGCCTATTCCTTAACATACCTAAAATTAAAACATCATTTTAAAATGAAATGGAATCATTTTACACTTGATAACACTCATATATAAATAACTTAATAGAAAAAATATGTAAACATGAGTGCCATCAATGATCTAGCACTGTCGTCGTCGTATGATTGCTTGATCTCCGGTACGTTCATTCACAAGACATACCTTTTCGAGGAGATTTTGACTAAAAATAGTCAATCATTATCAAAAGTACGCATAGGATATTTCATAAACATCAATGACCCAATTATGAATTTAACAAACCCTTTTTACTCACAATGAGACCATAATCCTGATAAATCTTTATCCGTACATCTAGTTCATTAGCTATATCCTACAAATATATCAAGTAATCTATGATCGGTGTAACCCAATCAATAAGCTCATGAACCCTTTTTTGAACATTTCTCTCATCAGTTCTTGTGTATGCATAATCTTTCATCTCCTCGAGAATACTAGGATAGAGGTGATGGATATATATATGTGGCTGGTAAGCCAATCACACATTCCACATCTCGTTCCATGTTCATTAATAGAACATATTCATTATAGTGCACGTGTGATGCTTATAATGAAGCCCATGAATACATTATCAGACTAAATGAATTATGATGAGATCATAATACGAAGATCGCTATTATTTAAGCATATGTTCTAAACATTCCTATTCAAAGGATACGTGAGAAGGACATTGAAGTATCCGGATAGAATAACACCATCTAGCCTTACTCATATGATGAGTATGGACGGTCTCGTAGCCATTAGTGTGGATACATTAAGGATAGATAGTGGGTTCTGTTTAGTGGAAAGAGTTCACTGAATTGATCCATACTAATCCCTGAATGGTATTATTCCGAACAATTAATCAGATCAATTCACATCATGATTGTGAAAGTGGTCCTTAGACCTAAGACACCAAAGATGTCTTGTGGACAGACAGTTATACTTTGACTATGGCCAACGAGTATCTAATCATGGGATTCTAAAACAGTCTTTGTTCGGGTACATCAATAAGTTCACGAAGACAATTGAGTGGTCAAGATAGGATCATCCACCCTTGGTATAAGAGGTGACAGCTCAAGGAGTCGATGCGATGAAGTCCTTGGCCAAGGTAGCGAAATATCGAAGAAGAGTTCTCCGATGATTTCTCAATGCATTAGTAATAACTTGGATGACCGATTAGGGTTTGATAGTTGACCATACCCTAAGTCGTCCAAGGAGTGTCAAGTGGATGAGGGATTATACATACAGGGTAACCGATGACGAACATTTTCCATCAAGTGAGTCGATACACACTCCTTTGTAGCTTCTAGAATACGAGGTGTAGCTTGACACCCCACGTGTTGGAGACTCGACCTATCGATTGCATTAAATCAATCCGACAATAATTAATTTATATGATAACATAGTTAATTAATTTGGAAAGCCAATAAAATTTATTGGGTTACTAGAGTCGTTAACTAGACTGATACATGGGCCTAGAGGGTCACACGCAAATGGTCTTTTCGACGTTGTAAGATATACTTAAAGTTTTAGGGTGTTTTTATGAAAAGTACCTACTTAGTATAAATAGGGGAAGGCGCTGAAAAAAATTCACCCAGGCCAGAATTGTTCAGGGGCCTTTCCCCTTCTTCTCCTTTCTCCCCACACCCCTCTCTATGCTCGATGCGATCGGAACAACATAACGCAGACCATGGAGGTTGAACGAGGCTCGTCAAGGAGGAGGAGATTCGACGTGCCGAGGATCGCGTGGATACGTCTAGAGGCTGCACACGTGAGGAGCTCGACTCGTCTCACTCCGGGATCTAAGAAATCAGGGATGCGATCTGTCTGAAGGTACTCATTTTAATTGTTTCAATGATGTCGTTCAATTCGCAAAAGTCTTTCGATGTGTGTCGTTTTAATTTCTTCATCCAGATCTATGCCTCTAGAACCCAACAAGAGGGAGGGGCGCAAAGTGGGAGGGAGAAAGAGAAATAGAGGGAGGGCAAGAGGTAGAGAGAGAGGGAGCAAGAGGGAGAGAGAGTGACAGGAAGAATGAGAGATAACGAGAGAGAGAGGGAGGGAGATAGAGGGAGAAATAGGAAAAAGATGAGAGAGATGATGGGAGAGGGAGAGAGAAGGCAAAACAGAGACATGGAGAGAGAGAGGAGAGAGAGACGTAGACAGGGAGAAAGAGAGAGAAAGAGAAGACAAAAGAGAGACATAAGGAGAGAGAGATAGAGGAGAGACTGAGACATGTATAGAGAGGGAGTGAGGGAAAGAGAGACACTGAGAGAAGAGGGAGAGATAGGAATAGAGGAGAGAGAGAAAGAGATAAAGAGAGAGAGGAAAGATAGCGGGAGGGGGAGAGACATAGAGTGAGAGAGAGAGGGTGAGAGAGTGAGAGTGAGAGAGAGAGAGAGGGAGAGAGAGTGAGGGTGAGAGAGAAATAGATATAGAGTGTGATAGACAGTGATAGATAGAGAGAATGAGGAGAGATAGAGGGAGGGGGAGAGACATAGAGAGAGAGAGAGATAGAGAGAGTGAGAGAGTGAGATGGATATAGAGAGTGATAGACAGTGATAGATAGAGAGAGTGATAGAGAGTGAGGGAGAGAGAGAGTGAGTGAGTGAGAGAGAGAGATAGATATAGAGAGTGATAGATAGTGATAGATAGAGAGAGAGAGAGTGAGAGAGTGAGTGAGTGAGAGAGAGAGATAGATATAGAGAGTGATAGACAGTGATAGATAGAGAGAGAGATAGAGAGTGAGGGAGAGAGAGAGAGTGAGTGAGAGAGATAGATATAGAGAGTGATAGACAGTGATAGATAGAGAGAGAGATAGAGAGTGAGGGAGAGAGAGAGAGTGAGTGAGAGAGATAGATATAGAGAGTGATAGACAGTGATAGATAGAGAGTGAGGGAGAGAGAGAGAGAGTGAGTGAGAGAGATAGATATAGAGAGTGATAGACAGTGATAGATAGAGAGAGAGATAGAGAGTGAGGGAGAGAGAGAGAGAGAGAGTGAGTGAGTGAGTGAGAGAGAGATATAGATATAGAGAGTGATAGACAGTGTTAGATAGAGAGAGATAGAGAGTGTGAGAGAGAGTGAGTGAGAAGGGGGAGAGGAAAGATTGGAACTTGTGCAGGGGTTTTGGGGATTTTACGGCAGAGAAGTGGTGGGGACTGCGAAGTGGCGCTTGTTTTCCGCAGGTTTCCCCTGTTCTTGGCGAGACTGTGATTGGTCACTCTGCAGGATTGCGCAAAAGCTTTGTCAAAGCCATGGCTTGAACGCCGGCAAAGATTTTCAGTCGCCGGTTTCGCCGACCCTTCTCGTCCACTGAAGAGTACGACCGTTTCTTTCATCATTTTCATCTTCATCTTCTTGTTATTTTTTTTTTATGATGATTAGGTCTCGTTTTCGTGATTTTTTTCTATCT
Source organism: Wolffia australiana (assembly GCF_029677425.1). NCBI lineage: Eukaryota > Viridiplantae > Streptophyta > Magnoliopsida > Alismatales > Araceae > Wolffia > Wolffia australiana. The sequence continues at coordinate 3,613,291 of NC_135847.1, read as the reverse complement.
TCTTCGACTTCGATTATATCCGTTCCTTCCCTTTTCCCCCCCTCTCTTCGATTCCGCCTGTTCTACGGAGTTTCAGATTATCAATCGGGTTGATTATTTTGTTGGGTTTTCTGTGATTTGCGTTTTAGGGTGAATTTTTTTGTTCGACATCTTTTGGGGTTGGAAAAATTGGCTGATTTCGAGGAAGGGAGAACCGGAGACACGTGCTTCATCTATCTGGCGTTCTTCGCCGAGTCTGCTTTCTCATGGGTTGACTGTTGATTTGAGCGGATAGAGGTTTTTTTCTCCTTCTTCATTGATTGTGGCGTTTCCTCTGAAGCAATTAACTCGTTTCCTGTTTCGGGTTTTTCTAATCTAGTTTTTTTTTCGGGTTTGAGTTGCCCAGAATTCGCATCGTTCTTGAAAAGCTTCGATTCGTATTCATTTCCCTAGATACGTAGTCAGATCTGGATCGCAGTCAAGGTAGTAAATTTCAATAGATTAGTTCTAGAAAATTCATGTTTATATTCACGGATATATTTTCCTTATTATTTCAGTAAAATCTGCTATATTTCTTTCAAATGCTCCCTTTTTCATCATTCTTTCTGGTAAAAAAAATTAAACTTCGCGATCTTTAATCGTGACTGAAGGTTCTGTTTATGTCATCAACACTGAAGTCTTGAAGCATCTGCACTTCTAACGGCAATTTTTTTTTGCTCTATATAAATAATAATTAGATTCTCTCTCTCTCTATCTCTCTTCATATCCGTTAAACTTTCTCTGTCATCTCAGTTTATGCTCTCAGATCAAGTTTGGATACCCGTCTGCTAAATGACGGAGCAGGATTCATCATCCTCTCAATCGACGAGCCAATCTCACAGCACATTCAAAGCACACTCAGGTGCATGTTACTGATTTGTTGGTTTTATTTTTTTGCATTTTTATATCAGAATCAGCATGAATTGCAAATTTTTAGAGTTTGCTTGTCTTTGATGCACAAATTTACGCTCTGCCTATGTGAGCTTTCTTCTGTTTATTTCTCTAAGTTCTTTCATCTTTTGTGCTGACTGCTTTTCTTTTATTCTTTAAATTTGTTTTTAAATCACCATGAATAACTAAGCTTCGACTAGTCTTGTATTTGTTTCACGAATCTACACTTCCTGTGCTTTGATCTTTGTCTTTTTTCAGCCTCTAATTTTTCATATGACCCATATGAAGCATTTCTAGAGGAAGTAGTACTCTGATTATTTGTTGCCGAGGATGTTATCTTGTTCAGTCGTTGGTATTTTTATCTTATTTCTATCTTGTTTCTTTTTTTTTGAAAAGTTATTCAAGTCGGTCTATTTCTATCTTGTTTCATCATTTTCTCTTATGATGTGAGGCATTATTCTCATTTAAGCAACTAATTATAAATTTTGGGGTTGTCATGCGACTCTGGTAAATTTAAGTCGCCTTTTTCTACTTTTTACACAGGCGATGGTGGAAGTGATATGAGGCCTGAAGAACATGGGAACCCAACGCTACCGTCTGGCACATTGGGAGCCTTTGCGGGACAAAATCCTGATTATAGGCAATCCATGATCAGTTCATCTGGTGTAGTAAGGATATATTCTTATTTAATTTAATATATATCTATATATCAATTTTGTGACTTTTTCGTTTCAAAAGTGAGGACTTTAATGAAAATGGGAGAACTCTCTGCAGGGTTGTGTTCCCTACGCTTATGTGGACCCTTATTATGGAGGTTTTATGGCTGCCTATGGAGCCCATTCTTATGTAAGTGGGTTCAAAATTCTTCTGATTTTCTTTCTTCGATTGGCGTATAACTAAGCTAGCGAATTTGTCATGCACTTTGTGGTGAAATATTTCATCTTTACTCTCTTTTTCTCTGTCCACTGCTTCATCAACATCAGATTTTCCACCTCCGTTTCATCTCTTTCAAATGAGACTCAAAGCCCACTACTGGAACTAAGCTTCAATTAATCTGATAATTTTTTTATGCTTCTCTAAATGGTGAAAATTTCTCTCTCTCTCTCTCTCTCTCTTTATCCACTGCCTCGTCTGCAGTCGAGTTTTCATCTCCGTTTCCCTCTCTTTTAAGTGAGACCCAAAGCCAACTGACGGAACAGAGTTTTCAAACATCTTCCTAAAAATTCTACAGCATGTAGTCTTCTCTCTGAGGTTTTCTTGTTTTTGTGCATCAGCGGAGGTACTTAAGCTCGCAAAGAAAAATAGAAAAGTTCAGCAATTTAGGCACTGATCATAATTTATGATGCTGTGAAAAATGTTATTCGTGATTTCCCAATTCACTGAGGTCATTGGTGGGTTAAAATAATTTTGAACAGGCGGATCCCCAAATGGCGGCTGATAGTGCTGGCATTGTCCCTGCCCGGGTTCCCCTCCCGATTGAAGTCACGGAGGCCGAACCTGTTTATGTGAACGCTAAGCAGTATCATCGCATCCTCAGGCGCAGGCAGCTACGAGCCAAACTCGAAGCTCAGAACAGGCTCGTCAAAGAGAGAAAGGTGCTGCCTTTTTCTCACACCATTTTCTCTGAATCTAGGGTTTGATGGCGACGTTGAGTTAGTTCTCTATGAGGGAGGGCGATCCTCGTCATCCCCGTCTGTTGTCATAATGACGAGGGCAAAATCGTCCTCATCATCCTAGCTGCAAACTGAATGATTGACCACTCATCATCTCCCTAATCATCAGAACTAGCAAAAATTGAGAAAGTGAAAAGAGAAAGATAATGATATTGTCATGGTCATCTATCAACTATTGGGGGATGTAGGGCGACGGTAAACACAAAATAGTCATCGTCATATTGATGAAAACATATGATATCGACAGGAAAACTCTGTAATAATCTATCTGCAATATCTTATCTCATTAGCCTTTGACTTCAAAGAATACTTCTTTTGTGGAAATGTCCATGCCTGAGCCCGTTGAGGGTAGAAAGTGGATCCTTTTTCAATTTTGAGAAACGTTTGTAAAAAAATGAGTGCTTTATCTGATCTTTTTGTGATGATTGTTCTGATTTTTCATCAATGAAAACCTCAACTGACCATTTATCAAAAGTCCCTCTAATGACTTGAGAAGGTGGTATTTATCATTACTTTTTTGAAGAAATATAGAAGGTGGTATTTATAACCCTAAGATTGTTCAAGAATCAGCTATTCGAAGGGGGTTTAGTTCTATATTTCGTTCAACTTTTCGAGGATCCGGATGAATTTTCATCGCTGCAGTTAACCAGGGAAAGACTTCTATCAAAAATCATGTTCCCTCTGGGAAACTTTGGGTCGCTCATCTGCTGTTGTTGGTTCGATTTAATTTTTTGAGAAATTTAGTTGCTTTATTCTAGCATTTTTTCTCAAAATTGTTTTTCCAATCTTGTCGACAAAAATGTAATGAATCAACTGACCTCCTATTTCATCGTTCTTTATACATTTCGAGCATTAAACAAGCTTATATTCCTTTCCAAGGTGTTGAAAGGCTTATGCAAGAACCCACTTAAATGTGTTACAGTTGCGTAAATGCATACTGTAACTGTACCATAATGAAAAGGTTTGGTTGCAGCCATATCTCCATGAATCCCGACATCTCCATGCCGTCAAGAGAGCTCGTGGATCTGGTGGCCGCTTCCTGAATACAAAATCCCGGGAGGGAAATTCCCAGGAGCAGCAAAATGATGAAGTCTCGGAGAAAGACAACCTCGGGAATTCATCGCATTCTACGTGCTCTGATATGACCAGCGCGGCCAACAGCAACGTCTTCCAGGCGGCAGACGGCTCCACAGCCGCCGGGTCTGAGGTCGAACAACGGCAGGTCTCTTTTGCTAGGTGACTTGGGGGTTTCTGGGCAATTCATCCTTGGCTTTGATGGCATGTATTGTGGATAGATGACAAGGAGAAGGGAGAAAGGGTCAATGAGAGGGAGGTAAGCCAGTTCAACTAAGCTTGGCTCTCTTTTTGTATACCTGAGAGTGTTAATGTCTCTCTCTTGGATGACATGTTTGGGCTTCCTGGCCAGCTTTTGTTTCTCCTCTGATGGGCATGTTTGCTTTCGATCTCTTTGTTGCTCCCTCTCTCTTACACTCTTTTTTAACCCTTTTTCTCTCTTCAAATCGTGTTTGTATTTTCTCCTTAATCTTGCCGATATAGTTTGTGAATACATGGTGACAAGGGGAGAAAACATGGGAGAAGGATGTTTGTGGGTTGTTATTGATAATGGTCGGAGTAAAAACTTCGATCGTGCAACAATGATTTATGCTGAAACTTTGATTGAGATTGAGGAAGTGTAGTGATCTCTGGTGAAATGGAAGCCCAGATTCATGATCAAAGTTTTACCTTCCTTGATTTCCCCTTGCTCTCCATCGGTGATGACCTTGGTCAACATGCCTTTACCTCTATATCCTGCCATGCTCCATTACCGGCAGCATCTGATGCAAATGGTACCAAAAGAATTCTGCATATGCTTGCTAGAATAGGTTTTGTCCTGGTAATTTTTCCGAGAAAAATATTGGTGTCTTCCATAATAAGGCTGCTCATAAGAATAAGAAGCATCATATTTTTTATCACCAAAAATAAAAGACTGATCATGATATCCATAATCAACATTTCTTGAATCAAAATTTGAATTTATGATACAATAATCGAAGGATCCAATAAATAAATATACCTATGAAATCCTCCTCTGATGCATTTTCAACAAAAGAAATGTAATAATGAATAATCATAAAATGAATACACTACCTAAATGTTACCTGCTCTCCCATAAGGGTACCAATTGATAAACCAGAATTTGGGTTAAATAAGTCATTTTAAGGTTCTGATTTATGCAACAACGTTTATAATATTTTCCTAAGCACAAGGTGCAGAAGTGTCAAATCCACTAGGAACAGGTAATGAGAAAGTAGAATTCAATTTAGATATATTTTAAAATAATGCTTTAGGTGATTTTATATTTATTTAGATTTTTAACTATTTTCAAAAAACAAAATCAATGAAATGAAGGAAAAATAGTCAAAACTATTTTTTAAATAAAAAAATATTTATTTTGTTTTGGATAAGTTCAAATATGAATAACTTTTGAACATTTTTCGACATTCTTTTAGGGCAACAAGTAAAATTTAAGGTTAAATAGAACTTTTGGCCATCCTTGTTACATAATTGGGCAGCAATGAGTTGTGTTAAAAAAATGATGTAACTTTTGCTACAGGAGCAATGCTTTCGTGTCGTGTGTTGTGTTGGAAAGCTTGAAGTCTAGGCTATCCACTTTAATGTTTACCTAGAGAAAAAGGAGAGAAATCCAAATTAAACATTCATGATATCACACAAACTGTGTTGTTACTGCCCCTGGGGCCAAGTGGTGCTTTTTTCTCCAAGAATCTTGATTACACCTGAACTCTCTCCCCCACACGCTTGTAGAACAAGAATAGATCAAAGAAATACTCCAACATCTCCCCCACACTCTTTAGAACAAGAATAGATCATCCGAAAAAAGTTGGGAGTGTAAATCCAATATGAGATATGAAGAGAGGGCAGAAGAGTTTAAATAGATGTGCCCTAACTCTTCCAGCCATTAGATCTGATTCCAAGGATTTCGAGGGCAAGGATTATTTGATTTCCAGCCCGGATCCATGTTTCCTCATTCCCAGATTTGAAAATAGACTTTTGAAATTTGAATTGTGGGCTGGTTCCACAATTCTTGCCTTTTGTTGACCTGATTCTTAAAGAGGTTTGGATGGGCTTCAAGAGTGCACTTCTTATGTATTGGGCGTCTTCTACAAGATGACTTGGGGTTCTCATTTCCTCTCATTTGTATCCCAACTTCACCATTTTATTTACCCATGCCTTTAATTCAAATAACAATCTAACAAAATGTGAGAAATCTGCTTGAATCTGAGGAGTAAAGTGGAGTAAGACTAAAAAATCAATAAAATACATAAAAATCTCATTTTATGCTTAAATGTTAAATAATGCTATTGAAAATCTTAAAACAAGCGGTAAAAATGAAGTGTAAAAGCATACTCTCATTGAGCTAATTTGGTGTCATCGGTCATCCATCTCTCTCACCCTCTCTCCATCCATCCATCTCTCTGCTTATTGGCCCAATTATCATTGGCTTTGGTGGCATATTTTTTGGATAGTGAGTAAATAGGAAATATAGGGATGTTAATGGGCTTTATCAGGCGTGTATTAGGTTTATCTCTCTCTATCCAAGTTTATTGTATCTCTCTTGGATGATGTTTTTTCCTTTTTACCTCTCTCTATAACCGCGAGTGTTAATCTTCTCTTGGATGATGTTGTGCAGAATCAACTCATTCTTGGCGTTCATGGCATGTTTAGCTGATGGATGGTGAGAAGAGGAGGGAAATAAGATAAATGGAAGAATGTTAATGAATAGAACTATTCTCAGTTCTGTTCCTGAGAACTGATGATGTCTAGAGTCGCCCCTAACTGGGTTTGGCTTTAATGATTTAGATTTGCATAATCTCTCTGATGTAGGACGACTAAGGAATGGATGACTGGAGTACGGGGAAGGTTATGGATGGATAGACGACGGTGGATGGGTTGGGTACAGGAGGGATAAAACAGCCCACAGAAATACACACCGTCGGATTCGGACTTTAAAACCGATGAAAAACTGGTGGTGCAGCTCCGACCCTTGTCGAGGGCGGGAGTACTGTCTTCACCCACCGCGACGATGCCTAAGCACCGAAACCAATACCCGAATTCGCGTCGCGAAGGAGACTCTAAAAAAAAAGGGAGAAAGTGGGGAAATCCAAACCAAATCTAATCCGACAGCGGTGGAAACTTCTCGTGGAATACTGGACGAAGAACACGACGACACCAAAGAGTTCAGGCGTACCTCGGCACTGTAGAGTGTAAAGAGGCTGCGGGGAATTCTGATTCGTGACGAGACTGGACGATTCCGGGCGTTGACCGGCCCACTGGACGAGAAGATCTGGACGTTCCGGGCGTTGAGCGGTCCTGGTAGTGAGTTGATGTCGTGGTCGCAGATTCAGGCGTAGGTGGATACCCCTGCGCACGAAGTGCACGTAGGTGCGCGGAGCAGCGCGCGTGGGTGCTGAGCGCATGGAGCGTGCGGAGCGCCTACGTGTGCGCGGAGAGCGCGGAGGGCGTGCAGCGCACCCGGAGTGCGCGGAGCACGCGCGGCTCGAAGCATCGGACGGCGTTGATGACGGCCAGCGTCGGTGGCACAAGCGTGCGCCGGGGCGATCCTGGGCGGTTCTTGCAGGGCGGCCTGGGGGCAGACCTGGGCGACCCTGGCTGGGGAGGCCTGGAGCTGCCCTGTTGGGGCGGCCTAGGGCTGGCCCTGGGCGGTCCTGGCAAGTGCGGTCTGGGTGGCTTGGGGCTGCCCTGTTGGGGAGGCCTGGGCAGCCTGGGGCTGCCCTGTTGGGGCGGCATGGGGGTGGCCTTGGGCGGCCTGGGACGGCCTGGGGCTGCCCTGTTGGGGCGGCCTAGGGCTGGTCTTGGGCGGCCCTGGCTGGGGCGGCTTGGGGCTGCCCTGTTGGGGTGGCCTAGGGCTGGCCTTGGGCAGCCCTGGCAGGGGCGGCCTAGGACGGCCAGGGGCTGCCCTGTTGGGGCGGCCTAGGGCTGGTCTTGGGCGGCCCTGGCAGGGGCGGCCTGGGACGGCCTGGGGCTGCCCTGTTGGGGCGGCCTAGGGCTGGCCTTGGGCGGCCCTGGCAAGAGCGGCCTGGGGCGGTCTGGGGCTGCCCTGTTGGGGCGGCCTAGGGCTGGCCTTGGGCGGCCCTGGCAGGGGCGGCCTTGTGCGGCAGTCTTGGGAGGGCAGTAGAGAGAGAGAGAGGGAGAGTGAGAGAGAGAGAGAGGGAGACTGAGAGAGAGAGAGAGGAAGAACGAGGGGTGGAAGGCCGACGACGCGAGGCGGCAGCAGCGGCGGCGGCAGCACTAGGGCTGGAGAGATAGGGAGGCTTGGGCAGTCCTCCAAGAAGAGTTAAACAAAACTCAATTCTTGAAATATGACTGCCTAAGTGTTTATGGCCAATACATATAGGCCTTGGAGGAAAGAGAAAATACAACTTAAAGACGAGAAATTAAAGACGAGACGTGCTTCATGTCACGCCAAGGGGCAGTTGTTGATCTGCCGTTGGCGACGTGTCATGATGCGCGAAGGAATGTGCGTGCATGGAGACGTGCGTAGCAGAGACGGTTGCGGCGTGTTCGTAGCGGGAGTGTTGACGTGCGAGCATGGAGACGTGCGTAGCAGAGACGGTTGTTGCATGCCTGTAGCGGGAGTGATGACGTCGGTTGACTGTGGCGACGTATCCGTGCAGAGACGTTGACTTCGGTTGACCGTGGTGACGCGTCCAATGATGGCATGTTGGCGTCCTCGCCATCACTCTCTGTCTGTCTTTTTTCTGTTTCTATTTTAATGTATTGACCAGATTCTTTTTATTCTCTTTCAAGTGTATATTCGCTTGGCTATGATATTTACTAGATATACCAGTGAGAGGGGAGATTAGGGGGTCGTATGTAGCTTCCTTTTCTGTATGCTTGACTGTGAAATCCCATTATTTTTCTTATTTCTCTCTCTCTCTCTCCATGTCTTTCCCTCTCTCCCCCCTCATTTCCCCCCCTCTCTCTACAAGCAGTGCTTTTTCCCTGGTCTCTCCCTAGCTTTCTCTCTTTCTCTAATTCCCTTTATATACCTGCAAATGTGTTGCCATCCATGTCAGTTCTTTGAGCAAATGCTCATGCTAGCTTTGATGACTTCCCATCAACTTGCTCAAAAAAATTTCCTGTGAGTTCCTCTAGGACTACCATTCTGAGAGACTTTCTGTGAGCAAAAATCTATTCCAGCTGGAGAGCTCTTCTCCACTAAATAACCTCTTCTCTACTACAATAAATAACCTCTTCTCCCCCCCTCCCTCATGTAATTTGTGTGAACCCAGTTTACACCAACTTCCTTGAACTCCCTTCATCTTGCACAAATCTCTTATTGATTTTCTCCATGTGACTTCCAATTTGTAATTCTTTCTGTGAGAAGATATCTCTGACAGATCTCTGTAGTCAATCTTTCACCCTCCATCCCCATTCACTTGCTCAATCATCTCTCCCTGTGTCAAATTCAATTGCTTGCCAACTGTGCTAAAAGCTAGGGCATTTAGAGAGAGAAAGAAAGCGAAACCTGACTTTAGAGAGAGAAAATTTCTCCCCTAACGATATTCTTGACTCTCTCCATCTCAATATCAACCTTGTTCCAACAAGACAACATAGCAAATGGGTCAAATCTGAGGAGAAAACTCAGAGCCATGTCCATTACCTTGGGGGTCTGTACATGAGGTTACTCCACTAAATATACAGCTAAAAAGCAGGTAGAGAGAGAGATCAGATGGAGGAACCAGACCTAAGAACCTTTTCGAGTTTCTCGGCCTTGGCATAGTCCTTCTCTGTGAGAGGGCCGACAGGGAAGGGTGTGATTTCAAGAACCAAGTGGGGTGTGGGCAGCTCATCAAACAGGGCTCTCACGTTGTTGCAGCACACACTCTCCCCATGAGCGCTCTCTCTCCTAATTTGGCAACCCTGCAAATAAATATAGGCCATCAGATACCCACTCTTCTTCATGAGATAGGAGGAGAGAGAGAGAGATGGGAGAGATCATCATGATGCACATAGAGAGAGGGAGATGGGAGAGATCATCATGATGCACATAGAGAGAGGGAGATGGGAGAGATCATCATGATGCACATAGAGAGACGGAGATGGGAGAGATCATCATGATGCACATAGAGAGAGGGAGATGGGAGAGATCATCATGATGCACATAGAGAGAGGAGATGGGAGAGATCATCATGATGCACATAGAGAGAGGGAGATGGGAGAGATCATCATGATGCACATAGAGAGAGGGAGATGGGAGAGATCATCATGATGCACATAGAGAGACCGAGATGGGAGAGATCATCATGATGCACATAGAGAGACGGAGATGGGAGAGATCATCATGATGCACATAGAGAGAGGGAGATGGGAGAGATCATCATGATGCACATAGAGAGAGGGAGATGGGAGAGATCATCATGATGCACATAGAGAGAGGAGATGGGAGAGATCATCATGATGCACATAGAGAGAGGGAGATGGGAGAGATCATCATGATGCACATAGAGAGAGGGAGATGGGAGAGATCATCATGATGCACATAGAGAGAGGGAGATGGGAGAGATCATCATGATGCACATAGAGAGACGGAGATGGGAGAGATCATCATGATGCACATAGAGAGAGGAGATGGGAGAGATCATCATGATGCACATAGAGAGGGAGATGGGAGAGATCATCATGATGCACATAGAGAGAGGGAGATGGGAGAGATCATCATGATGCACATAGAGAGAGGGAGATGGGAGAGATCATCATGATGCACATAGAGAGAGGGAGATGGGAGAGATCATCATGATGCACATAGAGAGACGGAGATGGGAGAGATCATCATGATGCACATAGAGAGAGGGAGATGGGAGAGATCATCATGATGCACATAGAGAGAGGGAGATGGGAGAGATCATCATGATGCACATAGAGAGACGGAGATGGGAGAGATCATCATGATGCACATAGAGAGAGGAGATGGGAGAGATCATCATGATGCACATAGAGAGAGATGAGAGAGATCATCATGATGGAGATAGAGAGAGGGAGATGGGAGAGATCATCATGATGCACATAGAGACGGAGAGATGGGAGAGATCATCATGATGCACATAGAGAGAGGAGATGGGAGAGATCATCATGATGCACATAGAGAGAGATGAGAGAGATCATCATGATGGAGATAGAGAGAGGGAGATGGGTAGAGAGCTCAACTTCAAGATGCAATAAGAGAGAGACGGAGAAAGAGGATGGAGGGAGGGAAATCTCTTCTTCATGAAGCAGGGTGAGCTGGAGATAGAGAGAGAGAGATCTTCATCATGATGCACATAGAGAGGAAAAAAGAGGGAGGTGAGTGGAGAGAGAGAGAACTCTTCTTCAAGATCCAGAGAGAGAGAGAGAGAAATAGTTATGCAAGAGAAAGAAAGGATGCCTATACATATGAGGGATGATCTATATCGCGAGTAAAAGAGAGAGAGAGAGAGGATGAGAGAGAAATAAAGGATTATGCGTCCAAGAAATGATCCGAATTCAATGTGTCAGAGAAAGACAGGATGAGAGAGAAATAGAGGATAGTCTAGGTTGTACCCGTGTCCCAATGAGTGTGAATGTAAGAGAGAAAAGTAGTGAGCTTGCATGAGTAAGAGATGGAGAGAGAGATAAGCAGGAACATAGATAGATGAACAGACAGACAGAAAGAGAGAGAGAGAGAGAAAATTATGAAGATAGAGAGATGAACAAACAGAGAGAGAGAAGCTGGAAGATAGAGAGGTGAACAAACAGAGAGAGAGAGAGAAGCTGGAAGATAGAGAGATGAACAAACAGAGAGAGAGAGAGAAGCTGGAAGATAGAGAGATGAACAAACAAGCAGAAAGAGAGAGAGAGAGAGAGAGAGAAGGAAGATAGAGAGATAAACAGACAGAGAGAGAGAGAGGCACAGAGAGAGAGAGAGAGGCACAGAGAGAGAGAGAGGCACAGAGAGAGAGAAGCAGGAAAATAGAGAGATAAACAGACAGAGAGAGAGAAGCAGGAAAATAGAGAGATAAACAGACAGAGAGAGAGAAGCAGGAAAATAGAGAGATAAACAGATAGAGAGAGGCACAGAGAGATAGAAAAACAGACAGAGAGAAGAGACGCACATAGAGAGAGAAGCAGGAAGATAGAGAGATGAACAAACAAGCAGAAAGAGAGAGAGAGAGAGAGAGAGCGAGAGAGAGAAGGAAGGAGAAGGAAGATAGAGAGATAAGCAAACAGGCAGCGAGAGAGAGAGGCACAGAGAGAGAGAGAGAAGGAAGGAGAAGATAGAGAGATAAACGAAAAGACAGAGAGAGTATTAATGACAGGCCTTAGAGAGAGAATGATCAGCAAAAAGGAGAGAGATTTCACCTTGTGAGAGGTAGCGTCAATGAAGTCATCATCATCCGAGAGGAGAGAGGCGATGGCTTTGAGCAAACGCTTGCCCTCGGCCGTGGAAGGCACTCGGTAGCTCCTCTTAAAGGTGCCCTTCGTAGTGGGATGCCACTTGCTCACCAGTTTCCTCCTATCCGCCGCTTCCTTCTCCTCTGCAATAACCCAGAGAATTCTATCAAACCCATAAAATCTCGCCCCTCAGAAAAAAAAAAAAACTAAATCTTAAAAATGACAAAGGCGATGATGAATCGATCATGCTCTACTTTTTGCTTTGACTGCATGCTAACGGCCGATTATCAAGAGCAGTTCCCTTTCCAGAGAGGCATTTTTTCAAGAGAATATAGCAAAAATGAGATGAATAAAAAAACTACAGTTATTATGTACGATGAGGAAGATGATTAATCAGTGATGCTTCCTTTTTGGATTTAACTAATGCTGCTAGCTGATTATGAACAGCGAGTGTGTTTACCCCATTTCTGTGAGGGATTTTTTGAAGGAAATATAATAAGAATGATGAATCAAAAACGACATTTATAAAGTATGATCATGACTATGATGAATCAGTGATGTTTCCTTTTTGGCTCTTACTGCATGCTAATCGCTGATTATCAAGAGCGATTCTCATTTCCCCTTTTCTGTAGATATTTTTTGAAGAGAGTAACAAAAAATGATGATGAATAAAAAACTAAAGTTATTAAGTATGATCATTACGATGATGAATCAATGATGCTTCCTTTTTGGATTTAGCTGCATGCTAATTGCTGATTATCAAGAGCGATTCTCATTTCCCTTTTTCTGAAGATATTTTTTGAAGAGAGGAACAAAAATGATGATGAATAAAAAACTAGAGTTATTAAGTATGATAATTACGATGACGAATCAATGATGCTTCCTTTTTGGATTTAGCTGCATGCTGATAGCTGATTATGAACATCGATTCTGTTTTTCCCCTTTCCGGGGAGTTTTTTGAAGAGAATATAATAAGAACGATGATGTATAAAAAATTACAGTTAGAAAGTATGATCATGGCGATTTATGCTTCCTTTTCGGATTTAACTGCATGCAAATCGCTGATTATTAAAAGCGATTCTCCTTTCCCCCTCTTGGCAAAGCCATTTTCAAAAGAGAAGAGAATCGAGCAAGAAGGAACCTGATTTCCCTCCTTTAAAGCCCTCCAGCCACTCAGAGAACCCAAGATCGCCACCTTCAACCACGCACAAATCGAAGCAATTCAACAAAAAAATTGAAACCCGCAAACCAAAATAGAAAAACCAACAACTCAAATTTTCTCATAGATGAACAAACCGGATGAAATCAGCGGACTTGATTGGGATCCAGCGAGGCCGGCCTTGAGGAGAGCGTAGAACACGCAGAGACGGCCAGCCCACAACACGGGCGCCTCCAGCAAGAAGGACCGGACAAGGGTTTCTCGTTTGGCGTTGCTGGAGAACCCAGTTCCTCTCAGATGTAGATGCTTACCCGGAAGCAATCGAAACCCTAGATATCCCGGAAAAGGGTGCCTCAGAAGAGGATGAAAACCTCGATCTGCTCGTCTAACAGTGACGAAGGAGGAGGACGTGCAAGGAAGAAGCAATAGCGATGGCATCGCTCTTGATCAAACGATTTCGAGATCTGCAGAGAAACGATGAGATGGTGTGAGAGTGATGAAAGATGAAGATATTCTTATCCGAGGAAGAAGATGACGAGGGGGACCCGGTACACGTGGAGGATTGCTATTGGCTGAGAGCTCCTGAGTGGCTCAATTGGAGAGGAATTTCATAGGAAAACTCTAGATCAAAGAGAAGTCATTATTTTACATTATGTGCACATCAAGGTTAGGTTAAAGTAGAGGGATGCAGGGGAAGTTTCATAAATTAAATTTCCTAGCATTCATCGTGTAAAAACTATGGAGACTCTTTGCCACATATTATTGGCAGAACAGGAGTTTGATTAGAGTTGTGATGTTCAGTATAAAAAAATGAAAATAAAAATTCTCATCCTAACCATCTAAAATTAGAATATCCACATTAACTGTAAGGTCAAAATAGAGGCTTCTGAAACCATTGCTCAAATGAAATTCATCCCCATAAACTACGTAAAATTAAGGGAAAACATGTATGCACGTTATTTGAACAATAATTGTCTGATCAAAGTAGATATGCACAATACATTTCACGAATAAAACTACTTACTGAAATGATATCACGTGGTGTAGTCCATGACGAGAAGGCATATGGTAGTGTTTTCTGTTTGGCATCCCTCCCAAATCTGATATCAGACAGTTTGACATCATGTATCTGGGAAAAGCATGATGGTATCAGATGAGGGTAATGGATGTGGGTATTGGTTTAGCCGATGTTAGATATTGGGCTAGATATCAAAAGGATGGGGACATTGGAAGATGCTGGCAGTGGATATGGGTTACCAATCTTGATCTAATATCAGGATCTTGGATTTCAATATCTGAAAATTGGATATAAATATCTGGATATTTGAATATCATAATGTTACTATTAAAATGCATTTTTTCACACATAGCAGAAGTAAAAAATCAAAACTTGTATATTCTTTACCTTGCCATTACATTGAATAGGAAATCTAGTCTTGCTTGATGAGTCTGTAGGAGGAAAGTGGGGGTGGAGGATGATAGATATTGTGTGTCTATCAAGCCAGTCACACCGCCATGCTTTATTTAAGTACATTGAAAGAAAAAATTAGTCATTATTATTCTAGTGTAATGTTTATAATAAATTCTATGAATACATGCATTGATCTAGTGAATTATGATGATACAATAATACATTGATCACTAGTCTTTAAACACATCTTATAAATTTCCCTATTCAATTAATACTTGGAATTGACATCGAACTATACGGATGTCACTATCTGGTTCTACTTTAATGTTAAGTATGATTGATCATATTGGTTGTTAGTATGAAGTTAACGACAAACTATGGGCATCCTGTAGAGAAAGAGTTTACTAAATTGATTTGTATGAGTCAATGAATGGTATTATACATTAACATCAATCAGGTTGATTCATGTCACAATTGTACAAATGATCTGTTGACTTGAGACAACAAGGACATCTTGTGGACGGGCAAGTATTTTTTTAACTACAACTTACAAATATCTAATCATGGGATTCAAATAAGTCTTAGCTCGGATTTAATAAGAAGTATACATAGCAGATTGAGTGGTGAAGACGGGATTGCATGCCCTAGGTATAAGAGGAGATTGATTCAAGGAAGAATATGTAATTAAATTCCTTGCTAGGGTAGTGAGGATATTGGATAAGGTGTTCCTCAACGATCCTTATTACACATCATTATTAACTGAATATCAAAATCGGGTTTGACAATTGAGCATACCCTAAGTCATTCATGAGTCTCACATGAGAGAAATATTATACATATACGCTAACAGATGATGGTAATGCTCAATGAGAGAATCCAATCCATAATCTGTATCTTCTAGACCCAAAGGTGTAGCTTGACACCCTAGGGCTGAAAAGTTAATCTATAGTTAGTTAATAAGGGTGAATAATAATTTTTAATAACTAGAATGAGAAGGGTATTGCTGGATCTAATTTATTTAAGGACCTTTGAGAAAATTTTTCATTGAAGTATGAAGAGGGGAGAGCACCCATTTTAGGCACCCAGGCCAACCAAAGCTTGGTGTGGAACCCCTTTACTTCTTCTCTCTTTCTTCCTCAACCAAAAGAGAGTCTTGATGGTGAGAAGATCAACAAGGTCTTCAAGAAGATTTGGAGACGAATTGGAGATCTAAAATCTCATCATTTATGTGGTAATTCTAGAGGTCAGACTGATAAACCTAAAAATGATGTGTAAATACGGCGTTGATTTTGTGTTTAGACATACAATAAAATTTATAAATACCCTTAATCACTAAATACAGTGTATAGAGCACGCAAGGGGTCGAACCACAAGGAGGCAGCAAGGAAGAATTTTTATCCAATTTTTAATGAATTAATTCAAGGATGATTACTTGTCCAATGAATAAATCTTAATTATACTTCATGATTTTTTTAATTAATAAAAATTAAGTAAAAAATTAATTTTGATTTTGAATATTTTTTACTTAAGTAAAAAATTAAGTAAAAAAAATCAAGATAGGATAATTTTAATTATGAGATCAGAATAATTCCGATTATTATTTTTCCAATTATTCTAAAATTTTAAAGCAATTTTTATGAATTAAAAATGGGGAATTTAATAATCAAGAAAGGGATTTTGAAATTGGACTTCAAGATGGACAAATTTTTGGATGAAATTTTATATATAGTTTTTTTATATATTGAATTAAATTTATAAACAATCAATTTTGAAATCTAGAGAGAGAGAAAGTGAAGAATTTGGGGAAAAGGTGACATCCGACCCTAATTGAAAAATCGAAAAACGCAGAATCATTCCAAATCTATTTAAAAATAAATATTAAAAATTAGATCTCAAATCATACTAAAATTTCAATGCTAATTTCATTCAAAACAACTTCTAGGGCATGTACATTTCGCCCATGCCAAGGAGTTTTAGACTCTCTCAAGCAGAAGTTCAAAATACATCATAAACTTACAACTTTGAATGTAGAATTAAGATCTGTCGACTTCCAAAGAAACTCCTGTGTCCTTCCTGGCCAAATCCTTGGGGAGAGCTTCAAAAAGTGAATTTCGCATTTTTCCAGTCTATTTAAAGATCCAACCGTCTGGATTGTAGAGGGAGAAAAGACAAACATGCCCTCAAAATTTCAGCCCAATCAGACGTCTAGATCTCAAGATATCAAGGTTTTACTTAGGATTAATCTAGACCGTTAGATATTTTATTTCTCTTCAGAATATCTTATAAAATGTGCTTTTCTGATTCGTTGATGCTTTTATTTTCGTTTTCCCCCTTCTCGGATTGCGTTCTGACATGTCGTTGTCCGCGTCCACAGCGCGCAATCATTGGAAAATTATGTCTTCATTTGAATGGACAAGAGAACGCCACGTCGCCCTGTTTTAATAAAAAAACAGAAAAGACAAAAGATTCCTTTTACTTTTCGTTAGAATAAATAATACGTAGTCGATTTCCACGTGCATTTAATGCACAGGCCGAATTGATTACGGGCGTGTATTAAATACAGTGAAAAATCGATTCTTTTATTAATGCACGTGTGTCGGTAGCCGCGGCTTACCTACTCTGGTACGAGGTAGATCACCATTTAATAAATGCACACGGAGATCGATTCTTTGCGTGCATTTATTGCTCAAAAAGTAACTAAGAAAAATGAATCTTACCTTTACCTCGTCACCCTTGCCACGTTGTCTTTTGAGCAAATCATTTGCTCATTATAGCATCGCGCATTGCGATGCCATAATGAGCAAATGATGCTCTATCTCTCTCTTAACAAAATGCATCCAGTTATTCGCCCGAATTTCGGGCAAATGGCGTGGATGCCACGCGATATAATTATTAATATATTATAAAATGCCAAATAAATAGAATATGTATTATTTAAATATGAAAAAATCATTTCATGGCTATAGAATGGTCGGAAATTATATAAAAATATGGGAAAAATTCTAGAAAAATAGGAAAACCATTACCAACCTCTGGCAAAGAATTTAATGCACTGTAAAAATTATTTCTTCAATGAAATGAGGTTGAATACCATGTAAAAATACTATAAATTGAGAAATAACAATAAAATCAAAATGTATATCATTTATCTCTATTTGTATATGATAACATGCAAATATGGTCATTAAAACACATAAATATAATGTAAAATTCATCAATTAAACGTGTTAATTTTCAAGTTATCACAGACACATCAACGATATTAGAACACTCTCATAGGGAGTAAGTCAAGGGTGGAAAAAGATCCCCACATGTATCAAAAGTTTATTTTGATGAAATCATTGATTTGGAATTGATTTCATCTTTCGATGCCATTAAAATGTTTTCAAGGTTTTCACCCATGGATTATATCCCAACAGATCACTATCCAATGTATATTGATAAATGGACGGGGATTACAGTCTATATATGTTGTTTTATCACAATCCATTTACCAATGGGATGAGGCTGTAATCACAATCAACTTCTTGTGATAGATGGACCATGATCAAAATACTTTCTTGTAGTAGTGGTGGGACTGTGATCACAGTCAACTTCTGCTGGCATATATATGGTGATCACAAACCATCTCTATTCAGAAACGGACCATCATCATGTTCAAGACTCATGATAAATGGATTGTGATTAAAATCCACTTCTGATGAGAGATGTATTTTGATCACAATCCATATGACAGTAGGATTTGAATGTGATTGCAGCCCCAAATCTTTTGATTATGTTGGAATTATGCATGCCATGCATGCCAATCACACACTCCACATATTTTAATATTTATTGATATAATATATTTATTATATGTGAGGATTATAATTGAAGTCTATGATTACATGGAATGGCTAACTATGATAATATGCTTAAAAAATGACCACTATATAAACATACATTCTAAATGTTATTTTTGAAATGATACTCGAGAATAACATCAAAATATGTAGAAAGAATAGTTGCACTCATCAGATTAGTAAGTTTGGAGATACTAAGGATAGATAGTGGGTGTTGTTTGGGGAAATAGTACAATGAATTGATATATATGAATCCCTAAATGTTGTTATACCTCACATTATTGAGAATGATTCATGTCACCATTTTCTATATGGTCCTCATCCTTGAGATACCAAAGACATCTTGTAGATTGACGATTATGGTTTGAGTATGATGTGTGAGTCTCTAACCACGAGATTCCATATCATCCTACCATGGATGTAGCAGCAAGTCCATGAAGGTGATTGTGTGGTTAAAAAGGGTTCATCCTACATCAACACCAAAGAATATAGAATCAAGGAAGTAGATAAAATTAAATCAAATTATGGAAGTTTTAGAGAAGGTGTTCTCTGATTATTTTTCCATGCACTAGTATGAACCTGAGGGATTAATTAGGTTTTGATGATTAACCATACCTTAAGTCATTTGGGAGTCTTGTGCATATGAATGATTATAAGTATATGTTAATTGATGATGGCAAAGTGTCCATGAGAGAGTTGACATACCCTTTTATATCTTCTAGAGCAAGAGGTGTAATTTGACATCCAATGGGCTCACAACTCAACCTATCATTGAAATAAAGCTATCCTCAATTAGTTAATATATATGTTAATATAGTAAATTAATAAGGTTATTCCATAAAAGTTATTGGGCCAATGAAGTTATTAACTAGTAGATTACATGGGCCTAGAGGGTCACACGCATATAAATTTTCTGAAGTTATTAACTAGTAGATTACTTCAGAAAAATTTCAAGAAAACTTTTTTAAATATTGGGGAATATATTATATGTTCAAGGGTTAAAAATGATCATGAGTAATTTCATGAAAATTTCAGAAGGACTTTAACTTCAAAATTTCCTGAAAAAATTCATTTGATTTCCATGTGAGTATTTTTTAGTGCCTCCCCCTTATTTTATTCCTCTTCCCAAGTGTCGCTTCTGGTCAGACTAGATGATAACTTGCAAATTATAACATTTAATTGATGAATATTACATTAGATTTATTGTTTTTAGTGGCCATATTTGCATGTCATCATATATAAATGGAGATAAATAACTTACACTTTGATTTTATTATTGTTTCTAATTTTTTGTATTTTTTACATGGTATTTAGCCTCAGTGCATTGAAGAAATATTTTTTACAGGGCATAAAATACTTGGCTAGAGGTTGGTAAAGACTTTACTGATTTTCTTGGATTTTTTTCCATATTTTTATATAATGTTCTGACCATTCTATAGCCAAGAAATGATTTTACGAATAAAACTAATATATTTTTATTTATTTGGCATTTTAGAATGATATATTTTTATTTATAAATCACGTTGCATCCACGTCATTTGCCTGAAATTCGGGCGAATTATTGGATGCGTTAATTTTTTAAATGTTTTATTGGCTGATTATGGCATCGCAATATGCTATGCCATAATGAGCAAATTATTGCCTTGAACGAAACTACGTGGCGTGGGCAGCGAGGAAAAAGGTATATGTGCTCTTTTTGTTTGATTTACTTTATTGTGCATTTATGAAACACAGAGAATCAATGCACAAGGAATTGATTAGTCGTGTGCATTTAATGCATGCGACAACTGACTCCACGTTCATGTATAAAATACAATGTTTGTTATATTTAATAAGTGCAGTAATTGATTCACCGCATGCATTAAATGCACACGGTGATTGAAAAATGCATGTAATAATTTCTAATCGAAAGTGTATTTTCTCTTTTAGGATTTTTTTAAAACGAGGGCGACGTGGCGCATTCTCTTGGTTGAAAATGCAGCATCATTTCACGATGATTGTGGCCTGTAGAAGCGCGCAAAAACGTGTGGGAACGTGATCCAAGGATGGATAAAATGAGAAAAATAGGTGTCAGCCAATAAGAAAATCCATTTTTTCTTAAATAATCAAATGATCCAACGGTTGAGATTAAACACCAGTTAAATGGTGATATCTTGAGATCCAACTATCCGATTGAGCTGAAATTTTGATGGCATATTTGTCTTTTCCCCCTCTACAATTCATATGGTTGGATTTTTAAATAGGGGTCTGACCAAAGGATTTGGGCAGGAAGGACATAAGAGTAGGGAAGGACACGGTTTGACCAAAGTTCGGTCAGACCGGACCGAACCGGACCATCGATCAGCCTTTTTAGGGCTGACCGAACCTTCTGGTCTGGGTTCGGTTCGCACCTCGAACCGGACCGAAGACTGATACTCTCTCTCTCACTTGCTCCCTCTCCCTCTCCCCCTCTCACCCTCTGTTCTCTCTCCCGTTCTTTCTCCCTCTCTCTTTCGTCCTCTCGCCCTCTCTCCCGCTCATTCTCTCCCTCTCTGTCATCCTCGTTCCCTCTCGCCGTGCGTTCTCTCTCCCGCTATCTCTCTCTCTCTCTCGTTCTCTCATTGTCTCTCCCTCTCTCCCGCTTGTTCTCTCTCACTCTCTCCCGTTCGTTCTCTCTCCCTCTCTTTTTCTCCCTCTCCTCCAGTCTCACTCTCCCTCTTGTCCGCTCTCCCTCCCTCTCTCCTTCCCTTTCACCCTCTATACCGTTCTCATTCTCTCCCTCTCATTTTCTTTCTCTCTATCCGTCTCTCTATCTCATTCTCTCCCTCTCTCCGGCTCTCCATCCTCTTTTCCTCACTCTTTCACCCGCTCTTCCTCTCTCTTCCGGTCTTACTCTCTCTCTCGTTCACTCTCCATCCCTTGCTCCCTCTTTCCATTGCTCCCGTTCTCATTTTCTTCCACTCATTTTCTTTCCCTCTATCCCTCTCTCTATCTCGTTCTCTCCCCCTCTCTCTCACCTTCTCTTCCGATCTCCCTTTCCTCCTCTCTCTATCTCGTTCTCTCCTCTCTCTCTCTCTGTCACCCTCTCGCCCGCTCTCCCTCTCTCTCACCCTCTCTCCCAATCTCCCTCCCCGCCTCTCTCTATCTCGTTCTCTCCCTCTCTCCCGCTCTCCTTTTCCTCCTCTCTCTATCTCATTCTCCCCCCTCTCTCTCTCACACCCTCTCTCCCGCTCCCCCTCTCCTCTCTCTCAACCTCTCCCTCTCCTCTCTCACTCTCTCACCCCGCTCTCCCTCTCCTCCTGTCTCCCTCTCTCTCAAGCCCCTCTCTCCCGCTCTCCCTCTCCTCCTCTCTCCCTCTCTCTCAAGGCCATCTCGCTCTCGCCTTCTCTTCCTCTCTCCCTCTGTCTATCTCACCCACTCTACTACCATCCCTCTCCTCTCTCTCAAGGCCCTCTCTCTCAAACTCTCTCCTGATCTCCCTCTCCTCCTCTCTTCCTCTCTCTCAAGTCCTCTTGTTCTCTCTCCCGCTCTCTGTCACTCCCTCTCTCTCCCTTTCTCTGTCACCCTCTCTCCTGCTCTTACTCTACGCCTCTCTCCCTCTCGCAATCTCTCTCTATTGAACTCCTTCCCTCTCGCCTGCTCCCTCTCCCTCTCTCCCCCTTACTTCCCTCTCAGGCTCTCCCCCTCTCGTTCCCTCTCTCTCCATATCTCACTCTCTTCCTCTTTCTCTCTTGTACACTCCATCTTACCTGCTAGGCTGCTCCCTCTCTCTCTCTCTCTCTCTCTCTCTCTCTCTCTCCCTATGGTATTTTCTTTGACTTTGCGCTATCTCAGTGTCACTCTCTCATTCTCACACTCTTTCACTATCCCCCTCTCACTCTCTCATTATTCAACATTGCTTCAGCACCAGAGGTGACACTAGATGTAGTGAGATGACCAAGTCAACTTAACCTTGACTTGTCAACACGACCGACCAAAGACCAGACCTGACCGAGCCCGGACCGAGATCGAGACTGGACCAAACTACAGGTCTAGGTTTAGATTTTTGTTAAAACCCGACCGAGACCGAACCGTGTCCTTCCCTACACTAGAGTTGCTTTTGAAGTCGAGAGATCTTGATTCATTATTCAAAGCTGTAAGTTTCTAATTTTTTTTTTCAAATTCTTCTTGAACAATTCTAAAATGCCACGGCATGGGCGAAATGTACATGTCCTTGAAGGTGATTTGAAATGAAATTAGCATTGCATTTTGATTTTGATTCAATATCTGACTTTTAATCGTTAGTTTTACAGTGTTTTGCATCCAATTTGGCATCTTAGATCTTTAGATTAGGGTGGAATTTCACTTTTTCCCCGAATTCTTCTACTTTCTCTCTCTAGGTTAGATCACCTACTTTCTCTCTCTAGATATCAAAATTGATTATTGGAAAAAATTCAAATTAAACAGCTATAATACCTAAATCTAAAATTTCATAAGAAATCTTCCACCTTCAAGTCCAATTTAAAAATCCCTTTCGTGCTTATTAATTCCCATATTTTAATGCATAAAAAGTGTTTTGATAAATCACCTTGATTTGAAGATTGGAAATCCGAATTGATCTGATAAAATAATCAATATTATCCTATCAAAAGTATCTTGGCCGAAAATATTAAAATCAAAATTAAGTTTCTACTTAATTTTCAATAATTATGAACATAATTAAACATAATTAGGGTCTATTAAATGAAAAATTAATTTATTATTGAATTAATTGATTTGAAATTGCATAAAAATTATTGATCAGTGCCTCCTTGTGGTTTGACCCCTTGCTTTCTCTATACATAGTGTTTAGTGTTTCAGGGTTATTATAAATTTCATTGCATAAGTCAAAAAACCCAAACAACAACATAATTAACACACCAATTTTTGGGCTTATTACTAGATGAGAGGAAATCATTTTTTTTCAACATAAGTCGAGGAAATAAAAACAGTCCAGAACTCTGAAGATCATGTGGATACATATAGAAACTATACATTTTGATAACTTAAAGTTTCTCATTCAAGGAACTAAGAAATTATAGACTCAATCTACACACAGAGGTGATTTATCATCTTCTATATATGTTTTAGTTTTTAAAAATGTATTTGGTTTGATATTTTGCTCCACAGTTAAGTTTGGATTCAACTTATCAAAACCACAATGCCCATGAGATAAATGGATTCTGATCATAGTCCATCTCTGAGAGGAAGTTTATTTTGATCACAATCCATCTCTGCTGATGAATGGTCAATGATCATATTCGACAAATGAGCTGAGATGGAATGCGAACATAGTCCATCTCTAAGCCGTTATGCGTGTGACCACTTCCACGTCCATCTATTCTCAGGAATCACAGTTGAATAATGAGAAAAAGTGGACTAAAATCACTGTCTATTTCTTCATAAAAGTTGACTATGATCATACTCAACTTCTGATAAAAGACTAACGGTGATCACACAGTTCATCTCTGTTAAGAAATGCATATATTTGTTGAAATAAAATTTAGTACAAGTAGAATATTGTTACAAATACTAGCTTTAGGACGATTCAACAATATTCATCTTTGATCCCATGATAATGACATTGTACAACTGATAACATGCATGTTTTGTTCTTTAATATGATCATATTTACATGTATATTTCCATTAAATCATTCATATTTGTATGTTATCAAGCTTAACATGATTAAATCTATTTTTAGAATGATTTTCCACATTTTGGGGATTTTTCTAAATAATAGATCCTAAAATAATATAATATTTAAGACTGAATATGATTTTCATGGAATTTTTTGACATTAAATTTGGAAAGATATGAATTTTCTAAATCAAAAAATATATTTATACGTATTTTTGGGCTTTTATTTTATTTAAAATGAATTTTTAAAGTATTTTTTACTTTTTTGCACAGGGTGACGTGGCGCACTCACTTCTGCTCATTAAAACGAGGAAAAAAGAAGAAATAAGAAAGAGGGTGACGTGGCGCGCTGATGCGCCGCCACATCAGCCTCGAGAAAGCATTTTTTTATGCTCATTCTTTTTTTTCTTTGTCCTTTTTCAGGTACACATGGCGCAAAATATCAAAAGTGCTAGCGCGAAATATGAAAAGCGCAGAATCTAATGCACTTTGAATTTTTAATAGACAGAAAATGAGGACGCTGAAAGGAGAGAGAAAGAAATCAACGGGCTAAGATTAGCTCAACTTCAAACGGCCATAACTTTTGATCTAAAACTCCGATTGAGTTGCAACTTTAACCATTGCTTCGTCTTCCCCTCCTCTTTCCATCCATTCCTCCGATCGATAAATAGAGGCTTGGATCATTGTGAAATTCATTTGAAATTGCTTCTTTCTTGTGTGGGCAGATTGAACAATAGTGAGGTTTGAGATCCATCAAGTGTGTTCTTGGTGTCCTGGGTGTGTAGGAAGAAGCATTGGAGAAGAGGGGGAACTTATCGGCACTAGTAAATCATTTTGATCTTGGCGGAACGTAAGGATCTAAGGTAACTATCTTCGCCTTATGTTGTTCCTTTTTTGACACCATCGTTCACTTAATAAGTGTTTTTCATCATATCTCCACTCAAATTTTACTCATTTATATTATCTTATCTCGTCTCTCTATCCTCTCCATCACACCATATACATTCAACCACTAGCATCTTCCACGCACTTGACCATCACCGTATCCTAGACGTTCTCTTACTCGTTGTTAAATTACCAAATAATTTACATCCTTTTACTCGATAACACTAGCTCATATCCTCTATTCTCGTCTTCATCTCGTCTCTCGTGGATCATCACTATCATAAGAAATTAATTTCTTAATCACTGTTCCCTATAGAGACGATCCGTACTCATCACTACCTAAGTATTCTTAAGTATGATTAAATATAATTTTCATTGAATAATCTCAATTACCAACGAAAAAAATTAAAATCCCTAAAGTTGATATTATCAACCACCACTTGTTGTATGCGCCAAAATGGCACTTTACAAGATATGTAAAAATTGTTATAGCTCACGGCCGTACTATCTTGCATGTTAAGATAAGATTACCCTATGAGAGAAGCCATTTTGATGAAGAACTAATCATATATACATATTGTGATTCCTTTGTAATATCTGCAGCTGAAAAAAACCATTCATTTATTGTGGTGGACCAGCAAGAATGAGGTGTAGAAACTCGATTGGTCATGACTTCTATCAGATATACATTGAACTTCTCCATATCTGACCAAAAGGTAATTGAAAAATAGCCTGCTTTTGACATGGTGTTTCACAACCAACACTCCAACTCATTTAATTAGGAGTTTTTCCTTTATGGAACAATAGCATTAATACCACTTCTATGGTGACTTCATTTGCTCCACTTATCATGCGTCACCATGAATGCAAGGGTTACATCATTGACCCATGGATTGATTACCTTTTTTCAGGTTCCTCATGCATGAGAAAAATGTTTCATTGATCTATCTGACAACATCATTAACATCCTTATGGAGACATATGGTAAAGAATAACATGTCATTGATGATTTTGTTCTCCAGCTTCGTAACATGATCGATAGAAACACAAAATCATTGAAGGATGTGATATGACACTCTCACCAACTCTCAGTCATCCTTTTATATCTTGATTGACTTTACCTTCATCATGAACTTCTTCAAAACCTCATCAATGACATCATGTTTCTTCACACTAACAGCTAGCAAGATGTTCCAATGTGTCAGACAGTCTAACATGAATTCAGAGATGTCTTTAACATTATCATGCTTTCCTCACGCCTTGGAGTACTTCTATGGTCTCTATATAGCATCGGATAACACACACTATCATCTCCTATTCATAGTAATTGTCATGATCCTTTGTTATTATTGGGCTTTGATAGCAACATTCCATTTCTGTTCTCCTCACTACTATCATACTGATCAGGAATCCAAGCCACATTACCTTATTCAGCCTTTAGATCCATGTCAAAATGAATTGAGAAGCTTTTCATTGACACATGGACCACATGTTTTAGGCTTTGAGCAACACATATCATGTGTCACTTGGAGGTAAATAATATTTTATATTTTTTATCTTCTTTAAAATTCATGCTTACATCCTCATGTTTTTAAGCCATTGCAAGTCATGAGGCAACCATGGAATAAGACTGTCCATTGGCAGGGCCCAAATTGATATGGGTTGCATAATTCCACAAATTTCTCAATACTACATTCTTGACAATGCTCCAAGGAGAGTAAATCATATACACAAAATATGCAGTGTTATATTTTGTCTCCTCATTCAAAGGTAAGCATTTTTACATGTCTTCTCATGACATTTGACCTAAAAATGACTAATAGATGGATAATGAATATCACTAAGACCCGTTGATTTGTTTTGTCATCTAGGATTATGAGCCTTAAAATGTCACAAAAAGGCATTAGTACTCTTAACTGCCTATAGTTTGGTTGAAATCTTCTCATTGTGTGGCTTATTTCCTTGAAACTGGAGTCTTCTAGTGCCCATCTAAAATCAGTTGAAGCATTCAATGATGAAAAACTTGTTGTACCATTAGTTATTGTGGCCCCATGATATGTACTTTTGGTTGCTTTCTCTTGAGGACTGAACATCGCCTCATATGCCTGTTTCGGGCATGATATGACTCCCATATTCACTCATAGATTTGATCAATAATGAAAGGTCAACAATATTTTTGTGCTCCAATATTATGTAGAGAATTAAATTAAATTAAATTAAAACAAAAGATAATTAAAATTTGAAACATTTATTAAGAAATACTTATGGAAAACTTATATGACCTTCAGAACAAATTAACACATTTTAGAATGATATAACACAACAACTATTATAAAACCTCATCATGGCTAATTTTTATACAGTTTATATGCCATCAGATAGAGTCAGACCAATGTTCATTTGTAGTCAAAGAATAAACTCTAGTTAGAGCTAATTTGTGTTTATAAATTGATTTGGGTCAGAACTGATGGAAATATAAATGGACAGCAAGCCAATCACATATTCAAAATCTCATTCCATGTTCATTAATACACCATAGTCATTATAGTGCACTTGTGATGATTATAATGAAGTCGATGGATACGTGATCAGACTTAGTGAATTATGATGAGATGGATACGTGTGTTCGGATCACTACGGGGATCACTAGTCTTTACGCATGTGTTCTAAATGTTCCTATGTGAAGGATACATGAGAAGGCCATCGAAGTATTCAGATAGAATAACACTATCTAGCCTCACTCCTATGATGAGTATGACCGACCCCGTAACCATTAGTGTGGAGACACTAAGGATAGATAGTGGGTGCTCTTTAGTGGAAAAGTTCACTGAATTGATCCGTACAAATCCCTGAATGGTATTATACCAAAATGTCAATCAGGTTAATTCATGTTACAGTTTTGTAAGTGGTCCTTAGACCTGAGACACCAAAGACGTCTTGTGGACAGACAATTGTACTTTGACTATGGCCAACAAGTCCCAAATCATGTGATTCTAAACAGTCTTAGTTCAGGCACATCAAGAAGTTCACGAAGATGATTGAGTAGTCAAGATGGGATCATCCTCCCTCGGTATAAGAGGTGACAAGTCAAGGAAGATGATGCGATGAAGTCCTTGACCAAGGTAGTGAAATATCGGAGAAGAATTCTCTGATGATTTTCGAATGCATTAGTGCTGACTCAAATGATCGATTAGAGTTTGATAGTTGACCATACCCTAAGTCGTCCAAGGAGCTTCAAGTGGATGAGGGACTATACGAACACGGTAACCAATCACTAAGAGGTTCCATCAAATGAGTCAATACACACGTCTATTGTATATTCTAGAACACGAGCTGTAGCTTGGCACCCCACGTGTTGGAAACTCGACCTATCGATTAGGTTTAATTAATTCGACATTAATTAATTTGGAAGGCCAATAAAGGTTATTAGGCCGATGAAGTCGTTAACTAGATGGATACATGGGCAAAAGGGTCACACGCAAATGGTCTTTTAGACATCAAACGATATACTTAAGCTTTGGGGGTTTTATCAAAAGTACGCACTTAGTATAAATAAGGGAAGGCACTAAAAAAATTCACCCAAGACAGAATTGTTCAGGAGCCTTCCCCTTCTTCTCCCAACTCCCAACACCCCTCTCCACGCAAAATGCAATCTAAACAACTTAACGACGACGGTGGAGGTAGAACGGAGCTCGTCAATGAGAAGGAGGAGATTCGACGTTGCGAGGATCACGTGGAGACATCTAGAGGTACTTTGTTTCATGGTTTTACTCTGGGATCCCAGAAATAACGGATGTGATCCGTGCAAAGGTACTTTGTTTCATAGTTTTATTGATGTTGTTTGATTCTGTTCATCTTCTGCTGCAGAATATTTTGATTTCTTTATCCATGCCAAGGCCTCTAGAACCCAACCAGAACAAGTCTTATTAGAGTTATCTCTAACTAGAGTTGATTTCTGGTTGAAGTCAACTTTTGACCATTATCAAATTTAGACCAAAGTTTGATTCTTTAATAGAGTCCACTATCTATTCATCAACTCAAGTAGTGATTGCCCAAGCGATATCCATTCGTCATCCGGTATCAAACAACCGATATCCGGGAAAAAATGGGACGGTGTTGGATATCGAATATCGGATATCGGTCGATATCCGTTTAGAAAGGGTTAGACGGATATTGGCATCAGATATCGGGGGGGTAAGGACAAATAGGGTATCGGATACCGGATATCGGTTTTCCGATATCCGGATTTTGGAGACGGATACTGGATGCCGGATATCGGTTTTTGATATCCGGATATGGGAACTGGTATTGACCGATAAAAATAAACTATATTTCACATTCTACCTGTTAGTTTTAAACACATTGTATGGTTTTTGATTTATGATGAATGCCCATTAATATATAGTGTGCAATTTTTTTTTTCTTCCATATGGGATAACAGGATTCAAAGTTAATGTAAACTCCGAATCCCCTTATCCCACATGGAAGATATTAGAAAATTTTCTCTGTATAAATTAAATGAGGCCGATAAATTATTTAATATTAAATTAATGTTTATATATATTATCGCTATATTTTAAGGCCGTTATATATAAACTATTTAATTAATGAGTACACCGTCCAATAAATAGAAACAAAAATTTCTATATCTTTCCATATGGGATAAAGGGATTCCAAGTTTAACACAAAACCCGAATCCTTCTATCCCATATGGAAAAAATTGAAAAACCGCAACTGTATATAATAGTTGAGATGTATGACCAATTAGAAAGCTCTTTCGGTTCACCCGTGCCCACGTTATCTACGCGAAACGCGGGATATCTAATAAATAAAATTATTTTTATTATAATTCAATGCGCATATCAGTTTTCGATATCCGCATCCAATATCCGATATCGTCATCTGCCCCGTTGAGACAGAGACAGATGCCGACATCGAGACGGATATCGGTATCGGATATCGGCATTGTAGCAACCGATATCTGATACCAATATCCGGTATCCGGATATCGAACAAAATGGACACCGTAAAATGCCTTTCCGGTATCCGGTAAAGCATCCGTCCAGATACCGGCATCCGGTACTGGTATCGGGACGGGCGAACTCTAAACTTAAATATCAAGTTAACTCGGATCAGATTTCACTATGATCAAGAATGAACTCTGATAAGATTTTATTTTAGTCAAATTTTTACTTTGATCAGTAATAGTTTCATTCCTTTTAAATCTTGAGATGAATTAAATTCATAATATAGAGATGAATTGACTTGGGTTCTCAAAAGTCTAATTTGTGAAGATGAGGCTCAAACCTAGATGATGAAAGTATCTACTCCATAATTAAGGCAGGAGTTAATGATCATTTAGGTGAGCAGCAAGAATACAGATTTAACTATCTAACTGTATTCTACTTTTACTTGCCTAACCCTTCATTTTTTTTGAGGGATGGTTGAGCAAAACTTCAAAAATACTAAGAAGAAGGGAAGGGGATTGTGTATTTTCATGATAAGTGGTAGCTGTTGGTCAATTGTTTTACATGTTAATGAGATTGTAAGACAATATCACTTATCTTATGCATATGTTCTAACAATTTACATACGAAGGATAATTGAGAAGGAAAAGTTCACAAAAATGGGTTCTAAATATTGCTATTTGTAGGATATTAAATATCATGATAGAATATTACTGCCATGGAATTCCTATTCTAGAATACCAAACAATATTAGCTGGGGTATAGTAAAAAGTTCACATGTAAGTTGGTGTGATTAAGTTTTTGTCCGAGGCAACAAAATATCAGATAAGAGTTCTCAAATGATTTTCAAAAAAATCAGTACTAAATCGAATGACAAATCAGGGTTTGGTGGTTGACCATACCCTAAGTCATCCTTCGAGTTCAAGTGAATGAGAGACTATACGTAGACGTTAACAGATGAGAATAATTTTTCATGAAAGAGTAATTATACTTGTATCTTCTAAGTCATGATGTAGACCATGGCAGCCCACGATCTGAATACTCAACCTATTGATTTGGTTAAATTTATATGTGATTAATTAATCTATATGGTGATATACATAATGAATTATGTTAGTCAATAAAGGTTATTGACCAACTAGAGTTAAATGGACTGATACATATGCCTAGAAGGTCAAGTAGAAATTAGTGTTTTGAATGTGAAAAGATAAAACTTAGGATTTTTATGAAAAATTACCATTAAATATAAATAGAAGTCCCTAAATAAAATTCATCCAAGACAGCAAATTTTAATTTCTTGACCTTCTTCTCGCTTCTCCTCTTGCCTCCCTCCCACTCTCAATGCAATTCAAATGATGTAAAGATTTGAATGGAGTGATAATGGGGATTATTAAAATAAAAGAGGAGATTTAATGTGTCAAGGATTGTGTGGATATGCCTACAGGCTGGACACATGAACAACTAAACATGTCTCACTTGAGCAACCAAGAAAGTGTGAATTCCATCTGTCCCAAGTTTATTTGATCATCAGTTTCCAAGTGTTATTAAAATTTTTGTCACATACTTGCATTGTATGAACTATTTAACTTTCACCTCAATCGTGGCCCTAGAAAAAATGGCGTTCCCACTTATCATGAGGCAAAACGTGCAACGGTCTGATATCGATGAACATACTATATGAATGAACTCTGAGACTGATATGGAAACCACGATGTGTATGCTTCCCACTTATTTATAATAAATTATGTAGGTTAAGTTCATATAAATATCAATCAACTAACTTTTATCATTAATTTCTCATGTTCCATCTCTCTTAGTTTTGGTTTTGTAGACAACTGAATGAACTTCAATTGTGCATTTCATTTTCATTTCTGTCTTTGATTCCATCAATAAATCATTGTAAAAATGATATTCAAAAATATTATTTTAATAAAAATTCCCATCTTCGAACTTTGCCACACTCATTTGGAATGACATAATTTCTAAAGAGCAAGTTTGAGATAGAAACTTTAATGTCATATTAGATGAAGTTACCAAAGGTTAACTTGGAATATATCTGACTCCAGGACCCAAAAAATTTTACCACCATGGGAAGCAGTCCAGAAGGCTTTCTTGTCAGCAGATTAATGCTTTTAAGTCACAAGACCATCTTGCTTAACCACCCATAGGTAAGTGGTCTCAATATAAATGGTGGGTGTTAGCCCATCTTCTTTACAATTTGAATTACATTATTCTTTATTTTCATTTAGATTGTGAATGGAGATGGTGGACAGGGTTTTTCATGATTGAAGCCATTATCGAATGTTGACATCATAATTGATTCATATTAGATATCAGCAACCACAATATTGATATCCATTTGGTCAGTTATTTGATATTGGACCGTATATCATATATCATTACTATAGATATAGATTTTCAACTCAGATAACAGATATTAAATATTGGTAGCAATTAGCTTGACTGTGTAAAATACTTTGCTGAAAAAGTGACAACTCAT
Source organism: Wolffia australiana (assembly GCF_029677425.1). NCBI lineage: Eukaryota > Viridiplantae > Streptophyta > Magnoliopsida > Alismatales > Araceae > Wolffia > Wolffia australiana. Next base: position 3,580,858 of record NC_135847.1, on the reverse strand, counting down.
TTATCTAAGATTTCGACTTGTATAATACCAAAAAATTATGAAGGACACTAACATCACATTAAATATTGAATATTGGTAGCAAGTAGCTTGAAAGTGTAAAATACTTTGCTGAAAAAGTTGCAACTCATTTATCTAAGATTTTGACTTGTATAATACAAAAAAAATAAAATATCATCCACAGTGTGATGATATTTTAACTGTGATTCAATATGCCCCAATGAAAAGATTCTAGACAATATGCAATTATATTGCATGGACACATACGTGATGGTTTTTTCATTCTAGGAATGTACAGCCATCCCATCTAGGGCCCCAAACATTGGACGAGATTGAAGGTTAGCTTCCAGAATAAGAATGCAATGGCTTTTAAATTTTGGGTGAGAAAACTGCCCCATTTAAAGGTGTTGGATGGGATATGGGAAAATTTTACTAAATTTTCATTTAATAATTTTTCTCCCATATTTAATTTTTTTTATGAATCATAACATCCATCACTTTTTGTTCCCAGTGTCATAATGAATTGAGACTCTAAGGGTGACCCATTTCCAGCAGGACAGTTTCCATACATGAAAATTTTGGATGAGACAGTTCTGGGATAGCATTGTGTAAGACGACCCAACAAATGCATGAGGGACAGGACAAAAAGTGTCCCAAACCACCCAATGTCACAGGCCCGGATGATCGTGCACTGTCTATGCAGTACCAATTTCTTTATCCGCCTCAAGTTGTTATGATGTTGGATATTTCTATCACATATATCAGATATTGAACCAGATCAATACACGAACCCCAATGGGGGGTTAGTGATGCCTTTTGCAAGAGACGTCAGGGGCAGTTGAATGACCATTATGTGTCAATGAATTCGTTGGGGAATCCCCCTAGCCTCTATTCCTTTCTTCTAATTTTTCACCCTATCTTTGTGGGGCCTCATATACTTCTCCCAAGATACAAGAGAATTCAATCTACCTTATATTGTATGCTTATCCCTTATCTCTTCCCCCAAACCTTTTGTAAATTTGGCCTTTCTCTTCTCTTCCTCTTCCATATATGGAAATTGTTTCTTATCAATCCTTGGATTTGTCTACAATCAGAACCCATCATTACCCAATTCATGTAGGTGAAAACTATGAACAATATGTTTCCTACTTTTGCTATTTTGCAATTTATCTCCTACTTTTCCATTCAACAGTTTATGTGTTCTAGATATTTTCATGTATGTCCCTTTATCCATTCACAATAAACCATTCAGTTCATTGAATTTGATATAAATTCATGTAACAACACAGGGGTCAAATATATAAAAAAAAATTTATCCCTACATGATGAGCATACATAATTCACTAGCATTTCTTCTCCAAAATTATGGATCCCTCAATACAAAAATCCTTCAACCACTTTTTTAACTAGACATAATAGGACAGCTCAGGCGCATATATTCTTATATGTAAATTTGATGTGAGTATACCAAGGATATGATGTTGGAACTTTAACTAGACTATCTCAAAACTTTTGGCTTTTATTGTGCAAACAATATTAAACATAAAAAAAGTTTTAAAATTTTATGAAGTTAAAAAGAGGGAAAAGAGAGGAGAGAGAGATTAAATATGTAACATTAATTATTTTCTAAGTTTATTCCCTATTTCATTTTATTTTCCCTTTGATTTATTTTCACAGAGACAAAATAAGAACCACGAGAGTCACTATTTCTTGGAGGGATCACGCACCAACATAAATTGATTTAGTTGTATAGTATTTCAAACATTGAGGACTAAATATGGACAATAGTGAAGTTCAAAGTATTTTTCTCATACACACTGGTTCACAAACATAAATAAATAGTACATAAAAAAGATCACAGCACTCATTATCGATATTATCCAGCTGGTTTTTCTTTGACAAAGTTGTAAACCAGAGTGACTTTAACAACATTGATTAAATTTCTTCTAACCTTTTCAACCTTTTTCTAACCTCTCTTTTGATATTTAGAATTACTTTATTATGTTTTAAAAAAATATTTTACTCAAGTTATATTATCTCTCAAATATATTGATTTGCATATAAATGAATTCTGTTTCCTTCAATTATTTCTCAATATTTCTTTTGTATCTATAGTGTAGAATTCTTTACCAAGATTTTAATTCAGTCACACACAAGGTGCACTACTTTGATTTTTTGTAACATCATAGCTAGGAGAATTTACGCGTCAACCAGGACAATTTCACATCAACTCCAAGAAAGCACAACAGATTACAAAGCATAAAAAGGATTATTTTATGTGTGAGAGATTCTTGTAGAAATTTATAACATTCTGGACCTAAGATTTTGGCTTTTCTTAATAAAAATAACATAATACAAAAACATTATGGAATGTAATGTGAGTATAGATACCTTTGAAGTGGCAACTTCGCCAAAATTGATAGTCTCAAAGATCAAATTTAAAATTGGCAGACTTCATATTATAATGATTCAGACTTGATGGAAAGGTTTCAAAACTAATATAGTTAATAAATTATGAATACAATCAGGTTCTCAAATGTAATCATCTAATTAAATATGTAAAATAAGTAGTGTAGCACTATTAAGGGCTTAAGATATTATATCCCAAATTAAAATTGAAACCCATAATTTATTAAACAATAAAGATGTATTATTTCTTAAATATCCTAGTTGATTGTGGCCATGAGCTCATATATGCTAATATGATATATTTGTTTGAATGAGAACCATCGAGTAACTACTAAGTTGGAGGCTTTGACAATGCCTGATTTTTACTAAGACAAAGACTTATCAGAAGTTTGATGCAAATTTCTATACATCAAAGAGCAAACATCCAACTCGTCAAATGTTTTATCTTCTATACACTCTGCCTTATTATTATTAGAGTACCCCTGAAGAACCTCTATGTAAAATATTACATCATTACCTGATGGTTCTGAAATAGAAGCAAGGGTAGATGGTCCAATTAAATAATTTCCATGATGAATTTGAATTTGAGATTAGTTAGAGCTTGGCTAATTCTCAGTATCAAAACACCATACATAAACTTATAGGGTCAAAACACAAACTTGAGCTTTATCGAATTAGTAGACTCAAACTGGAGGGATATAATTTTATCTTATAAATCATATATATACAAATAATTTTTTTAAATAAAATTGATTTATAAATCATTTATCGCATTCATATATTTCTTGGTAAAACAGTTTATATATACATAGAGAATGAGTCATTTGCTTATTTGAGATCGTATTGATATCTGAGAAGGTATATGGGGAATACTTGACCTTGATATTTGTTATTGTTCTATATAGATAAGATAAGCTAGTTTATCGAGAAAAAAATGCAATATAAATTTTAAAACTAAGTCTCATTCATCAAGTTTAAGTGCTTGAAATCTATTTGATATATAATCAAATTAATCCGACTAATAACTTTGTACATAAAAACCAAAAAGCAATGGATGATAAAGTAACATGAGATATGTTATACTTATATATGTTCTTTAATTGACTGATGCAACGACTGAAATAAACATCACAAAATTATAAATATTAAACTAGATGAAAAAAAATCTAGAATAAAAAACAACAGAGAATCTCATTTTATGATATTTTCTAGGTTAATTTTTTACACAATATTTCTCTAATTTATAGTCAAATATTTTTTTTTTCAATAGATATAAATACAAGGTCTAAGCATTAAGTGCTTCTCATGGATACCCGGTACATGACACACTGAATCAATAGATTACTATGTTCACTTAAAGTAATAATATGTCTTCCAATAGATGATAAAAATATATAGTTATTGTATATCTCACAAAATTTATATGGTTTAACAATATGAAGAATCAACCTCTTTTTTTACTTTAATCATTTTACCCAAATCATATTTATATATTAAATAAAGGACACATCTTTTGATATGAAAACTTGTAGAGTCAAATAAAGATGTTAAAATATAATCAAACTTATAGGTCAAAATGAAAGCAATCATTTCAATATTCTAAGAAATCATATTAAAAATTTGTCCAATAATATAACAAATTAAAATAATGTAAAGTTCTGTCATTTATGGTAATACAACAAGGGACTAGTATGAACACGGTTTTAAGGACATATATAAGAAACATTCTTTCAGAACTCTTATGTGAGTGGAAACCAAACCCATAATAAGATTTCTTGGTTTTTCTATCTAATAATATTTCAAATGATCAACAATTCTACTTCATGTGACATTTCAAAATCAAATCAATCGCGTTTTGACCAGAACAAAATTATCATCTTCTTCTTTTAGGTTGATGTTGTACATTCCAATTTTCTCCATTCAAAAATAAAAACTGATTTGATATAATTTTTTTTAAACGAATACTGTATTCTGAACACCAACCAATAAAGGAATTTCGTAATCCCAAATCAAAATATGTTTTAAATTAATATGGCTTTGTTACTAAATTAAGAATTCACCACCCAAATATCACATATAAAAACTGAATATTTCCAGGTAAATTGGAATTCTTATTTTTCTCTGTTCTCCTCCAACTCTGGATGATTACCATGCCACCTCAAGAACACACACCATGATCCAAGAAAAATATGCTCACATTATGAACCAATTTCTGTTGTGTGCTTATTGCGCTTGACTATACTTATCATATGTTTTCGACCATTTTATTTGTGTATCAATTATATACAAATGATTAAATTATGTCTTATATTTTGATCAATTTATACCAAACTGCTACTCGTGATAAATTCAGATTAGTTTCATAGAAACTTAACATGAACTATCTAATAATTATATCAGGTGCCATTAGTATGGCATCACATATAATCATTAGATAACTATGTAATTTGATAACCCTTTAAAAATAATTCATAAAATAAATTAAACTTTTAAAATATAAAATATTAGACCGAATTAAAGAAGGATGTAAACCTTTTAAAATGCCCATTGTATAACTATTTTTTTCAATTTATTTATTGGTAAAGTAATATCAATATCATAGAATATCACCAAACTGAGTAAAAACAAAATGAACCATGGACAATAACACAAATATTAACATCTTCAGAATTCTTTGATTATCTTATTATCTTTGGATAATGGAAATGTTTAGTATAAATACATTTATATTATTTATGGAAATTTATGTGATCAATATTTGATAAATTTAATATAAGCACATGATTAATACATGTCTTTTAACTTGATAAAATGCATTTTTAATACCTTAATCTGACCATATTTATAATGTTTATTTTGCATTGTACTAATTATATATGCATGTTCTCAAGCTTAAAATGCATAAATCTATTTTTAGACTGATGTTCTGAATTTTCAGTATTTTATATATTTTTGGGGATTTTTCTGACATTAAATGATATTTTAGATTAAAGAACAAACTTTAACCTTTTCTGCCACAGGGCAAGGTGGACTAATAAAAAAACCCCTTTTTATAATACATACTGCACAGAGATCAAGGAATGAGCATTTAAATTCATCAATATTTGATGAATTTAATGACATAAGTGTTACTGACGATGATGAGGAGAGAGAAAAATCAAGGGGTAGGACTTCTCCGAATTCAAACTGTAATATCTGACGATCCACATGTCTGATTGAGCTAAACTTTTCGGCGTTGCTTTGCCTCCCCCTCCTCTTTCCATTCATACCATCTGATCTATAAATAGATTCCTGAATCACTATGAAAGTCATCTTGAACTTGCTTCCTACTCATGTGGGCTGATAGTTAGTTTTGAGATCCATTAAGTGTGTTCTTGGCGTCTTGGGTGTGTGGGAAGAAACATTAGAGAAGAGGGGGAGCTTACCGGCACTCGTAAATTTCCGTGATCCTGATGGAACATAAGGATCTAAGGTAAGTGTCTTCGCCTTACGCTAATTTTTCCTGACATCGTCGATAGCTTAATTAAATTTTAGTATCACCTTTTTCACCATCATACTACATCCCTTACTTTCTCATTCACGTAACGCTTTGCGTAGTTCTACTTTCATTTCCTCTCTTATTTGCTAATTTTATGTTTAAATTATAACTATTATCAACCTTTTTACTCGATATCGCTACCTTGCCTAGTAAATTCTCGTCTTTATCTATTTGATAAAAAATATAGTAATAAAATTGAATCCTTAATCATTGTTCCCCTGATCCATACTCATCACTAGCTTATGTAAGCATTCATATATATTTAATGAATAATCTCAATCACCAACAACGAGTTAAAACCCTAAAAGTGAGATTATCATAACCCCAAGTTAAGCTTATGGTTAGTGCCTTTGGAATGGTATGGTTTGGCCATTATGCTTTTCATAAGTTAAATTTACTACAGTTGTATGATATTTCAGGAAAATTACTCTTAGTGGACTATGAGTTTTATCCTTAAAACTTGAAATACTTAGATACACAATAAGAGGGCCTATTATATCTTATTGTTGAATATTATACATCTACTTACATTTTGTTGAACTTCCGTTTTTTCTCAGTTACACTCTAAATCATTGCAATAGTAAGCATTAGCGTGAGCTTCTCAAAGTCAGGGAGTAGGGACTCGTATTCATCACCTATGGGTTAAGACAAACACACTTTGAAATTATAGTCAGGCATCTTATGAAATTTCTTTGAATTTATTCTGAAAGCTTAATATGAACACCTATTGTGGAGATTTCCTACTTTTGCAAAAATTTTCTCATATCCTTACATTTATGTGAACTAATTGTATTCATCATATAAACATAACTTATGATTCACTTACTCTTATGATATATTATTTCTATTTAGATGTTCAGAAGTTATCATAAAAGTGTTAAGAAAGTGCAAAAAGCTATAAACTACATTCAGTGATGCTTTTATTGACATGAAAATTTCCCAATTTTCTAGGTCATAACCTTACATAAATCACTGAAATTTTGAGTTCCTATGAGTGAATTACAAGTCATAACCCTTTCGAAAAATTTTACTTGTATTAGATTCCAACAAACCTAGAAGAGTAATGGAGTTTTTTTCCTTAACAGTATTATTATGTTACGAAAGTGTATGTGTGAAGTAATACATTACTTTTTATGTTAATACAAGAAATATTGTATTATATACATCACCAAATTTCCTAAATCATATGAATCAAATAACAGAAACATTACATAGTCAAATCCTAAAAATATATATCACCAGAACTAAAGTGATTCTGTAAATTATGTTTTTTTGTCTAAAAAAAAATTCAAAATTGTTTCAAAGTTCTCAAAATTTAAATTGATTAATGATATTTTGGCTCGCATATGAGCACATAGTAATTTTAAATTTGAAAATATTTTTTTTGAGTGATATCTTGTTTTAAATTTACATTTAAAGTGATAATTGGAAATGTTTTAGTTGAATATCATATGTGATACAGAAAAATGTCATTTATATTTCATATTAATTATTTAATAAGTCTGATTCATTTTTTATAAGTCAGATTTTGATAGAGGTGAAAATTAAATTGTATATTTTTTATATACGACTGTGATAAAATATATTATTTTGAGATTAGATAAATTAAAGAGAAACTGATAATCTGATAATATCCTTAAATAATTTCTTTGAAAGGATTGTACATAAACTATATTTTTTTGAAACATAATCATGATTGAGGAGAGTATTGTAGATAACTGAAGACTCGGAAAGAGAATTGACTCGTGAAGAGTTTTTGCACAACATAGGAAACTACACTTGTCTTAATTTTACTTAATATGTTTTTAGGAATGTGAGAATATTGAAATTTAGAAGGCATCCTTCATGAAGTGTTGTTGTGAAAAGGATGAAAAGACTTCAATGATGAAGGCTGGCACAAAGTAATTCATGACATCTGAAGCCTGGCCCAGGGAGTCTGGTTGTACTCAAGCACAAAAATAAGTCATTAAGAGACCCATTAGATGATCATCTGTGTGTCGGTTACATGCATGATATTTATCTGGTGCCATAGGGTCGACTTTGCTAAATAAGTGTACATAAAACATGGCAAAAAACATAAGGTCCTATGAGAAGACGTGGTGAGCACTGATTCACATTTGGTTTATTGATATTTAGAAAACTTACCGTCGATCTTGGCTAACCTTCAACAAAAATAACACAATTGAAACTAGCCACCTATTGACCAACAAATGTAAAATACAAACACATTTATTAAGAAGGATCTCAGTAGAATATTATTATGACAAACATCTAATATTTAATTACAATATTTCAACAAATTTTGGAAATCTACTGTAATGTGGATATATACTCCTAACCATTCCTCCAAATCTCATCTTAAAATAAAAATCTACTGATATGATTTTAATATTCCATTCGGATAGTCTTATACTTGGCTCATACACAAGGTAAAAAACCTCAACTCCTTGTACAATTGATATAACATATGTAACAGTAGTGTTTAGGATGAATAACAACACTGAAAAAAAATCATGATTAGTTTATTTTTTGTCTACTTTTTATCACTATACCGCGGATTTAACAAATAGTATAAATTTTCTTCACATCTTTACTCTACAATATGCGAACTGATGAATTATTTGAAGAAACAATCATTTTAAAACTTTATGTTATTTAATATGTAATGATGTATAAACTACACTAAAGTTAGAGAGAACGAGTCTTCGGTACACGTGTGTCATGACAGCATCTGTTTGTGTGATCTTTTATGAATAATAGCATCGGTTCACCCATGAGGCTATCATAAAATATTCCCATACGAAATAACGTTATAATTTTTACTGCGGTGTGAGAAAAATAATTTCACATCTACTCATATATTTCTTTGGGATGATTCGAACAATCAATTTTTGACAATGGGCGCTTTTATTTACATCGTTACCTCATTAAAGTTAGCAAACAATCAATAAGCAACATACCAGGGTTCAGAACACCTGTTTGCTCGTGGTAGCACAATGTGGCCATTCAGATCAATTAATTCTAATATTCATTCTAGGCTACCTCACCCATTTTTTGTCGTCTGCTCAATAAATTGAGTTTTAGATATTCAGTCTTTGGTATTATCACATTACATTTGATCGTACTAAAGGCTCTATCCGATGCATTCGCTGATATCTATGATGCATTCACTGAAATACACACATTCTTTACTCCTACTTGCATTTTTTCTATAAAAACAGAGTTTGTTTTGTCCAAAAGTTATTTTTATAACCAGTAGAGAAACAGAAATACAGAGAGAGAGCCAGAGAGATACTAAGCGAGACAGGGAGAGAACGAAACCAGAGATGGAATGAGACAGAGAGAACGAAACCAGAGATGGAGCGACACAGAGAGAGGGAAACCAGAGATGGAGTGAGACAGAGAGAGAACGAAACCAGAGATGGAGCGACACAGAGAGAGAGCGAAACCAGAAATAGAGAGAGACAGAGAGAGAACGAAACCATAGATATAGAGAGACAGAGAGAGAACGAAACCAGAGATAGAGAGAGACAGAAAGAGAATAAAACAAGAGAGTAGGAAACCAGAGGTAGAGATAGAGAAAGACAAAGAGATAGTGAGAGAGAGAGAACGAAACGAAAGAGTAGGAAAATAGGGAGAAAGAAAGAAAGGGGAGACAGAGAGAGAGAGAGAGAACGAGACGAGATTGTTGGAAGTTCGAGAGAGAGACAGGGAGATAGTGAGAGAGAGAGAGAACGAGACAAGATTGTTAGAAGTTCGAGGGATAAAGGGGGAGCTGGAGAGCGAAAGGAAGGAGTAAGAAACAAGACAGACAAAAATAGATGTACGTATATATCGAGACAGAGAGAGAACGGAACGAAAAAGAAAGAGATCAAAGAAAGGGACAGTGAACGAAAGGAGAGACTAAGAAACCAAAGAAAACAAAAAGATGCATAGAGAGCGATGGAACGAAACGAGAGAGTAAGAAACCCGAGAAAGAGAGAGAATAAGAAACTAGAGAAAGAGAGATAAGTAGAGCTAGATAGATATATATATATATATATATATATAGAGAGAGAGAGAGAGAGAGAGAGAGAACGAAACGAAAAGGTAAGAAATCAGAGAGAGGGACAGAGAATGAACGAAATGAGAGACAAAGAAACCAGAGAAAACAGAAAGAAACGCCGAGAACGAGGGAACGAAATGCAAGAGTAAGAAATCAGAGAGACAGAAAGAAAGAAGTAAAAGACCGAAAAGGCCAGCGTTTATTTCATAGCGAACAGTTACACTGGGCGGGATAGAGCGGCAGGACATTACATCAAAGCTCACGGTAGTCACACAGTCGACGTGAGAAGGGTAGACAAGTGGAAGCAGAAGTGGCTGGAAGTCGTTGGAGTTACACAGTTGGAACTTCACCTGCTGTCTTCAAACGTTTAGGGGCACGTAAAGTTTGGAGGAAGAAGACAGCGACAAGAAAGAAGAAGGTTGCTTATATCCAGCGTGTAGGAGACTCGAATGCCGAGGAAGCCCGCTATCGCAGCTTGACAAAGGCAGCTAGGTTGTGCCGCGGAAGGGATTGTGAGCAGGAGCCCGCAACAAGGGTTCAGAAAGGAAAATGTGCCGAACCTTATAGCATCTAATGTACCGAGGCAAATTCCCAGAAGTGAAACGGCAATTGGGCATGCGACAGCTGGAGGTGGGGGCGGCGAGGGCGGAGGAGGCGGAGATGCCGGAGGAGGTGGCGATGGCGGAGGTGGCGGAGACGGTGGTGGAGGTGGCGATGGCGGAGGAGGAGGAGGAGGTTTATTTTGACCCGGGGCATTCGGATTTTGAGCTAGTGCGGTCGCAAAGAGAAGGCAAACGAAGACAGCAGAGGTGATCCCACGTAATTTGGTACCCATTGGAAAGCGTTTGTGGGGATCTGCTTCCACACTCCACACTTGTTTATTCTTCCAATGAACCATATTATGGAGCTCTGGCCGAAGTATGATTCAGCAACCTGGCTGGTAGCTAAATTAAAATAGGACTGAGAGTTTCTCTCGGAGGAGGTTTGTTGGGGTGTGTCCGCCCCCCCCCATTACGGGAATGTGAAGGGGGAGGGCTTGACTAGTCAAACCCCAATAAAGGAAGGGGAGTTGAAAAGTTTTAACCCCTCGCCTCTTGTCTCTTTGTGGGAATATGAAGAGGCTTCTTTGGAGAATATGAAAAGGCTCTTGGCTTTTCATATTCCAGACCTTTCAAATTCCCAGAAACTGTAATTGGCCCTCTATATATAGAGGGCAAATCTATTCTGAAATGAAAGGCATATGAGTTTTCTGTTCATTCTTCTTGTCTCTTCCTCTCTTCTCCTCTCTCTCTCTCCTTTGGTTTGTCTTCATCACTCCTTGGTGGCCGCTCCCTTGTCTTGGGAGTTTGAGGAGTTGCTCCGCAGCACCATACGAGAAGTCGTTGCCCTGCACCAAGAGTCTTGCACGTTGACGTCACGCCGGTGACGTAGAGAGGTTCTTGTTTCCTATCTCTATACGCCAACACAATTATCACGTCCGAGTTGATTCCGCATTTCACCGTAGCATCTTGGGTCGTTGTTTCTCTTCAACGAGTTACAACAAGTGGTACCAGAGCTATTGGTTGTTTTACTCGGATTTGATATGACGTCGTCTTCATCTCGTTTTGATGTTGAGAAGCTAGACAGCTCGTCGAACTTTAACCTGTGGCAGCAGCGGGTGTACGATCTGTTGATCCAGCAGGATTTGACGTTGACCTTGGACGGGCCGAACCTGATAATGTTACGGCAGCGGATTGGCACAAGTATCAGCAGAAGGCCGCGAGCACGATTCGATCATGCTTGTCCGATAGTGCTCTTTATCATGTTCTCGGCGACAAGGATCCCGCGGCGATTTGGGATAAGTTGGCGAAGCACTTTGCATCAAAGTCGATGATGAGCAAGTTGGCGTTGAAGAGAAGATTGTTCGGGCTACGAATAGCTGAAGGTGTTGATTTATCTGTTCACATTGATTGTTTTAATCAGTTGATTACAGATCTGATGAAGATTGAGGAGGTGTTCTCTGACGAGAACAAAGTGATATTTCTGCTGGTTTCTCTTCCCGAGTCGTACGATCACCTCGTGACGACCTTGTTGCATGGAAGCAAAGCGTCAGGTCTTGAGGAGGTTATTACAACCTTGATGGAGTATTATCAGCGGAAGAAAGGAGCTGAAGATACCCATGGCGAGGCACTCTACGTGAAGAACGGGAAGGAACGTGGACGGCAGAAGGAGAAGGGGAAGTCGGGAGAGAAGAACCATCGGTCCAAGTCTCGGACCAATTGGTTGAAGAGCGTGACATGCCACAAGTGTCACGAGAAAGGACATCTTCGAAGAGATTGTCCAAAGTTGAAGAATGGGAAGACGGATGCTGCAGAGACGAGCACTGCTAATGTCGCGAGGGTTGTGGAGGGTAGCGACGGAGACGTCTACTCTGCCTTGGTCGCCGCTGATGAATTAGTAGACTCGTGGATTTTGGATTCTGGCTGCTCCTACCATTTATGCCCTCACACTGACTGGTTTCACTCTTATGCAAGTGCTTCAAGAGTTGTTTCTATGGGTAACGATGCTCCTTGCAACATTGTTGGTGTTGGAACGGTGAAGATCCGGATGTTCGATGGAGCAATCAGAATGCTGGGTAATGTGCGGCACGTGCCGGATCTACTGCAAAGTTTGATTTCGCTCGGGTACTTGGAGGCGAATGGCTGCACATTCAAGGCCGCAGACGGAGTATTGAAAGTTTGTAAAGGAGCGCTCGTTGTGATGAAGGGGGCACATCTACGAGCCAACATTTACAAGCTTGAAGGGAGCACTGTGATCGGTGGAGCTGCAGTTGCTACACCACGGGAGCCAAGGACGGACTACACACTCTTGTGGCACTTGCGCTTGGGCCACATGAGTGAAGCCGGCATGCAGAAGCTACATGCACGAGGTCTGCTACCCGGCGTGAGGTCTTGCAAATTGGACTTTTGCAAGTATTGTGTCATGGGCAAACAGTGTCGGGTGACATTCAAGGTGGCAAAACATGATACTGGCGGTGTCATGGATTACATCCATGCTGATGTTTGGGGGCCCGTTGACGTGATGAGCCGTGGAGGTGCTCGGTATTTTCTAACGTTTGTTGATGATTTTTCCAGGAAAGTTTGGGTTTACTTCTTGAAGCACAAGTCGGACGTTTTCTCACGGTTCAAGACTTGGTGTGCAAGAGTTGAGAACCAAACGGGGAGGAAGATCAAGGTCTTGCGGACTGACAATGGTACAGAATTTAAGAATTCTGAATTTGATCAGTTCTGCGCAGAGCATGGCATTCGGCGTCACTTTACGGTGAAGAAGACCCCTCAGCAAAATGGCGTTGCAGAACGCATGAATCGCACCATTGCGGAGAAAGCAAGGTGTTTGCGGTTGAATGCTGAATTGCCCAAGGAGTTCTGGGCAGAGGCAATTCAGATGGCGGCGTACTTGGTGAATAGGTCACCAAATTCTGCTCTTGACGGGAAGGTGTCTGAAGAGGTATGGACTCGAAAACCTGTGGACTACTCCATGTTGCGTGTTTTTGGATGTCCAGGTTATGTCCTTACACCTGCTGATGAGAGGTCAAAGTTTGATCCAAAGTCCAAGAAGTGCATTTTCTTGGGGTATATCGACGAAGTGAAAGGCTATCGGCTTTGGGATCCGGAAGTGCAAAAGATTGTGTTCAGCAGGGATGTGGTTTTTGACGAAAATCACATGGTGAAGCCTTCCAATGAGCAGGGAGATCAGAATTCAGGTGGCGGCAATGTCCAAGAGAGGACTTGGGTGGAGGTGGAGAATGTGCAGATTCCACCCAGTTCAGCCGATGGTGGAGAATCAGCTGATGAGGCCGTAGAGAATTTTGAGAGCATTGCTGTTAGGCGGGCGAGGCGGGAGACGAGGCCGCCTGCACGTCTGGAGGATTATGTGACTATTGCTTTGTTTGCAGGAGATGGAGACAATCGAAGATCCACGACCGGTTATGTGTTTACAGTGGCCGGTGGACATGTGAGCTGGAAGTCAACACTCCAGTCAACTGTGGCATTGTCTACAACGGAGGCGGAGTACATGGTGGCCACGGAAGCTGCTAAGGAAGCCTTGTGGCTGAAGGGTTTGTTCAAAGAACTCGGCATTGCTCAAGGTGGAGTTCCTCTGTTATGTGACAGTCAGAGTGTCATTTGCTTGGCAAAGAATCAGGTCTACCATGCACGGTCGAAGCACATTGACGTGCGGTATCACAAGATCCGGGAGCTGTTGAATTCTGAGGAGATTATCCTTCAGAAGGTGCACACGGAGGAGAATGCCGCAGACATGTTGACGAAGGTTGTCACGGTGGAGAAGTTCAAACATTGTTTGGACTTGGTGCATGTTGCAGGTACCTTGATGGAGGCGGAGCGCCTGCGACGTGGGAAAGCGACAAGAACACCTAGCGCGACTAGGGTGTCTGCCAAGGTGGAGTTTGTTGGGGTGTGTCCGCCCCCCCCCATTACGGGAATGTGAAGGGGGAGGGCTTGACTAGTCAAACCCCAATAAAGGAAGGGGAGTTGAAAAGTTTTAACCCCTCGCCTCTTGTCTCTTTGTGGGAATATGAAGAGGCTTCTTTGGAGAATATGAAAAGGCTCTTGGCTTTTCATATTCCAGACCTTTCAAATTCCCAGAAACTGTAATTGGCCCTCTATATATAGAGGGCAAATCTATTCTGAAATGAAAGGCATATGAGTCTTCTGTTCATTCTTCTTGTCTCTTCCTCTCTTCTCCTCTCTCTCTCTCCTTTGGTTTGTCTTCATCACTCCTTGGTGGCCGCTCCCTTGTCTTGGGAGTTTGAGGAGTTGCTCCGCAGCACCATACGAGAAGTCGTTGCCCTGCACCAAGAGTCTTGCACGTTGACGTCACGCCGGTGACGTAGAGAGGTTCTTGTTTCCTATCTCTATACGCCAACACAATTATCACGTCCGAGTTGATTCCGCATTTCACCGTAGCATCTTGGGTCGTTGTTTCTCTTCAACGAGTTACAACAAGGTTGGTAGTCACATTCAGATTTATAAGACGGTGACCCTACATGGGGTATACATCTAGTTCGTGGCGGCAGGTGGAGTGTTGATATTAATAGATTCAACATATATTACAACTTTTTAAACCAATTCTTTAATAAATCGATTGAAATGATTTGTTTCGATGACACATCCGTTCTTGTTGTTGAAATGTTTCAGTGTGTATAAAAAACAGATTTGAGAGACGTGCCGGTATAGGATATGGGCGATAAACGTATCATTCTTTCTTTTTTTATTCAAAGGCGTCTTGATATGGACCAAGAAGGAACCGAGGGAAATAGGGTCTTTGTTCTTCATCAGGATTATATTCTAGCCGTGTGATGTGGCGTTGTCTTTGCCTATCCATAGGCGACGCATATACATAATCTGCCCAACGAGAGTTAACTTATGACATCAGAATTGTATTTTAATGGACATTGTTGAAATGTAATGCGTGGGTTTCAAGCACTCAGTGTCACAGTTAATTGTTTCTTCCAGTTCAATTTTTAGAAATGGGTTGCATGGCCACTTAATTTGGTCTTCCATGCTGATCATTCTCCAACGCAATTAACGATGTATGATCGTGGCAACGAATCGTGGTCAATCGATCGGGCCGATCCCTTGCACTGCTTTAATATCAATTAAACATAATCATCAATAGATATAATGCGTTTGGTAGAATAATTTAACTCCCATTACGACAGAGGTGGTCTGGAAGGAGGGGGAATGTGAAGACATAATTGTAGGGGCTAAGCCAAAGAGACACAGAGAGCGCGAGAAAGAGGGAGTGAGAGAGAGAGAGAGAGAGAGAGAGAGAGAGACAGAGAGAGAGAGAGACAGAGAGAGGAGGGAGCGAAAGAGAGACTGAGAGTGAAAACGAGAGTGAGAGAGAGAGAGGAGGGAGCGAAAGAGAGAGACTGAGAATGAAAACGAGAGTGAGAGAGAGAGACGGAGGGAGCGAAAGAGAGAGACTGAGAGTGAAAACGAGAGTGAGAGAGAGCGACAGCGGGAGCGAAGGAGAGAGACTGAGAGTGAAAACGAGAGTGAGAGAGAGGGAGCGAAAGAGACAAAGAGAGATAGAAAGAGAATGCGCGAGAAAGAAAGAGAGTGGGAGAGAGTGAAATAGAGAAAGAGAGAGAGAAAGAGAAAGGAAACGAACTAGAGAGAGAGCGAGAAAGAGCGATAGAGAGGGACCGAAAGAGAGAGACAGAGAGCGAGAAAGAGCGATAGAGAGGGACCGAAAGAGAGAGACAGAGAGCGAGAGAGGGGGGGGAGCGAAGGAGAGAATTAAAGAGAGGAGAAAGACCGAGACGGAGAGTGAAATCTAATGTTCATCCATTTCCATTCGTCATTCATAGCAGACCAAGAAACGCGACGCACGGCTATAATGTGCCGTTGTTGGTGTCAAATTAACACGTCACAACTGTATTTTAATGAACATCGCTCAAAAGTCTTAAGATCTGTTCCACTTACCAATGCGTGAGACTCAATCTGTCTGAAACGCTCAGTTAATCGTTCATTCTTGCTCCGTTTCCAGGTGCGTTCAAACAAAGAAAACCGGAACCGTACGTTGATATTAGTTTTTCCCAAACGTTGGACTGATGACACCTGTAAAGCAAAAAATATATAATGCCATCCGGACAAGCTGTCCACATTAATTAAGAATGAATCAATAGTACAATTGGTGTGTATTATTCTTCCGTTTGTTGATCTATCTGGTATTGACTGTGGGAAACGTGTCATAAACTTAAGCCTTATCTTAACCGAGGGTTCCCATCTTGTTAATGGGGATGAAAGTCTCTATTATAATTATGTACGATTGCCCTCTCCAGTCACCAAACGGCCGCCACGGCTACCAATGCTACAGGCAGCATCTCTAGGAGCGTGGCGGAAGGGTATTGGCTGTTACTGTCGGTATCTTCGGCGATGTGACGGGAGTGCAACAGTAGAGTATTAGAAGAGTAGACTTGTGATCAGAATCAGAATCTAACAATATTGTGATCCCCGAAACTCCATGTTCATCATCAACCCTTGTTTCTTCAAACATTTTTAAGTGCCTGCAAGTTATTTTCTTCGTCTACTTTTTCCAGTAAGCAGGAAATGATTAAGTCAATGCAAATCCCTCGTGAAGGGATCTCTCATTCATTTGGATAACTAGATCGAGCTTCATGAGGTGCTATTTGAAACCTGAGGGACATATGCTTCATAGTATCAAACAATTGGTTGGCATTATTGATTTTTTTAATGTGAACATTAGACTAGAACAGAACATAGATTTTTGGAACATCATGGGTTTGATATCAATTCATAAAATTTATTGATAATTTTTATGAATATTGAAAGTTATGTTTAATTGCCGTATGGACTAAATTATTAATAACCAGTTTTTCATTACCCATGAACCAGCCAGCATCAAAAGTGATGATGAAATCTAAGAACAAAAAATGTACAAATAATAATTAGAGCATAAATTTTAACTATAACTAGCAAGAACATTGATAATAATGCTCGTATTAATACGAGAGATGAACGAGCGTGAAACTTATTTATGGCAATATTACAATTATTTAAATATGGATCTTATCTTAAAAAATAAAGGTGAAGGACGATCATAGGTGAATTTGGTATTGCTGCATCTATAACAAGGAATACAAATAATTTCACTTAATAAAAAATTGAGATTAGAAAATGTTCCTTCATTCCTTTTGTTTTTAGTGAAAAAAAGTACTATCTTGTTGTGAAAATTCAAAAATTAGATTTATTGAACTGGAATATTTAGTCACTTTATTGCCTCACAGTGGACCATCGAATTCACCATAAGAACTGGAACCCACCTTTATGCACGTTATTGCCTCACAGTCGATAAGGTTTGGAGTTTCTTCTTTTAATTTTGAGATCAAAGATATTCATAACCCTCATTAAGGAGGCAGATACATTTCTTGATTTTTTCGAGTTCTACTGAACTAATGTATGTCTTTTTCTACAGCCTAAGTGAGTGCTAAGCACCTTATCTCTCAAGGACATGGTGTTAGATATTAGCAGAAGATTCGTTAGAAATTTTGGCTACTTTGCTGTATAAGTCCATCACCAATTCATGATTTAGAGAACAAACGCATGTTTCTTTCTTTGGTCAATGTATTCATTGAGCACACTATTTTTTTCACTACAAATAATAAAATGCTCGTCCGTATTAGAAGAACCTTCATAAATTTGTTTACTGATTCTCTTTGTATTTTACATTATCTGCAACATTTATGAGTGTTATTTTTATTTGGACAAAGTATGCATTGACTACATTGTCATAAATTGTGTTTTTATTTCCGCAAGTTATAAAGCATGAATACTTGAAAGGACATGTTATGCATTGACCATGTTATCATTCACCAAAAGAATAAAACCAGCAGTCATTTTTTTTTACAACCATCAAGCATTAAGACAAGCTTATATTTAGAGAATAAATAAATTAGGTGCTCCTCAAGGATGTGTTCATTTGCATGGCATTATTTAAAGCAACAGTTGAATTCTTTTGGCCTTTCATTTGGCTACCAAGCGACAGGAGCGTGTGCTAACATGAAGTGCAGGATTCCAATGATATTTATTTACGCTCTTTATCTGAAGCATGCCATAAATACGTGGTTTTATTTCAATGTCAACGATATCGAATAAATGGTCTCAATCCTTTATTTTTTTGACATGAAATTATCTCATAGCAAATATTTTTTAACAGATATCAGTTATCTAATATTCGGTATCGGCGATTGCCATCATCTAGAGGACAATGAGATCTGCCCCGATATCTGCTTTCCTATGCAAGGTCCACAATCACACATATATTTAATGGTGATATCTAACACTCCCAAATTTTTGAATTGTCGGATATCCAATTTTATGATACCAAATATTACGAGGTATATCTTAGGGAAAACACTGGATACACGTTTGATGAATCATTCTTACCTTCTAAAAATAGCATATAGCTTGACAAATAATGTAACTTTGACTGAACCTACTAATTGTTTCTTCCAAATGAATTTTCCGAACTTGGTTGCATGGCCACTTTGTTGGGTGCAAACACTCGCGGAAGCGTACTTGGACGTGAACCAATGCAGAAGATGTCGAGGAAGATCCCAAGACGATACGAGGAGAACACCGAGGCGTAGTCGTTAGCCTCGTCACGTCCCCGCATCGTCACCGTCAAAAGAGCAACAACTCCAAGATGAGAGAGAGAGGAGGAAGAGATTTATAGTTCTAAAGAACTTTCAACAAACTCTACTCAACTCAAATGGAGAAAAGAAGAATACATCAAGGGATGTTGGGGTGAAGAAAACATGGGAAATGCTATCTCATCCTACTTTCTAGGATGTACCAAGTCAACCCCCCGATCCTGAATTATAGGGATGGGGGATTTGACATTTTCAACACACTTAAATATGGTATTCGGTGCTAATCATTCCACTCGGCCATCGACCTATCATCGTTGTAAGAAATCGTGGTCTATGGATCAGGACGATCACTTGCACTGTTTTAATATCCATTAAATGTAATCATCAATAAGAGATAGTGTGATTGGCAGAATAATTGAACTCCCACTATGCAAGGGGTGATTTGGAAGGATGGGGAGATGTGGAAACATTAGTGAATGGAGGGAGCCAAAGAGAGGGACAGAAAGAGAGAAGGGGATCTCAAGACAGGAAGAAAGAGGGAGCGAGAGAGAGAGAGAGAGAGAGAGAGAGCAAAAGTGAAAGGGGAGCGAAAGAGAGAAAGCGCGAGAAAGAAGAGAGAGAAAACGGAGTGAAATAGAGAAATAACGCAATAAAGAGAGAACGAGAGAGATAGTTGTAAAGGTCGATCTTCGCATTGAGATGAAGAGGTTGAGAAGAGAAAAAGAAGAGAGACAAGAGAAGAGAAGAGAGGGGGAGAGGAGAAAGACAGGACAATAGGATAAAGATCTCTTCTTATTCCCACACCTTTGATCTTAACAATTGGTTTGCATTTATATAGATGTATCGTACTAAAAATTATAGAAAGTCTGTTACAATAAAATGATTTTAGGATCGAACGGTCTAGACCGTTCGATCTGTTTTAATCATAGCCGTTATAACTTAATATAACGGCTATGGAGAGAACGATCTAGACTGTTCGCTCGATTTAGAACGTAGCCATCATAGACATTATTGATATAACGGCTATGTCCAATATTTTCTTCCTATCTATTTTTAATCCTATCTATCTTTTGATCCTATCTACCTTTAATCCTGATCTATGTTTGAACCTATATTTATCCTATTTTGTCTAATCTCTAACTAATATAGAATACGTGCGTTATTACTATCTAATATTCATTAAGTTTCCTACTTATGCTGATGGCGAGCTTCCTCCGTCTTCAATAGTAAGCGAAATAGAGAAAAAGCGAGAAACAGAAAGATAGATAGATAGAGAGAGAGAGAGAGAGGGAGCGGAAGAAAGAGACAGAGAGTAAGAAATAGAGAGAGGGGGAGCGAAGGAGAGACAGCTCAGTTAGTCATTTATTTGTGCTCCGTTTCCAGGCGCGTTCAAACAAATAAACTGGAATTGTATCTCAATATAAGGTTTTCCCAAATGCATTACTCATGAAACGTGTGAAACAAAAAATAAATAATGTCATCCTGACAAGCTATCTACATTAATTGCGAAATAATTAATATACTATTGGTGTGTATTATTCTTCCGTATGTTGACCTCTCTAGTATTGACTTTGGGACAACATGTATTAAAATGCAGCCTTATCCTAGCCAAGGGTTGCCATCTTGTGAATGTAGATGAAAGTCTCAACTATAATTACATACAATTGCCCTGTCCAGTGGCCCAAATGGCAGAAGGGTGTTGGCTGCAACATACAAGGGGTTGCCGTTCTTCTTTTTCAATAATTTGTTCTCGTTGTAGCGTTTGGAGAGAGAATATCACCGTCGTTGAAGTCCACAGATCAAGGAAAGGGTGCGGTGCCTGGAAACTTCCAAAATGAGAGCGATAGAGAGCGAGAAGAAAGCAAAGGAGAGCAACAGAGAGCGAGAGAGAGAGAGAGAGAGAGAGAGAGAGAGGAAGAGGGGAGAGATATCAAAGGGGAGAGAGAGAGAGATGAAGATGACTTAATTCATTATTCGGTGAATAGGTCGTCAAATTTGCACATTCGCACCGCACAGAGGTCTGTGCGGTATACGGTGCGAATGTGCGAATATGCTATCTAGGTTTGGACCATTTGCACATTCGCACAGAAACAGATCGGTCACAGGTTTGGACCATCTCTAGGTGGAGCATAACAAACCTGGTTAGGCGCTGGTGCAATACTTTTTAGAGCTTACTATCTTGGCATGAAAATTTAAAATTTAGATATGACTGTGTGACTATAGAATCTTGGAATAGTTTTCTAATCAGAATCACAGTCCAACAATATTATTATTACCAAAACTTCATGATCATAATCAACCATTCTTTCTTGAACCATTTTTATTGCCTGCCAGTTTCTTCTCTTCGTCTACTGTTTCCAGTGAGCGAGAGCTGACTAAGTCAAAGCAAATCCCCCATGAAGTTGTTTCTCTTTCATGTGGAAAAACGGATCGAGCTCCTTGAGCTGGTATTTGGAGTTTTAGGGTTAGGTCATCATCCTTCATCGTATCAAACTATTGTGTGGCATTATTAGGGGATTATTCATCTTTTAAAATGATCATTAGAGTAGATCAGATCTTATTTTTTTGCGGAAATTCATGTATATCAGAATGTATCAGTATATATTTTGATGAGTATCTAATCTTATGGTTCATTCCTGTATGGACCTAATTATCAATGACTAGTTCTTCAATACCCATGAACCAACACTGTATCAAAAGTGATTATGAAATCAGAGAACATAAAATGAACAAATCATACTTAAAGCATAAATTTCAACTATAAGAAGCAAGAAAAGTGATAAGAATGCTCGTATTAATGATAGGGATGAATGAACTGAGGGTGACACTTATTTATGGCAATATGACAATTATTCAAATATGGCTCTTATCTTCAAAAATAAAGGTGAAGGACGATCAGAGGTGACTGTGGTATTACAGCATAAATGACAAGGAATACGAATAGTTTCACTTAATAAAAACTGAGATTAGAAAATGTTCCTTCATTCCTTTTGTTTTTAGTGAAAAACTTACTATCTTGCTAGGAACTTTGAAATTTTAGATATATTTAACTGGAATATTTAGTCACTTTGTTGCCTCACAGTTGACCATCGAATTCACCACGAGAAGTGGAGCCCACCTGTGGGATAAATTTTGGACTTCTATTAATTTGAGATCAAAGATATCCAGAATCTTCATAAAGCAGGCAGCTAAATTTCTTGACTGTTTTGAGTTCTACTGATCTAATTTATGTCCATTTCTACAGCCTAAGGGAGTGCTAAGTACATTATCTTTCTGGGACACGATACTAGATATTTGAAGAAAATTAATTAAATTTTTGGCTACTTTCTTGTATACTTCCATCACATTCATGATTTAGAGAAAAAATGCTTGTTTCTTTCTTTGACAAATGTTCGCATTGAGCACACTATTTTTTCACAATGGTAGTCCATATTAGAAAAACATTTTGCAATTTTTTTTACAAATTTTTTTTGTATTTTAAATCATCGTCAACATTTATGAATGTTATTTTTTCTTTGGACAAAGTATGTGTTTACTAAATGACCTTTTAAATGCCAACCAAGTGGCACGAACGCATGCTAACATGGATTGCATGATTCCAATGATCTATATTTATGTGAAACATGCCATAAAATACAAGGTTTTAATTCAATGTTAATGATATCATATTAATGGTCTCAATCCTTTACTTTTTGTGACGTGAAAATCTTATAGAAATATTATTTTTAATCAGATATCAATTATCTCATGCTCAGTATTGGCCATCGCCATTATCAAAAGGATATTGAGATATACCCCAATATCTGCTTTCCTCTACAATGCTCATAATCACACATATATTTGTCAATAAAGTGATTATTTCTTACTATGGAGAAAATTTTATTAACTAATTTTAGTGTTTAATCATCGTTTAGTTATTGTACACCAAATAAGATCCTGAATATAAAATATTAATAGAAGTTAAATTCAGAATCAATTAAGTTTGATTGATGATTAAATAACAGTATTGGATACATTCATTTAGGATGTAAATCAATTTCTTTCAGTTTTCAGAGAGATATACTCAATTAAAATAAGTTGAAACTGCCTCGTTAAAATGAGCAACATATTATTGTGAAACTCTGTTTTCTCATAATCTAGACTAAATAGACATCTATGATTCCATCATATTGCGATTTAAAAATATATCCTACATCAAATTAGTTTCCAGATTAAAGAAATATCATACCTTCAATCAGGTCCCAAAAGAAAGAAATAATCAATTTTCAATTAGATTAATAACCAAATAAAAACCCTAAGTTAAATCTGATTGAAAATTAAGGAAATAGTCTACATTGAATCAGAATAAAATGAAGGAATATCCTATGTTCATTCATAATCAAAACAAAATATATTTTGTGGCCCAAATTATCATAGTAAATACATCTTAGAATATATTCCTTCGTAGAAGATAGGGGACCATATATAGCTTGGGTATTATGGGTAAAGAAAACTTGACAAAAAGATACAGTTTCATGAATAACCAAGAACACAATCTCATGATTGTTTGCCACAAATCCAAAGAGAGATAGAAACTTAGAGCAGAAAAACGTGCCCCATCTTTTCTATCACCCGGAGAGAATTACAAACAAAATGTGTTTCTTGTCATCACTATTGTCTTTTCATTTACGTTATTATAACTTGAACACGACAGCAAAAAACCATAGCCAGAGAAAATTTTAAGAGATAACGATCGACAACTAGGGTGAGAGAGCAAATGTTTTCATGGATATTATGTGGCCCTCAAGCCAATCACACCAGTATATTTATTAAAGTTCATTGAATAAAATATTCATGTTTATTATTATTCCTGTGTGATATTGATAACTTGAAAATTAACATGTTTAGTTGATGAATATAACATTATATTTATGTGTTTTAATGACCATATTTGCATGTTATCATACATAAATGGAGATAAATGATATACATTTTGATTTTATTGTTATTTCTAAATTTATAATATTTTTTACATGGTATTTAACCTCATTTCATTGAGGAAATAATTTTTACTGGGCATTAAATACTTGGTCAGAGGTTGGTAATGGTTTTCCTATTTTTCTAGAATTTTTTCCATATTTTCTGACCATTCTGTAGCCAAGAAATGATTTTTTATATTTAAATAATACATATTTTATTTATTTGGCATTTTAGAAAACATTTTTCGATATATTTATTTATATATCAAGTGGCATCCACGTCATTCGCCCAAAATTTGGCCAAATAAGTGGATGCATATTATTAGAATAATAGAGAAAGAGCATTATTGGCTCATTATGGCATCACAAATCACGATGCCATAATGAGCCAATCATTAGCGTGAAAGCATTTACGACATGGCGCGGTCGGCGAGAAAGGTCCATTTTTATTTTTGTACAATAAATGCACGCGGAGAATCAATCTCCGCATGCATTTATGACATACTTCTTGTACGTATAGTCTCGGTTAGCCGCATGCATTGATTGCACGCGGCAACCGACCAGGCACATTTGTAGTTATTAAAGTCATTTTATTTAATATATCCCACGTGCATTAAATGCATGTAGAAATCAACGCTGCGTATATTAAATAAAATGACAGTAAGCTCACCTCTTTTTTATTTTTTTATTTTGAAGGCGCTGACGAGGGCGACGTGGCTCATTTTTAACCATTCAAAGAGCATCGATTCACCAATGATTGGATTTTGGACAGCGACGTCTCAGAATGCGATTTGAGAAGGGGAAAACAAGAAAAAAATGCGGCAACCAATTAGAAAATGCCATTTCCTACCTTCTTGGAGGAGAGATAAATTAATCCTCAGTAAAATGACAATATCTTGAGATCTAGCCGTCCGATTGAGCTGAAATTTTGAGGGCATGTTTCTCTTTTACCCCTCAATGATCCCTATGGTTGGATCTTCAATAGAGGTATGGAAAAAGGCAAAATTCACTTTTTGAAGCTCTCCCCAAGGATTAGGCCAAGAAGGACACAGGAGTTGCTTTAGAAGTCAACAGATCTTGATTCTACATTCAATGTTGTAAGTTTATGATTTGTATTTTGAACTTCTTCTTGAGAGATTCTAAAACGCCTTGGCATGGGCAAAATGTACATGCCCTAGAAGTTGTTTTGAATGAAATTAGCATTGCAATTTGAGTCTGAGTCAAGATCTGATTTTTAATCTTTAGTTTTAAATAGATTTGGAATAATTCTGCATTTTTAGATTTTAAATTTAGGGTCGAATTCCACCTTTTCCCCAAATTCTTCACTTTCTCTCTCTAGGTTAATTCGTCTATTTTTTCTCCAAAAATTTTGAAATTGGTTGTTTAGAAATTTAACTCAATATATGAAAAACCAAATATAAAATTTCATCCAAAAATTCGTCCATCTTGAAGTCCAATTTTAAAATCCCCTTCTTGATTATTAATTCCCAATTTTAATTCATAAAAATTGTCTTCAAATTTTATAATAATTGGGAAATTAATAATTCAAATTAATCTGATCTTACAATTAAAATTATCATATCTTGAGTGTTTTGACCAAAAATATTAAATCAAAATTAAGTTTTTACCTAATTTTGATTAATATAAAACATCATTAAGTATAATTAGGGTCTATTAATTTAAAAATCAATTCATTCTTGAATTAATTTATTAAAAATTGGATACAATTCTTACGTGCTGCCTCCCTGTGGTCGACCCCTTGCTTTCTCTATACTCTGTATTTAGTGATTAAGGGTATTTATAAATTTTATTGTGTAAGTCTAAATGCTCAATCAACGACGTATTTACACACCATTTTTAGGCTTATCAGATATTTATAATGAAGTCCATGAATACGTGGAATGACATAGTGACTTATGATGAGACCATAATAGAGTAATCACTAGTTTTTAAATATGTATTTTTAATATTCCTATTCGATGGATAGTCGAGACGGACATCGAATTATCCAGATAGAATAGCACTATCTTATCCTTCTTATTTGATAAATATAACTGATCATGTGGCTAATAGTGTGGTGACACTAAGGATAGATAGTGAGTGCTCTTTTGAGAAAGAGTTCACTGAATGTCAATCAGATTGATTCATGTCATGGTTGTTTAAGTGATCCACTGAACGGAGACACCAAGGACATCTCGTGAATGAACGACTACAATTTGACTATGACTTACGAGCCTCTAATCATGGGATTCAAACAAGTCATAGCTTGGATGTAGTAAGAAGCTCAAAGAGATGATTGAGTGGTCAAGACAAGATCATCCGCCCTTGGTATAAAAGGAGATCAACTCAAGGAAGACGATGCAGAAAATCTCTGGCCAGGGTAGTGAGGATATTGGAAAAGGTGTTCTCCAATGATATCTGTTATGCATCAGTACTAATCACATGATGGATTAGGGTTTGACGATAATCCATACCCTAAGTCGTTTGAAAGTCTCGCACACATGATGGATTATACATATATGATAACCGATGACGGTACACGTTCCATGAGAGAGTTCAACACTACTCGGTATCTTCTAGAGCGAAGGGGTAGCTTGGCACCCCAAGGGCTGGAAACTTAAGCTATCGATTGATCCTTATTTAATTAATCTATTTATTGCTATAGTTAACTATAAAGTTGGTCAATAATATTTATTAGGCCATTAAAGTTATTCACTAGAACAATACATGGGGTTAGAGGGTAACACGCATAAGGTCATACGGGCATTGGTGAATATATTTTACTTTAAGGTTTTTTTAAAGAAAAACCTTAGGTGAAATATAAAGAGGGAAAGGACTCTCAATTTAAGCACCAAAGCCAGCCATATTTGAGAGCCCCTCCCTTTCTCCACTCTCTTCTCCACTCATCCAAGGCGAGCATCTTCATGGTGACAAAATCTTCTAAATTCTCAAGAAGAGTTGAAAAAGAAGACGTGAAGATCCAAGCGCCGAGTGATCGCGTGGATACTTCTAGAAGCCGGTCTTGGAGCAGAAAACTCAAGGGTGTAACGAGTTCCCCAAAAGGTATATTCAATCTTTTTTATTTTAAATATCAATTATGAATCGATCAACACGCTTCTGCACCCATGAAAACATGTTTTTTCATGGACAAACCAAATCACATAACCCAACATGTTTTACATTCAAACCCGAAAATATGCCTCTTCAATTATCTTTTTCTGAATGAAGAAAATAAGACGAGAAATCAGACCACCACAACCAGTTGTTTTTTTTACAATTTAATGGGCCTTATCACATGGTAAGCCATTAAACTCATTCAAAATGGTTTCTCACTTCAGATATAACATTTTTTATAATATCCACAATTTTTTTAATAAACCTAAGAATACTTTTAATTTATTAAATATAAATGCATCATATATTGCATGACATCTTCTCATATTGTCCTAAAAAATAACTTAGAAAACTTGATTGTTTCTTTAAAAAAATACATCTAATAGAAGTACTCGTAATATTGCATTTACTGAACCAAGTGATATCATCAAAAGATCATAAATAACATTCTCAATCAAATATATCAGTAATAATTTTTCCATATCCCAATGTGTTTTTACTTGGAGTTTTATTCAATTTTAGGTCATTCAAATAAAAAATTGTGATGTTAACTAATCATTAGTCATAGATCGGACCTTGAGTCTTCAACAAAATGCCTGAATCTCTGGTGATGAGTAAATTTCATCTCCACCAGGAATGATGGTTATGTAATTAATGAGTTGATTAAATGATATTTTTATAAAACATTTCATGTTTTATATGCTTATTACCATTCAAATTATCATGAATACATTCTTTAGAGATTGAAATTATTTTCTGCACTTCTAGAGTGAATTTGTCATTCAAATATTCTCAAATTGATGGTATTTTAACAGAATTTTCTTACATTGTTTCATAATTCAGAAAATGTTCTATAAATTGATTCAAACATTTTTAGCTGTTTAATATAGTGTTAATATGGTATTTTATCCAATATTTCCTAACACTAAATTGAAAGGGGAAATAATTTCATAAGTTGGAGAATAAATGGATTTATTTACATATTTTATGGGAATTTGGCGCATTCATTCTTATGTGCCAGCTGTCATGTTCTGATTCATTCAAATTACAACTAAGCATAGCTGCAGCAAATAATCGGCATCACCTAATTATTTCCTGAAGTCAATGATAGTGTTATGTTTTCAAAAACATTACCAGTTCTTCCTCAGGTCGCGCACAGCTTATAGAAAAAATATCTGCTTTTTCCAATAATAAATCCAGCTTCTCTGTCCTGCTATGCAACATCATAGGGTTCAAAAAGGAAAAATGATTTTTATTTTTCCAGAGTGTGTTTTGTTTTTTCCTGGTTTAACACATGATGTGATGTGATTGCATGTGGTCCTTAAAGACAGATTTCGAGGCAATCATTGCTGCTTTATGGCAAATTCAAGGACACATTTAAGAGAGTTATTTAACTAAATTAAATCATATGTTATGATGTAGAATCTTCAATAAATATAATGGTTCCCTAGCCCACTGATGATTCATAATGATATGAGACAATATTAAAATCCATGATTCCTCAAACTTAAAATGGTGGGATCCAACGATCAAGGAGTTATGAGCTAAAATTTTAAGGCAGTTATGCCATTTCACACTCTATCCATTTGCCACATTTGATCTATAAATTGACCTCCACATTCTTGGAAACAGGTACCCTTTTATTTTACTCCTAATTAAAATTAGCAAAGTGATTTTCTCATTCAAAATCTTGATTGTGTTCATTCTTATCTATGTGGGAAAGGATTGAAGGAGAAACAATCTGATTCAAACACATCAAGAAAAAAGCACCACTCAGCCTATTGGGAATGTGGCAACAAGGATAGTGTAATCTTCATTTTTTGCTTTCACATATTCATCATTTTTATTAGATTATTATTATTGATACCCGAAGTCTTCACCATCATGTAAGCCCCCATCAACTCTGGCATTTCACGTCACGTACCCACCTCCATCACAGTTGTTCCTCTCAATGGTAAATATGCAATATTTGCCCCTCTCTATCGCTTGCCAGCTCGTATCTGCCAACAAGTTTATCAAAATCAGCAGTGGTCTTCTTTTATTCCCTCCCAACTACTCACACTCACCTCCATCCACTGTCACTCAGCACTGCCAAAGCACCAGAAAAAGTAATTTCACTGTGAGTAAATAATATTTTCCATGTAAAAAAATTCAAACTATTTAACAAATTATACTATAAAAATTAAATGAATAAGTTTAATCAGTAAATATATATTCCTTATTTCTGGAATTATTTGTTGATTATTTTTTACCAATTTCAATTCATTGGAATGGGATTATTTATTCATAAAATAAATACACAATTTGAAAAATAGATATGAGAGCTAAAATTATTTTTTCAATGCTTGTTCTCCATGGATTGGAAGCATATTTTTATCTCATTATCCTTTCACAGAAACTAAAATGTAGCTTGCAATAATTACCCCAGGGCGAACTGGAAGGATTGGGGAATGTGGAAACATTAGTTAAGGGAGGGAGCCAAAGAGAGGAGAGCACGTGAAAGAGAAAGAGGGGGGCGAAAGAGAGGGAGAGAGAGAGAGGGATCTCGAGACAGGAATAGAGAGAGACCAAAAGAGAGAGAAAGAGAGAGAGAGGGATCTCGAGACAGGAATAGAGAGAGCCCAAAAGAGAGAGAAAGAGAGAGAGGGATCTCGAGACAGGAATAGAGAGAGCCCAAAAGAGAGAGAAAGAGAGAGAGAGGGATCTCGAGACAGGAATAGAGAGAGCCCAAAAGAGAGAGAAAGAGAGAGAGAGGGATCTCGAGACAGGAATAGAGAGAGACCAAAAGAGAGAGAGAGAGAGAGAGAGAGAGAGAGAGAGAGAGCGCGAGAAAGAACAGAGAGAGGACG
This sequence comes from Wolffia australiana, assembly GCF_029677425.1. Taxonomy (NCBI): domain Eukaryota; kingdom Viridiplantae; phylum Streptophyta; class Magnoliopsida; order Alismatales; family Araceae; genus Wolffia; species Wolffia australiana. Next base: position 3,550,770 of record NC_135847.1, on the reverse strand, counting down.
GAGTAAAATTGAGAAATAGCGCAATAAAGAGAGAACGAGAGAGAGATAGGAAGTGAAATAGAGACAGAGCGAGACATAGATAGATAGAGAGAGAGAGAGAGGGAGAAAAAGAGAGACAGAGAGTAAGAAGGAGAGAGGGGGAGCCAAGGAGAGAAATGGAAGAGAGACAGAGACACAGATAGATAGAGAGAGAGAAGGATGAAGAGAAATAGAGAGAGGAGAGAGACCGAGACAGAGAGTGAAATCTGATGTTCATCCATTGCTATTCGTCATTCATAGCGGACCAAGAAACGCGACGCACGAACATTGTAAGAATTCTTGAAGCTTCTGTTCACTCAAGAACAAGAACGGAGGTAGAAGAAAAGGAGTAGAGAGAGAAGTAGAGATATAGAGAGAGAGGTAGTTTAAATCATTGAATCCGAAATTTTATTGATGAAACGTTGATTTGTATTAATAGTACTTAATAGTTGTTATCTAAAATTTTAATCCTAGCTGTTATAATTGTTATAACCGCTAGAACTAAATTCATCATATCCATTAGTTTGTTACCTATCTAGATTTAATCCTGACCATCTAATCCTCTTAAAGAGTATTGGGTACATGTCTTCCTTTTACTATATAATCTTCATTAAAATCTCTATTGGAAAGTCTTATGATATGTTTGTTCCTCTTAAAGAGTATTGGGTACGCGTCTAATCCATTAGTTTGTTCCCTCCGTTCTTCATCTTCATCTTCTTCGTGCTTAACAAATATAATGTGTCTAAGTTGGGGTTAACTTAATAAGTCACAGTTTTATTTTAATGAACATGGCTGAAAGGTCTTATGATATGTTGCACATCCGAATCACTGAGATTCAATCTGTCTGAAAAGCCCAATTAATCGTTCATTTGTGCTGCATTTCCAGGAACGTTCAAACAAATAAAACTGGAATTGTATCTCCATATAAGGTTTTCCCAAACGCATGAGTGATGGCATGTGTGAACCAAAAAATAAATAATGCCATCCCGACAAACTATCTACATTAATTAAGAAATAATCCATAGTACTATTGGTGTGTATTATATTCTTCCGTTTGTTGAAATTTCCAATAGTGACTTTGGGACAACGTGCCATCAAATACAGCCTCATCCTAGCCGAGGTTTGCTATCTTATTATTACCAAAACTTCATCCTAGCCTCAACCCTTCTTTCTTCAACCATTGTTTATTGCCTGCCAGTTTCTTCTCTTCGTCTACTGTTTCCAGTGAGCGAGAGATGATTAAGTCAAAGCAAATCCCCCATGAAGTTGTTTCTCTTTCATGTGGAAAAACGGATCGAGCTCCTTGAGCTGGTATTTGGAGTTTTAGGGTTAGGGGATCATCCTTCATCGTATCAAACTATTGTGTGGCATTATTAGGGGATTATTCATCTTTCAAAATGATCATTAGAGTAGATCAGATCTTATTTTTTTGTAGAAAATTCATGGATATCAGAATGTATTTTGATGAATATCTAATCTTATGGTTCATTCCTGTATGGACCTAATTATCAATGACCAGTTCTTCATTACCCATGAACCAACACTGTATCAAAAGTGATTATGAAATCAGAGAACATAAAATGTAAAAATCATACTTAAAGCATAGATTTAAACTATAAGATCTAGATTTTGAACTATAAGAAGCAAGAAAATTGATAATAATGCTTGTTTTCATACTAGGGATGAATGAGCTGAGAGTGAAACTTATTTATGGCAATATGAAAATTATTTAATTATGGATCTTATTTTCAAAAATAAAGGTGAAGGACGATCAGAGGCGAATGTGGTATTACTGCATCTATAACAAAGAATACAAATAATTTCACTTAATAAAAAATTGAGGTTAGAAAATGTTCCTTCATTCCTTTGGCTTTTAGTGAAAACTTACTATCTTTCTAGGAACTTCTAAAAACTTACTATGTTGAACTGGAATATTTAGTCACCTTATTGCCTCCCAGTTGACCATCGAATTTACCATGAGAAGTGGAACCCACCTGTGGGATAAATTTGGAGTTTCTTCTATTAATTTTGAGATCAATGATATTCATAACCCTCATTAAGGATCCAGATAGTAACCCTCACTAAGGAGGCAGATAGTAACCCTCATTAATGTATGTCCATTTCTACAGCCTAAGTAAGTGCTAAGCACATTATCTCTCAGGGACAAAATACTAGATATTTGAAGAAAATCAATTAATTCTTGTATAATTCCATCACAAATTCATGATTCAGCGAAGAAATGCTTGTTTCTTTCTTTGGTCAATGTTCGCATTGAGTCATTATTTTCTCACGACAAATAATAAAATGGTAGTACATATTAGAAAAACATTTTGTAAATTTATTTACTAATTAATTTTTTTTATTTTAAATCATCTAAAACATTTATGAATGTTATTTTTATTTGGACAAAGTATGTGTTTACTAATAGGCCTTTCAAATGCCCACCAAGTGGCAGGAACGTATGCTAACATGGATTGCATGATTCCAATGATCTTTATTTATGCTTTTTATGTGAAACATGCCATAAACTGTGTGCTTTTAATTTGATGCTAATGATATCATATAAATGGTCTCAATCCTTTACTTTTGTGACATGTGAAAATCTTATAGCAAATATTTTTTATCAGATATCAGTTATCTAATACTCGGTATCAGCCATTGCCATTATCTAGAGGATAATAAGATATACCCCAATATCTTCCTCTAAAATGCCCATAATCACATGTATAAACTAATTTTAGCGTTTAATGATCATTTAGTTTTTGTCCACCTAATAAGATCCTGAATATAAAATATTCAGAGAAGTTAAATTCAGAATCAATCAAGTTTGAGTGATGATTAAATAACAGTATTAATAGATTCATTAATAGGATGGAACTTAAATTGTTTCAGTTTTTAGAGAGATATTCTAAATTAAAATAAGTTGAAAATGCCTCATTAAAATTAACAACAAATTGCTGTGAAACACTGTTCTCTTAAAACCTAAAATAAATAGATATCAATCATTGAATCATATTCCTATTTAAAATTATATACTACATCAAATTAGATTCCAGATTTAAGAAATAGCATACCTTCAATCAGGTCCCAAATGAAGTAAACAATCAAATCTTAATTAGATTAATAAGCAAATCAAAAGCCTAAGTTAAATATGATTGAAAATTATTTGGCACGCCGATGCGCCACTTGCGTGTCATCCTCAGTTTGTACCACACCATGTGCGCCTCACTGTAGCCCACTTGCTTAGAAGCAACACACCCCACCTCTGGGAGCAACACGGTCTCCCCTTGGACACTTTACTCGAGGTTCAGACTACGCCCCTCGACTCCCACTCTGATGATGCTATCTGGACTCTCACACCACATGGTGCCTACACGTGTCGCTCCTCTTGGGAGCATTACCGCGTGAAATCCCCCCCACAGGCCTGGGGTCCGTGCATCTAGCATCCAGCGATTCACACACGAGTCTCCTTTTTCTTTTGGAGACTCTTACACAGAGACCTCCCGACGGATGATTGCGTGACTCGCATAGGCTATTCCCTTAGTTCACAATACCATTGCTGTCCCACCCACCCTCACGCGGAGACGGTTGACCACCTCTTCTTCCATAGTGAGACAGCAGTGGCATGTTGGCGCCTCATTACCGATCGCCTTCGACCTCTTACCCCGTCTAAGTGTTTTGGCAAGTTTATCCTCTCGCCAACTCGCTCTGCACGGAGCCCCATCCTCCCTATCACCATAGCTTACCTGCTACGGGAGATTTGGAAAGGGCAAAATTCCTCTCATTTTGCAGGTACACCCATGCACGCAGTGGACATCATGCGACGAGTTCAGTTGTGGCTTCGACGGATTCATCCTCTTCTGCCCCCCCCCGAGTTGGCCGATCAGAGTTCGCATGTGGGCTCCTCCGTTCCATTGGGATCTCAGTGTCCCCCGCTGTGACCCGCATCCAGTATTGAGTTGTCCATTGGCGTCCACCGCCCATAGGCTTTCTCAAACTGAATGTAGATGGTGCGGCAAAAGGGAACCCAGGGCCCGCTGGGGGCGGAGGCATCCTTCGCGATCACACAGGGAGTTTCCTTTTTGCCTTCTCTTCATTTTATGGAGTACAAACTAATACGGTAGCCGAGGCTATGGCGATACGCGATGGTCTCCTCCTCTGTGAGGAACGGAAAGAACCTTCATAATATCGTCGTGGAATCGGACTCACAACTATTAGTTGATATGCTTCATACAGGCACATGCTCTCAATGGCGACTGCATCGAACGTGGAGAGACATCACGCGGTGCCGCCCGCGCATCGCGTGCTTTCGTCATCAGTTGAGAGAGGGAAACCAGACAGCTGACGCCCTTGCCAACCATGCGGTACAAGCTCGCTCCCCCTCTTCACTTTTCCATTCTTGGCAGGAGCTTCCACCCATGGCCCGAGGATGCCATCGACTCGATCGTCTGGGCCTGCCCTCCCTCCGCATACGCCGCCTCCACGTGATGACAGGCCTGCGAGATTGGAGGATCGCCTGGAGCGCCGGCGTTCGAGGCGTGGACCGCGCCCGCATCAACTCGAGCATCACGACTAACTACCCCGAGCACCCATGATGGCGACGATGACCCTCCCCCACTAGAGCGCCACCAAGCGCTACAACGACCTCGTGGAGGCGCTTCGGAGAGATGGCGACGACCCACTTCCTCGAGCGTCCGCGACGTACCACTCATGTACCTTTTCTTTTCCCTATGTATGGGCGTGGACGAGTGGGATCCGCGTGTAATTGGGATATATATACTCGATCCACGCCCACAAACACTTAAAAACAAAAAAAAACAAAATTAAAGAAACAGCCTACGTTCAATCAGAATAAAATGAAGGAATATCCTACACTCATTCATAATCCAAATTAAAGATATTTTTGTGGCCCAAATTATCAATGGTGAATACATTTTAGAATATAATCCTTAGCAGAGGATAGGTGATAACTCAGATTTTGGGGTGGATTAATGATTAAGTAATCATTAATTACAGTCATTTAGGTAATATGAATTAGAACAACAATATTTATAAACCTTACTAGCCTAGGGAGAGTAAAGGTCGATCCTCAGAGAGCAAAGTAATATTTAGTGAACTTTCAGTTTAAAAATATTTTTTTGGTAGATTTGCATAAGTTTGTTTCATACTTATAATTTATTGCCTATAAAGCAAAGTAACTAGATTTACTAAAATTATAATTAAGAAATTTTATCTAGATGAAAATTAATGCTAGAAGGAATGTTAGACAAAGTATGATTTTTGGGTATTTTAAAGTTTTTTTAGGGAATTATTTAAGATTAATAATAAAGAAAAAATAAAGAAAATAAATTTAACATTGTAGATGTTGGAGGCGTTGGAACTGTCTGGATGTTGGCTATCTGCTCTAGGACTAACCTGCAGGCAAAGGTGAACAGAAAGGGATTAGAGAAAATAATAGTGATCAAACCTCTTTGTCACACCCGCCAAGGCCCAAGGCGATCAAAGACTCTTCCACTTCTCCAGCAGCTCTTGCTCTAGAATGCCCCTGCTCTACCCAAGTCTCACTAAAGGTAAGAGGACTTAAAGAATAATTACACACATGCCCCTAAATCTTGGATTTAGATTGAAACAAGACTATTACATTGGATTGTAAGGGCTTTATATAGGGAAGAGAGAGAAATGATGACCCTTCGATCTCCCAAAGCCTTGAATGGTCCAGATCTTTTCTACAGCCTCAATCCTGGTGAAGAGTTATTCTCTAATCAGGTTTGAGTCCTCTGATTTCTCCTCATTATGGTCTCTCTCACTTGGCTTTCCTTTTTTTGAAGATTTGGCCTTAATGAGATTAAAGGCTCATTAAAGGCATTCAAGTCGTAACTTCGGGCCACTCATAGAGTGCTGAACGTGGTTGGGCCTTCCTGAACCTCTTTTCCTTAACCCAATAATCCTCAAATGAGACCTAAACCTGAAAATGTCAAAAACTCTAAAAGAGAAGTGAGATTTGTTCCACTTGAGTCTATGAGTCAAGTGGGGTTAGTCTAAAAGAATATTTATAAATACTCAATTACAAATTTAGGCCAACTTCATGAATTAAGCGCTAAATTATAATTAAATTATAAACTTAAATATTTATAGTCATTAAAGAGTTCACTCTAGCATGTCATTTAGCACTTACCATTTGATTCATCAATAGGGGACCATAGATAGCTTGGGTAGGTATTATGGGTAAAGCAAACTTGACAAAAAAAATACAGTTTCATGAAGAATCATGAACACAATCTTATGAATGTTTGCCAAAAAATCCAGAGAGAGAATAGAAAATTAAAGCACAAAAACTTGCCCATCCTGTCTATCATCCGGAGAGAATTACAGACAAAATGTGTTTTTGTCATAACTATTGTCTTTTCACTTACGATGTCATAACTTGACCATGACATCAAAAAACCATAGCAAGAGAAAAGAGTTAGAGAGAGTGCTTGACAACCAGTGCGAGAGAATGAATGTTTTACATTCAAACCCAAAAAGATTCTGCTTCAATTATCTTTTTGTAAATGAAGAAAATCAGACAAGAAATCAGACCAACACAACCAGTTGTTTCTTTTTTCACACTTTAATGCGCTTTATCACATGGTAAGCCATTAAACTCATTAAAAATGATTTCTCACTTAAGACATCAACATTTTTAATAATATACACAATTTTTTAATAAACCTAAAAAATGATTTTAATTTATTGAATATAAATGCTTCATCTAATGCATGACTTCTTCTCGTATTTTCCTAAAAATTAACTTAGAAAACTGTTTTTTTTTAAAGATAATACATATAATAGCAGTACTCATAATATTTCATTTAATAAACCAAGTTATACCATCAAGAAATCATAAAGTACATTGTCAATCAAATATATCAGTTATAATTTTTTCATATCCCAGTGTGTTTTACTTGGAGTTTGAATTATTTTAAGTCATTGAAATAAAAAATTGTGATGTTAATTAATCATTATTCATAGATCAAACTATGAAAAAATTGTGCCTATTTCCAAAATCAATGAAATCATGGTTAAATTATATCCTTGATTATTCAGATTGTCCAAGAATTTTATATTGAAAAATTGGATATTTTGATGAAATAAAAGATGGAAATTATTGATGAGTATAATTATAACTTATTTAAATAAATACAATGATTTAGCCACAAATCATATACCTTATTGTTTTATTTGATGTAGTTTTGATTATGAAGATGGGGAATGCGAGGAAGTTGAAGAACTAAACTCAGTGCATTTTGACTTGAAATTGATAGAATGCAAGGAGTTAAGTAAATAGCATATCCAATCGTGGATTCCCATTGTCAATCACAAAGACATCACGATAATCATTTGTTTTAATCTCAACTTTAATGTACACATTTATTAAATAAATGTTTCAGCTGATGAAACAAATGAGTAAACATCAATCAAGGATGATGATGGAGAACGATGGAAAATATTTTTACTAGTTTTATTTTATTAATAATTTTAATTCTAATTAAAATCCAAAAAAATAATGGAACTTCCAAGTATAATTCACTAATGCAATACTTTCTACTTCTGTATTTGATCCTTCCTTCTATACTCTTAGGGAAAAAATAAATATTTTTTTATTAGTCAGAAGCCTTTAAGGATGTAAATTTGAAAAAAATTTGTATATCAATGAGTAATGATGCACTATATAATAATACAATTACATAAATACAATTTCCTACTTAAAACATTTTCTGATATCTTTAAGTTTATATGCACCAAGTGTCTTAATCATGTGGAAATAATTATTATTAAATTATTGATATGATATACTTTTTTAATTTATGTGTTAAATAGTGGTAGTGAAAGTATGACATAGGAAACAAAGCTTAACTGTGTTCATTCGACTATTTATGAGCACAATGTTTTTCCTAATTTATCCAATGATGACATAGCCTAAATAATTGTTAAATTGAATTCAAAATATTAGTCTGGCCTCTATTTTCCAGAGTAAGTGTCTTGATCATGCAGATATATTGTATCATTTTATTCAACACAAAATTCACCTACATGTTCAATATAGTTCTTAATGTGTGAGTAAAATTATTTTTTGTGTCAGATAAAATATCGTTTATAATGCTACTGTTAGCTGACATAATATGTAATTTTAATTTATATCAAAAACTTTAATCCACTATTTAAATTTATTAACGAAGAACATCATACACTAAAGTTCTTTCTCTTTCTCTCTCATGTTTCTTTCACCTCTACATTTATCTTTGGAGACCTCCAGCTCTCTCTCTCTATCTAGCTACCTATCTATTTCTATATATATATCTGTATCCTACATTTACATCCCATTACCTCTGCTGACATGTTCCCTCTCCAATATTGTATGGGCAGAAGAAGATGGTTTGTGGGTGGAAATAATATATATTGGAATGATCTAGAGGAGCTGGTGCATGGCGTGGTGGATCAGCAGCAAACAGAATGGGAAGGTGGACATGGGTTGGACAAATGACTGATGGAACAACTTAAGGACAGGATGATGGTATTGGTGGATGGGTAACTCTGGAGGGATAACATGGTTAAAACTCTAAAAACCTACACTCCTAGTATTCTTAATCTTATTCATGAGGAGAGATTTTAAAGCCTTCTCTAATAACTTTTACATAGGATTGGACATTTACAACTTGGGGCACTAACCAAACTGTCGGTCTGCCATTTTAATGGAGTGGTTGGTTGCGCCGAATTTGGGTCAATGGTCAAAGCGGGCTAGAACCTGAAGTATTATATTAATTGTTTGGGTTATGTTTTATAATAAAATACAATGGGCCCTCCCCACTCGCTCTCCATACCCCCAGTCCGTACATCTTGTCTATGTTTGTGAACAGGGGGTCAAACATCTTGTCTATGTTTTGTGAAGGGGACGTCAAACATCTTGTCAATGTTTTGTGAAACAGTATGGGAGAGAATGTTTTGGTTTGATCTAAAATTCATCAACCATCTCATAATATAATTTCAAATATATGTTGACCAAAATTTACTCTTTCATTCCAGCTCATGGATGTGAGCCGTAGTGTAAACTAAGGAAAATTTATGAATATTTATCCATAAATCAGAGCTTTAAAATGATGCATTCAACAAAAATTCTGGTTTATCAATTTTCTTGAACTCTTTGTGAAAGCATGTGCTCATGTGATGCAGGTAGAAACCATCAAGCTCTCTAAATTTTTTTCCTTCACAACCTCCCCTATCCCTCTGGAGTAATCCGATATCATCTTCATCATCATCTTTATAATGGTCTTAACAAATACTTTACATTTGATTTGAACCATACTTAGTTATCGGATATCATCGTTAGGATCTTCTCTGCAATTGGCTTACCAACCATTGAAATTTTGATTTGAACCATATTTAGTTATCATTTGTGACCATGACTATTTAATGTTAAACATTTAATTTTCTTTCTTATTAGTTTTCTATGTTTCTGAAATTTGCATTTCTTTGAAATAAGTGGTAACCACTCCAGAAGGGAGTATAATTAGTCAATTTGATCCGGTTATCTCAACTTTTTATAGAATATGATAAAAACTTTGTTCAGGTCAGGTAAGAGGAAGGGAGTAAAGAGCTGGAGGATGGATAATGTTTTGTCGTCCGTCCTTTTAAATTTCATCATTCATCATCATCCGTAGCGACAGACGGATGACTGAACGGTTGGATTTCCATCATTCGTCATTAGTCATCCGTCATTCCTAACGAATGATGAAAATGACAGACGGAATGACAGTAATGACTTCTAGCAACACTCTCCCCCCTCGCCACCATTGCCCACTCCCCCTCCCATGCTTGTCCCCGCCCCCCCTCCTCGCCGCCGCCCAACCCCCTTCCCCCACTCGCCACCACCCCCCCCCCCTAGTTAACACCCCTCCTCTCTCGGCTCTGCCGCCCCCATCCCCCCCCCCCATTCTCTTGCCGGCAACGACATTATCGACACTATCCGTTCTGTCACCGGGACATTCGTTCCATTCCGTTGACTTCAATGGACAATTGACGGAATGGACAAATAATGGAATGTTCAAGATGACAAAATGGTGACAAGCAACGAAATGACAAAAAAAAATTTTCGGACGAAGGAACAGATGTCCGTTCCATTCAGTTCCGTTCATTCAAAAGCGTCATTCATTTTCATTCTCTAGCTCTAGGGAGTAAGGTGTTTAGGGGAATCTGAGATTGAGGGGGAAGGAAGAGCTCCCACCAGTGATAAAAGGTAAGGAGTCTAAGGGCAGATTGACAAGAAAGCACAGAAGCCCAGGAGCACTACAAAGGCAACATCAATGAGTTGTTACTTTGAAATGACAAAGTTTTCATCTTGAATAGGGCGGGTTCCTAGTTAAGTAAGAATAATTGAAATGAGATTTAAGGTATGTTAGGTACGAAAATATATTCTAGTGAACTAAGGTATTCTTGACATGACCATATATTCTTTCCTATCTCCTTGTAATCTCTTATAAGTTGACAGAAAACTTAAGCACTTCTTATGGAACTTGTAGTCATCCATGAGTGCTATTTTTATTGTGCCATGTTCATTCCATCATTGAGAAAAAATACATATATTTGGAAATTTTTCTCCACCTATGATATTTTTCAATGAAAAAAGCCCCATCCTCTTACAAAGTGGGCGTCCAGATCCTAAATAAATTGTTCCCAAGCCAGCATTGAGGATTCTTGGTTTCAATTATTTTTCATACATTTAAAATTTCTTGATTTTGGTTGTATTTCTATTATTTTTTCATCTTGATTAGTTTCTGAATCTTAAGCTCATCTTCCTTGGTCTATTCAGCTAGGGATCAATGAAGGTGGGGAAAGTCTATTTAAGTTTATAATAAAATAACTGGTTTATAGACAAGATATAATGTGTCTATGGATGGAACATGTCCATAGATGAGGCTTCCAAATGAAAAAAATATCATACTTCTTAATAGGCTAAGCCAAAAAAGTGGAAGGTCAATAATACATGCAAATTTTTCTCTCTAAAGTTATAAAAGATTAGGAGTATACCAAAACTATGAAAGCACTTGAAAGCATATCATATCAAGGAACACATAGACATAAAGCATTCTACTAGTTAGAAAACTATCTCAGGTTATTTAAGATATTAAATTTTGAACACAGACATCAAAATATTTTGCGATATCTCTAGAGGAATCAAAAGCATGTTTGTTCTGCCTCATTGTTGTGCTTGGATCTGCCTCTTTCTTAGTCACCAACAAAATTTTGAGAAATTTGTAGCCTCTATGCACAAAGAGATGATGCACTTCTTCCAAGTGGGTGACAATGAGACGAATGATAACAAAATATCGTTCCAAGTGGGAAGATTATGCGGCCTGAAGTTGTGGAGAAATTTAGATCAGCAAGTTTGAAACTGAAAGAGTTCCGCAATCTAGTAGAAAAAATGTCACTTGGGATGGATACTTGAAACATCTAAAACCAAGTTGCAATACTTGAGTTCATTGTGCACCAGAATAATGAAACATGGATTGTTAGGGAATGAGTTCTCATTATTCCTGGATATATTAATTCTCATCAAGTTGCGTACTTGATAGATAATATTTTGTTGCATAATATTTCAAAGGATGATAATCTCACAGAAAAGGTAAATTATAATTAATAAGATGTCCCCACAAAGTGGAGATCCATATATAAAATGAATAAAGCAGCTTGGGAGGAGAGAAATTTATTAGACATCATGCGAATGATTTTATAAAGACAACCTACATAAGCTATTCCATCATGATTGAAGAGTAGGATCTTTTGAGAAGCTTTTTAGACGAAAACGAAGTTTTTTGAGATGTGCATATACTATGTTAACGATCCATCAAGTTTATTAAGATCAAATTCAGTTTGTAATTCATGGACTATAGAATTCTTCTTTGAAGATTTTCAGAAATCCCCAAAATATTTAAAATTCGTCATGCTCATGCAGAGCATCTTTTTTCACCAGGAAGATGGATCATCTTTTTTAATAGAGTATGACTATATCCATAATCTATATACATATTTTTAATTTGAAAATTCTAGGCTTACAAGGCCAATCAGGGACATAAAGACAAAGATGGTGAAGTGGGGGAAACGGAAGAGACAATGATGAAGACTAACAAATTTTTAATCATTTTTTGGTAGTTTTAATGTGAAATTTTATTTTTAACATCTTTGTCTTTAACCATGATGTATGTCTATTTTTCTTTCAAGTTGTAGCATTGGAATTAAGCCTAAGCTGTCATATGTTGGACGATGCAATGATTGAAGTGGTCCAATGCAAGGTAGAAAGTAGCACCAATTGATAAATTATATTTTCCAAGATAGACTGTATAAATTATTTTTTAATGCATTATTCCATGTATGGAAGCCCATGAAAACCTTTTTTTCATTGTAAGTTTTTTCAACATTTACTTTTACATTATCTAAAAACCAGATCAAACTGGGAGAAAACAAGACCAGAGTTCAACCAAACCAAATTTTATGTAGGTTTTAGGTCTTCCGAAAAACTGGGATAGACCTAGAGCTTCGAACCCTAATTTAAAATCTCTTAAAAAGAGATATTAAAATACTAAATTTAAATATTAAGGTATCATCAATATCATGATATGTCATTTTGAAGCAGCTATCAGTGACTATTACATATCCCAAAAATAGTTAAACGGCCTAAATTACTAAAATAATTTACATGTTATTCATTATTAATGTACACAAGGCAGAAATTGATAATTTCTTTCTTATTTCATAATTTATATCTCCAAACTTCTTGCCCTCTTTGTATTATCTCTTCCAACAGCTTATATTTCTCTTCTCACTCTATTTTTTGCATGTTTGACTCTTCTCTTCTTTTGTTTTTCCCCTTTCTTTTCCCTCTCCCTCTCATTCTCATCTTTCTATTTTTGTTATTGTATTCTATCTCTCTCTTCTGTCTGCTATCTCTCGGAAAAAGATCAAGAATGCCTCATAAATGTAGTACCATAAGGTTTTTTACCCATCCATCTACTCTAAAAATTAGTATTTGGTACTTTGTAATTACTTAAATTATAAATTTTTAAAGTTTAACTATTATCATTTATCTTCCCCAAATTTACCTAGAAACTATTTTTAATATTACTGAAGTAATACATTGGCATCAATTTTGGACATACTAGTCATATCTTAAGTGGCCTTTTGTATCATTTATTTATTAAATAAATTTCTTATCAACAGTTTTGAATGTTCATGGACTTTGTGATCAAACCAAATACCAATATGAAAATGACTTTTATTTTGTTTTTTCATCAAAATAGAATGTTCCTTCATCTAATGACATTTAACCTTCATAGCCTAAAATCTATCTCTCATTCATTCTTTTTCTCTCCTTGCGTACAACCACCTCTAACTATATCTTGCTCGCTCGTTCTTTCCCTCTACCACTTACCTCTTCAGCTAACCTTCTATTATATCTCTCCTTTCTTCTGTAGTATATTATTTAAAATAACGTTCTTAGTATAATTATAAATTTTCCATATTTGATATTCTGATATCCGATCAAAGAAAATACAGTATGTAATCGGTTCCAAACTTAGAATACTGAGGGATGCCAGTATCAGTTGTCCAATCCCAGACTAAAGATATGATGAACTTTGTAATGGGAATGCGGTGCAATATACCAAAGTGAAAATCAGATTCGGCGACAAGACCTCCACCTGATCCAATCTACTTTATTCAAGATATGAAACTTTCTTTTTGGATGTCCCTATTTTTTTTCTATGTTCTGAGGTGATGCTAATAACTGTACCCATGTTCTTTCGTGCTCATAAGTTTCCTATGCATCTCGACCAAGGTTCTTCAAGAGGTTAACTTCTACTAAATTAATTATGTGCAATACTGGCATTTGAAATATGGACATTGGTTTAAATGGGTGTCACTTAGCTCTCCTGATATCTGATATTAGCATCCACATCAATATTAGCATCAATGGGGGGTAAACACAACTTGGACATCAAAAGCCATGAATTCCAATGGTAGATAGATATGTACCATTTGGGATGGAACCAGTTTGGAACATATCCAATTATAGGATAGTTTGGTGACAAAATCGTATACGCTTTGCTGGAGAGTAGGTTGAGGTAGTAGCGCAGCAGCAATGCATGAGAAAGAGGCACTTCTTAGCCTTTTTGGTCCACTACCACTTCCACCACATTCTTCTCCTCCGCTAAGTACATGGGCACTGATAGGGTTCGTTATTTCTTACAAATCTTTGGTAAAATTGGAGCAAACAGATATCGTATGTTTGGGAATCACAGGTTTACAAAACATTTAGTACTAAATTTGGTTAGGCGAGAAAACCAAACCAAAAATCAGACCGAAGGATCTAGAATAGCTATTTCGAGAGAATGGGATTCAAACCTTGAGGTTAGGTAAATGAATCAGCCTACACTTCCAACTATTCTGCCTTGTATTTCATAATATTATGTGAAATAGAATGTATATAAACTTGTTAGTAGTAACATAAATGTGTAAATTTGTAATAAATAAATAATTAAAATGCAAAAGCATAATTAGATAAATGTGTAATATGCAAATGAATAGGAAAATTAGTAAGTGCGTAAATGTGTAACATGTAAGTCTGTAACATGTAAATGTATAAGTACATAGATACATAAATCCTTACAGATGTAAATACCTAAATTCATAAACAATAAACATATAACTACCTAAATAACATAAATCTTGAAGTAGTAAAACACAAATTACATAAATGAATTCATAAATGTGTAAATACTTAAATATGCCAATATGTAAATACATTGATACATGCACACGTAAATAAGCAAAATATTTAAATAAATAAATTCATAATTATGCAAATATCAAAATATGAAAATATCGAAATACGTAAATAACTAAATACATCAATATTTAAATTCAAAATATTGAAAGATGTAAAAAAATAAATATCTTAATACTTAAATAGGTAAAGGTAAATTTAAATAGATAGTGAAATAAAATATACAGAAATACTGTTTTGTCTTTGACTGTGTAATGCATCCATTAAAAAAAAGGAATATTTACCAATCAAGTAGGTTTGTTTAACTCTTTCAAACTAAAAACTTTTTTCCTAAATTTTCACTCTGACTATCAAAATTTCGTAGAATATTTACAAATATATGTGACTAAGTTATAGGTTTTAGTGGACAAAAACTTACCTTTTACCGAACGGAGACCATACCAAAGTTTGGTACATAACAAAACAGATGATGTGCCAAAAACTGATACCATGACAAAAACCATCACTCAATGGGCACAAGTCACATTGATACGTAAGGCTCACATCCAATCATCACAATGTGTGGCATTAAAAAAAGGAAATTTTTCAGGCAAGTAAAATTTTGATTGAACTATTTTGCGATGGAAACAAGTATTGGATTAGTACCATTTGAGATAGTAAAAAAAAGTTGTGGATGAATGATTGACTGAATCTTGATTCAGCTCATCCTATCTACTACGCAATGGTACATCCATACATTTGTGAATCCTACTTCCACATTTTATTCACTAGATGATTCTTATGCACAATGGATGGTAATATATGTGGTTGATAAGCCCATGACACTCGCCACATATCCATCATAATTCATTAATACAATGTATTTATTATCGTACATGTGTGATGGTGATATAGAATTTTATGAATATATGATCCGACTTCGTCATTTATGATCAGATCGTAAAACATAGATCACTAATATTTAAGTATGTGTTCCAAACATTCCTCCTCGAATGATACTCAATAGGACATCAAATTATCCAACTAGAATAGTGATAATCTCAATTTTAGGGTTTTAACTCATCATTGGTGATTGACTTTATTCAATAAAAATTTATTTTCCAGTACTTACCAAGTAATATTTACCTAGTAATGAGTACGGATCATATCCACAGGGAATGATGATGAAACATTCAATTTTTTTACTATAGGAATTATTGATTGAGAAAAGATGAGAAGATAATAGGATAGATAGTGATATCGAGTCAAAAACTGTAAATAGTTATAATTAAATTTTGAAATTAGCAAAGAAAAGAAAAAATGAAATTAGAATGATGTGAAGCATTACGTGAGTAAGGTAGAGAACGTGTCGGATACGATGATGATCAAGCAAGTGAACAGTATGATCACAGAGACATGAGATTATGGGGACGTAAGGAGGTGGTGTGATAATGAAGATGATAATAACTCTAATTACGATAATGATGATGTCAGGAAACAAATGTAAGGCAAAGATGATTACCATAGATACTTATGTTCCTCCAAGATCATGATAATTTACGAGTGCTGATAAGCTCCCCCTTTTCTCTAGTGCTTCTTCCCACACACTCAAGACACCAAGAACACTCTTGATGGATATCAAAACTCACTATCTTTCAATCAGCCGACATGTACATGAAACAAGTTCAAGATGAACTTCACAGTGATCTAGTCCTCTCTTTATAGATCAGAGGATATGACAGAAAGAGGAGGGGGAGACGAAGAAAAGCTATAAATTTATGCTCAATCAGAACTGTGGATCTTTAGATATTACAGTTCGAATTTGGAACAATCCTAGCCCTTGATTTTTTTCTCTCATCATTATCATCACTAATGCTTCCTCTTTTCCATTTTCGGTTGAACTGTCAAATCATTGAGATTTTTCTTTGCATCGTCTTCCACACTTGCACTTTCAAAGCTGCCACGTGTACTTGTATGGAAAAATCAAAATAATATTATATTATTTAAACAACATCTTTGCAGTTGAATTGAAGGTGTGTTAGCATGCGCCTCGTCAGCAACTTTCTCTTTTCACCCAACAAAAATTTGACATGGGGTGCTGCCACGTCGTCGGCCACCATTGTCGACCATTCCAAAGAGAGAGAGAAAGAAAAGTCTTCATTTTTAATCTTTTTTGCCTTGATCCATGCATGCATTTATTGTGTAAAAGCATTCTTTTTATGATTGGTCCACATCACCTCGATAAGTCCAAAGGGAGTCATGTAATTATACATATTTTAAAGGCATTTTGGGATCAATTCATGTGTATTTCACCCTATTTTATGAAATCTTGCATGTCATGCAATAAATAGAACAAATGATAAAAAATGATGCATTTTAATGTCATTTTATGCATGTTATACAATTTAAATATGTTTTCTAGTTGAAATACACATTTAATACCTAGTTAATTTTCTCATGTTTTATTTTGTATCTTTTCTATGAAATTGCAGGGGTGAAATCTGTATTTAATTTGAAGAAAGAAATAGGGAAATATTATTGAGAAAGAAAAAAAAATAAAGATAAAAAGAGGATTTTATTGGGCCGACTCAGGAGCAAACCAAGGAACAAGCCTCAAGCAAGTAGCCAAGGGTGAAATCTGTATTTAATTTGAAGAAAGAAATAGGGAAATATTATTGAGAAAGAAAAAAAAATAAAGATAAAAAGAGGATTTTATTGGGCCTGCTAAGGAGCAAACCAAGGAACAGGCCTCAAGCAAGTAACCAGGCCAGCGAGCGCGGAGAACTCAAGCCGGCCAGCTTTCGGCGAGGCCCATGCACGAGGAGCCCAAAGCGCAGGCCCAACTCGCGCGCAGGCCCATGCACAAGAAAAAAAATACTTCCCTCTCTCCTCTTTTGAGTATTTCGTCGAACACCTAAAGGGCGTTCGACGAAGGACTCTATTACTGTCAATCTCCACTACATAGACTTAAACAAAAACTTAGAAAAAACGTAATATAATTAAGTATATTATATAGATCTAACGGATTTCGACCAACCTCTTGGGAATTTGGTCGAACACCTCTCGGGTGTTCGACTAAATCACTCTATATTTCATTAAATAGACTATAGAAAAATCTATAAAAACTATATAAATCATATAAAAACCTCTAAAAACCACCTATATTAATTTTGCGATATAATCTTATATAAGTAGTACTCTATAATTCTAACCTATTCCATAGTTCTATAAATACTACTTATTATTATTATTATCCTTTTATTCCTCCCCAATAGCTCTAAACTTACTTAAATTCTTACTTAGCATATTATAGTTAGATACTCACTTATTCTCTTCCTATCTATCTTATTAATATATAAATAATTCTCTATCCCCTCTGTTCTCTCTTAGTATACACATCTATATAACTCTTCTTCTTTCTTATATCCTCTTATTACTAATTACTCTTATCAAGTACTTTATATTTCTTCACTAGCTACCTAATATCTTAATTCTTTCTTATTCTTAGTAGCTATAAAAGATATATCCATATATCTAATATTCCCCTTTTTATACCTATGTTATTAAAGTATTATCACCTCTACTATTAATTATTTATCTCATCTTATTACCATTATCTTTAGTATTATTACCAAATCTTATTAACTAATAACTCAACTATTGAATCTACACCTAAAGGAGAGTCCCTGTGGAGACGACCTTACTCTCACTTATACATCTTTGAGTAAGTTTCTACTTTTATACAATTTATTTGATTGAACGCAAATTAATTACAACGACCATAAAAAATTAATTACGCAATTTGCTTTCATCACGCCTGCGCTAGAAAATGTCAAAAAACCTTTTGTTAGCATTAAATGTAGTTATGGGATTGCTAATCGTGATGCCATAATGACACAGTTAAATGATTGGTTGATGCCAATCATTAACAGAGCTTAATGATTGGATGTCTCCAATCATTATGCTCAATCCATATTCATCTCCGTTTCAAGAATCTAACAACGACATGTGGCATCGTGAAATAAAGGACCTAAATTGTATTTAAAAATTCCTATTTAATAAATAATTGCCAAAAAATACATATAACTATATATATTTACCAATTTAATGTCAAAAAATTCTAGAAATGATATTCTGACTCAGAAATTAATATTATTTCAAAATATGTTGTTATAAAAATCTCCAAATATACATAAAAATCCCAAAAAAATCATAATATCATTCTAAACAGAAATTTAATCATATTAAGCTTGATAACATGACTATATAATGGAAATAATGCAAATAAACATGTAAATATGGGCAGATTAAGCAGTAAAAATGTATCTTATCAAATAGCACTAACTAGTTGATAGATATCATGGCCATTAGAGTGGAGAACCTAAGGATGGATAGTGGGCTCACCAAACTAATCGATAGGAATTCTTAAAAGGTTTTTTTACCAAACTGCCAATCAGGTGGATTCACATTATGATTTTGTAATTGGCCTTTAGACACAAGACCTAGCAGGATATTGTGGATGGACGGTAATATTAGTTGAGATGCAGCAAGAAGTTTATAAAGATGATTGAGTTGTCGAGATAGGGTTGTCTTCCATCTCTATAACAGGAGATAACTTAAGGAAGATGATGGGATGAAGTCTTTAGCCACGGCAATGCAATATCAAAGAAGCATTCTTTAGTGATTTTTGAAAAAATCAGATGACCAATTAGGGTTTGATTAATTTATCATATCCTAAGTCATCTTCAGAGTGTCAAGCGAATAAGGGGCCATGTGTACATATAAAATGATCATTTTAATTTTACATATGCTTAAAGTCAGGGAGTTTTTTTTCAGAAAATCACCACTTACTATAAATGGGGAAAGGCCATGAATTAAATTCTCCTATGCCAAATTTTATCTGAGCCATACGCTTCTTCTCACTCCTCCCCTTGGCTTCTCTATATTTCCAATGTGATTAGGTAAGTGTAATGACGATAGTGGATCTTCTTGAGCCACACAATATCTTCTAAAAAATTTTCATACCCCAATCTCTACAGAACCCTGTCCTCTGATCTTTTAAATTTCTGATATTCTATTTTCTATTTTATAGTTGATTTTTATCAATGTTTTAAGTTGTCTTTTCTAGGGTACTGTCATTGTGGTCAACCATGAACCTATAATGGCTTACATGAGACCTCATTTTAAGCTTAAAGGATCATTATTGAAATATTTATTAATTTACTAAGAAATTTTTTTCTCCCCTCTAAGTGTTCTCCTTATTAGTGAGTGATCCTGTATTTGTATATTTAAGGATTGAAGAGCCTAGTTTTATGGATTCAGGACTTGGTTGCTTCAAGTAGAGCAAGTCATATGGATACAAGTCATCGTTCTAAACTATTCATGCACTAAGGATTTGTCAGTGAGGTGTATCACTCATGTTGATTGGAGCACAACAGTGCTATTTAAGAAATAACATAACGAATCTTTGCAGTTGGGTTACCATCAGTTCAGATTTTGTTTGTCTATTTATTATCAAATTTCCTTTTCAATTTATATCTTAGAGATGGGTTCAGAAAAACCATCTGCATGGAATCTTAGCTTAATTTTCTTTTAACTTTGAATTTTATATCTAGACATTACTTTTAAAGACAAGAGAATGAAAATCGGGAGCCAATCTATGAGGAATTGAGTCTTGAATATGATATGAAATGTAGAAAGTGAGTAATGTTTATTAAAAATATAATAAAGGCATTAGATTATTTAAAAATAAGCAGGGTAGTTGTATGTTTCCCACTGATTTATAATAAACTTTGTATTTTAATTTCATATAAATATCAATCAACTAACTTTTATCATTCATTTATTGGGTTCCATCACTCTTCATTTTGGTATTACAGATAATGTAACGAACTTCAGTTTTACATTTAATTTTAATTTATCTGTTGGATTCCATAAAGAAGAAATTATAAAATCTTATTAAAAATAATAATTTAATGAATGTTTCATTGTTTGGACTCAACTAAACTCATTTGGGAAGTCGTAATTTATGAAAATAGATTTAGAGATAAGAACTTTATCGTTATATTACCACCATCGCAGTGCACCTCTAGGAATCAAAAATCATCGCCACCGTGGGTTGCATTCTAGAAGGCTTGCTTGTCAAAAGCTTAGTACTTTTAAGTCAAGAAATTATAAAATATTTCTTGACCACCCAAAGGTGAATGAATGTATTATCTTTTCATTTAATGTTTTTGTCTCAAATTACCAAAGTCATAAGGAATTGAGCATCCAAGGGTGCATATGTATAGGATAGTTCCCAACCCAAAAAATTTTGGATGGGACAGTTCTAGGCTCGATAGTCGTAGAAGACGCAACAAATGGTATGTGGGACAGGAAAAAACTTTCCCAAACCATCTAACATCCCAGGCTTGGACGATCATGCACTGTACATGCAGTACCAATTTCTGAAACCACCTCAAGTTGTTACGATATTGGACATCACTTAGGCAGATATCAGATATAGAACCAGATCAATACATGAACCCCAATTGAGGGTCAATATTGCCTTCTGGAAGACATCCTCTAGGGGCAGTTAAATTACCCATAAGTGTCAATGAATTATTTGGGGATCCCCTAGCCTTTATTAATTTATTTAGTTTTACTGGATAAGGAACAACTTAAGGGGGGTGAAATAAGTCTAGTTATATTATATTTTTATCTTTCATATTTTTTAAGTAACCTAGTATTTTTATAACTAGGAAATGAGGTAGAGGAAATGTGAGACACAGTTATTTTTTACAGTTTAGGCTAAGCCTTAATGATGTTTGGGGTATCCATCCTGAGGGGATGATGTTCCGTAAATGTGTTTGTGTGAATGCCCCCCGCCCCCCAACAAGGATAGAAAGAAATGAAAAGTCAGTGAAGATCTGTCATCCTTGACCCCCAAAGTCTTCCATAGAGCGATGTCATTTGAACTAGTTCAACTTGTCCCCTGAAGCCTTCTCCACATTAGACCCCAAAGCCTACTTCTTATGTATCTAAAGGCATTATTTCTATGGCCCCCAAAGCCATAACCTAATTCACCATTAACATCTAAAAAGAACAATAGATTTCTTAATAGTATGTATTTCTCATCAGCAACCATTAGTATATAATCACTCCTTAACTAATATTCAAGAAAATGCCTAATTTTATGTATTTCATCATGAATATTTTTAGATCCGAAATTTATTACTTCAGAGAAAACTTTGAAAAATGTAATTATGACTTCTCTATAACAATACCTCCATGTTTGGCGTTGCTCTTTCCTCTAGTCCTCTTCTCCTCCATGTTACTCTTTGGATGAAATTTGTATTTGACCTTTAGTGCTTAAAACTAAATATATTTTTCATTCCTGCACCAAATGATATAATTTCAACTAATATGGATTTTTAATCTGATTACAAAAAAATACTATCGCCGCCAAAATATTCAAAATTCAATCAAATCAAATATATAAGGGTCGATCTTTCCACGTTCCTAGTCAATCTTCTGATTCCTCTATGTTCAACTTCAACCCCTGTTACTTTTTCAAAATTCAACCAAATGATGTGATTCCAAGTTCTATGGACTTTTATGACTTTTAGAAAATGGTCATAATCCAAGCAAATACTGAAAATCAATCTAAAATTTATGTCAAAGATGTCAAACTTATCACAAAGGTTAAGGACGTACACAATTTAGTGGCCAGCCTTGTTTCCTTTGCACCTTTAATCACCCTGCCCTAAAAAATATGATCCCAAGTTCTATCAAGTCCAATTAGTTTTCACAACAAATATTCTATTAAACAAATTCTGAAAAAAACAACTTAAAAATTGCTTCAAGCATTGAAAGATCTCTCTAGCTTTTGGACTGTGATTTTCAAAGATCAAGGAGAAGGGACTTTTCAAACTAGGGCTCAAAACTTTAAATATGGACTTAGAAATCTAAAATTTCATAATGGTACATTTCTCAAGATGCCAAAAATTATATGTATTTATTATGATTAAACAATGTGAAAGAGTAATCATCTTAATTTTGAATATTTATAGTACCATGTTAGGATAAGTTCAAAACCCCTTTCAAGTTGTAAGACTAAATACTAGATGTTATTCCAACAACCTCATATTTCAATTATATTCACTAAGTTTCACTCAAGATGTCACAATAGGATGGTAATATCTTCTTGTATGCAATATTCATAATATAATGAATAAATTCAGCCTTAAATATCCGAAGGTAGTAAACAGGAATTTGACGAGCTCATTAAATCAACCAATGAGGTCAAATCTGCACAAATATTTGAACAGAGTTAGAGAATATATTTATCTTCTTGTAATAGAAAATCCCAGTCATAAATCAGTGATTTGACTTGTTCACCATTTGGATAAACTAAGTAGCTTTTAAACATAACTATGGATGATATTTGATTTTCACTTACAATTAGTCAAATAGTTGACTGAGGACCAATTGTGCTTGGTCCCAACCCCAATTAATGTATCATTTCTTTGAATATTCATCAAGAAACATATTAAAGTATTTTACTAAAATGTCCCTAAAACTTAATCTTCACATTTCTTCTAATGTTTCCCCTTCCTTCTTAATAGGGACCTCATAAAGTTCCCCCAAGCTACAAGAGAATTCAATATAGCCTATATTCTAGGTTAATCCCCTGTCTCATCCCCTTAGCCTTTTTAAATTTAGCCTTTGTCTTCCTCTTCCATCTATATGGAAATTCTCTCTTATCAATCCTTGGAACTTTTGGACATATATACAATCAGAACCCATGATTACTCCATTCCTGTATGAGAAAACTATAAAAGATCTTGAGATCAATCTGCCCTATCCAAAAGCATTGTATCATGTTATAGGGCCTTTGAGACAGTAAATGTCTTCAATGGTAGTCAAGGATGATGCATGACCCCAAGACTTTTGACTTAGTAAAAAGCCATACTAATCACAATTTCTAGGTTTTTTTTTATATATTGATGAGCCGTCATCTTAAATCCCTTAAACTTGATTTCTGATTTTTATTTAGAAAGTATAATGAATTTGACAACTATACCTTTATTTTCATACCAATAGATAAAATTTTCTAGTTACTTTTAGGAGTCAAAATATTTATCTACATAAACCTATTATTTGGTCATGTTTATATCTTCTTGATTGTAATCCATTTTAGACAAATAAAATTCAGATCCATTTTCACGTAAGTAAACTCTAATGTTTTTTGAAATAAAAGTTCATTGATCTCTATCTTTAAAAGGTGTTCAAAGCGTGAAATATTGAGATAATAAATATGATCAATAATGCACAAGAGACTTGGAGAGATAAAAATATGCATATAAAATTAATGTTTTTTTCCATTCTTATGAATATAAATATCATGAAAATAACGTGATGAAGCTTTTATATTGAAAAGGCTGCAAGATACCTGATCAACCGTATTCTTAAATTTCCATAAGCTGAAAAATTAAAGACAAATTATTTGTCTCGTCACGATGGCTATTATGTCTTTTCTCCTAAATATTTTTCACTTCCCTACCACCTCCTTATACAACTGAACATCTTATTTAGCATGGACCTTCTTCTTGACATGCTCGTCAACAAAATAATAATTGAACAAATCATCCATGTGGTAGAACTGAATGGCTGCTTTACTAAAGCCTATGATTGATAAAAATTTTGGGATACTAGTGTAAATTAAAATCTAATATTTTGAGGAAAAAATTAGATTCATAAACATTAAGTGGGATTATTATCATTTCTTTATTTTTATAAGTTTTATTGAATTTTCATTAAATTTGACAACTCACCAAGGTTGGTTAAATCCTTATTTTAAATTTATTTTTTTATGAACTTTAAGGCTTTGGATCATCAACATTTGATTGATGTCATTTAATTGAGCTTGGAGGGTAAAAGAGATTTTGTGCACATGTCCAGTAATTTGGAAGGATCAAATCCAATAGCTACATTAATATGTAATCCCGTTGTTAATTTCTAAAATATCTTTCACTCTTCTCTTCTGAAGTATAGACGGTCCCAGGCGCATCTATTGCAGCTTGGCTTGCTTGTTCGAGGAGCGAAAGCGGGGAAGATTAAGATTCAGACGCGACTGATGGAGCGAAGAAGCGACGGAGCAGCGGATAAATGAAATAAACCTTCTCAAAAAATTTATTGAAGAACCTTATCCAGCGGATGGAAAGAAACTTATCTTGAATGAAGATAAGGCGCGAGTGAGCGGGTTACGAAGTGAAGATGAATGTTACAAAGTCAATGAAGATGAAGGCGCGACGAGCGTGAAGATTCAGGCGAGCGTTCAGATTAAGATTCAGATGAGCGCGAAGATGAAGGCGCGGAAGCGGTGAATATATTCAGATGAAGGCGTTTTATAGATATTAGAATTGGAGATTATAATTGTAGATACTATGGAATGATACACCAATGGTATGTGTTGATTAGATTATAATATCACACATACGTCATCCATTTTCCATTATAGTTGATTGTATGGTAAAGGGCACATAGTAACTACCACCATAGTCAAGTCAAAATAGAACTGACATAGTTTGTGTTTTAATTAACTTGATTATTTTTTTTTCACCTCTCCAGACAACTATTAAACATAATATTGTTGGGAGTAGAACGTCACTTCATCACAGCTAGATAGTGCACAGTTGTCAAGTTTAAGTCATATTAGGTAATCAATATTCTTTTTAAATACAATATATTTTAGAATCCTCATGTAAAAAAACTCGATTAAAATCTTTATCACATTTTTAGTTAATAGATTTAGAATTAATTTTGCAATTTACCTCCTACTTTCCTATTTAACAGTCATTATCTTCTAGATATTTTCATATATGCCCCTTTATCCATTCACAACATACCATTCAGTTCATTGAACTTGATAGAAATTCATGTTACAACAATGAGGTCAAATACATGAATCAAAAAGTTTATGCAGATGTGTTGCTTTGCCAAAATTATGGATCCCTCAAGACAAAAATCCTTCAACTGCTTTGTTGACTAGACATAATAGCACATGTCAGGAACATAAATAATTATCCATAAATTTGATGTGACTATACCAAGGATATGGTGTCGGAACTTTAACTATATTATCTCAAAATTTTTGGTTTTAAAACAGAAAAAAAAACTTATAAAATCTGATAATGTTAAATAAATGTAAAAAAGGAAGTGACCGAGCTGAAATATTCAACATCAAATTTTTTCTATTTTTCCCTAATGCCAATATTTTATTTTATTTACGCTCGTATTTATTTGCACAGAGACAAAACAAGAACCACCATAGTCACTGTTCCTTAGAGAAATCACACACCAATATAAACTTGATCTAGTTGAATAGTATTTCAAATATTGAGGACTAATGTTTGGGTTTTTTGAAGTATGGTTTGTTTTTCTCATTCACGCTGGTTTGTTACCAGAAACATATATTACATAAAAAACAAATCACAACACTCATTATCGATATTACCCAACTGGTTTTCCTTTCAAAAAATTGTATTTACCAGCAGGACTTTAATGTCCTTGATTAACTTTCTTCTTAAGCTTTTCAACTTATTGCTAACTTCTCTTAGGATATTTTTAGTTACTTTATTATGTTATAAATAAAATAAATTATTTTACCCAGTTCATCTTATCTCTCAAATATATTGACTCTCATACAAAGGAATTGTGTGTTTATTTTAATTATGTGTCAATATTTTTTTGTGTCTGTTGTGTACACTTCTTTGCGTTGATTTAATTTAGTCCACACAAAATGTGCTACTTTGAATTTTTTTCAACATCATAGCTAGGAGCATGTACACATCAACCAGGACAATTTCACATCAGCTCCAAAAAATCAAAACAGATTACAAAGGATAACAAAAAATTATTCAATGTGTGAGAAATCCTTAATGAAATTTACAACATTCTCGCGCTAAGATCTTGGCTTAATTGAGTACAAACAACATTAACATCAATAATTAATGTCTAGTAGTATCATTTACCAAAATAGATAGTGTCAAAGAGTCAATTTCAATTCAACAAACTTGATTTTTAAATTATTCAAAATGTATGGATAGGTTTCAAAGAGTAATATAATTAATAAAATCTGAATACAATCAGTTTTTCAAATGCAATCATGCAATCAACTAGGTGTACAATAAGTAGTGTAGAACCACTAAGGACTTAAGGTATCATATCCTAAATCAACATTAAAGCCCACCATTTATTTAAAAATTAAAAAATGTACTATCTCTTAGTTCTCTTGGTTGGTTGCATCCATGAACTCATATATTTTAGTATCATATATTATTATGGCTGACAATCACCGATTAATTACTAAGTCGGTGGCTTTGATAATGCCTCATTTGTACTAAGACAAAGATTCATCAGAAATTTGATGCACATTTCTATGAATCGTATTGCAGATGCACAACTCATTTGTACTTAAAGTAAAGATTTGATTTTCCATCCACCCTGCTTTATTATTATTGCAACTACCTTAAGGGTGTCTGTGAAGAAGCAGAATTAAATATGTTACATCGTTACATGATGGTTCTGAAATAGAAACAAGGGTAGATGGTACGATTAGAAACTTTCCATGATGGCTTGGAATTTATGATTGAGTACAGCCTTGGTTAAACATAGAGCTACACTGTAACTTGAAAAAAAACTTACATACCATGTAAAAATTTTCGTTAAAACTAGAATACCCGCAATGTACGTCTCTTTGTGGCAAAGTCAGGCCAAGGGAATGACACTCATCATATAGTGCCATTTGAGTTTTTGTTAGAGTGGCATCTGCTAATTACGCAAACCAATCAACAGCATCTCTATTCTTCACAATCAATCAAATATTGATTTACACACAAAAATAAATAAAAAAGTTTTGAAGTACTGAATTGTATAGCAGCTCTCACAACATAATGATCACAAAGTTTTTTTTGGATCTTATACTTAATGCAAGAAATTAACTTTACAGGAGCCAATAACACAAAAAGGAAACAACTGAAGTGGGTAAGAATTGAGAAAGGCAACAAGGGCTTAGGAGTCTCCATCATCGGTCGAGAAAAATATTATTTTTTCACAATCCTCTCATATTAATTCTTCTCTTTTCAGGACACTGTTCTCGTCAGCGTCTCGGTCACAAAATCCATATTCTTACACGGCCACATCCTCAGCCCCACGCCATGGAACAAGCATAATTGACCACCAGTTTCCCATCGAATCCAAAGTTCTGGTGTAAGGTTAAAAACAAAATTAAAAGCATTCGAAGTTCCTTTGAATTTAAGCTTAAATTTGAGATTCCCACGTAAATAGGCAGTTAAATCTGCCGAAGAGTATTTTCTTAGCCCAATAGAGGAAATTCAATAGACGAGGAGAAGTAATATGCAGATTCAGATAGGGATGCTTAAATGTTATTTTGAGGGAGCAGACTTACATTGTACAGATCTATGACGAGCTCATCAGGGTTAGGTGAAAATGCGCTGTTTATGTAGACAAACTATCAGAAAAAGAATGAATAAAATGTAAGGGTCGATCTAAAGTTTGATCTTCAGAGAAAATTATCAAAGCTATTCGCATCATTTGATGGAAAAAAAATAGTCACCAGGGTGTCCCTATGGAGTTGTCCACGAAGAAATTCAATAATTTTTATGAACTTGTCAGATCCAGCAACCTGCCGTTTTATAAATTACTGGTAGTGTCAGTATTTATTGATTCAATGAGAAGGGGAAATTGTGTCAAGAGATGAATGATATCACTGAGAGAAAACTTTGAAAAGAAAATATTTTTATCACATAAGTAGTGAATATGCGTGCATCACAGAATTACATAGGTTGGAGGATGATGACAAATGAGCCATCATCATCAACATCCAAACAGATTGGTACCACCATCATCCTCATACCTGCGGAGAAATGCCGAGGAAAATGATGATTCAATTCATCGACATGCTGGATGGCAAGAGTCGAGAGAAAGAGAGAGAGAGATTTGCATTTAGAGGAAAAACATTATTTAAATTATTTTTTTTGAAAGTAAACATTATTTAAATTATACTTGTCACCTGAGCCACAGATCAATGAAAAGGATGATGATGATTCGTCTTCATCATCTTGGATGCTGAACCCTAGATTCAATTCAAAAACTAAAATTTGATACTGGATCAACTAAGTTGGAGGATGATGAGGATGAGTCATTTATGAACTTCTCTGATGATTCGAAGAGTGGTGACAATTTTTGATTTTATTTTTCCAAATTGACGAGTGAATAAACGAGATAAGCTCTTCAGGCATGATTAAAGGAATGCTTTTCTAATTTGGTCTCAGAAGATGGGTCTTAATTTTCCTCTGTTCATCGAAATAGATTAAAGACCTTTCCATCGAGTGGCGGATGAAAAAATTATCAACAGATTAACCATATCACTCTAATCGAGCATAGAGGCGTCAATCACGCCACTGAGATAGCGAAAGCCATCAGATGAAAAGCACCCGCGTAGCTCAATCAGATTAAACACACACAGAAGTTTAATACCGGATCAACACAAAATCAAATTTTAATCACAGATGGCTAATCATCAATCACATCATCATGAATTCCACCAGGCGCAGCAACTCGCTAAATTCTCAGAAGCCCGCAGACATGATCTTCTTCAGGATTAACCATCGGAAAAACGAAAAAGAAAGGTAGTAGCAGAGCTAGAAAAGAATCGGCGATAATCACCTTGAACTTGCTCTGCTTGAGAATCGGAGCGTCCCCCGTAGCCCTGAGATGAATCACGACTTCCCGTCGTCGAAACAGAATTTCACAGAGGACGAAAAATAAAATCAGATTACGTACTCGGCACAATTAAAGACGAAATTTCACGATCAATCATCGTTGATCACCTTTTCTAGATGAAGTAGGAATCTCTACCGCCGCCGCAGTCGCCATCCCTGCCGACCTGTTCCTTCTCCCTTCACAAAGAACAAGGGTGGAAATAAGAGCCAGTTATACCAATTATCCCAAAAACCTTAAACAAGTTTAAACTAACTGTCAACGTCATCCGATTTCGTCCCTGATCCGTCATCCTAATTCGTCCCAAAATATTATCTTTCCCAGTAGGCATTGGAAGTTCGTGCCAAATGAATGATGTTCGTCAACAAATAGCTGTTTGTCTTCGGGTTTTATGGTTTTAGGGTTTAGGGTTTAGGATTTAGTGTTTAGGGTTTCGGTTCGTTTGTGTTTCTTCGCAAAGGAACCCATGTTTGCAAAATTTTGTCAAAAAACCTTAAAATTTTGACAGAAGGCTCATATCATTCGTGTTTGGGTCGCTTTCACCCAAGTTTTTCTTCTCCAGACGTATTTTCGAGAACGATTCGTCAGTTCACTAACCATTTCCATACATTATTCGCCTGGGATTTTCCTGTTTGTGTTCGTGTTCGTTTGTTGGCACGGATAGGAATCGATGGAGAGAATAATTTCTGTCATCACGGACTACGATGAAATGCAAAGGGAAGAGAACTTGAGAGGGGGAGGGATTGATTTCCGCTATTTCTGTCGTCACGGACGAATCACCGAACACCAATGTTGATGGAATTGTGACAACGACGAAATGCAGATGGATGACCGGTGAGTCCCATCCCATCCATCTATACCGTTTTTTTTTATTGGTACGACCAACCCAAGGGTCGTGCTTGTAGATCGGTCTAGTCGTGCCCTAGATGACAGCGTGGGAGGTTTTATTTATGTAAGGTTTAGTATTTTGAAGCGTTTAAAGGCATGGAGCGAGCGTAAATATCACGATTACACACAGACCCCACTCAACCACAAAAGGAAAAAAATACAATAATGATATCGCTGCAAGTCGCAGTGAAGACCTCATGCACCAACAGCTAGGGAATGTCCATTCGATATCCGGTATTCAGAAAAAATCGGGACGGGGATCTGATATCAGATATCGGCATGGGAATTTAGAAGAGTTTATATTTAGAAGAGTTTATGTAAGGTTGAATATTTAGAAGAGTTTATGTAAGGTTGAATATTTAGAAGAGTTTATAGGAATGGAGCGAGTGTAAATATCACAATTACACAAAGACCCCATTTAACCACACCCATGACACAAAGGAAAAAGATACAATAGTGATACCGCTTCATGTCGTAGTGGAGACCTCTGGCGCCAGCTGCTCGTTCGCGTCCCCCCAAGTTGGCGATGTGTGGAGCAGATGTTATGTTCGTGCTCGTCAAGTTTGTATCGTTACTCGTGATCTGTCCCCCATTCATAGATTTAATGCTTTCAGTACAAGTGTACAAACAACCGAGCGAGAGTAAGAGGGAGAGAACTTGAGGGAGGGAGTTACTTCCGCCATTTTTGTCGTCACAGACGAATGCCTGAACAACACTGATGATGAAACAGTGACGACGACGAAATTCAGACAAAATGACGACAAAATCCTCCATCTCAAGATTCATGGCAATTTTGTTATAGTAGAACTTACAAAGAACCTTTGCATATGTATGAACTAGAAAGGAAAGTCAAAAAACTAGGGAAAGCTCTGTGGGTATTTCAGAAATTACAAAAAAAACCCCTACTTGGTGTTAATTACGTACATGACGAAACAAACCAGTATAAAGCTTCCGCTTGTTCGACCTCTTCCCGCTACAATTCGAAATTATCGCCCTTGTCACTGCCTCCGATGCCGGTGAAATGGTCAGTCAGCATCGCCATCTTCTTCTACTTGTTTCATCTTGTCTTTTCATTGGGCTTATCGAGTCTGATTTTGATTTTTACTTTGAATTTTCTTTTGATTTTGCTCATGCTTTTGATTTTGATTTTGATTTGGAATTTGATTATGATTTTGCTTTTGCCTTCTATTCTGATTCTTATTTTGATTTTAAATATTCTTTTGATTTTGAATTTTCGTTTGATTTTGATCTTGTTTGGATTAGGGTTTTGCCTTGGCAGCCGAATCCTGGGATGACTGTGAACAGTCAGATCCTGGCTGAGGTCTCGCAGCGCGCGGAGAGCCTCGGAGGAGTGAAGGCGGGACGTTGGAAGTCAACGTTGACGTTCTACCGGGCTATGATGAGAGATCCGGCGGCTCCCGTGGACTGCACGAAGGATTTCCTCGGCTTGGTTCTCCATGATAATCCCGACAAGAATTATTTCTTCGTCCGCGGCCGGATCGTTGTCGAGGCGGACGTCGCCATGGTTGCCATCATGGACAAGCTTCAGTCCTTCAAAGCCCGTGTCTCCCTCAATTTCGAGGTTTTGAAGTGAATTTTCCTTTTTTTGAAGATCGAAATTTCGGCCGGTGTTGTTCTACTATATTCTGTTCTTGTTCTTTGAAGGGATTACAGTACCAGATCGGCGATTTTCTGCTGCGGGTGGGGAAAGTTGTCCCAGCTTCCTCGGAAACGCTGAGAGGGATCATGATGGAGGTGGATAGATTTGTCATATTTCCTCTTTTACAATTCTTTTTCTCTTTTACTCAAATACTTCGCCAATTTTTATAAATAAAATGTACGGTGTCGATCTTAGGTCGATGGTTGGGGAAATTTTAGGTCAATTGTTGTGGAACTTTCTTTGAATCTGCCTGATTGATCAGATTCTTGCATTACGTGATTCACATTTACTTGAGAATCATGGGTTTGAAGTGGTTTCCAGCTTAAAGCGTAATAAATAATCGTTATATACTCGCATATTTTGATCCCTAATGAAGTTTGCTCTCATTCTTTGATTTGCCTCGTAGATCACGTCCTTGAAGTCATTGAATCACGTTGCTTTAGAATCATTAATTTGAAGTGATTTCCCGCTTTCAAACATTCATAGACATGCTATACTCACGCCCTTTGATCATAAATGAAGGTTGCTCTCATCTGATTTTCATTTATTTGATTTGCCTGGTAGATCATGTCCTTAATATCATTGGTCCCCTGTTGCTTTAGAAACATGGATTTGAAGTGATTCCCAGGATTAAGAAGTTTAATGACACAAATTAACATAATTTTCTCACATTGTTTGATCATTTGTGAAGGATGCAAGACTAGGGTTCACCATCCTGATGCGAGACAATGATTACAAAGTCATCATCATCCTCATTCATCCACACCAGGATGACGATGACAAAGTGGTCATTGCACATGTCATTCATCAATTCCAAGAAGATGATGATGATGATGTCAGCATTATCCTCATCAGTCATCCGCATCTAGCTGACGATGACAAAGTAGACATCTTCCTCGTCATTGATCCATGCCAGGATGATGATGATGGTAAATTCGTCATTGCCATTAAGTCATTATCTTCTTCATCATTTGTCCATGCCAGGATGATGATGATGATGGTAAATTCGTCATCGTCATAAAGTCATTAGCTTCTTCATCATTTGTCCATGCCAGGATGACGATGATGGTAAATTCGTCATTGTCATAAAGTGATTAGCTTCTTCATCATTTGTCCATGCAAGGATGATGATGATGATGTTAAATTCGTCATCGTCATAAAGTCATTAGGTTCTTCATCATTTGTCCATGCGAGGATGATGATGATGATGATGTTAAATTCGTCATTGTCATAAAGTCATTAGCTTCCTCATCATTTGTCCATGCCAGGATGATGATGATGATGATGTTAAATTCGTCATTGTCATAAAGTCATTAGCTTCCTCATTGATGATGTTAAATTCGTC
The DNA here is from genome assembly GCF_029677425.1 of Wolffia australiana. Classification (NCBI taxonomy): domain Eukaryota; kingdom Viridiplantae; phylum Streptophyta; class Magnoliopsida; order Alismatales; family Araceae; genus Wolffia; species Wolffia australiana. The sequence continues at coordinate 3,517,281 of NC_135847.1, read as the reverse complement.
ATTGTCATAAAGTCATTAGCTTCCTCATCATTTGTCCATGCCAGGATGATGATGATGATGATGTTAAATTCGTCATTGTCATAAAGTCATTAGCTTCCTCATCATTTGTCCATGCCAGGATGATGATGATGATGATGTTAAATTCGTCATTGTCATAAAGTCATTAGCTTCCTCATCATTTGTCCATGCCAGGATGAGGATGACGATGATGATGGAATCATCAATGACATCATCACTTGTCTCGCAGGGTCACCAGCCTACATTCCCACGAGCTTCCCATCTTATTGGACGATGACAAAAGGATGACGAGTAGTCGTCATCCTGGGCAATAGTCCACTCTAGGATGACAGAGACGTGACGCTAATTAAGATTTTGAATGGCGATGATAAGTTTGTCCTGAAATGTAAACCCTAATTAGGATCTTGTCGTTAAGCTGGAATCTGCTTGTCTGAATCTAGGAATCATCCACTAATTTCAATCTGATTTAAAACATTCAAATCTCTGCTGCTACTCCACTCCAAATTTCTTTACAGGGGATCAAGAATTTATCTCACAATATCAAACTCTTTTTTTCTCCTCAGGTGGAGTACCTGCCGCTCAGTTCCCTGGAGAAGTCAAGGCAGATCATGGAGGACTTTATTGATATTTGGCAGGAGGTTCTTTCAAAAAGGTCCCTACCAGGCCATTTCTTGCATCTAGAGCCCAGTTTTGCAGAGTACAACCTCTCCGACTCCTATTCTCCCCTGCACACAACTGTTCAATATGCTGCTGTTGTTGCTCAGCTCATTACTACCGCCCGGAATTAACCTTTGTCGACGCCCACATTAGGTGCGTAACTTATAGATTCATCTTACAATGATCTTATTCTACTCGTGCATTCCTGTCTGGGGTTTTTCTGCAATTTTTTTCTGAAGAGTATTTCCTTTGAAATACTGGTTAGCCTTCCCTACGGAGGGGAATCATGCATTGTTTTTATATAATTATCCATATAGCTCTTGATACATTCCTGGATCCTATAAGAAAAAACCGCTTCAAGAAGATCGAGTTTCCTCTACATCCACAATTCAAGAATGGTAGAACTCCGTACGTGAATTTAATGCGGGCGCGAGTGTACATGCAAGCGCGCGCTCGCGCGTGCGATATAGAGCGCGCACCTGAGTGCGCTTGTTATCCTAGAGCGCGCACCCGAGTGCGCTTGTGTTATGCGCGTGCAAGCACGCTTGTGTGCATGAGCAGCTCCTCGACCCCCCAGATTGGGGTCTCGGGGAATCCACAGCATTGATTTTTGTTTACAGAAACAGCGCCTAAAACCGGAGTTTTCGGCTTTGATGATACAAACATCGTTTGGGGTCGAAAAGTCCTGTTTTAAGGTGGGTTTCGCTATTGTGCGTCGTACACGCGCGCGCGAGTAAATGCTTTGCCTTGTGCGGAGCGCTGCTGCAGTTGTTAGGAGCCGGTGTTGCTAAGGGGCCCCTTAACTGGCTGTTTCGTTGCAGTTGTTGGGACGGACAGTGCTTGCTTTCCCATTGCATTCGTAGTTACTTTGCCTTGATGAGCTGAAGTTGCCGCTCGCCGGAACGGATTTTGCTTTGCTCAGGTTATTCACTGATTCGTCGGGTGTTCATCCCTTTTATTGTTAAAAAAAATGGGTCGGATATTGTGCATATTAACGAATAGATAGGTAATGTCTAAGATAGAAAATTGAGAGAAATAAAGAGAACTGACCGAATCGGCCGTCTCTTCTCCCCTGAGACTGATTCTTCTTGGTAAGAAAATGAGTCTGTATTTGCTGTCATAACCGCCTCTGATTTGTTTTTATAACCAGATTGCGGCTCTTAGAGATGATTCTATCTGATGATCAACATCTAAGACTGGCACTCGCCAGGGATATTTTTCTTGAGGGTTTGTAGTTTTCTTATGTTGAAGGGGAGATTCAAGGTAGATTCATAGTCCTTAGATGTATGTATATTTGGAAAAGTTGGATTCTTAATTGGAAGATGTATTTTTTGCATGCTTTAGACATATATATCTTTGCTAGTCCTGTCCTTCATTAATGTATATGTTTTATGTAGATTTTATGAGCAGTCAAATAAAGTTGATAGATAAGTGCAAACGCGGATTGATGTACGCAAATTCAATCCTAAAGTTAGTGATTTTCTTAAATCTATAAATTCCTTATCAAATTTCCTTACTGATTACAAGGTCTTGTTTTATTTTCCATTGTTTTTTTAGGCATCCATGATAAGTCAGATAATTACCTAATCAGATTTTAGAGTGGATAGTCACATTGCGACGAAAAGTTCATTTGGAGCTTTCTTGTTGTCACATACCTGTAATATTATTGTAAGTTAGTAATGTTTATTGCTGGAAAATATTACACATATGAGTTGTATTTTGATGAACGGAAAATCCGTCATTAAATATGTAATTTGTGAGGTTTATGCTAGTTTAATGTTATTAAGTTATTTTAGGTATTATCTCAAGCTAATACATTTTTTTGTCAAAGACGATCACCAGGTTTTATCTTTTTCTTCTCATGTCTGAGTTGATATTACCAACTTTTTGCCTCGGCTTTTGGAAGAGAGGAGCATATCACCTTTTTACTATGATTAAAGTTGATCGATTAAATATGTTCAATTTTCTTGAAAGCATTCATCACATTACATACTTTCCTTCAAGTTTAGGTCAATTTTACTCTTTACGTAATTTTTTGCGATGAACCTGATAACTAGTGAAATAGGTACATCCTATCAAATAAAAGGCACAGAAATGACTGCATAGTTACATTGATGGAAATTTAGATGATTTAGACTAAACTATGAATATAATATTGTATAGTTATATCAAAATTGATTTTTTATACTGTGTAGCAAAAGATTTTTATAATTTGTAGCGAGCGATTTTTATACTAGTCAAATGATACGCACTAATAAGGGCCATGGTTTCCAAGAAGCCTCTACTTATCATGCAAGGTTGATGAATATACTGCATTGTCCCGCAAAAATATTTCATCTTACAAATGCATTTTAGGTCCATATATAAGTTTTCTTAGCTTTGATGGTTGAATAAAATGTAATCTCTCTTCTGATCGAATATAATACTGTTTGCTAAAAAAAATTCCTCTCCCAATAAAAGGGTTAAGGATAACCTAAGAAGGGAGAATTAAGTTCTACAAAACTTTTGGGTAGTATATAAATATGTTCATAAAGAGTAAATTTTATAAATATTTTATAATGAATAAAATGTTATGTAAACATGGGAATACTTTCTAGTTTACAAACTTTATGACTTTATAAGCTATGTACATTCTTGAATATTTTCATTAGCTCATTAAACTAATAACAATCTGATAAACTAGAAATTATCACCCGAATTTCCGTAGTACAAGGTTGAGTCCATAGGATCGGGGTAGTGAGACTGTATACGTTAGTTTATAAAACTGGTGAAAGTAAATTCAATATATGTGAACAAGGTAAGGGGAAGGGTGTATTAAATCCTATCTTCTATCTTTCATTAAAACTTTATGTATCTGAATTTGATTGATTATTTTTTAGAATTTTATGGGATTTGCTGGAAGTAATACTAATTATATCTGATCAGAATTCCTTAGATGCCATGCTAGTAGAGCCAAGTGGATTGCTGCAGAGATGGAGGGCAGATATGCGTTGTCGAGCCGCAGAGATGGTTGTGGTATGTGAAAAGGTGAGAAATTTGGCGATCCTCTAGGAAGATAACCTATCCAAAAGGATAAAGATATTAGATTGAAAAAAGAGAGAAGATCATGAACCCCCTTGTCACATGCCCATGGGCTGTAGGGTCCTTTATATTAAGAACTATTTATTATATTATCTTATACTTCAATGTTTCAATCTTCGAATTCAAGAATGGAACCAAAGGACATTTTGAATTATCAAGTCAATATACCAAAAGTGAAGACTTCAAATTCAGCGTTTCTACATGGATGGGCGGATCTATTTATTGATTAGAAACCACGGATAGATAGAGGAGAGAAAGATGGAGATACTCATGGGTAGGCACATATCAAGTTCTAAACTTGGAGAACTATAGGTTGTTGATTATTGCTCTCTCCTCGATCCATATCATGGAACAACAGCTTGTAAGCTGTGTCCTTGGAGTCATCAAATACTTACAATTTAAGGTATGCGGCAGATTGGCATGGAAATCCACATTTATAGGTTATCTCCAGTCACTTTTGGACGCTTGGACCTAATTAAGAAAAAATGTAAAATCCAGTTATATAGACTTTAATGTGTTTTCTATGTTTGTCGAATCACATTTCACTGTCAACGCATTTCACTGTTGCATTTATTTTGATTCAAATCAACAAATTTTAGCTATACGCCACGTGTTTTGCTCATCATGTCAAATTTGTTCCAAGTTTAATTGGGCGTTTTTCTCATTGGCTGTGCATTTCTAAGTCAAAAAGGTAAGCTAACTTTAATGCAACAAATCATTGGTCAGAACCAATGATTTACCACTAGACGAGTAAATAAGAACATGACATGCATCAAGACAAGGTTGTGAGAAAATGCACTTAAATCCTCCAAATAAATATGATAAAAATATATATGATTATAAAATCATTTATTTATGAATTTAATGAAATAAAATTATGTAAAAACACAAATTATGATTATAAACTCAATTATTTTAACAGATGATCAATGGGCCCACTATTGGTCGTCAAGAAAATGTATTTTTCTGATTTTCTGAAAAATATCACAGAAAACATATTGTATTATGCAATATTTTTCTTTCTCTTCAATGATCTTGTTCTTATGTCTCTATCTCTTGAATTGACAGTGGTTGAACTTGATTATTTTGCCAGTGCAAAACAAACCCTGGCTTGTTCAGACTTTCACTAGGAAGAAAAATCAAACTTACTTGCTCCTACATTGATACAACAAAGTGTTTTTCTCATTTTTTTAGTGCAATAATTAGGTATAATGGATTAAATTAATAACTCTATACCAAGTATGAAATGAACATAAACATCTTCCTTCAGTATATTTGTTATAAATCTCGTGTTATATTTTCATTCAAAAGGGCACCCAAGAGGTCATGTGTTGGCAGAAGGAGAGGAATATATTATCACTGAGGTGATCTCTTCTAGTGTAATAGTGTTGATTCCATTTGATTGAATTTATGTTACCCTTATTGGCATACGGCTTTGGTGAAAAATATGTACACAGTGATAGAGTGAGATTAAGGTAATAGGAAAATGATATTTCTCTAAATATTTGAAAAAATGATTAAGGGAATACCAGACCTATGTAACATGTCACAATCTTTTTCTATCCCCATTTGCCATGTAGTCAAATGCGGAGCTAAGAACAATGCTTGATCTAACGTGTGACGGCCTCAAAGCTTGGGAAAAAAGGTTGAGCAGCCTTTACTTGTGCACTGGAAGTCTTTTGGAACAGCTTAATATTGCTTAGAATTAAAGGATAGAGGGTAGGGCCTAAGCATCAAATGGGACATTGTATTATACGGAATGAGGTTACATCATATGCCATGGCCATTTCATGAGGGAAGACCAGGGATGATATCGAAGGAATGAGATGAGGCACAATGCGCGCTCCGGTAGCGGCTCTTGCGCCTTGAGGCCTACAATCCCATAAGCATGCCTGCCGACACTGCTGCTTCAAGCGTGCCCCCCGGTCAGGCACCACGCGCTCATGGGTCATGGCTCTCAACGCACTCGCCAGTCCGTCCCAGCCTTGACACTCCACATGCCACCAGCACACACGCTGACACCTCCACGCTCGGCTCGCATTGGTACCGCCGTGCTCGGCACCCCAAACCTTGGCACTACACGACGAAGCACTACCCGTAGGGCACCCATGCAGCCATCTTGGTGCTCTTTGTGCCGATGCCTTAGTCTCATCGCGGAATGTTTCCCGCTTGTGCGCTGCGTGTGCAACCCTACAACATGCAATGCTCAATGCACGTGCACCTGTGGTAGTTGGCAGGCATGGCTCCCACAGCAATTGGGCCGCGCAATGCCCGTGGCATGTTGTGCAGCCTACGCGTCTCGCGCACGCGTGGTGGCCTACGCGCAGAGTACCCATGGCTTATGCATGCCTGCCCTGATTCAACACGCTTGCACACCGATGGGCACAAGCACCTAGTGGGCATTGGCTTTAAATATCAGGGTCGAGTGTCACCGTTCGTAATGCATGCGATGTCCACGCTTACATACTCCATCTCCAATTCTGAGTCCTCGACAATTAGCACTCAAGCCTCTGAGCAAGAACACTGCCTACTTTTGGGCCTTTCACCATTTCATAGATAGAAATAGGATTTGACGGTCCTGGTGCGATCTGGGTTTTCGCAAAGACCTAAACCTTATCTAAACTTTAGTCTTTTCTGGTCTGGACCAGCCCTAGTTTGGTCAGGTTGACTAGTCAATGTCAAAGTCAAAGTATAAATGTTATGTTCATACTAATGTAAAATATCCTCTACATCAAGTGGGTGTCCACAGATGGTCAAATATATGGTGTCTACACTAAGCTCAATAGAAACCTGTCAACTTGGATCTGATATTTTTATAATTTTATAAAAAATATTAAATAATATTTTTCCGGTTCAGGTACGGATTGACCCTTGGACCTAAACCTATTTGACAAACAGGTCCACCCTCAAATAGAAGACCTATGATCTCGGTTGGGTCTGGTCAAACCGGTCCTCGGTCCTAAATGTCCAACCCTAGATAGAAATACCCAAATAGTGAGTGAGTGAAATTTATTGCTCATCATTAAATACGTATTCTAAATAACTAAGTTAACTCCAATTAATCTTTTACATATGTATAAGAAAAAAAAGTTAGATACTAGGAAATTGATTCCATTTATATGTAAGAATGTCTTCAGAAGTGGAGTATATGTGAATGTAAGAATATTCATGCATTCACATCCAATCAAATGCATTGAATTTGAAAATCCATTCTTGTCATAGGATTGTAAATATGTGTACAATAATTAAAACTGAATTTCAATCAACTTAATCCGTATCTTGAAATATTTTCTCTGGGGTGTGATTGGAAAAGAATTCACATTTTATACTGTCATCTAATAGTAGTGCATATAAAAATGAAAAGTAAGATATATGTAACTAATTTAATTAAGTTATCTTACATAAAATAAAAAATCCCATAAACATATAATCTACAGAGTGAACATATATATCTATATATAGAAATGATATAAGATTAGGTGTAAATTACAAAAATATGCCATTCTTGGTTCAAATCTCAACAGCCCAAACTGGCCTCGCTGGTATCTTTGTTTTCGAATATAAAAAGTGGAATTAGGACACTTTGAATTGACTTGAAGGAGTAAAAATTCAGGCGGTAATAATCTATTCACCCCTCCTTTGCTATTTCCTTTTATTATAAAGTAAAAACTAATGTAATGTAAGACATTGATGAAAAAAAAATTCCCAAAAATATTTATAGAAAAAACTCATTGATGAGAAATTCCCTCTTTGGATTTTTAATTATTTCATGGATATTTGAATTTTTATATACAGTGAGTCATTTTGTTTCTAAAGAATCCTCTAAAAATATTATATCAATAGATTTGATCAGCTTTATGAAGTATGAGCATTGATACTTAAATAAATGTCTTCAACTTCAATCCAAAAGAATGAACTTTTATGGGTATTATTCTCATGTGATGTTTATAATGAAGTTCCTCAATAAATGCAATGGTATAGTGAATTGTAGTGAGATTATGATGCAGTGATCATTAGTTTAGAAGTATTTATCCTAAATATTCCTTTTCCATGGATATTCGATATGGATATCGAGCTATCAGGATAGAAGTGACTTTGTTGAAGGCTTATGTTTTACACAATAATAGTTTATAAATACCTCTACTAGATGCGATGGTGATGGTGGCAGATATTTGTCAACGATCCATAGAGTCTGAGGTGGCCAACATTATGGTGAAAATCTACGGTATCAGCGATAATAACCAAAGAAAAAGGATGAAGACATGAGCCACAAAATACCAACATCACACTAACCATGTGGTAAACAAGAATTTAGGTTAAATAAATCTCTTTAAGGCTCTGATTTATTTAAAAATATTTTTTTAATTTTTCCTCACATACTACAAGGTAAGTACAGATCAAATCCACAGGAAGCAGATCATGAGAGAGTAAAGTTCCATTCAAATACATTTTTACATAATTTTTTGGTAATTTTATTTGTTTTTGCTTTTTTAACTTTTTTCTAAAAAGATAAATCAATTAAATGGAGGAAAACTAGTCAAAACTCTTTTTAATAAATCAAAATAAATATTTATGTTGTTGTGTATAAGTTATAATAATTCATTATGATTTTTATAAAATTTTTGGGATTTTTTGCCTCCCTTCCGATGACGAAATATGCATGCAGTTGTGTTAGCCAACATGAAATTTGCAGGTGGTGACATGCCGCCAAGCAGCAGAATTGGGCAGCGATGGGTAGTGGACGAAAAATATGGCAACTTTTGCTACAACAGTAATTTTTTAGTTATGTTCGATTCATTGGAAAGCTTGAAGTGTAATCTAGAAAGATAAAAAATTCAAATTAAACATGCATGAGATCATGCAATCCTTATTGTCACTTCCCCTAAGGGCCAGGTGTTGCTTTCCTCCAAGAATTTTGATCGCACTTGAACTCTTTTAGAACAAGAATGTGTCAAAGAAACTTGATGGATTAGGCCTCCAACTGTAAGTTAGGAGCAGAAATACAAGATGAGATACAAAGAGAGGGAAGGACAGATTAAACAAAAGTGCCCTAAATCTCCCAGCCATTGGTTTTGGTTCCAATAGCTTGGAGGGCTAGGATTACTTGATTTCAAGCCTTTATCCATGTTTCCTTATTCCTACATTTGAAAATAGATATTTCAAATTCAAATTGGGGGATAGTTCACAAGTCTTGCCTTTAGTTAATCTAATTTTTCGTCATGTGCCCAATGGGCTGAGTGGTAAATTTTTTTCATGAGTGTTGATCTGAATGTCACTCCTCAATCATTTTCTCTTGGAACACAAGAACAAACCCCATTAAGATTTTGAATGAGCAAATCACCCCACTACTCATAATTAGAAACAAAATATAAGTGTAGCCATTTTACAAAAATGGGAGGGTATATTTATATTTCCGAGATGATGGATGGATATATGAGGTAAAGATAGAACTATGAAAAAAAATTTAGCCCACAACTTCTGGAACCATTAGATATCATTGTTTGAGGTTGCAGTAATTTAAACCATCAAATTTTGTATCTCCTTTTATTTGGTTAGGGGATTGCAAACATGGCACAAAATTTTAGGAAGACTTGTAAAATCAATTTTCATGAGGTATTTTTCTTTTCCCACATAGTTCACTAATTAAAGCTATGATTCACTTCATCTATATTTTTTAGTATCACTTAAGGACCATCCCTTTGAAGAAAAATTAAATATTTAAATAAATTCAATTTTATATTTTCTCACCTATAAATTATTTTCCTTACGAATTTAACATTGAACAATTCCATGAAAATATCAAAACATTTGAAAAAATAAGAATCTAATGCTTAAAATATTTAAAACACTTGAAACTTTTATAATACAAATATATATGTTCTGACTTATAAAAATATTTCCTTATTAAATTTATCTTAAAAAATAATGTTAAAATACCCTAAAAATATTCTCCTCCTCGATCAGATCAAAGAGGTTTGATTTTTTCATATTTTTTCTCTACTTTATTCTTCAGCTTCTTGAATTTATCAAATGATTTGGACTTATACTTCATCAAGTACACCTATATGAATCTAGAGAAATTATTAGTGAAGTAATGAAATAAATAATTTCCTTATTTGGACTGCAAACATCATAATGTATTCATTTGATATGCCCTTGGCATGATCTCCATTCCATGAGAACGGTTATTTTGTTACCTTACCCATAATGTAAGATTCACATGATTCAAAATTACAGGCACCTAAATATGCATATTTATTCATATTTAGAGATCTTCTATTTCTAACATGCCCAAGTTATTAGGGCCATAAGTAGGTTGTATTCATACATTTTTTAATCTTTCTAAGAGAAACATCTACTTGGAGATCATAGTAAGAAACATCTATTAGATATAATGTGTTAATCAAAGGTCCTCGACGAACCAATTTGTTCTGAAAATAATTAAATCAAATTTTGTTGATTATGGTGATAGTAAACCCAGGCATATCCTAGTAATAAATAAATATGATTATGTACTTCCCTCATCCATCCATATTTTTGGCTGGATATAAGAATAAGAGGTCTCAGTGTTTGTAAAAGCAAATTTGACATCACTTCCAACTTTGATAGGTTGATTGAAAGAAAGTGAAGTTTTGAAGATCCATCAAGTGCTCTTTTGTGTCTTGAGAGCTTATAAAGTTGCAACATCAAAGGTGGAAGACTTTTCTACATCATTAAAATATTGAGATCCTGGCAAAGTGTAAGGATCTAAGGTAAGTTATGTTGCCTTACATTGTCTCGTCTACATCGCATTTATTTTGTAGATCCACGTCCTTCTTACACCACATTATGTTTTACCATCATCGTCACATCTCATTCATGTGCCTCATCTCTGCCTAATCTCCAACCCTAATTTACAGGGTTCAAGTACACGGGGTTTCCCCTCGGGCAAGTTTGTCCCCACACTCCATGCAGTCGGCACGCATACTCTGCACAAGAATGCCACATACTTTGGAGCCTTAAAATCAGGCTTAGTGATGGAAATAAATAATGACATACAATAGTGTAAAAATTATTCATGAAATCATATAGTTGTTTATCCCCTTTAAATGGACTGAATATAAGTCAAATCAGCTCGTGATTCTTTTCGGACGTCAACTAAATATGGTGATATATTTGAACTCAGGGATCGGTTTGAAGCAATTTTACTGTCAATGGGAAGCTACTTTTCTGTCTAATATGGCTTTTGAATATTTTTGGATGAAAATATTTGTCATTTGATCACAGGCTGGTTGCTAGTCTAATGTAACGAGTTCGCGCATGTCCCACTTTGAATGATGATTTTGTGGTGCTCAAAGTTTAGATGGAGGGCATCAAGGTAACTAAGGATTTTCCTTCATGTCTGGGAAAAGCTTTTCCATAGATATTAAAAGTCAGATACACAACTCCCTGATCACCAAGATAACAAAGGGGATGAACGTTGCTTCTCAAAGAAGGATTTTTCAGAGAGGTCACAACAGCAAATTGGGAGCCTAATTTTCCAAAAGGGTTTATGGCCCTACATCTAACGGTTGTTTTTTCAAATGTGCATGGACATATTGAGATATAAAAAAGTTCATATTGACACTTTTGCCATATTTATACTATTTTAGATTGTGAAAACTATCATAAATTTGCATTATAAAGTTGAGATAATGAACTAAGATGTTAGCATTCAAACTCATCAAAATAGGTAATCATTGTGCAGTAAAACTTGAATAAAGCGAAATAAGTTATTCATTAATAAGAATACAATGTTTAAATTTTCGTTAAAAATACTTCTAAAAGTGAACAATTAATAATAGTAAGAGATGTTGAGCAAAATATACTTCAGGTTTGATTATTATTATGAGAAGTCAAAGGAAACTCAAAATCAGATGAAATTTGTGTTGTACTTAAGGTCAATGTATTAGTTTTTTGAGATAGATTAAGAGATTGAGACCATCAATTTTCTGTATAAAAATAAAAAATGATATAGGTTACAGAGATAACAAATACCTGTATCTAGCCCCATGGAAGAGGGAAAAGTAACCATGTACCATATCACTGTCCTGGGGCTATGACTATGATTGAGTGTTGAGTTTTTCCATAACCTCGAGATCCTTCCCCCAAGTCCTGGAAACAATGATGTGGGTGGATAGAGATCCAAGTTTGGCAACATTTCTCACCTGCTTTTCTTCCATATATAGCCTAGACTTGGATATATTGCCACAAAAATCCTATTATCTTTGTGTAAAACAATGAACTTGAAGATGGTGAAATGTTAGGAAGATATAGAGTACTCCATATGCCAAATAAAGGGAAAATGATTGCTATAGCTGGAATAAAACAAGGGTAAAGACTATTGATGGCTGAGGATAGTGGGGGGGTCCAACCAAAGAGATGGGAATACGGTAAGAAAGAACCCTTCCCTTTTATTATCACATGAGTGCCATACATCTTCCTTTAAAAGCTCTTGCAGGTTGTCGCAGTCATCACTTAGTCTTCGGTAGGTAATCTACATGAAAAGAAAACAATTAATGAATGGGCCATGTCCTGATGATTAGGTCATGCCCCCCCTTACCTTTGGCGGTCCAGCCTGTGGACTGCCTGATTTTAAGGTAGTCTAACTTGATGGAGCTTGGCCTTTGCTTGTCTCTTCTCCTATCCTCCTCATCCAACATTACCAGTGATTATTTTAATCATCAAATTATATAATTCTATTAATCAGATGCCATCACAAAAGTTGGATATTTTAGGGCAAGGTAATTAAAACAGAGCTCCAGCAGCAAACAGATGCATCAATGATGCAAGGAACTATTATCCTTCTTGGGGAAGCTTTAAATTCCACTATATGTCTCTTTCAGATTAGATAAAACTTAAAATATGATACCTAAGATAATCATATCTTGTTATCCTATGAAATTTTCTGGTTAACTTTATGACATCAAAGTTCATGCTGTGGGATTTTGCAGATGTTCAACCATGGAGATTGAGCTTATGGGCGTCAAGTTATCTTGTTATCCATTTTGAACTCAAAATAGTGACATCAATTGCAAGATATGCATGCACCGTCAAATTTCTTGACCTTACGTCTTTAAGTTCCCTACTAGAAAAAAAGGGAAGTTTTCACATTTTTGAAGAACATGCTCTTAAATAAACGAGTTCACAAATACTGCTGATCACGAGTACGATTTTTTTTATTGATCCCAATGACGTGAGGATTATGACCCTAATGGTATTTAATTGGGGGAAATAAATAAGCAGCAATTTAAAGTAGTATCTCAAAGTTTTTATGGTTTTTATACCTATTACACTGAACAAAGATGTTCAAAAACCAGAAAAACTTATAAATACTACTTTCATTGCAGCGTTATTTAAAGAAGTCTCTGTAAGTTTTCTGGTTTTTATTTCTATAACACTAAACAAAGATGCTAACTCAGAGTTACGTTTTTTGTTTTCATATCAGTACTCACAAAGTAGAAAAAATCATGGCTTTATTTAAAGAATTGATGGTTTTCAACTGTTAGACCTCTACAGATGCATGTATCAACGTAATGGAGAACTTCGCTATCATATCAAATGTTTATACGGCTCGTGGATGATGGTTAACAGACAAAAAAATGCATGAAATGAATGCTAAATAATTCCGCCCATCGCCACGCGACATAATTCAGTTAATATCTCCTGTTATCATGATCGAGAAAGAGAGAAGAGGGGTTGAACTTCTAGGAAAATATATAATACCTTTCAATGGAATTATATTTACTTATTTATCTTGAAACTCATAGAACATGAATACGAGTAATTAACTGGAAAATTTTTGAGTAATTTTCCTGCGAGTTTCTGGGCTAGATAGGAAGTTTCCCCGAGGTTGACATCATCAGCTTATTATCGTAATTAATCTAATTCCTGAGTATCTTAAATCCATTGAGAAATATTCTGAATCCTATTCTGTATTTTAATTATATAGTTTTTAGCTTTTTTAAGAACGAATGAGAGAAGCATTAGGGAACATGTTTATAAATTTCGTAAGACATAACGATTTAAGTTTTAATACACCGTTTTCGATTAAAAAATTATACTCGTGAAAGATTCCTTCAACGAGCAGTGGAGCTAAATATTTTTTGTTGAGAAGTTTCCGCTTTGATTTTCCACATCCTTGACATTTCATTTTTCATCTTCAACTTTGATCTAAAAAAACCTTCGCAATCACTCTCAATGGCTCTATGAATATAGACTTGAAATTGTTATAACCATAACTATGAGTTTAATCATTGTCCTCTTATTACTACATTTTTAGGGAGATATCGAATAGGCTGGATATGCTATATGATAATTAGGATGACAAACGGCTCGGTCGCTCTTTCTTTTAGTTCTTGGTTGGGATGAATGGATTCAGACATGTTATAACAATATTTTTATAAGTTTAATCATATAGTCTTATCATTGCATTTTGAGGGGATATCAAATAGGCTGGATGGTTTACATGATAACTATGATGTCCGACGGCTCGTTCTCCTCTAAATTAAGAAATTGTGAATTATTTTGCTACTTTATGTCTCTGGATGAAATAAGCTACCCTAACAAGAAATTTTGGATGTGCTCTATAAGCTACCCTGTTCATCATTGACTGTTTATATTCCTTGTGCTCTCTCTCTCTCTCTGTCTCTCTATCTCTCTCCCTCTCTCTCCCTCTCTCTTCCTCTCTCTTCCTCTCTCTTCCTCTCTCTATCTCTCCCTATTTCTCTCCCTATCTCTCTCCCATTCCATCTCTCTCTATCTCTCTCCTTATCTCTCTCCTTCTCCATCTCTCTCTCCCTATCTCTCTCTCCCCGTCTCTTTCTCTCCTTCTCCATCTCTCTCTCTCCCTCTCCCTCTCTCTCTTCCTCTCTCTTTCCCTCTACCTCTACCTCCCTCCCCTTCTCCCTCTCCCTGTATCTCCCTCTCTCCCCTTCTCCCTCTCATTCTCACTCACTCTCTTTCTCTCACTCTCACTCTCACTCTCATTCACTCTCTCTTTCTCTCTCTCTATATATATCTATCTATCTATCTATCTATCTATCTATCTATCTATCTATCTATCTATCTATCTCTCTCTCTCTTTCCCTCGATCTCTCTCTTTCTGAACCTATCTGCTCTGGTAATCATGTCATCTTCAGGTCTCCTGCAAAGAAACAGCGGACCGGTCAGAGAAATCATTAAGGAACAGAGGCAATCATTAAATTGGCTTCACCATTAAATGTAAGTTTACATCTGGTAAAAAAAATACAATGTGTGCGCTCTGCAAAATCTCACTGATATACTAAGACATTCTTTCATGGAGGAAGGGATAGGTCATTAGTAATACAGGGAGTAATTGAGATATATGAAGATACATATAATAATTTTATACTTAGATAGAGAGAAAGATAGATAGTTTGTTCTATAGGAATGTTGGTAGATATAATTATAGAAAGACATTCACTGACAAACTCCCATTGGCTAAAGTTTGGGGTTGAAAAGATGTACTACACAATTTGTTTCTACCAATCCATGTAAAATAATTATGGGGCAGTTGGATATCAGCACAGAAACGAAAAAAAAAGGTTTTTTAAAAATACATTAGCAGACGGACAAAGAGGACCTTTTTTTTTAGTTTCTCATGTTGCCTGACGATCTAGGAAATGCAGACTTTGAGTTAAAGGTGGAGTTACAGAATCACTTGGACTGTATGTGACCAAATGGAATATCTTAAATTGATCATTCAATTATCTACTATCATTATCGTTTACTCTCCTCCACTCCCGGTTGCTGGCGAGCAAGAAGTTGAAGTAGAAGTCATCGTTGAGGCAAAAAGACCAGGACCATTTCCCATGTCTCGATGAGAGAAATAAAGAGGTTAATATCCACCAGAGGGAGAGATAGGGAGGGAGGGTGAGTGTATGTAGGAAGGAGAGAAAGAGTAAGAGACAGTGAGAGAGTGTAAGAAGGAAAAGAGAGAGAGAAAGAGTAAGAGCCAGTAAGAGGGCAGAGAGTGTAAGAAGGGGGGAGAGGGAGAGAGAGAGAGAAAGAGAGAGAGAGAGGGAGGGAGGGAGAATGTTTGTAGGAAGAGGGAGAGAAAGAGTAAGAGACAGTGAGAGGGGCAGAGAGAGAGGGAGGGAGAGTGTAGGAAGAGGGAGAGAGAGTGTAGGAAGAGGGAGAGAGATTGTAGGAAGAGGGGGAGAGAGTAAGAGACAGTGAGAGGGGCAGAGAGAGAGAAAGAGAGAGAGAGAGAGAGAGAGAGAGAGAGAGAGGGAGGGGGGGAGAGGGTAGGAAGAGGGGGAGAGAGTAAGAGACAGTGAGAGGGGCAGAGAGAGCAGGAAGAAGGGGAGAGAGAAAGAAATAGAGAGAAGAAGAAAGAGGGAGAGAGAAAGAAATAGAGAGAAGAATAAAGAGGGAGAGAGAAAGAAAGAGAGAGAAGAAGAAAGAGGGAGAGAAATAAAGGGAGAGAAAAGAGAGAGAGAGAGAGAGGGAGAGACAGAGAGAGAGAGAGGGAGAGACAAAGAGAGAGAGAGAGAGAACGAGATGGAGGAAACCTGAGAGACAAAGAGAGAGAGGGGGGGAGACAGAGAGAGAAAGAGATGGAGAAAACGGGAGAGGGAAAGGGAGAGACAAGAGAGAGAGACAGAGTGACAGAGAGAAAAGGAAGAGGGAAAGAGAGAGAGTATGAGAAAAAGAGAGAAAGAGAGAGGGAGAAAAGGAAGGACGAGAGAGAGAGAGAGAGAGAGAGAGAGAGAGAGAGAGAGAGCAAGTTGGGTTCAGAGATTGACGAACAAGTGGGAACTAGATCTGGAGTAATGAGTCCATACTCCACAAGATAGGGAAAATCAGAATGCAGATGGAAGCGACGAAGGAAGAGCAAACTGTACAGATAGTGAGACAGACAAACAGACAGATCCTCACAGAGAGAGAGAGAGAGAGAGAGAGAGAGAGAGAGAGAGAGAGAGAGAGAGAGAGAGAGAGCGAGCTATTCGGCGGCCTTAGTAATCACAGGACGCAAAACGTTACGAATAAATAACCCCCTGTTTCCTTCTATTTAGTAATCCGAGCGGGTAGAAAAATATACAGAGAACGATAGGTGGATAGATGATTGTTTAGAGAAGAGAAAGACAGAGAGGGACTTCTCCGGTGACGCCAAGTCGCGTGGCTGGAACTATCTCAGTTGCCGTCGACACTAAAGTCAGGACCACGTGTAGACAGAAACATGAGGGGTAGCTATGACGTGCAAGTGAGGGAACAGAAAATGATGGGCAGAGGGAGCCACACATGAAGAGACGGAGAGAGAAAGGGAGATAGGGCAAGATTGTGAGATAGACAAGTAGAAAAATACGGTACATGTAGAGAGACGGAGCTTGAGAGAGATGGGTAGATGTGGAAAGATGGGGATTGTGAATGAGAGATGGAGTAGAGAGAAAGCGAAAGAGAAAGAGAGAAAGGGGGGGGGGGGAGATAGTAATGAGTCAGAGAGAGAGAGTTTAATGAGTCAGAGAGAAAGGGAGAGGTGGCGCGAGATGGAGAGAGATAGTAAGACAGAAGATAGAGAGAGTGATAATGTAGAGAGAGGTTGGGAGGTACAGAAAAAGAGAGATCCGGAGAGACTGAGAGAGAGGGACAGAGAGATAGATTCCATAGAGACATGGAAGATAAATAGATAGATTAAATACAGACAGAGATGGATGGATAAATAGATGGATGGATAGATAGATGGATGGATAGATAGATGGATAGATAGATGGATGGATAGATGAATGGATACATAGATGGATTGATAGATGGATGGATAGATGGATAGATAGATCGGTAGATAGATGGATGGATAGATAGATGGATGGATAGATAGATGGATGGATGGATAGATAGATCGATAGATAGATAGATAGATATCCGCATGGCTTGCCAGAGAGGATACCACAACTCTGAAGTTAAAACGACGGAAGCAATGTAAAAAAAAACCCACAAAATTTTAAAAAAACGTTAGACAGATTGAGATAATATGGAGAAAGATTTAGTGAGATAGTGAGACAGAGAGACAGAGCAAAAAGATATAGAGCGAGAAAGTGAGAGGAAACGAGAGATATAGATAGAGATTGTGTGTGGGAGAGAGACATAGGGAAAGATATGGAGAGAGATAGCGAGACAACGAGAGATATAGAGAGCGATAGCGAAGGAAAGAGAGAGAAGGACGAAAGATGATCCGGAGAAGTCCCGATTGCATTTAAACTGCGGATAATGACCAGAGATGGAGATCCAGATGAGGGGCAGAGACAGAGAGAGAGAGAGATAGACTCACACAAGTGGTCCTCTTCAGTCACACTCGACGAGTCGCCATCCCCCCTGTTTGTAGCACTCGGACGAAAGCAATGTAACGTAACAAAAACCAGAATTGATAGAGCAAAACGAAGCGTATTTCATCAACGAAGAGAAAAACCCACCGCCGGAGGAAAGAAGCAGAGTTCCAGGAGAGATGAACGGCGAGGAGAGTCGAGATTTCATCACCGTCGACGCCTTCTCTCAGCTACCCTTCTCAAGGCCGCCGGCGGCAGCCCCAAAGGGCGTTCCTTCAGCGGCCGTGAAGCTCTTCGGAATAGAATTCTCCGCCGGAGTCGCGGAAGTTCGCCGTAAGTTCGAGTGCCACTACTGCGGAAGGAATTTCCCAACGTCGCAAGCGCTTGGCGGTCACCAGAACGCGCACAAGAGAGAGCGACAGTTTACAAGGAAGGTGCAGACCGCCGTGGGCGGAGGCGCTGCCTATCGATATAGAGCTTACGGTTCATTTAATGGCGGACGCGCGGCGGCGATCGGGCCGGCCGGTGGCGGAGCTTTGCCTTATCTCTGGGGATTGCCGGCGGTGCCGGCAGGAGAACAGTTCAGTGCTTTGAAGGTAGCTTCTTCTCCGGGGCCGGCGAGTCGACTTGTGTATGGATCGGTGGCGGTGGCGAAAGAGCAGCTGAGTTTGGATTTGCACCTGTGAACAGTGCGGAGGGTTGTGTGGATCGCCTTGAAATCTCTCGTCTCTCGATCCTGTTTTTTTTTTTCAAGAGAATTGAAGAAATACGGGGTTGGATGGATGTTCGGAGGCACACCCATTTTTTATAATCTGATTGTAGCTTGCTCTTGGTCCTTTTTTTTAAGAGAATTGAAGAAATACGGGGTTAGATGGATGTTCGGAGGCACACCCATTTTTCTATAGTTTGATTTTAGCCTGCTCTTGGTCTTTTTTTTTTAAGAGAATTGAAGAAATAGGGGGTGAGATGGATGTTCGGAAGCACACCCATTTTTTGTAATCTGATTTTAGCCTGCTCTTGGTCTTTTTTTTTAAGAGAATTGAAGAAATACGGGGTTAGATGGATGTTCGGAGGCACACCCATTTTTCTATAATTTGATTTTAGCCTGCTCTTGGTCTCTTTTTTTAAGAGAAATGAAGAAATACGGGGTTAGATGGATGTTCGGAGGCACACCCATTTTTCTATAATTTGATTTTAGCCTGCTCTTGGTCTTTTTTTTAAAGAGAATTGAAGAAATACGGGGTTAGATGGATGTCCGGTGTCACACCCATTTTTTATAATCTGATTTTAGCCTGCTCTTGGTCTTTTTTTTGAAGATAATTGAAGAAATACGGGGTTAGATGGATGTTCGGTGGCACACCCATTTTTTATAATCTGATTTTAGCCTGCTCTTGGTCTTTTATTCGAAGAGAATTGAAGAAATACGGGGTTAGATGGATGTTCGGTGGCACACCCATTTTTTATAATCTGATTTTAGCCTGCTCTTGGTCTTTTATTCGAAGAGAATTGAAGAAATACGGGGTTAGATGGATGTTCGGTGGCACACCCATTTTTTATAATCTGATTTTAGCCTGCTCTTGGTCTTTTATTCGAAGAGAATTGAAGAATTACGGGGTTAGATGGATGTTCGGAAGCACATCCATTTTTTGTAATCTGAAGAAAAAAAGATTCGGGTTTGATTTTATCTTTGAGCTTGGGTATGGTTTTATCATGCTCTCTATCCTTTTTTTTACGAGAATTGAAGAATTATGGTGTTAGATGGATGTTGGGAGGAGAGCCCATTTGTTAAAATCTGAAAAAATATTCATGTTTGATTTGATTATATCTTACCCAGTCCGGGAGTATCGAATATCGATCGAAGAGGATATGGTTTTACCCTGTTTTCGATCTTTTAAAAAAGTGAATTGAAGAAATACAGTTTTTGATGGATGTTCGGAGGCGAACCCATTTGTTAAAATCTAAAAATGGATTCATGTTTTTATTATATCTTAGAACACCGAGCCCGGGTGAATCGAATATCGATCGAAGAGTGTCAGGTTTTAGCCTACTCTCTATCCTTTTTTAAGGGAATTGAGGAAATCCGGGGTTAGATGGATAGTCGGAGCACACCCTTAACGAAAATCTGAAGAAAAAAAAAATCATGTTTGATTGTATCTTAGAATACCCAGTCCGGGTGTATAGATCGAGGATGATATATTTTTGCCTGCTCTCGATCCTTCTTGAAGAGAATTGAAGAATTACGGGGTTATATGGATATTTGGAGCACACCCGTTTGTTAAAATCTGAAAAGAATACTAATGTTTGTTTATATCTTAGAATTACGCATCGATATTCCAAGGCACACCCATTAATGTAAATTAGAAAAAAGTACAGTTTTATTAAATCTGAGAACATTCAGTCAGGTCGTATCAATCGAGGCGTGTTTGTTTTTAGTTTACAACATCGATACTCAAAGAGGCACGCCCATTTCTATCTCTTGGAAAAATATCGTTGGCTTTATTGATCGAGTTGCGTCTATTTCTCTCCTTGGCTTGGATTCTCTCTTCTCTCAATCTTGATTTTTTCCGCAGAATTGAAGAAATCTAAGGTTGATTTTTGAAAAAAAAAATTGTAGAAGATTCTTGTTTGATTAAATCTGGAACACCCCAGTCGGGTTCTAGCGATGGAGACGCGTTTGTTCTTGGCCTGCCTTGAATTCTCTCTTCGTTCAACTTTTATTTTCTTCTAGAGACATGCAGAAATCTGTGTTACATCAAAACTAAAAAATTCTGAAGATTTTGACTTTTTGAGGAAAGCTACAAAATATCAGATCGCCAATTATGAGTTGTTAATCTATCCTCGATTGAAAGGATCGAAAATGACGATAAGCGTGAGCTGTATGGCAAGTTGCATTGATTTACCGAGTATCTCTTAACAAATGAAGATCATCAATGCTCATGGCTAAGAATCTGGATAAGTTTGATCCAGCTTGCGCTGTCTTATAATTAATCGTCGGAATTAAAATCCAATCATCTATACCATCGAGCATTAATGATTTTCTTTCTCCTTGTATCCTTCAATTTGTTATCCTCCGTCTTTCTTCTACACGATCAGTTCCTTTGAGTAGAACATAAGTTGATAACCAAATTAATCAGTAAATATTCCGTCTAACTCTGATCCTCCCTTAAGCTTCTTCATCTGGATGTCTTCTCTTCGGTCAATCTCTTCGGCTCATTTCTCTGGCCTCTCTCTCTCTAAAATCCTCATCCCTTTCATCTGTTTTCATCTCCTACGATTCTCTTCTTTTTATTAGCTTTCTCTCTAATTCCTTGTTTCTCTCTCTCTCTCTCTAAAATCCTCATCCCTTTCATCTTTATTCACCTCCTCTTGTTCTCATCTTTTTTCTTGAGCTTTCTCGCTGATTCCTTGTTTCTCTCTCTCTCTAAATCCTCATCCCTTTCATCTGTTTTCATCTCCTATGCTTCTCTTCTTCTTTTTATTAGCTTTCTCTCTAATTCCTTCTCCCCCTCCCTCTCTCTCTCTCTAAAATCGTCATCCCTTTCATCTGTTTTCATCTCCACTTTTCTCATCTTTTTCTTCAGCGTTCTCTCTGATTTCTTGTCTCTCTCTCTAAAATCGTCATTCCTTTCATCTGTTTTCATCTCCACTTTTCTCATCTTTTTCTTCAGCGTTCTCTCAGATTTCTTCTCTCTCTCTCTAAAATCCTTATCCCTTTCATCTGTTTTCATCTCCTCTTGTTCTCATCTTTTTTCAGCTTTCTCTCTCTAAAATCTACCCCGCCTTCAAAGAAGTTTAGAAGAGAGAGAGAGAGAGAAAGCAATAGTCAGAGTCGGAGGACTTTCTAGAACTCTCATCATTTCGACATGCTTGGCTGTTCTGATGATGACCCGGCACAGAACAAGAGAACAAATTGACTGCGACTGTCTCTCGTCATCTCTCTACAGCAAGTTGCACTCGGATGATAGAGAAAGATAGAGATTGAGATAGAGATAGAGAGCGACGTATGATAACGACGATGGTACCGACGAAAAAATGAGTTATTTTAGGGTGAACCATGTCCATCTCTCTCTCTAGGACTCTTACCCCTTCTGGCCTTATCCAAGCTCCAAAACGGACGATCTTGACGATTCTCTCTCTTTAACCTTAATGGTAGCGATAAAATGTTGCGATCGTAAAGGGTTACCTCAGATGGCGACTTCTCTCTCTCTCTCCTAATTCTCTCTCTAGCTTCTCTCTCTAGCCTCTCTCTCTAGATTCTGTGAAAGGGTAAGTCTCGTCACACTCGTGTAATACTGACGACCCTTCATCCGTAAGACCGTAACTTCATCAGTTCTGACCTCAGAACAGGAACGGGACGAAAGCTTTCATGCGTCCCGTTCCGTCCCGTTGCATTTTGTCATCCGCCCGTTTAGTCATCCGTTCTGTCCAGCCCCTTGGCAAGGAACGGAAGGAACTTTAGTCGTCATCCGGTAGACGTCATCATCTTGTAATCATGACGAAGACTGTTAATGCCCCTAGGGAACTGCAATCGTCATCCGTCGCGTCATTTGTGACAATGATGGTGATGGAACTCCCACGACGGGTGATGTGACCGTGACAGAATGAACATCACTGATGATGTTTGTGACAAAAAATTTAAAGCATGAAGAAAGTGGAAATTTTAAAAAATTAAACAATTATTTAAAATTTTGAAAATACATTATATTCTATTATTTAATTTCAGATCGTATATTTCTGTCACATGTGACGGTGACACCGTCCTGTGATGGGATGAAGACGGGACGATGGAGTCGGTGATGCATTACGCAAATGTGAGGGATTTTTCTCAAATCCTATGAAGTGCGACGGGACGGGAGATGTGACGAACTTCTCATCATGTCACCGTCCATCATCACACGTCATCCGTCCTGTCATGTCCTGGACATGCCATTCCCTTAATTCCCTTTGCGACATCAACGGATGACTGTAACGATGATGATGTTGACGGAGGGCAACAGACAGGTAATGACGACAAGTTTATAATGTGTATATCAAGAAGGATGGGCAGAGCAATGAGACTGTTAACGTTAGCATTAATGTCTACGACTGTTGATGTTGTCATTGTGATTTCATCATCCATTTGTCGATGTGAACATCAATGAGATGTGTTGTTATCGTCGTGACATGCAGATTCCGACACATGATTATATGTTCCGTCCTGCCCGCAATTCCACCATTTTAGGGCGGACCGGCCAGATAGGCAGAAGCATATCCAAGGGTCAAAACGGACCAGAAACAGAAGTGATTTTAAAATATTTATTGTATATATTTTTAGTAAAAGCCATTATAGTTTACGTTTCTCGCCTCCCTTTTACTCCCCCTCGCCATTTATGCTCCAGCTTCTCGCCCCTGCTTGCGCGGCGAGAACCAATTGCAAGCTCGTCATTTATAAGACGTTTCTTCCAGACTTATTGGATGGTTTCTCCTTGGCTGAAGAAAGCCTCACAAAGGAAGATAGTGCGAGAGAAGGGAAGTAAGGCTCATTCATTACCAGCAGTCCAAAAGCTGGCTGGTTATGTCAACATAATCATCGTTGACTTTGACATTAAGCAGTTAACCCGGCTGGTTATGTCAACATAATCATTGTTGACTTTGACATTAAGCAGTCAACCTGGCTGGTTATGTCAACATAATCATTGGTGACTTTCAAAAAGATCGGACCGGAAGACATTGGACCGGAATGAATGATCTGACCAAAACCAGACAGAACTTTTAAGTAAAATGTAGGTCTTTGCTAAAAATCGGGACGGGACGGGACGGGACGGGGACAGTCTAACGCAAAGCCTACGTCAGCCCTAAACGGACGGTTGGGCCTTGAATTAGTGGGCCTTGCCAGTACGTCGGGCCGTCGCCTGGCAAGATGATGTTGCTTGCGGCAAAGGGCATCTTCTGATAGCGACACGTAGCCCTACCGGAACGTGACAGCCGTTGGATTGCGGTAACGGTAAGCGCGGTGAACAGCGATGTCCTCACTCACCGCCCACCCCACAGTCTCTTTTAACAGCGCGAGACTGAACCTTAGAAACTTGAGCGGTGACCCAACTCACTGGCTGGTTGCACGTGGAGAGATTCCATTGGCCGGGACCAGAGTAAAGTCCCGACAAACCTCTTTTGGAATTTCTTGGTATAAAAGTCAGTGAAAAATAAACATATTCCTAATAAAGTCACAATACTACTTTGTTAACTTAAAGTAAGCGTAATTTTGTAGGGATATTCGATTTAAAATTAAATACTCAGATTAGGAATTTGAAATAGATTATGTGAAAAAGGTTGCATTGTTTCTTTCTTTATTTAATATAAAAGTGTAAAATCTCTGTCGGACGAATCCATCCGTATAAAATAATTCTCAGGTTCTGACACATATTAAAAGGTTCAGGGTCTTCAGATTGCATTTTTTATTTTAAACTTTTTTGCGATTTGATTGGAGCGATGCATACTTGTCCTCGGACAAGGTAGTGAACAGTCTAGATTGATAAATAGTTCGCTCGGATAGATATACATCTCTAGAGATAGAGAGATAAAGGGATAAATAGATATAGGTGGACAGATAGATAAATGGACATTACAATTGATCTATAGATAGATAGATAAATATATAGGTTGAGGGATTTTATTGATATATAGATGGATGAATGGATAGATAGATAAATAGATAAGTTGAGGGGTAGATATATAGACGGATGGATGGATGGATGGATTGATAAATAGATAATTTGAGGGGTAGATATATAGATGGATGGATGGATGGAGGAATGTACAGACAATCGTACAGAGGTATAGATGGATAAATAGGTAGTTAAATATATGTACAAAGATAAATAGATATACAGGTAGATAGAACGATAAATAGATCAATGGATAACTGGATAAACAGATAGAGACATGTATATAGATGAAAAAAGTTAGAGAGACAGATAAATAGATACATGGATAAATAGTTTTTTATTGATAGATGATTTGATACATTCATAGAAAACAGACTTAGATGTTTGGTAAATAAATAGATAAATGGAAAGATAAATACACACAGAGATATGGAAAGACTCATAGATAAATGGATGGACAGAAATAAATAGATAGAGGGATGGATTGATAAATTGATAAATAGAGAGAGAGATAGTTTGTTTCTAATATAAAGGGGGGTTAAGAATATAAAATATATTTATATACAAAACGAACGGCAGTTCTAAAATCACGCCGAGTTCAACGCGTGTTCCCAGATCTTCTGGTTCTCAGCGTCCCCACCAACGAGCTCGCTGCCCTTTCCGCTCAATCTCAATCTCAATCTTATTCTCAATTTCAATCTCGATCTCAATTTCTATCAACTGTTCAGGGACAAAAATGCAGATCAATCCGGGGATCAGGCGTTGCGTGGCAATCACGCAATCCAAGAACAATCGAAGATGATGAGGACGGACTATAATCGGTTCTTTGATTGCCTGTTGATCGTTCTTCGGATCTGGCTTTGAGGTGCTGATGGCGTCGAGGGAGAAGAAATCAAGCGCATCGGGAGTGCAGAAGACGGCCGCCAGCTCGCCGTCTTCCACCACGACGTCGTCCTCGAGGCTGGCGCCGGATGCCGCGGCGACGGATTGCCAGAGCTCCCCGGCCTCATCCTCGGCTTGGAGTAGGCCTCAGCGCTTTGTGCCCGACAATGTGGCTCAGGATGTTGAGAAATCCATGGAAAATATCACTGTTACCGTGCGGTTTCGTCCTCTGAGGTCCTCATTCTCATCCTCGATTGTTTTTCATGTTTGGGAAAAGCGATTTGTTCGAACTGACGGGGGTTTTTTTTTTTTTTGGGGATCGGCAGCCCGAGGGAGATTAGAAATGGGGACGAGATCTCTTGGTATGCAGATGGCGATACTATTGTTAGGAATGAGCATAATCCTTCGGTGGCATATGCCTACGGTATGCAGTAGTATTTTTTGATTTTAATATCCTGCTGGTTTACTTCGGCGTGCTGTTCAAAGCAATCAATTTCCACCAAATTTGGGGGTGAAAGTTTCGGAATTGATTGCGATTGTAACAAATCTGATATGCTGGAGTTTCAGTAATTATGGCTGAATATCATCTTGAGGAGAATGGTTTGGTATATTAAGACCACGAGCTTCAGAGAAAAAGCTCAGTACGTTTTGGGATTTAGTAAACGACAAATCATTAGGAGATTTCTTGAATGTGAGATCTTCGAGATACGCCTGAAATTATGGTCTGTTTATCACTTTTAAGAAGATTTCTGCGGTTGTGCATTTCCACGCACATTCTCCAGTCATTGCATACTCTCATGCTCTTTGGGCGCGTAGTTTGATTCCAGCCTATTCATTGAAGAATGACGGTGTTCAACTGCTTGAAGGATGTATTTAACCAAGGAAAAAAAACAAAAATGACTCGTTCCTATTGCTAAACTATGAAGTGTTGTCTGCAAAACTTTGAATGGACAGATAGAATAGTGATTTAGTCATGGCTTGCAAATAATAATCGTTTAAATGCTCTTTAGACTATTTTTTAGGTTGGCATGCGAGAAACTTTGAGAAATTCAATGTTAACGCTCTGACTTGGGCATCAAATGTAATTTTGCCATTCAATCGGACGAACGCATCATATACTAACGCATGTTTATTTCGATAAGGAAGAGAAGAGAAAAAAAACAAAAATGACTCATCTATCTTTATCATTTTTAAAGTTTCCTCTCTTGTCAGAATAGTCATGCATTCCTATCCAGGAATCTGGACCTTACACTCCTCAATATCAAAGATTCAGTGGACGTATGTTTCAAAAAAAAGAGATTCAGAGGATGTGGAAGTTTACACAACATGCGTGTACCGATGCGGGTTTCTTATGATGACGAATGGAAGAAAGATAGGTCTAAAATTTTTTGAAAGCTCACTCTGTTGTTGAAGTCATGGGTTACTAACCATCAATCTCGAGCATAGACTATTCGAATCAAAAGAAGCAGCAAATGTGGAAGTTCACCCAACATGCTGGTCCAGTTTGTGCATGGCAAATTGTCCTCTTTGTTCATTGGCGATACGAATTTTGCTAACTTATCCTGATACTATTTCTTCTCCGTTCATATCTGTTTTCATGAAGTGGTGCGCCATTAGTCATCTTTTCTGCATCAGTGTCTGCTGTTTTTTCTTTAATCATTTTTTAATTGTTGATGTGTTTTTGATACTCAGATCGAGTTTTCGGGCCAACTACAACAACTCGACATGTGTACGATATTGCTGCTCAACATGTCGTTAGTAGTGCTATGGAGGGAATTAACGGTAATCTATCTGCCATCTATTTTATGCATCACTTATTTTGCTGGCGTAGAGGTTCTTTTCAAACCAAACTATTTAAGATTAGTATATGCCTTGACAGCTATTTCATTTTGTTTTCTAATAAATTCGATTTAATGGACAGGGCACAACAAACCTAGACTATTGTTATCCATGAGTTTTCTTATTTTTCCAATATTTTTTTATTTTTTCAAGATAGTGATTGGTCTTCCCAGGATACAACATTGGGCAGGTAAAGATTAAGGGGGGGGTGTAGGAATGAGCGGGAAGAAAGATCTCTCAAATAGGTCGAATACAAATTTGAGCCACAAAGTTGTGAGCTCTGAGCAGCTTGATATGAACCTGCTAACATCCTATTGAGAATCAAGGAAATAGGGAAGATGCCGAAGGAGCTCAAGACCTGCTGAATTTGGCATCTGGATCCCCCGACCAAGAACTTCTGCATTCAGAAGGTCTGGCCTTACGGCAGCCAGATGCTTCATGGTCATGTCAAAATAACCTCAAACAATCATTCCTCATTCTTAGACCAGATGCATCAGGGGTATTCTTGAACTTAGCAAGAATCTATCACAACCCCCGAGGTCTAGTATATGCCTACTTTCTCTCTTATTCCTTTTTACGGTATTTATGCAGCACGTGAGTCCCACGTGCTGCACACAATTTGATGTTGTCGTAGCTATTATTCCTGAACATTGTAGCTGTACCAGGATGTCAGTAATCCAGGCCACTACACTCCTTGTAAATTAATTCAATTCATAGTAGTAAAACGAGCCATTTTTATATTCTCTATTCGTTTCTCCTCTTCCTCGATCCAGCATCAATTCACACTTTTCATTCTGAATCCCATTCTTTTTACTTGATATAACCTAACAGTCTAATCGGGTTGTCTATCAGACTCTTCCACGACCATTTTTGCGTACTTATTTATTTTTTCCATATCAGCCTTTGCTGTTGGATGAATTTGAGATTTCTGTATGTAAACATGCTTCTAGTGCAGAGAACTGCCTATTTTTTATCTGACGCACAATTTCTTAGAACTGCCTATTTTTTTATTCCAAGGCATTTGATAAACTGGAGGAGAATGACCTATCAAAAAAATTTGGGCTATTTTAAGCAAATTTGTAATTACGCAGATGGAATGGATTGAATGCAGTTGAGTTTTACCTTCAAGATTATGGTCTAGGGCTGTGGAGCTCTGGCCCTCAATCCAATTTTTCTCTAATCTCCTCTCCAATCTCACATATACTGACACAGAGGTCAAACTTAAGCCTGCGACATCCAGTTGTGTTTATAAGAACTGAAAAACGCTCATGTTCCTTTCATATTTTCTGTGTTTAATTATCAAAAAAAAAAATTCCTGTGTTTGCTACCTTTACATGTAGTCCTCTGCTGAAGGGTATTGGGCATTGTAGTTATTCGAGTTTTATATTTAATGCTTTCAAAAATTTTGATTCTGATGTTAACATCCCATTTTAGGAACGATATTTGCTTACGGTGTCACTAGCAGTGGGAAGACCCACACAATGCATGTGAGTTATTTTATCCGTCTTCATTTTTCATATTTGATCAATCATCTAGCAGTGCTGACATACTTGTCTGGTGACAGTCTCCTAGTGTCTACTACACTAATACTAGTCCGAATTAAAACTTATTCAGTATGCTTGCTTAGTGGCATAGACACCCTACATTTCACTCTGTTAAAGCCAGACTGAATTGAAACATAGTAGTATGATTTATGTTGAGACCTTCGAACTAACACTCACAATGCAACTCAAACTCTGTTCCAACCAAGTTTGATGTCCAGTACTGAAGGGGAAACCGAAGGGAAATAGAGGGGAACGAGAAAGGAAAGGGGTAGGAGCACGGCCGCTCCCCTTGTCGCCAGGAGACTCGGCTGCACGATCGACGGTAGCTGAAGAGAACCAAGGAAGAGAGAGGAGTTAGGGTCAGGAAAGGGTGAGAGGAAAGGGAGATGACTCACAGGAGGTTTTCTGATGCCTCCTTCAGCTCCTCAGGCCTCCTTTCTTATGACTCGTGGTACATCCACGAGTCAGAACGCCTGTTGGTTGGGGCCCGAAACGGCCCCCAGTGGAGTCGAAACATCAGGGGGCCGTTTCGACTTCCGTCTCCGATAAACTCTTAGCAGGGTCTTAACAATTTATTTCATTACATTGAAGCACAGCATCATGCTTAAAGATGAAGGCTTGCGTATATGCTAGAAGCTATAGCTTTTAGCCCAGTTGGTAAGCGCTTGAATCTGACACATTATTATCAAGGCCGTATATTTATTCATTTATTTTTCACCTATTTCTGTTTTAGAGTAATAGAATGAGGGCAACAGTAGGTAAGGGAAAAAAGCACTATACTCTTCGAATATTTCTTGTTGCACAATATTTGCTTAGAGCCTTTTCTGGAGCACATCACAAGCCTCTTTACACTGATATTTTTATTATTTCATACTACCTGAGCAATTATGAATTGCGGAAAGTACCTGAGATCTTGTGCTTAGGAGAAAATTTGCATCTTCGTGCGGAAATTTTGTTGCTCTGCAGTCTAGAAATATTTGAGGACCGCCAGTTTTATTTGATTTGGCAAACACAATATTTTTTTCTTCCGTTATTTACCTGTCTAGAAATCCCAGTCTTTCCTTTCCCGTCTGTTGTTTCCTCTCCATCGAAACACGGTCTTTGCTGTACATGATAGGGTCAGCTATGTGGAGTTTTGTGGCTTCATCTGAGTAGCTAAACCTGATTTCGTCGCTGGGGAAGTCCCAAATTCGTTGGAAAGCAATCAGGGTTCTTCAAGTATTTTATATTTCAATCCTACGCGGCACTTTTTATTGATTCTTAAAATCTTTGAACGATCATACAGTTACTCTCCAAATACTGGTTGCAGTAAAATATAACAAAGAAATTTGTTTAGTCTTTTCACTTATTAAATCACACACTTTGTTTCTTTAGTCTTTTCTGTTTGTAGGTCTGAATGTTTGATTAGTCACCTTTGTTTTTGTTTAAGGGCCTAGGTGTTTTTTCTTTTTTTGAAGGAAATAGGAAAGACCACCCGAAAACTGTGGTCAACCTGAGCTGTTTTTATTTCTATTCAAAACTAAAAATCTTCCTTCCTTTGTTGCAATATTCCTCAGGGAGATCAAAGATCGCCTGGAATCATTCCTCTTGCTGTAAAAGATGCGTTCGGCATCATTCAAGAAGTAATGTTCTTCATTTTCTGGTTTGTTACATTTTCCTATGAAGGTTACATTGACTTCGTTGCTTCCTAACTCCGTTTCAATTTGCAGACTCCAAGTCGGGAATTCTTACTTCGTGTCTCTTATCTGGAAATATACAATGAGGTAGGCAACTCACTCTGCTGCAGTTGTTTTCCCAATTGACATCTTTTTATATCGTTTTACTTGCACATGATTCGGACCCTTGTGAAGCGTCATGAAACTTTATGCAGTTTTCACGTGTTATTTATTTTAAAATACTTTTATTGTAAGCCATATTTCGTCTTCTGGATTTTCTCCCTTATAATTTATCCCTTTCATTTTTGTTCCCCATTGTTTATGGTATGATGAATCTGAACTCTTAGCCATGAATTACTGCAATCGTGTGAACGTAGTAATGCCTCTAGAACAAGCTTCCTGTGGCTATGAATTGTGGCAAAGATGAGAAATGACTTTCTTGAGACCTTTATCCGCCACCATTACAGGATTTCGTTTCTTTTGTTTTTGAAAGATAGGAGTTGGTTTTCTTGGTTTTTACGTGCTCGTTTGAATTTGGATGAAACCCTCATCATTTTGTGAAAACTAAATAGAAGTAATGCAGTGTGCTTTGATCCTGGACACTCCTGGGGGCAGTCTTGTATTTGACCATCAGGGCATTTATGTCTTTCCCTTCTCATGTTTCCTTTAAATAGCACAGCCCTCCCTTGAGGACAGCCAGAAAATCTTCTGCTATTGGAAGCTCTTGTCTCTTCTCCCTTGTAAGTCCAAGCTCCGTCTCTTCCGCTATGATCTTCATCCTCATGATCGTCTTTTCTCACCACATCTTTAGGGTGGATTGTCCCTGGTTAATCCCGTTCTCCTCTCCATATGGGGAGCTCTCTCGCTCATCTCCCTCTTGACCCCTTTCCATCTCTTTCAAATCAAGGTTACTGGTATTGGAATTACACAGAAGATGATACGACCAGCATGGTACGTATCACAGTACCGGAGAATGAAATGCAATTGTCAGCTGACGTCTCTCTCTCTCTCTCTCTCTCTCTTTCTTATATTTCTCTCTATTGTTAATCTATAGTGGGCCTGTACGAGTTAAGCCCATTATCTAGAAAGTTCTAATTCTAGAACTCTCATGTAATTTCTGGATACCAAAACCCTATAAAAGGGGTAGGGCCCATTGTTGTAAACAAGACGCCATTTTTGGAAAAGTGCTATTTTGTCTTCTATTCCAAAACAGCAATAAATAAATTTTTTTTTGAACTATACAATAAATAAATATTTATTGTTATATCCCAAGTTTTCAACCGTCTCTCCCAAAAATGTCGCATCCTATCTAGATGCTTGTACTTATTTAGGTCAATGAAGCTACTAGCCTCCTTGGTTTGACCAAACGAAATGAAGATTTGGTATATTCACTGGCTCTTCTGATAAAATCCTGTTGGGATCTATCAAGTAATATTTGCGGTATGCTGAATGATTGTATGAATCAAACAAGAATGAGAACCACTGTTGTCTGTCAGACCTCCTCAAGAATTGTCGCCAAGAAGATGATAGCAAGCTGTATTGATCATTGACAACAACACAGTTCACTTCAGACAGCAGAAACAATCCAGATCGGCTCTCCTCAGAATCAGGAAAGGTCTCCTTGATAGTCCAAACCCGTGAGATAACAGAATTCTTTATTCCTCTATGACCCGATGTCTCTCCTTTTCTAGGACTTAATTTCCCTGGTCAAAGCCCTTTGACAAGCCCTGTCAATGCCTGGTCAAAGTTGTTTGACCACACTTGTGGCCTCTTGAGTCTTTTTAGCACGCTTCTTGTTTTTTGAAAAATGATTGAAAGAGGCTGGTCACCTGACAACACGGTAACCACCCAAAGTACTCATGTATACCCCTAAAGCTCTACCCATACATGATATCTGAAAGGGCCTATGGAGTTTCCTATTATCTTCTCTAAACTCATTCCTGCATTTGGCATGTTCATGTTGGCTTCCTTAATTCTGAACGGTTATTCTGGTAATCAATAACATTTCGTTCTGTAGAGCGATTTTTTATCATGAATTTATGGTGGCATTCTGTCTTTCTCTTTATCTTCCCATTATATCTACTCAACTGGACAATATTTCCTCATAAGATCTCATCCTGCTGACACTATCTTATTACTGGAGACTGTATTCTTCTCTAATGTTTGTATGGAATGTGGCGATGATTTTTTTCAAAATACTGTGTGACTGGTGAATAAAGACGCAGTTAAGATGTGATGTGTCTTCTTAAGGGCTTTTTTTTTGGAACGTTTACTTTCATCTATGTGATAGAACAGTTAATCATTGCCATATTTTCATATTTTCTTATTCATATTTTATCTCAGGTCGTGAATGACCTTTTGAATCCAGCGGCCCAAAATTTGAGGATCAGGGAAGACCATCAGGTTTCTCTTCTTAATCATCATTAATCCATGGTGTTATGTCATCGTGATGTTCCTTTTATTTAATTTTATCTAATTAATTATTTCAAAATGTTTTAGTTCTTTATGTATGCGTGGTTCACACATGACAAATATTATAGGCCTACCACCTTTGACTGGCTGTGCAGATTTATGCATTCAATATATTCTGAACATACATAATGTTTGAAGGGCCATCCCCTGCATTTTGCGAATAAGTCAGAGGAATTTTGGTGGTCAACTCAATTATTTGTGGTTCTTGAACCTTCAACTTTTGATGAATTAATTCGATATCATCTACAGTCGTGCAAAATTCGTTTATTATTTGAATCAGTAAGGATATTAGAAGTACATGAATGCCTAAAATCTCATTACCCTCTATAGAAACCCAGCGAGGAGGAGGAATGTGTTGAGGAAGAAAACTCCGAATTTCACATTAGGTTATCGTTGTTCCCTAACGGGAGTACATATTGTTAGTGATAGACTATCCCTCATGGGCTAATGGGCCCTATTCTATAAGCCCGTTAGCCCTATTATCCTCTCTCCCTCTTAGGGTACATATACCCTTACATGTACTCTGTTCAAGTTATGTCATTATCTTCTTCTTCTCTTCCCCAACATGGTATCAGAGCTCCAGAGCTCCTTCCCTAGGGTTTGACATCGCCCACCTACAGCCGCCGCGCATGCACAGCAGCCGCAGCCCGCAGCCGCCGTGCACGCACAACAGCCGCAGCCCGCAGCCGCCGCGCACGCTCAGCAGCCGCAGCCCGAAGCCGTCGCGCACGCACAGCAGCCGCAGCCGCAGCACTACCGTAGCAGCGCCGTAACAGCACCATGCCGTTCACCGAGACCGACTTCCTGGAGAAGCCACTGTCCTACAAGGTGGCTCATCCGCTTCCGTCGGTCTGCGAGACGACACTCTTACGGGGCCCGAATCTACTCCTGTGGATGCGCTTCGTCGAGACCACCTTGAAGGCGCGCCAGCTCTTCAAGCATTGCACTGAAGAACCCCTTACCATCGACCACCCACATTATGCAGCGTGGGACGTTGAGGACCAGTTCATCCTCGGCTGGATGTATGCGTACACCCTGGCTCCAGATTTCCGCGACCGTCTTCCGCATCAGAAAACGGTGAAAGGCTTCTGGGATTAGGTGCGTTCTTTCTGTGGCCGGGAAAGCGACTGGTGGCGTCTTTATTCCCTTGCAAGTCAGGCCAGCAATCACCGTCAGGGGACGTTGACGATCTCTGAATATGCACTTGCCCACAAGAAGATGTGGGATGAAGTGGATTACTACCTACCGCCCGACGATCCGACGTCCAAGACGTTCCAGAATGTGCTTCTTCTGCGGATCATGGGCTTCCTCAATGGCCTGAACCGCGAGTATGATGACGTACGTCGTCGTGCCTTGCACCGCAAGGAAGGTCCTCCTGCCCTCGAGGAGTTGGTGAAGGAGCTTCAAGAAGAGGAAAGCCACTTCCTCCATGGGACTCCCTCCTCCGGCCCCCCGGGTGAGTCGACCGCACTACTTTCTGCCCTCCCTTCAGGCGGCAAGGCACCGTCGATCCTCCCTACGCCCACCTCCGCCGCTCCTCCAGCTGGGACGACGATTTGCTCGTATTGCGGCAAACCGGGCCACGGGAAGAACAAGTGCAAGAAGCGCCTGAATGACTGGCGAAAGAAGAAAGAGGCCGCAGAAGGCAAGGCCATGGTGGCCCATTCTGATTCCTCCTCCGCCAGCCCCTCCGCAGTGACTATGGACCAGCTTCAGGCAGATTTGGCCCGCCTCCGTTACCAGATGGCTGCCCTGCAGAATCCGTCCACGGCCTACTTGGCGGCTTTGGTGCGTCTTCCTTCCTTCATCTTCAGATGCATGGTACTGTGGCCATACGGCCTTCCACTCACCTGTCGTCTCCGATACAACTTGGGTCCTTGATTCGGGGTTACGAACACATGACCCGAGCAATGCCCGGTTTGTATCATATGAGCGGCATCGGGTGGCCGCACTGTCCTCACGGCTGGGGTGGGCGTCTCCGTGTGGCCGGAATCGGGCAGTCTATGTGGGCGGCCTCGGTGTGGTCCACAACGTTCTCCATGTCCCTGACCTGCGGGCGTGCTTATGTCTCCATGGCGCTTAGTTGATGCTATCTCCTGCTCCTTCCACCTACAACCTGACGGCATGTTTCTGTCTGACAAGGTGGGCCGGACTACACCGATTAGGCGGGAGAACAGACTGCTGATGCTGGACGATGGAGGCCGCTCCCAGTGCTTCATGGTGCACCGGACTCTTCTCTCGGTGGCTGAGCAGCGTCGGGGACGCCTTCTGATGGAGCATCAGCGACTTGGACACCCACCTTTCGCCACTTTACAGCGTCTTTTTCCCTCGTTGTGTTCGGGCGTAGACCTTAAGACTATGCTTTGTGAACCTTGTCAGTTAGCCAAGCACCGCAGATCCTCCTTTACTTCATCCTCGTCTCACACATCGACCCCGCTGTTCCGAGTCCACAGTGATGTTTGGGGGCCGGCACCGCAGATCAGTCTGAAAGGGCACCGCTACTTTCTACTCTTTGTGGACGAAGCTACCTGCTATACGTGGGTCTACCTCCTGACTGCGAAGTCGGAGGTTGCGCAGAATGTTCGACACTTTTGCGCCATGGTACAGACACAGTTTGGTCGAGGCATCCAGCGTTTTCGTTCCGACAATGCTCGGGACTTCTTCAACGCTGACCTCGCCTCCTTCTTTGCCGACCGGGGCATCCTCAACGAGTCCTCTTATGTGGCCACGCCCGAGCAGAATGGCATGGCTGAACGTCGCATCGGCTATGTTACCTCGACGGCGCGGACATTGCTGTTGGACTCCAAGGCGCCGGGGCGTTATTGGGGAGAGGCGGTTTTGACGAGTACTCAACTGTATCCCCACCCCACTCCTGGAGTTCTCCAGCCCTTTGGACCGGATGACTTTGGCATTCCCGAATGCTTCTTTGCGGACGGGACTCTTGCCTCGTATCTTCGGCTGCACCACCTACATCCATGATACTTCTCCCACACGCATGAAGTTTGATGCACGCGCACTCCGGTGTGTGTTTGTGGGTTACTCTTCCCTCCAAAAAGGGTACCGGTGCTATCATCCGCCTTCTCAGTGGTTCTTCATCTCGGCAATCGTCACCTTTGCCGAGCATGAACCCTATTTTGGGGACTACTCTACCTCATCACGCCTTCCGCTGGATGAGGCTCCCTCGGCCCCCCCCTTGGGGCCAAGTCCGATCGTGGAGTCCACCACTCCCACTGCACCCTCACTTCCGGATCTTTCTCCCCTTGATTCCTCTTCCTCACTTCCTCCTGCGGGGTCCTTGGACGTGTCCTCTACCTCTTCTTCGTTACCTGCCCTTCCCCTTTCGGCAGCTCTCCCTCTCCCATTGGTCTCCGTTCCTCCTTCCGGCCCCCTATCCTTGTCAAACCCCGGTGCGTCACCCTCCTCCTCTCTCGACGACCAACCCTCGTCACCCCCCCCTCCCGGTCTACCCTCGCCCTCCGGTGAGTCTCCTACGACTCCCGATGTGTCGTCTACTGCTCCTCCCGGGGAGTCCCCCATTGCTTCCGCTTCTTCTCCTATCGATGGTGACGATCAGTTGGGGTGGCCTATTGCTCTACGGAAAGGGGTCCGTCAGTGCACTAAGGCCCCCCTCTACCCTCTCTCTCATTACCTCTCCTTTGACCGGCTGAGTCCTCCCTACCGGTTGTTCCTCACCCGCATCGAGTCGGATCCCGTTCCTCGGCGCAGCGATGCTATCGCTTCTCCCCATTGGAAAGCGGCGATGGACGAGGAGATGCAGTCTCTCCTCAAGAACCACACGTGGGACGTCGTTCCACTACCTCCGGGCAAGAGGGTAGTGGACTGCAAGTGGATTCATGCCAAGAAGCATCATGCGGACGGTACTCTCGAACGCCTCAAGTCTCGGCTTGTGGCTCGGGGGTTCACTCAGTCCTATGGCGTGGACTACTTCGAGACGTTCTCTCCCGTGGCGAAGATGGAGACTGTCCGGCTTCTTCTGGCGCTTGCAGCGCACTTCCACTGGGCCATCCGCCAGTTCAACGTCAAGAACGCCTTCTTGCACGGCGACTTGACGGAGGAGGTGTACATGCAGCAACCCCCGGGCTACTCACTCGACCCCCCCGGTCACGTGTGCCGACTGCGGAAGTCCCTCTATGGACTCAAGTAGTCCCCGCGCATGTGGTTTGGGAGGTTCTCCTCTGTTCTGAAGACCGAAGGGTACACTCAGAGCAATGGAGATGCCTCTCTCTTCTTCCGTCACCGCCCGAACGGTGTCTCCATTCTTGCCGTGTACGTCGACGACATCCTTATCACGGGATCTGATGCTGCCGAAGCTGTCCGCCTCAGCACTGCCTTGGCTAAGGAGTTTGAGATCAAGGCTCTAGGCCTTCTTCGCTACTTCCTTGGTCTTGAGGTAGCCTACTCCCCCCGTGGGATCTTCGTCTCGCAGCAGAAATACGCCGTCGACTTACTGGCACTGACAGGGATGACTGATTGTGCGCCGGTGAGCACTCCCATTGATCCCAACGTGAAGTTGGGCAAAGGGAAGATTCGCGCTGGCGAATTCCCACGGTATCAGCAGGTGGTTGGGAAGCTCCTCTACTTGACGCACACTCGGCCCGACATCGCCTTCGCCGTCAACCTGCTCAGTCAGTTTATGCACTCCCCACGGGAGATTCACCATCAGGTCGCCCACCGGGTCCTTGCGTACCTGAAGGGCTGCCCTAGAAAGGGCCTGCTCTTCCCTCGCAGCACTGACCAGACAGTGAAAGTCTAGACTGATGCTGACTTTGCAGGCTCCGTTGTGGATCATCGGTCTACCACGGGCTACTGCACGCTTGTTTTTGGCAGTCGTCAGCTGGAAAAGTAGCAAGCAGGACAAAGTCTCCCGCTCTAGCGCGAAGCTGAGTACCGCGCACTCGCCGATGGGGCCTCTGAGGCCAGTGGATTTACGGCATCCTTCACGATCTTGGCGTGGAGTATGCTGGCGATTCACTTCTTCTGCGACAACAAGTCGACGATCGCGTTGGCCAAGAACCCTGGACAACAAGGCGCATCAAGCACATGGAGCGCAACCGCTACTTCTTCAAGGAGCGAGTTGTGAAGGATCTTTGACCTGGACTTTGTTGCATCCGCCGACCAGGCAGCAGACGTCCTACCAAGGACTCTCCGCCCTCTTCTTCAACGTGCCGTCTCAAGCTCGGTATGGAAGATATCCATACTTAAACTGCGGGGTATTAGTGATGGACTATCCCTCATGGGCTAATGGGCCCTATTCTATAAGCCCATTAGCCCTATTATCCTCTCTCCCTCTTAGGGTACATATACCCTTACATGTACTCTGTTCAAGTTATGTCATTATCTTCTTCTTCTCTTCCCCAACACATATTGAGAGAGCAGAGGTAGAGAGGGAAACACAGGGGTACAAAAGGAAATAAAAATGGGAACAACAATATATATATATTCAACAGTCCCCCTCAAACTGGCGAGTGGATATCATCCATGCCCAGTTTGCCGCACAATTCTTAGAAACGCGCAGCGGACAAGCCCTTGGTAAAGATATCAGTCAACTGCTGGGCGGAGGGGACATGTGATATGTAAAATTGTCGGGACTTGAGTGTCTCTTTGATGAAGTGGCGGTCCACTTCGACATGTTTCGTACGATCATGTTGTACCGGATCATGGGCGATGCTGATAGCCGACTTGTTATCACAAAAAAGTTGAGTAGGTTGACCACACGACAGCTTCAACTCTGTGAGAAGATTGGTGATCCACAATGCCTCGCATATGCCTTGCGCTAGAGCACGAAACTCGGCCTCAGCACTGGAGTGGGAGACAACAGATTGTTTCTTGCTCCGCCATGTGATAATATTCCCCCCAAGGAACGTGCAGTAACCCGTGGTAGAGCGAGGATCAACATGAGAGCCAGCATAATCCGCATCAGTATAGACATCTAACTGAAGGCCACCTTTACGCTTGAATTGAAGACCGAGACCAACGGTACCTTTGAGATAACGAAGTACACGGTTGACAGCATGCATATGACAAGCCTTTGGTGAATGCATAAATTGTCTTAAGACGCCAACAGCATAAGTAATGTCCGGACGGGTGTGAGTGAGATAGAGTAGTTTCCCCACCAAGTGTTGATACCGTCCTTGATCGACAGCCTCTTCGTGATCCCCTAGAGAGAGCCGATGGTTTGCCTCAATGGGAGTAGGAAGAGGTTGAGAGTCCACCTTGCCAAGTTCTTGAAGAAGGTCAGTAATATATTTCCGTTGGCATAGAAAAATCCCAGTCGAAGAGTAGGCGACTTCAATGCCAAGAAAGTATCGGAGTACACCAAGATGCTTAATATCAAACTCACTAGCAAATAAGTTGCCAATTGAGCAGCGGCCTGTGAATCATTCCCCGTAACAATAATGTCATCCACGTACACGAGAAGGATGGTGACTCCCCCGGACGTGGAATGACGGTAAAAAAAGGTATGGTCACCATTGCATTGAGAATAACCAAAGGAGGTCATAGAGAGCGTAAAGCGGCCAAACCAAGCCCGAGGAGATTGCTTCAAGCCATAAAGTGCCTTCTTGAGACGACACACCAAGGGAGGTGCCGAAGGAGGGGCTACATATCCAGGAGGCAGGGACATATAAATTTCCTCATGGAGGTCGCCGTGAAGAAAGGCATTCTTGACATCGAATTGCTGAAGAGGCCAATTGTGGTGGGCCGCAAGAGCGAGAAGAAGACGAACCATGTTCATCTTTGCCACGGGAGCAAATGTCTCTAAATAATTAACACCAAATTATTGAGTATAGCCCTTAGCCACAAGGCGTGCCTTGTACCTCTCAAGAGTACCATCGGACTGATATTTGACTGTGTAAACCCATCGACATCCAACCAAGTGCTTGCCAGAAGGTAACGACACCAGATCCCACGTTTGATTCTTATCCAAAGCAGCTAACTCCTCGTCCATAGCACGTCGCCATTCAGGGGAGGCCAATGCGTCATTCACAGTCTTCGGAATGGGAATGGAATCAAGATGGGTAAGAAAAGTACGGTAAAACGGAGAGAGGCGAGGGGAAGAAAGGTAATTGGCTAACGGGTATAAAGGAGTGGAGGTGCATTGGCGAGAGTGGCTTTGCGGAGGGCAATGGGAAGATCATCATGCGAAGGAGGGCAATGGGAAGATCATCAGGATTGGATAATGATGGAGGTGTCGGGGCAAGAACAGGCAAGAGGGAACGCGAACGGCGATGGTATGTGGTGCCATCAAATTTAGAGGGAGGAACCAAGGGAGGAGGAGTTGAAGATGGTCCAGGGAGTGGGGATAAGGAGAAAGGTGGAAGGGGTACAAGGAAATCCAGGGAATCAGCACATGAAGGTGAAGAGGAAGGAGAGGAAGACGAAGAAGAAGCATAAAAAGGAGTGGATTCGTCAAAAGTGACATCTTTGCTGACAATGAAGTGATAAGTAGAAGGATGATAGCATTTATACCCTTTTTGATGAGAGGAGTAACACACAAAGACACATTTGAGCGCCTTAGCATCAAGCTTGTCGCGAGTAGGATGACGATTAGGGACGTAGCAGGTGCACCCAAAGATCCGGGGAGGAAGGTTAGTTTCAAGGACATCATGGGGTAGGCGTGATGGAGGGCATCAATAGGGGAAACATGAGAGAGGACACGAGAGGGGAGACGGTTGATGAGATGAACGGCAGTGAGAGAGGCCTCGCCCCAGAAAAATTTAGGCATGTCCATATGAAGAAGAAGGGAACAAGTGGTGTCAAATATGTACCGAAACTTTCGTTCCGCAAGCCCATTTTGTCGAGGAGTGTATGGACAAGAGGTTTCATGGACGATGCCATAGGAGGTGAAGAAGGTGGAGAGGGTAGAATTAACGTAATCATGGGCATTATTCGAGCAGAAGCGTTGGAAGGAGGTAGCAAATTGTGTTTGGATTAAGGTGTGGAAAGAGATGACAGTTTGGGAGAGATCGGATTTATTTTTGAGAAGATATGCCCATGTAACTCGAGTGAAATCATCCACAAAAATGGCCAAATAACATGCATCCGAAACACTCGGAACAGGAGCAGGCCCCCATAGATCATTGTGAATAAGAGAGAGGGGAGACGTCGAACGTGAAGACGGATCTGAGGAAGGGTATGTGGTCTGAGTGTGTTTAGCTAACCGACATGGTTCACAAACAAATTCGTCCACAGGACGTCCACAAAATAAACGAGGAAACATAAGTTTTAAGGTAGAAAAAGAAGGATGGCCCAAGCGACGGTGAAGAAGCCAAAGAGGATCCAACGCCGCCTTTGAGAGAGCTACGCCGAGATTAGGAGCCGGAGGGAGGCAGGTGGAGGACGATGGAGAATGTAGAGGCCGCCATAACCCTTAGCAAGTGTAGTCATCTTCCCCGACACCTTATCACGATAGAAGCAGGAATTAGGAGTAAAAAAGACATCTTGACCAAGATCTCGGACAAGATGATGAAGAGATAATAGACTCAGGGTAAGACGAGGGACATGGAGAACATGGCTAAGGGTAAGGCTGGAATTCAATTGGACAGTTCCCACACCAGCAACAAGAAGGAGAGCACCGGATGCAGTACAGACATGATGAGGGCGAAGGGAAGGAGTGTAAGTGAGAAAGCATTTGGAGAAACGAGTCATATGGGCGGTGGCACCAGAATCAACTATCCACGGTACATTGGAAGAGGAAGGAGTACCTTGATGAACGAAGGAGGTAGAGTCCAGGAATTTGGATTGAAGAAGCTGGCGAAGTTGATCGATTTCATCATGTCGAAGCTGGGCGATCTTTGAGAATGTGGCGTCAGCCGTTGCAATAGTTGGCTGCCCGGATGGAGAAGAGATCTCAGTGATAGACGTAGGAGGAGTCATGATCGGCCCAGACTGGGGAGGAAGAGGAGAGACCGAGTGGCTTTGATGGGCATTCTTCCGCTGGAGCTTGTAGCATGTCTCCTTGGTATGACCACGCTTCTTGCAATAGTTGCAGAAAATAGAGGAATTACCCGGAGCACCATGGCCTGGAGACGCCGATTGTTGGACGGGCGAGGTCATGGTTGGGGCTGACACCTTCGGAGAGGACATATACGGTGATGCCACTGGAACAGAGGTAGGGCGAGAG
Source organism: Wolffia australiana (assembly GCF_029677425.1). Classification (NCBI taxonomy): domain Eukaryota; kingdom Viridiplantae; phylum Streptophyta; class Magnoliopsida; order Alismatales; family Araceae; genus Wolffia; species Wolffia australiana. The sequence goes on along the minus strand of NC_135847.1, from coordinate 3,475,044 downwards.
CTCCCGAGCCGTTTAATAGCCATCGCCGAGGCGGGTTCGGAATGAAAGAGGCCGAGGCGGCTTTCCTCCATCTGAACTTCCACCAGGGCTTCCTTCAAGGTGGGAACCTTCTCCCAATGAAGTAGTTGGCCACGTAAAGACTCGTATTCAGGATTGAGTCCCATAAGGAATTTGAACACCCGGAGCTGTAGAACATATCCCCGGTCAACCGAATGAGGATCGGGGGGCATGTAGTGGTCCAACTCAGCCCAAAGAGACGACAACTCTAAATGATAGGCTCGAACAGAGCGAGGACCCTGCGTCAAGTTCGTGGAGCGAGTAACAAGGTCATAGAGAATGGCCAAGTTATTTCGCTTCGAGTGAGATACTTGAGCGGCGTCCCAGATCTCCTTCGCTGAATTGAAGGATAGGAATTCAGTAGCATATGAGGGACTGATACTATCGAGCAGCCACCTGTGGACTACACCTTCAACATCAAGCCAATGCTCATAGTGCGGAGCAGTAGGAGACGGCGGAGCTTCCACAAGATGTTTCATGAGCTTCCCTTTCAACGTAATTTGAACATACTGCCGCCACTGAAGAAGGTTTAACCCCGAGAACCGAAACTCAGTAGGCATACGTGGTAAAGAGTAGTGCAAGGAGTTCAATTCAGATGGGTGAGACAGTACCCCCAGAGGCAGTGAGACAGAAGAAATGGTAGAATCAGTGGAGGCCATATTAAAGAATGCCACAGAGAACAGTAACACGGAACGCTGAATGAATCACTTAGTAGCCAACCCAGAGAACAGCCAATAGGATGTTTGATCTGATCAGGAGGAGGTCCAGGCAAAAATAATCTCCAGTCGAAGGATGGCGCCGAATGATCTCCAGTCGAAGTCTGTGTAAAAGACCGAAGCTCCCTCGACCAAGGAAGGCTCGAAGAGAGGCCAATAGAATGGAAGAGAGGCCTTCCCGAAGAGAGGACTTGTCCGCTGATAGAGAGCCCTTGACCGCTTCCCGAAGAGGCCGCCAATAGAAGGGAAGGAAGTCCCCTTGACCACCAACCACCGATAGAGAGATAATGGTCAATAAGGGCCAAGTAGGCCGCTGAGAGATAATCGCCAATAGAGAGCCCTTAAGGCCGAGAAGGCCGGTGGTCTCAAGGCCGCTGAGAAAGCCGACGTCCGCCAAGGTCGTTCGAGACCAAGTACGATGACTTGAAGCAATCTCCGAGATCGTAGAGGGAAGCCTCGCCGATAGAAACCCAGAGGGGATCCGTTCCGCAGGGTTTCTAGATCTCTGCGAATCTAGAAACTCGCAGATTCGCAGATTCGCAGATTTGAAATAACTGGTTTCCCAAAGAGAAGAGATCTCCGAGGAGAGAGCAACGGCCAAAGAAAGCTCGAACTTGAAGCTCGAACTTGAAGAACTTGAAGAGCGATCTATCGAACTTGAAGAGCGATCTATGCGACAAGTTCAACAAGCTTGACTATTGCTGGCTCTGATGCCATGTAGAAACCCAGCGAGGAGGAGGAATGTGTTGAGGAAGAAAACTCCTAATTTCACATTAGGTTATCGTTGTTCCCTAACGGGAGTACATATTGAGAGAGCAGAGGTAGAGAGGGAAACAAAGGGGTACAAAAGGAAATAAAAATGGGAACAACAATGTATATATATTCAACACCCTCCTTGCCCTGATGTCACAACCCGCATCTTTTCGTTCACAATCTCTTAAACTCTGTAATTTGTCCCTTGTGTTTACTGATGGTTAGTGCTTATCTACCCTCAGTCTCGGCAAATTAGGACTATTTTTTTTGGTAGAAAAAATGTGAACTGTGTTGACCTCCAAACTCATTTTTTGGTTCACTCTTAACTGCATGGATCTATTTGCTCCACTGTTGCCTCACCAAGAAATACAGATATTTAGAATTTAAATACTTGACCTGATCCCCTATTACTATCCTTCATAAATTTATTTTCAAAATATTCATAAAGTCCTTAACTATATCTCTCTTCTAAGTTTTAAGAGTAATATCTTGTCTGTTCTTTCTAGTAGCCGACTTAAAACCTCTCCTGTGTCACTTTATTTAAATGATTTTCATCTCCTTTCTTGGGAATAGATATTGTTGATTGTGTGTACCGTCCAAGCTAAGTTCTCTTTTTCTGAAATCAGGGGACGTTTGTGGAGGGTATCAAGGAAGAAGTTGTACTGTCCCCAGCACATGCTTTGTCTCTCATTGCTGCGGGCGAAGGTAAATCAAGAATTTTGGCCTCAACTTGTTGATACGGTTTCTGAGTGTAGTTTTCCTTATTCTCTGCCCAAAATTTTAATCAGCCTCTTTGAGTGAGAGAGAATCAATCCCTTCCTGTGATATCAAAGAATTATGTAGGTATCGATCTTGCACTCCACCAACCCTAGGTGGCCATTAGGGTTAACACAAAGAGGAAAAACTCCACTTTTCACACTGACGCCCACACATCTCTATTTGAGATGTTAACATGGGTTTTTACAATATTGGGCCTCTTATGAAGGGCCATCTAGAAGATACACATAAGGGCAAAAAGGTAAATGCAAATATAACAAGAAAAGATATGGGCACTAACACCCCCCCTCAAGCTGGTAGGTAGATGCTTCTAACTCCCAGCTTGGACATATGCTGCTGAAAAAGAGCTCCTTGCAACCCTTTAGTGAGAAGATCGGCTACTTCTTGAGTTGTAGGCACATACAGCAATTGAATACTCCTCTGATCAATCTTCTCTCGTATGAAGTGTCTATTAATTTCAATATGCTTTGTTCGATCATGCTGCACTGGATTGTGAACTATATCTATAGCCGATTTTCTATCACAGTATACGCTGATGGGCTCTGTTTTCAGTAACCGTAAATCACTCAAGATAATTCTCAGCCAGAGTCCTTCACAAATACCTTTTTTCAGTGCTCTGTATTCAGCCTCTGCACTTGATAATGCCACTACCGTCTGCTTCTTACTCTTCCAGGTAACCAAATTTCCTCCGAGAAATGAGCAATGTCCAGTAGTTGATCTCCGATCACTCAATGAACCGCCATAATCTGAATCTGTATAAATTTCCAGATTAATTCCACCATGTCTCCTGAACATCAGCCCATGTCCTGCTGTACCTTTTAAGTACGACAATACTCGAGTTGCAGCCTGCTAATGAGGCTCTCTCGGACTCTGCATAAACTGACTCAGAAGTCCCACAGCAAATGCAATGTCTGGTTTCGTATGATTTAAATAGATAAGTCTTCCAATCAGTCTTTGGTACTTCTCCTTATTCACGGGAGTTGCATCTTCACAACTGCCTAATTTCAGATTTGCTTCCATTGGGGTTGCACACGGTTTACAATCACTCATTCCAGTTTCTTCCAACATATCGGTAATATACTTCCGCTGACAAATGAAAATGGCTTCCTTTGAGTATGCAATCTCTATACCCAAGAAATACCTCAATTGTCCCAAAGATTTGACTTCAAATTGCTCAGATAGATGTTTGCCCAATGCATTTGTCTCTTGCTCATCATCATTAGTGATAATGATGTCATCCACATATACAAGGAGAACTGAGACGTGTCCTCTTGAGGACTGCTTTACAAAAAGAGTGTGATCACCATTTCCCTGCACATATCCCATATTCTTCAATGACTGGGAGAACTTCCCAAACCATGCACGTGGGGACTGCTTTAGTCCATACAAGGTTCGTTTTAACCTGCAACCTTTAGGTGCGGCCAAGTGTGAGTAATAGCCAGGGGGTAACTGCATATAAATTTCTTCTTCCAGCTCCCCGTGAAGAAATGCATTCTTTACATCATATTGATGCAATTTCCACCCAAGAGATGCTGCCACTGCGATCAACACACGTACTGTATTTAACTTTGCCACTGGTGCAAAAGTCTCCTCATAATCAATTCCATAGCATTGAGTATACCCTTTGGCCACTAACCTGGCTTTATACCTCTCTATTGTTCCATCAGCACGGTACTTTATGGTGTATACCTATCGACACCCAACTGGAAGTTTGCCCTGGGGAAGATCGACAATCTCCCAAGTTCCATTCTTGATCAGTACTTCCATCTCAAGATCCATAGCCGCTCTCCATTTTTCGTCAGCCAACGCCTCATTTACTGACTTAGGAATATGAGTATTATCTAATTTTGTCAAGAATGCTAACTCAGACGGCAAGTGTTCATATGTCACAACATTAGAGAGAGGATACCTTGGTCGTTGAGTACATGCTCGTGTTCCTTTCTGTAGTGCTATAGGCCATCCATAATCATTACTTTGACTCGATATCTCCACCTGTGATTCTTCAGGCTGATCTGCAACTTCCTCTTCAGATTGAGCTGCATCATCTCCAACCTCTTCTGTTACTGGATCAGCTACGGCTGTTACCTCAATTGCTTCTTCCACCTGACTTCGATTCTCTCCCACAGCTTCATCACTAACATATATAGGTATGTCATATACCCTTCCATCTTCGAACACACTACCTCGGTCCAGTAACTGGACTCTGGTCTCGGTCTCATCTTTGAAGAACGGTTCCATTTCGTGAAATGTCACGCCAGCAGAGATGAACATTCTCTTTGACTTGGGATCATAACACTTCTATCCCTTCTTCCCTTGTGAGTAGCCCACAAGCACACATTTAATTGCCCTCGGACTGAATTTATCGACAGCCCTTTGTTCGTGGACAAATGCTGTACATCCAAATATTCGGGGCTTCAAATGAGTCTTCAACTTAATTAGAGGAAAGACTTTAGAAATGATATCAACTGGACTCTCATAGTTCAGAATTTTTGAGGGCAAACGATTAATCAGATGTACGGCAGTAAGTACTGCTTCTCCCCATAAATAATTGGGCACATTGTAATGATAGAGAAGTGTTCTGGCTGTATTCACCACATGTTCTATCTTTCTTTCTGCGAATCCATTTTGTTGTGGAGCATTAACACATGAGGACTCCTGTACAATTCCATTCATCCGGAAGAATGAGGCCAGCCTCTCAGTAAAAAAGTCTTTCGCATTATCAGAACGGAACTTTTTTAATGAAACATCGAATTGATTTTTTACTCTGATACAGAAATCCTGTATAACACCTGTCACCTCTGATTTGTGCTTAAGTAAGTGCACCCAAGACAACCTGGTACAATCATCTATCAGAATAAGGAACCATCGTGATCCGTTGAGAGAACTTATGGGTGCTGGTCCATTCCCACTGTAAGAGGCTCTTTTATGTTTCGCAAATTGACACGATTCACAAATTACATTTGAAATGTCAAAATTCTTTGCATATGAAGGAAAAATATGTTTCATCAACCCAAAAGATGGATGTCCCAAACGAAAATGTGAAATTTTAAAGTCTTCGATTTGCTTGTCATTGTTCCTTCCTGAAGATTGAGCGTTCACCATCATTCCCGTCTTTGCTTCACCCGTCACGTAAATAAGTTCATTCCTCTCCTTAAAGAGTGAAATCTTCAAGTTCCTTGCCTTATCATATGCAAAACAACCAGTACAATCAATAGTTAGTGCACATTTGACATCTTGTACCAGGCGCTGAGGAGACATTAATTGTGCCTTTAAATTTGGCGCATGTAAAACATTTTTAAGAACTCCCAGATTTTCAATATTTACGTCACCAGTACCAATCACCAGCAGGACTTCACCCCCAGCAGTGAACACCTTCTTACCCCCTTCATAAAGAGTATAAGAGTGGAACTTTGATCGCTATGGTGTCATATGATCCGTAGCTCCAGAGTCTAAAATCCAATCCAAATAAAGATGATCATTAAAATTCACGTGCTTACCAGGTCGGCAGCTGGATTTCGCCATGGAGGTAGATCCAACTAATGCCTTCAACTTTTCTAACTCCTCTCTGAAAATGTTCACCTCATCTTTGTCTCACTTGAACTCAACACATGTACCACTGGATCCTCCTGAGCTGGAGTCACACATCTCCTTTTCTCTCTTATGATATTCCTGAGCAGAGACAGAGTGTGCCTGCATTCTCGGTGGCCGACCATGTAGGTCCCAACAATTCTCCTTGGTATGACCCTTTCTCTTGCAATAATGGCACACAACATTGTTCCGATAGCCTTTTCCTTGATATGACTTCTCTTTGCGATGTGCGTCATGAGTTCCCTGAGTATTAGTTCGACTAGCACCACTCTGATTTTGCTCGGTTGATGCTTCTGCTCCTTAGACTTAACCATCAACCCTGCTCCATTCTCTTCCTTGGAAGTTCCTGAGACTGCTTGCTGCCGGCGACTCTCCTCCATCAGCACGATATTAATTGCCTGTTCAAGATCAGGTACTCGCTCATAATTGAGAATTTGTCCTCGCAACGTCTCCTACTCAGCATTCAGTCCCATCAGAAATTTAAACATCCGATCACAAAGTGTATATTCCCACTCATCTGAACTTAAAATTGGCCTGTAGTAATCCAGTTCCAACCATATAAACTGTAATTCATTCACATACTCGGTTACTGACCTGTCTCCTTGTTGGACGCTCCAGGCCTTCACGACTAGATCATATGTCCTCCACACAGTACTCCGTTTTAGAGCTGTCTTCCGAACATAGGCCCAGATCTGTTTGGCAGTCTTCAAGAACGACAACTTTGGGAACACGTATTTTGTCATGCTTCCCAGCAAGAAGACATGAACATCGACATCATCTCGTTTCCACGCTTTGTATGTTGGGTTGTTGGGATCGACCTCAGTAATTAAGTGATCATCCAGCCCCCTGCCAAGCAGTGTGAGCTCTACCATCTGCCCCCACTGATCAAACTTACGCCCATTATAACGAAGTGGTTCGGCGACTGGTGGTATCACTGACGATACTGAGTAAGAGGTGACGCCACGGTCTTCTTCTGCGCCACGTGAGGAATCCACCGTACTGGAATGTGCCATCTTCAACTTGGTTTGAATTGATGTGCAACTGCAACACAATACGACGAATACCACCAACCAAGGATTCCTGCTTGCACAACGCTCCACCCAATAACTCCTGCTCCAGACAGTGTCAACCGGTACACCAACAGCGTCAACCGACGCTCTACGGCTTGCTCAAGCCAACAACCAATGCACCAACAGCGTCACACGACGCTCCAGACAGCGTCACCCGATGCTCCACAGCCCGCTCGATCAGGTACACCGTGCTCGATCAGGTACACTGTGCTCGATCATGTACACCCGATGCTCCACATCGACCACAGATATGCTCCACGCTGACAACGACTCCCGTCGACCTTCCACGGTGGAGCCAGACTCCACGCTCGATCAGGTACACCGTGCTTGATCGATCAACACCAATAAGCTCCTTGCTCTGATACCATGTCAATCTTGCACTCCACCAACCCTAGGTGGCCATTAGGGTTAACACAAAGAGGAAAAACTCCACTTTTCACACTGACGCCCACACATCTCTATTTGAGATGTTAACATGGGTTTTTACAATATTGGGCCTCTTATGAAGGGCCATCTAGAAGATACACATAAGGGCAAAAAGGTAAATGCAAATATAACAAGAAAAGATATGGGCGCTAACAGTAGGAAATAGAAATATCATTTCTTCATTTCTTTTGTCTTTATACTAGGGTTGTCTCCGTTTCTCCTAGATTATTTCGTTGGTTGATCCAGAATGTCATCTAATTCAAACAGAATTAGATGATTCAAACAGAACGTGAGAAGAACGCGAAGGTGGTAATAGATTTGTACATGATTAGAGAACTGAATTTGAGCGCATTTTGGCTTAACTACTGAAACTAGCACCAGAGAACTCCCTTCGGTCTCAAGGATATTGTGAATCTATCTATTAAAGCTGAAATTGGCCTTGACATCTTATGGAACGTGCAGCATTGTCCAACTTCATTTCGCAACCTGCGGCCATCCCATGGTCCCTTGTGCCAGTCAATTCATCCATATTACCCAGTCTGCCATCTCTTTCACCTCTTGTTCGTCGGTCCCAAGTCTGATATCAGATGACAATAATATATGTCTCAAGGGTTTGATGACGCTATTTGATATTGGATACCATTTTTTCGATATCAGGACATATAAATAGAAATACATTTTATATAATTGATCATTTTACTGGGAAAGTTATAGATGCTTATTTAAGCTTCAGGAGTTATATATAAAATTTGTAGGAGTATTGATGATATTTCTTTATGGTCTTCATCAACATTCAATCATTTAACACAGGTTAATAGTCCTGTCCAGCGCAAAATGAGCCCGTTAGTGTGGACTGTGGGGCCCAATATGTGTCAGATATAGGGATTGATGGAGGGAGGACATGGTGCAGTGCTTTTCAATTTGTACTTATTCAAAAGCATTTATACTGTTTATAACTTTTCTTTTTTTCATATGGGAAAAAAATTTTCAACCGATATCCAGATACCAATTTTCTATACGTATTTTGATATCCAATATCCGGTTATTGGATCTGATATTCAGTACCAGAATCAGTCACGTCCAAACCCCATATGAAATCCGTCCCAATATCAAGTTTCGGATGGATGGTCGATATCCATCCACACCTGGTATCTGTAACCGCCCCGATTTCTTACGGATATTGGACAGCCAACCAGTCTCCAACCAACCCACCAATATTACCTATCCCTGCACCTCAACCTCCACCACAAGATCCATGCAGTAAATATCGAAACATAAAACCTTCAGAAGCTTATTTGTAAGGACTCCTAATATCTCGAGATTTGCTTCCCATACTGCTGAGCGAGATGGAAACTATTTTGGGAGTCTAGTGGCAGAAATCTTTGGAATGGTTCCATTGTAATTTCAGCCTGCTAAATCTGAAGATCTGAAGAACTGATCCATGTTTCCTACCATAAGGAGTGTCTCCAATTACTGAGATTCAGGCTTTAATCAGAGTCAAAAGATGGTTCGGGAAACTCCATGCTACTTACAACCCAGACCTTCCAATGGTCTCTTATCTGACTGGATCTCACTTTTACTCAATCCCATATATTTTATCCTACTATCTTCACCTGGCATTACTGTCTCCCTCCAAAAAGGCCATTGGATCATAGGATACACTGTACACCCTGTTCAAATCCCATCAATCTTAGACACTATCGCTATTCTCATTTACATGAAAGTGAATTAGAGGAATTGGTCCAAGAGTTATTGGATTCACATTTTTTATCAACATTTATCAAGTCTTTTCTCAAGTCCTGCATTGATGATGATGTAGGGTGGCGAATGTGTGATGACTACAGAGTTATAAATCTGATACTCTCCTTGAGGGTATTGAGGTTCCCAATAGGAGAGGTCGTGCCAAAATGACTCAGAAGGATACCATCAAAATGTATGAAAACCAGAGAAGTCTGAAGTGTGTGTAGAAGAGTAGCAAGAGAAGACAAAGGAATAGAAGATAGAGTGGGAGGACTCTCTGTGAGAACTCTCCTTCTGGTTGCGGTCCTGCTCCGCTCCCAGCTGTCAGCTGCGGTTGCAACTGCCCTGCGACAAAACGCCAGAAAACGCCCACTGCCTCCGGGGTTCCCGCTGCAGCTACTTAAGCTGCATCGTCACATGGGGGGCTCTTCATTCGCACGTGCTTCCCAAGTGTTGATTTCTTCTCCTTTTTCTTTGATAATTCTTGGAGAAGAAGCAGTTTGTATCAAAATCAGATTAGGATACTATATATACCCAATTCCTATTGTTGATGAGTTATTTGAGGAATTCCATGGGTCATTGATATTCATTAAGCTGGATCTTAAATCAGGATACTATCAAATTTGGGTGCATGAAGATGATATTCACAAAACAGCCTTCAAAACACAACCGTGGCATTTTGAGTTTACTGTGATGTCATTTGGGCTAACTAATGCCCCTGCTACTTCTCAAGCATTTCTTTTGTTTTTTGAGGAAAATAAGGAAGATCACGCAAGAACATGATCGACATGATGCGATTAAATATATGGATGTACACTGGATGACCAGAATCCCCATTCCCTTTTCACTTGCTTCTAAACCAATATTATTTAAGAGTCTCCACTCCATGAATAACGCTGTCCTATATTTCCCAAAAAAAATGAATGATGCGGTCGTTCGAGGTCGTCCTAGTCCTTCCTTTAAAATCCGCCTGTTATCAGTGGAGCCTTATCGCCAATTGCACTGCAAGGGGCCTTCAACATCCCGTCCTCTTAGACCCACCTGCCCTGAGTGAGCCCCGGAAGGCCTAGCCTGAGGTTTTAACCACCTCTGGAATCTGCTGCAAGCCCATGTCGCCTAACAGACTAACAACCTGAGGTTTTAATCTTGGATTTTTTTATGATATCCTGATATACAGTGAAAACCTCATGAGCAAGGACATCACCTTCACCCACTTTTTTGAATATTAAGAGACCATCAGCTATGGATCAATGTCAGTCAATGCAAATTTGGTCAAGGCAAAATCAATTTTTTTGGGTCATTGGTTTTTACATCAATGGGTGCCAACAGATACAGAGATGATGGGTGGATTCTTTCATTGGCCTATCTCCACCACACTAAGCCAACTAAGAGGCTTTCTTGGATCGACAAATTATTACAAAGTATTCAATCAACTCAATCAAGCCTTATCATCCATGCCCATATTACAGTTGCCAGATTTCTCCAAACCCTTTAATGGAGACCAAGGCATCAGGCTTAGGAATTGGAGCAGTCTTTACTCAAGACAAAAACTTATTTTATCTGTCAAAAATTTTACTCATCTGAAATTGGCTTATGGAAACTTCACTTATCTTCAAAAAATTCTATCTATTCACAGATCAGTTTAGCTTGAGATTTTTGAACAACCAGAATGAAATTCCAGGACAGTATGACTAATGGCTTGCAAAAATGTTCGGGTTCAAATTTCATATTAAATGTAAGGCAGATAAAATAGAGGATTTCAGACCAATCTCGCTATCCAACTCCATCTACCTAATTATCACAAAGGTCCTGGCGAATAGGCTCAGAGTAGTGATCGGAGAGCTTGTCAGGCCCTCCCAATCAGCATTCATACTGGGCCGCTTACTACTGGATAACGCAGTCGCAGCGGGAGAGATAGTAGCTTCATGGAACAGGCACGGGGCCAAGGGGTTCATGTGGAAAGTGGACTTTGCCAAAGCATAAAATTGGCGCTTTCTTTGGGCATCAATGAAGAGAAGGGGCTTCCCGAAGGAATGGATCACATGGGTAAAGAGATGCATAACTTCACACTCTTTCTCGGTGTTGGTGAATGGGAGGCCAGAAGGAGGGCGTATACAACCACAAAGAGGTGTAAGGCAAGGTTGCCCGCTTGCCCGCTTACTTTTCGTCCTAGCAGCAGACGCACTCGCAACTTGCACCAACTAGCAAGCTCCCACAGGCTCTTAAAGGGATATCAGACAGCAAGCCACCCCGAGGGTATTCCACTGCTGCAATACGCAGATGACACTATTTTCTTTATAGAAGGCTCGGTGGAGGAGGCAAAAACCTTGTCCACCTTACTAGATCTATTTGCAGACTTCTCTGGCCTACAGATCAACCGGGCTAAATCAGCTTTAGTGGGTAGCAGCCTCTCTCAAGAGGAGGCGTCACGATGCGCAGAGGCACTCGGTACACCACTTGGAAGCCTACCCATGAGATACTTGGGCCTGCTACTGACCGCAGGAAGGATGACTAAGGTAGATTGGCAGCCGGTGGTAGAGAAGGTCGAGAGACGACTAGAAGGTTGGCAAGCCAGGGTGCTGTCTAGAGGAGGTCGACTAGTGCTAGTGAGGTCGGTCCTGTCATCAATTCCCATCTTCCACCTCTCAGTGTTCAAGATGCCAGTAGGAATCGGTCAGAGGCTCGAAGGTCTGATGCGTCGTTTCCTGTGGAAAGGAGCGGGGCCTAACGAGGGTCGAGGGCTGGCGCTGGTGGCATGGGATATCGTCTGCAGACCTACCAAACATGGAGGCCTGGGTGTTCTCCACCCAAAACGCATGAACACAGCACTACTAACAAAGTGGGTGACACGGCTTATGCACCCTCGAGAAGAACTAGCCATCCAAATTTTGGGCGACAGCTATGGTCAGTGTTTAAACTGGGAGGAGAAAGCAGCCCCAGGCAGGGGAATGTCGCCTTTCTGGCAGGGCCTTAGACAGATTTTCCCCCTAGTTAAAGACTTTTTCACTGCCCGACTTGACGATGGCTCCCTGTTTCGCTTCTACAGAAACCCATGGTCTTCGGATATCCCTTTGAAGGAGGCATTTCCTCGGCTCTATGCGCTTGCCAGATGCCCCTATGCCAAAGTTGCAGAATGTTGGGACAACATATGGAATCCAACAGTAGACGGTGCTCTCTCAGATCAAAGGGTGGCAGACTCTTTAGGTTTGCAACAAGCTTTGTCTCAGTGCTGGCCAAGACATGGTGACCAAGACGGATGGACTTGGACAGACACTCCCTTCTCTGTTCGGAAGGCCTACACGAAGCTATGCAAGAAACAGGGGATCAATCAACAATCCAGGCATGTCGGGCCATCTGGCGCCTCAAGATTCCTTTAAAGGTTAAGATTTTTGGTTGCCTCTTACTACACAAGAGGCTAGTGACACACGCCTTCTGTCGGAGGATGTATCCTAATACCTCTGCGATGTGCACTCTATGCACGAATGGGGGCGAAGACTGCAATCATCTATTCTTTGCGTGCCCAGTCGCCCGTTCGATCTTGGCTACCCAAGTGCACTTGGCGCCGAATGTGACGTCAGAAGAGGTTTTTTGGGAGTTCACAAGGCAAGGGGGCCCTAGGAGGCGGGAAGTGGGTGGTCGAGTGTTGACAGTGCTATGGGCGATATGGCTACACCGAAATGAGGTGGTATTTAGGGGGGCCAAAGTATCCACGGAAGGGCTAGCCCACGAGGTCGAAGGCCTCATGGCATGCTGGTTCGCTAGAGGGGTAATCAGTTAAGAGAGGGGTTGGCCAGGTGGGGAGGAGAGATTTAACTCTCTCCACATGTAACGCCGGGTGGTTTCCGCTTTGTCGGGTGACCGCCTTAAATCACTTTTCAAAAAAATATATATATTAAATGTAAGGCAGACAACAATAACACAGTGGCAGACTCACTTTCTGATAGGATCCTAGGGGTAGTTTAGTCATGTTAGCCCACAGGGGCATTTCAGTCATTTAGTGATTTCTATATTTCCTTTAAATAGGGATGCCCTCCCTTTAGGAGAGCAGCCAAAAAGAAGAAAGAAGTACTCTTGTCTCCCCTCTCCACGTCTAGGTTTGTCCTCCCTCAACGATCCCCTGCCCTCGTGATCGTCTCTACCTCACTGCGTCTTCAGGCAGCTCGTCTCCAGCCGATCCCTACCCCCTCTTCTCGGCCTCCTCTCCGATCCTTCCCATTTCACCTCTCTACCCCAGGAATTTCTACCTCGCCTCGTCTTCTACCCTCCTTCCGATAAGAGCCTAGATCCAGGTTCGTATCACTTTCCAGGATGATGACTGAAGACAAAGTTTCTTGTCCACTCTCTATCTACTGTTCATTTTCTTGGAAATGAGGGAATATTGACTTTCCACCTATAACAGCAATATTTCATCAAAATTACCTGTACTATAAAAATAATCTGGTTTGACTGAAATTCATTTTCACTTGTTCATCTCATTCTTCAATAGTTTTATGATGTCAAAATGGGGGAACATGGTAGGTTACTTAAGACTTGCCAAATAATAACCCAGGAGTTGTACTGGCAAGAAATGAAGAACTAGACCCAATCATATGTTTCTAAGTGTCAAGTTTCCAGCGAAAAAAAAATTCAAATTTAAGCCCTACACGTCTACCTCAACCACTTCCCACATTACTCAAATTTGGGAAGACATGTCTTATGTATTATAGGTCTGCTTTTATCACATGGATGCAACTCAATCATGGTTGTAGTCAACATACGTCAAATATTGCAATTTCATTGCCCTCAAAAATCCTTTTTCAGCCCATACTTTTGCTGACCACTTCAGTAAAGAAATCGACCGCCTTCATGTGGTACCCAATTCTATTTTTTCTGACCAGGACAGTGTGTTCACCAGCACCTTCTGGCATGATGCTGCGCCAATTTCCAATCAATTGTCCTCAACGTGATATGAAAACTTTCATCAGAATTTTCTTTATCATTGATGGAATAACAGATAAAAACAGTCAGATTGATCTGCTGTTTTCCTGTGATATCATCGTTATTAGACTTGTAATTGACTCCCGATTGTCTACGAAGAATGCTTGATCTTTGATAATGTGATATTTTCTCAAGGAATCAGGCGTCGAAGGAAAATTCAATTAGATTCCATTTTTTTTATTTTTATGATCCACCTAAAGTGTTTACCTTCTTTTATCTGTTTTTGGGATCTACATGTTTGTCCATCGCATGTTATCTATAGGCCTCTCGTTTAATTGCAGAGCATAGGCATGTCGGATCCAATAACCTAAATTTACTCAGCAGCAGAAGCCATACAATTTTTACTCTGGTATTGTACCTACACTTCCTCTGATGTTTTGTTTCGTTTAATAAGGCAGTGTTTGTCTAAATGTTATCTTTATTATACGACAGCTCATATGTGATGGCCCTCTACATTATCTAATTTAATGTGTGATGCCAATTAGTCATAGGCTTACAGGACAGTAATGTTCACGGAGTCCTAAAGAATTAAGGATAATTCAATCCATTAAATCATCAGTTTGCTTTCCCTGCCATTCGATTTAGAATAAGTAGTGATTTCAATGGCTGATTTAACGTTTCATCACAAAGAGGATAATCGCATTTGATACAAATATAATCCAAAATCTTTTTTGAGGATAATCACATTTACCTTTTTTTTTGAAGAAGAAGATCACCTGAGATCGGTGATCATCTGAGATCGGCGTATAAACGTTTGATACACATGTCGACCAAAGTAGCCCTCCCTTCACTCCATTCTAAACCAGTATGTCATAAGGTACTCTACATGATGGATGACATTTTTGATTGAGGTCGTCCTCGCCCTAAAAACCACCTCATGACAGTGCAGCTACATTGCCATAACACCGCAAGAAGCCTCTCCCACTCCATCTCGCTCCTTGCTCTACTATCCCTGATGGAGTCCCAGAACGCCCCATCAGATAAGACATCCATCCCTGATGTGGAACCCAGGTGTCTGTGGTAACATAAAATTGATCCCTTTTCAATGACATATGCGACAGGATTATCCTATACTTGACATTGGACAGAATGCAATTTTCTACTTGAAGATGGATTTAAATATTAGTAGCTAATTAAGTAGAAGAAGCCAGACAGTTCTGAAGCAGCTACTTTAGATTCCTCTAAAAATGTGTTTATGGTTCTCTCTACTGGATTGCTGTCTTGAGCTATGCCCAGTTTGTGACTGAGATCAATTGGTTACTGAAAGAATGTATAACTTCAGCTAGAAGAGAGAATCACAATCATCTGGGCCAGCATCCACGAAGCTATTAGGGCGTCAAGATCATCAGATTGACATGAGGGAGACTTGAAGAAGATCAAGCAAAAGAAGTGGGTGAAAAGCCATTTTGAGTTTATTCCTTGGACGAAATCCCTAGCTTTATGGGATATCGTCTGCAGACCTACCAAACAAGGAGGCCTGGGTGTTCTACACCTACAACGCATCAACACAGCACTACTAACAACATGGGTGACATGGCTTATGCACCTAAGACCTAGCCATCCAAATTTTGCACGACAGCTATGGTCGGAGTTTAAACTGGGATGAGAAAGCAACCCCAGGCGGAGGAACGTCGCATTTATGGCAGGGCCTTCGACAGATTTTCCCCCAAGTTAAAGACTTCTTCACTGCCCAACTTGGCGATGTCTCCCTATTTCACTTCTGGAAAGACCCACGGTCTTCGGATGGTCCTTTGACGGGAGGCATTCCCTCATTTCTATACGCTGGCCGGATGCCCCGATGCCAGAGTGGCAGAATGTTAGGACAACACATGGAATCCGACAGTAGAAAGTGCTCTCTCAGACCAAAGGGTTGCGGACTTCTTAGGCATGCAACAAGCTTTGATTCAGTGTCGGCCAAGACATGGCGAACAAGACGGATGGGCTTGGACAGACGCTCCCTTTTCTGTTCGGAAGGCCTACATGAAACTATGCCAGGGAATGGATGATCAATCAACAATCCAGCCTTGTGAGGCCATTTGGCGCCTCAATATTCCATTAAAGGTTAAGATCTTTGGTTGGCTCTTACTCCGCAAGAGGCTGGTGACACACGTCGTCCGTTGGAGGATGTATCCTGATACCTCTGCGACATGCACTCTATGCACAAATGGTGAAGAAGACTGCAACCATTTATTCTTTGAGTGCCCTGTCGTCCGTTCAATCTGGGCCACCCAAGTGCACTTGGCGCCGAACGTGATGTCAGAGGATTTTTTTGGGAGTTCATAAGGCAAGGGGGCCCTAGGGAAGGGAAGGGGGAGGTCGAGCATTGACAGTGCTCTGAGCGATATGGCTACACCAAAATGAGGTAGTATTTAGGCGGGCCAAGGTGTCCTAGGATGGGCGAGCCCATGAGGTTGAGAGCCTCATGGCATCATGGTTCGCTAGAGGAGTAATCAGTTTAAGGAAGGGGTTGGCCATGTGGTGAGGAGAGTTAGGCTATCTCCACATGTAACTCTGGGTGGTTACCGCTTTGTCGGGTGGTGACCGTCTTAAATAACTTTTCAAAAAAAAAGGAAATCCCTAGCTTTATACAATTGTGTCTGGTCCACTATCCTCTAGTGAGAGCAGGATTTGTGTGTTACAAGATACAGCGGTGAAATAATGAATAAGTATGTAGAAATAATTATAGAAGCTTCTAGGGTAAAATAGTAAAAATATGTTAAATATTGTATTCTCTAAGAATGATGATCAATGATTTGTTAAACACGTGATGGAAAATCTATCAAAAATTGAAGGGATCATGGAAGTGTTGGAAGGGAAGAAATGACGAGTATTAATGATTATTCAGCAATCAAATCTGGAAAAATTCAGATCAAATAATCACTTGCAAGTCTCTCAATTCAATGAGAGAGTATGTGGCTGAATCGAAATGAAGATGAGGTAGAAAGATGGAAGAAGACAATGGACATTACTGTGAGGACTCTCCCTTCTTTTTAGCAGGTCTGCTCCCAGTTCTACAGCCATCGGTAATCACTTGTGATTCTCTCATTTCAATGGAGGAGTGTATGGCTGAATGGTAATGAACGTGAGGTACAAAGATGGAAGAAGACGATGAATATTACAGTAAGAAGACCACTGAGTTTGGGTGTTCTGCCCTATTTTCTTAAAAAAAAAAGACTCTCCTCTCTGTTCAGTAGGTCGGCTCCCTGCTGCCACAGCCCTCGGTTGCGCTGCAACCGGCTGCTTCTTAAAGCTTTGCCCATTTAAAATCTTGTATAGAACATATCAGATCAGAAGCAATTGGAGAACTTCAAACCACAGCAGCCGCACAGAGGAATGTTAGCCGATGCCCTATTTCCTATTTCCCTATTTCTCTATTTCGAATTTCCTATTTCTCTCTTTCTATTTCTTACTATTTCCTGTTTCTCTCATTATTGGGCCTGGCCCATTACGAATGTAACTGCTACTGGATCTGTATTTATACAGATCCTGCAAGTTAATGAGAAAAAAGGCTTTTCGTCTTCCTCTTCTTCCAAACCCTAGCCGCCAGGAGTGAGAGAGGGAGATTACAGGTTCCAGAAGGGATCCTGACATGGTATCAGAGCCCTAATCCGGGGCATTCTGCTGTGTTCACCAGCAGTGATTTCGGCCTGCCTGGAGCAAGGAGCGCCTGGTCATGGCCAATGCAGAGATGACGACAAGGTCTGGAGTGAGTCAAGCTTCATTAGAAAAGATGGTGTCTCTTCAAGACCGTGAGAGAGCTCCACAGATTAGAGTTCCCAAAGTTCCTGAGTCGGTGAAGTATGATGGCTTAAACCTACTTCACTAGAGTCAGTATGTCGAGTTGATTCATGATGGACTGGGACTCCTTGATCACCTCACTAGGATGGTCGATTCTGAAGATCCAAACTACAGAGTTTGGAAGCAAGAGGACTCACTGGTTCATGCTTGGCTCTTGGGCAGCATGGCTGGGGAAAGATTCAAGAAATTTCTGTTCCTGAGACTGCAAAAGGAATATGGGACCATGCACAGAGGAGTAGCTCTAAACGAGATATTGACTGGCGCATCTACTGCTTGGTTACTTGTGCTACTAACTTTGTGCAGGGAGAGCGGTCTGTGGACGAATATTCAACTGAATTAATGGCCCTTTGGCGGGAGATCGACCACTACAGGCCAATTCTGAATCCTGAGTCACCAGAATGGCAGTATGTGATGAAGGATCGCCTCTACAAGTTTCTCATGGGCCTCAACATGGATTCTGAGGCATTGAGGAGGCAGATCTTGCACAGCGAGAGAGTTCCAAATCTTGAAGAGGCAATCAGTATCGTTCTAGATGAAGAGATGAGGCTACAGAAGCTGGTGGAGCCTGGAAAGGGAGAGGCTACAGTCTTCTTGACTAAGAAAAAAGATGGAGTTCTTCCACTCCCTACTGTATCAGAGACTAAAAACAGCAACTCCAACCAGCAGGGTAACCAATCAAAACTCAGCAGGGACGTGTGAAGAAAGGAGATGAAAAGGATGATCTATTCTGCACCTACTGCAAACGCTGGCGACATACTCAAGACATGCGCTGGAAGCTGCATTGGAAACCAACTCAACAGGGGAAGGCTTATACAACCACTCATTCACAAACTGAACCCCGAAAAATCTTCAGCAGCCGAGTGTGTGAAGCCTACTTCCTCAGGCCAGCTGGGCGAGCTGGAGAAATTGGAGGATTTTGAAAAACTGAAGAGCATGTTGAGCTCCACGTCACTCGTCCACTCAGGTGAGGCTAAGGCCTACTTTGGTGATTCACATATTTTTTCTAAGTCAAGAAGGACATTGTGGGTCATTGACTGTGGGGCAACAGATCATATGGCCCCCGATGTTTCTAAATTTCTTAACTATAGACCTATTGATGGTCAAAGGAGGGCGTTAACAACTGGAGAAGCATTGCAGGTTACAGGTATCGGTGATCTAGAGGTTCATCCTCTAGGAAGGCTGAGGAATGTGTTACATGTTCCACTGCTGAAGGCACACTTAATTTGACCTCAGCATTTAGGTAAAGAGCTTCCTTACAGATTTATACTTGACAACAATGAATGTTATTTCTATGATAAGGTGGTGGGCCAGAAGACTGGACGTTTTAAGGCTTAGGATGGATTGCTGTTTTTTGAAGGAGCAACATGTTTCTCCACTCTGCAGTCTGTACGGGATGGAAGGGAGAGAGCACATGAAGCTGCTCAAATTTGGCTTTATCATTCCCGTTTTGGCCATCCTTCTTTTGGCTTGTTAAAGACCTGGTTTCCTTCTCTATTTAAGGATGTTAAGGTTGAACTATTATCTTGTGATGCCTGTTGTCAACTGGCAAAACATAAAAGAACTTCATTCAATCATATTGGGAGGAGATACCCCACTTTATCGCATTCATAGTGATGTATGGGGTCCGAGCCCAACAACAAGTATATCTGGTCACCTATGGTTTCTTATATTTGTGGATGATGCCACAAGATTTACGTGGGTGTATTTGCTCAAGTCCAAGATGGAAGTTGGTCAGACTGTTAAATTCTTTATGGAAATGATAAAGAATCAATTTGGGGTCACTGTGAAAAGATTCAGATCTGATAATGCATGTGATTACTTTAACATGTTTTTGTCCCTCTATTTCAACAGAATGGGATCTTTCATGAATCCTCCTGCGTTAACACCCAGCAGAATGGTCTAGCAGAGAGACGTATAGGCCATATTGTGGGAATGGCAAGAACATTATTGCTTCACAATCATGTTCCCAAGAGTCTGTGGGGAGAAGCTGCTCTCACCTCAGTCCACCTGATAAATCAGACCCCTTCAAAAGGGATTCTTTATCAAAGTCCACTGGAACTTCTTTCAGGGATGTTCAAGCAGGTTGATCTGAAGACAGGACTCAAGACCCGAGTCTTTGGATCAGTGGCATTTGTTCATGTCCACAATCAAGGGCGAGGAAAATTTGACCCAAGGGCCATTAAATGTGCAATGGTTGGCTACTCATTCTTTCAGAAGAGGTACACATGTTTTCATCCCACAACTGGTAAATTCTTTATTTCAGCAGATGTAACCTTCGATGAGATCCAGTCATATTTCCACAAGAGCAACCGGAAGCCATCAGGAAGTGACAGTACATGGTTAGAATGGATGCCCTCAAGTGTTGAAGCAGGGGGCCCCCAGTCAGGCACAAGTACACCTGAGAAACCAAACTCGTCAGAAATCGAAGCTGATATTGGCCAGATTGAACTTGGTGAGATTACATTGGTGGACGACAGCGTCAGAGAAGTTGAAGAAGGTAACTATAATCCATAACCTGAGCCTGAGAAAGCAAGTGATCAAACAACTCCAGCAGAACAGTATTATTGGCCTATAGCCCTTCGAAAGGGTGTAAGAAGCTGTACCAAGAAGACTACTTACCCAATGTCCAATTACTTGGCCTATAACAGATTGTCACCTCAGTACCAGACTTTCTGAGTAACCTGGTGGATGTGGTGATCCCACGATCTGTAGAGGAGGCCTTGTCTATGCCAGAATGGAAAGCAGCAATGGACCTCGAAATGCAGGCCTTGGGAGACAACCACACATGGGATCTAGTACAGTTACCTGCGGGAAAGAAAGTTGTGGGATGCAAATGGGTGTATTCGCCAAAGTACAACTCTGATGGAACATTGGAGAGGTATAATGCTCGGCTGGTGGCAAAAGGCTTTACTCAGTCATATGGGATACACTATTTTGAGACATTTGCACCAGTGGCAAAATTGAATACAGTCAGGATACTTATTGCACTGGTAGCTCATTTCAGCTGGGGAATATTTCAGGACGATGTGAAGAATGCATTCCTGCATGGTGAACTTGATGAAGAGGTGTATATGTCCCCTCCACCTGGATATAATCTGTCTACTGATGGACAAATGTTGTGTAAACTGAAGAAGGCTCTATATGGACTAAAACAGTCACCTCGAGCTTGGTTTGGGAAGTTTACAAGGTCTATGAAGCAGCTGGGATATCTTCAAAGTAATGCAGATCACACTATGTTTTTCAAGCACAGTACAGATGGAAAATTGACTATCCTACTAGTATATGTTGATGATATAATAGTCACTGGCAGTGACATAGAAGAGACTGGAAGACTGGGTCGATGCCTATCTCAGGAATTTGCAATTAAATCACTTGGGACCCAACGTTTTTTCCTGGGAGTAGAAGGGCTCACTCCAAGGTATCTGCCTTTCGCAACACAAGTACATACTCGACTTCTTGAAGGAAACAGGCAAGGCTGCCTGTAAAACCAGCAGCTAATTCCATTGACCCCAATGTGAAATTTGGAAGAGGAGAGGACAGTGCACCTGTTAATCGAGAAGCTTATCAAAGACTTATCGGGAAGATGATTTATCTCAATCACACTCGCCCGGATATTGCCTTTGCTGTGGGAGTATTGAGTCAGCATATGAATGACCCAAGAGAGATTCACCTACAGGCAGCTCATCGAGTCTTGGCATACCTGAAGAGGATGGTGGGGCAGGGACTTCTATTCCGACAAACTGGTAACATATCAGTAAATATCTATACTGATGCAGATTTTGCAGGGTCAGTGATTGATCGAAGGTCAACTTCCGGTTATTGTTCTTTTATTGGGGGAAGTCTGGTAACATGGAGAAGTAAGAAACAACAGGTTGTTGCGAGATCGAGCGCAGAGTCAGAACTCCGAGCACTTGCCCAGGGCATATGTGAAGGACTGTGGATTAAGTGCATCTTGACAGAGCTGCGAATCAAGGAACAAAACCCAATTAAAGTGTATTGTGATAATAAGTCAGCAATTGCCATTGTTAACAACCCTGTTCAATATGAGAAGACCAAACATATTGAGATTGATCGACATTTTATAAAGGAGAAGATTGAAGCTGGTATTGTTACTATTGACTATGATGGATCTGCTGATCAAGTAGCAGACATCTTTACTAAGGGACTACCTGGCCCGGGAGTACACAGGCTAGCCACCAAGCCGGGCATGACTAACATGCATACCAAACTTGGGGAGGGGGGGGGGGTGTTAGCCGATGCCCTATTTCCTATTTCCCTATTTCTCTATTTCGAATTTCCTATTTCTTTCTTTCTATTTCTTACTATTTCCTGTTTCTCTCATTATTGGGCCTTGCCCATTACGAATGTAACTGTTACTGGATCTGTATTTATACAGATCCTGCAAGTTAATGAGAAAAAAGGCTTTTCGTCTTCCTCTTCTTCCAAACCCAAGCCGCCAGGAGTGAGAGAGGGAGATTACAGGTTCCATAAGGGATCCTGACAAGGAGAGTTGGTCTTCGAGTTAATGAGAGAAAATGAAGGAAAATCGCATCATTGGTTTAGCGTCTGACTCTCCCCTACTTTTAGGTACACCTTTGGGTATCCGATTGTGTAATCAATGGAGACTAAATGTTTACAATTTAAGGGTATATGCCCAATTAAAAACTTTCATGGTTTGAAGAAGAAAATTATAAAATAAAAAAATAAGAGGAAAAAATTTCTTACCCTTTCATTTCAGTCGTTTTCTGATTTTTTTCTGGATGCCTAAAGTGCCTGAAATGTTAGCTAAATGAAACTGTTATGTTCTTCTGTAACTTGATGTGTTCACTAATCTTCGTCATATTTTAGAGATTCTTGTTTTCAAGTATATGTTCTCAAATTCCATAATAAAGTTTAGCAAACTCTGTCTAAGTTTTGTATTAATATCAGAAGGTAGTAACTTCTTCAAACATTACAGACGATAGAGAGTAGCCCTTGCGGAGAGTGCAGTGACGGGGCCGTTTGCTTCTCCCAGCTGGTAAACTTGCTAAAATCCCTCAAGATTATAATCTCACTTTGTTAGTTTATGTTTTTCATTTTGTTTTCTTTCTTTGGTTTTTAATACTTAGCATTACTGGCACGATTTTCTTTCTTTTCTAGAGATATAACTTATGCCCTCCTGTTTTCCAAAACTTTCAGAACCTCATCGATCTGGCAGGTTCAGAGAGCTCTAAGGCTGATACAACGGGTATCAGGAGAAAAGAGGGTTCCTATATAAATAAGAGTCTTCTGACTCTTGGAACGGTTAGTCCTTGAAGGGAACACATCGTACACTATGCACTATGCTTCTTCACTTCAAATGCACGATGTCATTTATTTTGGTTAACCTTATTCTTCTTTAGGTCATTTCAAAGTTGACTGAGGGGAGGGCTACGCACATACCATACCGTGATTCTAAATTGACTAGGCTTCTTCAATCTTCCTTGAGTGGCCAGGACCGTGTATCTGTAAGTGGACGCTGGATCATAATTTGCTTCCATCGTTGATTTATCATGTCGATAAAACCATTTCTAGTACATTTCATTATTTGGCAGATGGTCTTACTATTTTCCTGTCTTTCAGCTAATCTGTACCCTGACCCCTTCATCAAGCAACTCAGAAGAGACACATAACACCTTAAAGTTTGCTCACCGAGCGAAATGCATAGAGATACAGGCATCTCAAAATAAAGTAGGGTTCAGAGTGTTTCTGTAATTAATCTCTTACAAGTCATTTTAATCATCTTTCTCATTTTTCTTGATACAGATACTGGATGAGAAATCTTTGATAAAAAAATACCAAAATGAGATCCGTCGTCTGAAGGAGGAGCTAGAGAAGTTGAAACAAGGGATTTTGACCGTTACCCCATTCAGAGATGCTGAAGAAGACAATATTGTGTTCCTGAAACAAAAGGTTTGTCTCGATAAAAAGACTTATTTGGGTGTATTTCCTGTACAAGATAGTAAAACCTGCGAACACAAAACCATAAACTCGAAGTTCTAAACTCGAAAGCCAAAAGTCCAAAACCATAATCGCTAAACCCTAAAACCTTAGACCCTGAACTGGAAACCCTAGGCACCATACCTTAAACTGAAGCCCTTAAACCTAAACCCTAGTTAGTTTTCTGATCCTGGCAATTTAAGCAGATCAAAGATCAATTTGGCAATATTGTGTTCCAGTATTTCAAAAATCTCATGAATGAGATGGCCATCGTCTTCGACATTAGTTTCAGGGGAGGTTTACAACATTGTCAGTGGAGGATTGTTTTGTAATAATTTTACAATATTTCACTAGAGGATCTGGGCTTCGGGTTTATGGTTTCCCTGACAATTTGTCATCCAAAATAGTCAATGGTTTATACCTGATTCCAGCTACATATTGAAATCACTCTTTTTTTCTTTTGGGTGAAAATACCCTGGTATCTAGCCTTGCATTGCAGCATCGAGAAGATAGGATTTCCGCTTAGAAGTGTACCATCTTCTTTTGCTTGTGACATTGCCTGCTAGGTGGTTCTTAACATATTTTAATGACCTAAATCATGTGTGGTGCCAGAGAAGATAGATCTTCTCGTCCTTCTTTAGGAGTATCCTCCAAAATATGCATCATCTCGCTATTTGTAACTTTTTGTGATCGTTTATTTACATCTATATTCTTTTGATGACGCCTGAAAAGCTAGAGGATGGCCATGTCAAGCTGCAATCCAGGCTGGAACAAGAAGAGGAAGCAAAAGCTGTTCTGTTGGCACGTATTCAGAGATTAACCAAATTAATTTTGGTTTCTACCAAATCAACTCAATCGAAACTTTCAAATCACCCAGGTCCAAGGCGGCGGCATTCTTTCGGGGAAGAAGAGGTTTGATTTTGCAATTTTGTGGCGTAATTGTTCAATTTGACAAAAGATAATATTTGTTCTTCTCTAGTATATTTTCTGTTTTCTAGTCATCACGGTCCTTGTTTATTTAAAAATATTATCTTATAGTGGTTTGGTTAAACATGCAGCTCGCTTATCTCCCATACAGAAGAAGAGAGATGATACTAGATGAAGAAGAAATTGAGGTTTTTGTTCCAGCGGAAGTGTACACAGAGTCTGTCGATGGCGTCAATAAGGATGAGAAGAAGAGCAGAAAGAATGGCCTTTTAAATTGGTTCAAACATCGGGTAAGAATTATTAACGCCATGTTTTTTTGGTACCTGATTAGATTACAATATTTTTCGACATCTGTTACTTTCTTTTTAACTGTAATCGAGACATTACAGGTAGTTGAGAAAAAAAACTTACTCTTCTTTATCTCTTACAGAAAAAAGACAACAGTACAGCAGCACTGCCCTGGCCAGATGGTGACAAATCTAGCGGCTCAAAATCATTTGCATCCCCATTAACATCACAATCAGAGCATACAAGTGCACCTGTAGAGCTTGCAACATCAACTCCTTTGGTTTCATCTAATCAGCTCATGGAGATGGGACGGGAGTATGTTGGTGCTAATGACCATTACTCCATTCTGGAAAAACCTCAGGTATGTGATTCATGAGCCAAAGGTGATAGTTTTGGGTTGTTAGGACTCGAGGGTTTTACATTTTAGGGATTTACGGTTTAGAGTTTGGAGTTTAGAGTTTTGGAACTTGGGATATTTTGGGTTTCTGTTTTAGGGTTTGGGGTTTGGGGTTTTCAGAATCAAATGTACTCAGGGTTTATGGTTTTGTGGTTCTAGGATTAAGAGCTACTGTTTTGATTTTAGAGTTTTGGACTTCAGTTTTCTGGAGGTTAGAGTTTAGGGTTCAGGGTTTTTATGGTGTTAGGATTCAGGATTTGGAGTTTAGGGTTTTATAATTTAAAAATATTGATGCTCGGGATTGAGGTAACGGAGCTGGTGGCTGATACTCTGGGTTTACACTTCCATATGCTCCATACATAGTCCGAATAGACAATTTCCTATGCTTCGTCTATCTTTTGGAACAATATTCCCTGGCGGATGTGTGCTCACTCCCAAGGACTTTGTCAGACCATTCCCCCATTTTGTGGCACAGGCATGAGGAAGAGGGCAGGCCTACATAATTCAAGATGAACAAATCCTAGCGGTGACAGAAAGGGTTCAAGGAGGAAGTGGAGAAGTGGTGGTCATCGCAGTCAAGACTGGTGCAGCCACTCTCTGGCTGGCATTCAAAACTAGCAGGGCTCTGGGAACGCCTCATGGGAATTAAGAGAACGCTGTTAGACCTTTTGTCGAACATTTTGGGCTTATCACCATAGGAAGAGGTACAATGCTCTGAGACTCTAGGGACGCTCATTGGGACATTACCCACGCATTATTTGGGGTTACCTGTCAAGGCGGAGGCTTTTAAACACGAATTTGACTCTGGTGATTGAATAGTCAGAGAGGAAACTAGAGGGCTGGCAGAGCTTCATGCTATCAAGAGGGGGCTGTCTGGTATTGCTGTGATTGGTGCTCTTGGCCAATCCATTATATACCTCTCAGTCTTTGAGTTGACAAGTGGAATCAGATGGTGTGTGGATCCCCGGAATGAGGATTTTTTTCTGGAAAGAGAGCAAAACGAGAAACAGGAAGGGTTTTTTTTCTGGAGGGGACTCGTCCATCAAGGGCAGTCCATCTTCTATTCTTTCTCTCTTGTTTGGTTTTGAATTGATGAATGGAATATCTTGGATTTCCTATTGAGATATAAGATCTGGATACATGATCATATCAGTATTTTATCCTGTTTTAGTAGGAAGTGAATGATGGAAAGAAGACCATGTCAGTCTGTCATGTATTTCATATTCATATTTATTATTAAATTCAGTTTCACCGTTTGTGGGTGATCATCCCTCTTGACTTAAAAAAATTTATTTTCAAGTATAGCCTCTTGACCCATTGCATTATCGAACTCAATCTATCTCATCATCACCAAAGTGCTGGCCAACCAGTTAAAGAAGGTAATTGGAGACTTACTTGGACCATTTCAATCGGCATTCATTCCAGGGAGGCAATTAGTGGACGGAGCAGTGGTAGCAGGAGAGATTGTATCAACATGGAGGAGAGATGGGACAAAGGGCTTCCTATGGAAAGTTGATTTTTCCAAAGCCTATGATTATCTTGACTGGAGATTTCTTTGGTCCGTTATGCAAAAACGAGGTTTCCCCGATGAATGGGTGGCCTGCGTGCGGTGATGTGTTACGTCCCACTCATTCTCAGTCCCGGTGAATGGAAATGAAGGAGGTTGGATCCATCCACAAAGGGAAGTCAGACAGGGTTGCCCGTTAGCACCTCTATTTTTTGTTCTAGCAGTAGATACTTTGGCTACTTGCACCCTCAGAGCCTGCGAGCACGGCCTCCTAAGAGGCTTCCAGACTGAGAGTTATCTAGCTGGCATTCCCATACTTCAGTATGCAGACGACACAACATTTTTCATAGAAGGATCGGCAGAGGAGGCACGTACTTTATCTACAGTATTAGATCTATTTTCGACTTCTCAGGCCTACAATTGCATCGAGCCAAGTCGGCATTTGTGGGGTTCAGATTTTTGTTGAGGAGGAGGCCCAATGTGCTAGTGTTCTTGGCACACCTAGAGGGTCAATCCCAATGAGCTATTTGGGTCTTCCGTTGACAGGAAGACGTATTTTAAATGCAGAATGGCAACCAGTGATTGAGAAGATGGAGAGGAGATTGGAAGGCTGAGAGAACAGAGTGCTATCAAAAGGGGGTCGCCTGGTGCTGCTGAGATCGGTGCTTTCAGCAATCCCAGTTTTCTATGTTTCGGTCTTTAAGATGCCAACAGGTGTGGAAAAACACTTGGATGGATTGTTGGGGAGACAATGAACATGAAGAGCACAAGGGGGTGCCTCTGGTCTCGTGGAACATAGTATGCAGACCCGTGCAACAGGGGGGTTTGGGGGTCCTCCTCCCGGAATCCATGAATTCGGCATTATTGACCAAATAGGTGGTAAGGCTTGCATCAGCAGAAGAGGACCTGGTCTTGAATGTCCTGAGGGACAGATATGGCTCAGAAATTTATTGGGAGCGGTGTTGGGCGAAAACTAGAGGGGAGTCTCCATTTTGGCAGGGTCTACGTCAAGCCATACCGTGTATCCATGGGTTCTTTGACGCCAAATTGGGAGATGGTGCTGATTTTCGATTTTGGACCGATAACTGGTCCAATAAAGGCATCTTGAAACTAGAATGCCGAAGACTTTTTGCACTAGCGCATTCTCATGCTACCACTGGTGAGTGTTGGGACGGAGCTTGGAATCGAATCATGATAGGGGCATTATTGGAGCCACGGTTTTCGGAGTTCATGAAGATGCAACAAGTCCTTCTCCATCTTAGCCCGACGAGGGAGTCACGGGATGGATGGATGTGGCAAGGGACAACTTTTTCGGTAAAAGAGGCCTATATGAAGATCAGAGGAGAGGCGCTGGAGGATTCAGCAATCAGCACCACATGCTCCTTGTTGATGAAACAAAAAATCCATCTCAAGGTGAGGCTCTTCAGCTGGTTGTTGAGGCCGCGACGATTAGTTACAAGAGTCGTACGCAAGAGATGGGTCCCGACGGCTTCCACAGAGTGCCCTTTGTGCGCTAGAGATGATGAAGACTGCTCCCACTTATTCTTCACAAGTCCCTTCGCCTAGGGAATATGGGCATCACAACAGTTGGGGGTTGCGGATGTGTCCTCCAATGAGGCATTTTGGGCCTCAACTGGTGACGGAAGATACAAGACAAAGCTGGATTGGGGGAGACTCCTTGCGGTGCTATGGGCGACATGGCTGCACCGTAATGAAGTGGTATTCAAGGGAAAGAAGGCTTCCATGGAGAATGTCCATCAGGATGTTAAGGTGCTAATACTTTTTTGGTTTGGAGAGAGGTGAATGGCAGACCATTGTGGTCAGTTTGTATATGGTTTGTACACAATTTCATTTCTTAATAGCATCAGGTTGACCACCGCTCCGGGTGGTCTTCCTTATTTTCTTCAAAAAAAGATGTATAGCCTCTTTGTCTGGTTGCATGATTGAATGTGTTTAACGATCTTAATCAAATAAAAGATCCTTAAGCCAGAAGATAGCGTCTAAAAAGATTAAAATAGCGTCAAACATAGTGGCTATCAAGGAGCTTGTCTAACTGGAATTCACTGCATTCTCAGACTAGCATGAACTCCACTGTACACCCTGAGCTGCTGAGGGAGCATGCAAAGAAATTATCAGGAGAAGTTGCATTGCATACAAGTGTCTTGAAGCGCCTCTCTGATGATCTGGCAAACAACCCAAAGAATGAACACATTCAAGTAAAGACGATCACTATCCTTAATTTTATTCCACTTAATTTCACAATTTTTTCTTAATTTTCTTTTCTCTAGATGGAGATTACAGAGGTCAGCAAAGAGATCAAGATCAAGAGCGGACAGATATCAGCTCTTGAATCCCAGTTATCGAGATCTATGATCACTGACAAAAATCACCAAGATAAGGTGCTCCACCACTTCCAGCAACTTTAACTTTTCTTTAACTATTTGATGTTTGACTTCATCTGTATTGATCTCTCTGGTTTTGTTTTCCTTATCAGTCATACAGTGAGTTGCTCGATCAATTGAACGAGAAAACCCTAGAACTTGAGGTACTCTAGATCATGTTCATCATATCCTGAGTGTTTATCATAGATTCTTTTTGGGATTGGATCAACAATTTTTTGTGATAATTATTTTATTTGAAAAAATGGAAGCGTTGTAGATCTTCGTTGAATGGTTGATGATGCTTCTTCTTCAGGTTAAAACAGCTGATAACAGAGTGATCCAAGATCAGCTAACCCAGAAGGTAAGGCCTTCCTAGTACCTTCTTTTATCTGCTTGCGAGACACGCGGACAGATATCTCAATCATTTAATATTTGCTTCCAGGTCCACGAGTGCAACGGTCTGCGAGAGGTTGTTGCATCTCTCTCTATACAGCTCGAGGAGCTTAAAGCTGCCAACCGTCGCCCCAAGCCATCCGATCTCCTAACCGAGGCATACAATGAATCAATCATTCAGGCACAGGTTTGTTTTCACCCTTACTCTCTCTTTCATTGGGATGTCTACCTGTCTCTCTCTCTCTCCCTCCCTTGTACGCACACACACTCTCTCTCTCTATCTCTCCCTCTCTCACTTTTTTTCTCTATCTATATCTCTCTCCCTCTCTATCTCCCTCGTTCTCTCTATCTCTCTCTCTCCCTCACTCTATGTTTCTCTCCCTCTCTCTTCGTCTCTCCCTCTTTCTCTCTATCTCTCTCTCCCTCTCTCTTCGTCTCTCTCACTCTCTCCCTGTCTCTCACCCTCTATGTACGTGTCTTTACGCCTATCGATCCATCTATCTGTCCCTCGCCCTCTGCCCGTGTTTCTTTGTTCGTCTCTCGTTCTTCCTGTCCTGCATTATCTACGCCGGTTTTCTCTCAAATTCTCCCTCTCCCTCTCCCTTTCAGGCAGCAGAACTAGAGGAGCTGAGAAGGCATGCGGCAGAGCTTACAGAACATAACACCCACTTAGACGCCAGAAACCAGAGACTCGCAGACGAATGTGCCTATGCCAAAGGTCTGGCGTCTGCGGCAGGCGCCGAGCTCAAAGCCCTCTCCGAAGAGGTCACCAAGCTCATGGCCCAGAACCAGTGCCTCGCCGCCGAGGCGGCCGCTCCCACCCGGTCCACCCAGCCGCCTCGCCGGGGCTCTCTTGCGTCCCGGCCCGGCCGCCGAGACCCGGTCAACCCTGCCAAGAGGCAGGACTCGACAGCCGGTCGGCGAGACTGTGTTGTGGGCCCCACAGCCCGGAGGGACTCCGGTAATAGCGCCGCCCTCGAGGCGGCGCTTCTGGACAGTGCTCGACGAGAGGCTGACCTCCAGAGGAAGCTGGACGAGGCCCAGCAGAGGGAAGCTCAGCTGGAGAATGAGTTGGCAGGCATGTGGGTCTCCGTTGCCAAGCTTAAGAAGCCTCAGGATAACGACGCGCCGGAGCCGTCTAGAGACTGACCCCCCCCCAGGTAATCCTTCTCACATTGCCTCTCTTTTGTATATATTATCTTAATCTGAATATTATATCGTACTTTTCTTTGGTTCCTCCTTGTATTCTGAAATCTAGTCTGATTTTGCATTATAACTGCTATTTGCTTGTTTTCCTGAAACTGTGGGATCAATTTAGAATGAAATTAGCTGGAACTTGGGATGGAATTGGGTGAAATACTACTTGTGGAAAACAACATAGATAATCATTGAATTTATTATGGGAAAGCTGATTTATTCTTTCTTAATGGCGGGGTTATATGAAGGTAGTTACTTTCCCATATGCCCACGATGTTAAATTTTGAGATGGTTTCCGAAATCAAATGTAGATGAGAAAAATTACGTTCTTACTTTATCAGGTGTACTGTAGCCAAAGAGAGGGATAGATGGCTCTTCATGAAATTTACCGTCAAATTGAGGTTCCAAGTGTATAATATGGTAATGAATACTAGATATATATTATCTGACTGTGGGTTTATATATAGTGAAAGATATACCCCAGTCGGACAACAATCTATGTTCCTCCTTGATCTTTGACTTTAAGTAAGAAAAGATATTCCGTTTGAGATAAGAGATATATTTATTGTCATTCTCAAAAGAGTGAAATATAGAGATATTAAGTGTAATTATGGTAAAGATAGATTGAACTATAAGCTGAGATAGAATGAGTGAAATTTTATTGATTTACACTAAAGTAAAAAATATTTAAGTCGCACAAAATTTAGAAAGACTAATAATTGGATGGAGAAAGATTTCGAAACTTTAATATGGCCGTAAATTAATGAAAATTGAATGAGGTGTAAAGAAAGCAGTGATAAATTGAGATTTTACTGAATATAGTGGGTGAATTAATACTAATTTACACTATAATAAAGAAGTTGTTTAAACGAAATAAAATTTATAAAACACTATGTATAGTCGGAGAAAATTTAGAACTTTAATTTGACGTGTAATTAATGAAAACTGAATGAGGCATAAAAAAGGTAACATTAAATTGAGATCATCTTAAATCTTTTTGAGGATCTTAAATCTAAAATTGGTAACATTAAATCTTTTTCGTGAAAGGAGGAAAAAAAGATAAAACCTTTAACTGTGAGGATGTTTCAATACATATAAATATAACAAGCTAACGTAGTTGAATTGGACACATAACATTTAGGGTTAGTATATTGATAAGGATACCGCAAGAATTTGAAAAATTACAATTAAAAATATGAGAATAAAATTTCAAAACTATAACTTTTTCATATCATTCTAATTTTCTTGACAAATTATGTTTGTAACAAAAAATGAATGTATGGATTTTCATTCGAAATTACCAATTCAAGGGTGGCTCTGGATGAGATCATCAGTAAATGAAATAAGTTTACCCATCGAATAAGTAAGGGAAGCTATAAAATGAAATCTATCAATGGATGAAAATAACTTATACATAATGATAGAAATGTTATTATTTTTAAGAGTAATTTAATGATATGAATTTTTTTGAAAATTCTTATACATAGAGATTAATTTTTTGAAACCGCCAATATAAGGGAGTGTTTTGCTGAGTAGAACATCATTCCTTATTACAGTGATTTTTTTAGTCATTTGATCATATTAAATCCCCCTTGTTAGTAACTTCTTTTTTTAACCCTAAAAACTAAATTTTGTTTTATATTCCTACAGAAATTACACAAAATGTTACAGATTTCCAATTTCAAAACAACACAAATATGTGTAATAGTTGGATGTAATGGTCTTCAAACTGTTGTATTCAACCAAGTGTAAGGGGCAGATATCAATGGCAAAGTCATCACGGTAATATCAAAGAGCATGGCTAATATTTACTCAAAATAATGACACAAAATTCTCAAAGTATCCAACATATCCCTAAAATTGGTCCCTCATATCGTAAAAACCTTGTATCCTAAAGTCTGGGGCATCTTTTCATGGTAATCTAATATATAAATTATTTAAATGTAAAACAATAAAAGGATGCACTAAAATAAGGGCGTGGATTTCAGTAGGAATCAACTCTTCACGTTGATGATCAGATTTGGACATGTTACTAGGTGATTGGACTTCATTCTTACATGTTCTACAGATGCTAAAATAAAATACATCATAGTGGGTAACGTTTCTGTTTATTTTATAATTATAATGTCGATATTATAATAAAGATTAAACTTATATATGTTATGATGAATTCTGAAGAAAATCCTTAATGTTTGAAGTGTTTTTATGGATCATGAAAAGTGAACCCTCAGTCAATGAATTTTACATCAGGTCACATGTGATCGGTTATATTATAAATTATGCATGACATCATGTCTTCAAATTTGTAACTTATAGATGAATTGGATGAAGTTTAAAATGACTGCTTTCATATATATTAAGAAATTTGGTGTTTGACCAGTAGGTTAAGAAGCTAAATCTGTGCATGGAGAACCAATATTTCGGAGACATTCAGAGAAAAATGTACTATAAGTAGGTCTATCAGACATCATTTGGCTAATAAAATATGAATATGAATTAGGATTGATCCACTTTTGGTATTTAAATATGAATTAAGTGGTCCTTTTATATAGCTTAAATGCGGAGAATTTATTTAACTATTGGGATGTATAAAGTAATATGATGTATACACAATAAATTTTAAAATATTTCTTTGAATTTAAATTCATGAGTAAACAACCATTCTCAATGTTATATATGGATCTTGAAATTAATGGTAAATAGTAATAATGTCAATTTGAAATTTAAGGGTTATCCACGTCCCATTTTCTCTCTCTTTTTTTTATTCAATACATATAAACATTTTCTAGATCCCCAATATTTGCAGTAAGACATCTGATTCTGAAACTATTTGTGTTGTGGAGCCTCAACCTTTTTTGCTCCTCACTCTTTGAAGAAGTCCACTATAACAAGCAAGAGAGAAACTTCTCCTTTTTAATAAATCTGGTGGTTCTTTTTTAGATCTTCTTCAACACAAAAACTGTTTCTAACATCAACATTGACCCATACGATATAGAATCATATATTTTAGTGCAATTTCTTTGAAGATATGGGGAAAAGTATATTTGGTGACTTTTTGATAATGCAATTTTGTGGAGATTTTTAGTCAAGTTTAGGAGATTTCATTAAACATATATGTTTTGATAGAAATATATGTTGCCAACAAGCCAATCCCACATTCCATATCGTGTTCCATGTTCATTAATAGAACATGTTCATTATAGTGCATGTGTGATACTTATAATGAAGTCCATGAATACCTAATCAGACTTAGTGAATTATGATGAGATCGCAATACAAAGATTAGTAGTCTTTAAGCATTTGTTCTAAATATTCCTATTCGAAGAATACTCAAGAAGGACATTGAAGTATCCAGATAAGATAGCAATATCTAGCATCACTCATATGATGAGTATGGCTGGTCTCGTAGCCATTAATGTGGAGACACTAAGGATAGATAGAGGATGTTCTTTAGTCAAAATAATTTATTAAATTGATATGTACAAATCCCTAAATTTTATTATAGCAAACTATCGATCAGGTTGATTCACGTCACAGTTGTGTAAGTGACCCTTAGACCTGAGACACATAAGACATCTTGTGGATGGAAAATTGTACTTTGAGTATGACATACGAGTCTCTAATCATGGGATTTCCAAACAAATAGGTGCATGAATAATTTCATGAAGATGATTAGGTGGTCAAAATGGTATCGTCCACCCTCACTATAAGAGGAGACAACTCAAGGAAGATGATGTTATGAAGTCCTTGGCCAAGGTAGTAATTGTTGGGTTCGGTGCCTTGGTTCGTCCATAGAAAACATGTTTCCATGGATGTGGAAGTGTGTCGATCAATTCATAATCGATCTTTAAAATCACCATTGAATGTACATTTTGGAAAACTCATTCCACCCTTGAATTTGCTGCTCTGAGATCGTTTTGAAGCCATTCACGCGTCCGGCCTCTAGAAGTATCTACGCGATAACTCGGCGCTTAGATCTCCACATCTTCTTCTTCAACTCGTCTTGAAAATCTAGAACATCTTCTCACCATGAAGACACTCTCCTTGGATGAGTGGAGAAGAGAGTTGAGAAAGGGAGGGGCTCTCAAATTAGGCTTGCATGGGTGCTTAAAATGAGAGCCCTTTCCCTCTCTATATTTCACTTTTAAGGTTTCTCTCAAAAACCCTACACGCTTGCATGGGTGCTTAAAATGAGAGCCCTTTCCCTCTTTATATATCCACCAATGCCCTTATGATCTTGTGCGTGTGACCCTCTAGGCCCATGTATCATTCTAGTTAATAACTTTAGTGGCTCAATAACATTTATTGACCAACCTTATTTATTTTCAACATATAGATTAATTAAATAAGGATCGATTTAACCCAATCAATAGGTTAAGTTATTATACCGTGGGGTGCCAAGCTACACCTCGTGCTCTAGAAGATATCGAGTAGTTTCGAACTCTCTCATGTAACCTTTTACCATCAGCAGTTACCGTATATGTATGATCCATCATCTGGGTGAAACTCTCGAACGACTTAGGGTATGGTTTATCGTCAAACCCTATTCCATCATTCGATTAGTACTGATGTGTAATGGGGATCATTGGATAACTCCTTCTCCAATATCCTCACTACCCTGGCCAGGGATTTTTTTGCATTGTCTTCCTTAAGTCGATCTCCTTTTTTACTAAGGGCGGATGATCTCGTCTTGACCACTTAATCATCTCCGTAAGCTTCTTACTACATCTGAGCTATGACTTGTTTGAATCCCACGATTAGAGGCTCGTAAGTCGTAGTCAAAATGTAGTCATCCATTCAGGAGATATCCTTGGTGTCTCATGTTAATGGATCACTTATACAACCGTGACATGAATCAACCTGATTGAAGTTTAGGTATAATACCATTCAGGGATTCGTACGGATCAATTCAGTGAACTCTTTCTACAAAGAGCATCCACTATCTGTCCTTAGTGTCGCCACACTAATAGCCACAAGATCAGATGTATTTTTCATATAATTAGGATCAACTAGTGTTATTCTATCCGGTTAATTAGATGTCCTTCTCTACTATCCATTAAATAGGAATATTTAGAATACATGTGTAAAGAATAGTGATCACTGTATTATGATCTCATCATAATTCACTAAGTCATTGCATGTATTCATGGACTTCATCATAAACATCACACGGAATAATAATGAACGCAAATATTTTATTCAATGAACTTAAATAAACATGGTAGTGTGATTGGCTTGACGGCCACATAATATCCATTAGTAATATATCATAGAAGAGTGCTCTGATGATTTATGAGCACATCAATACTAACTTGGATGACTGATTAGGGTATAACAGTTTACCATACCTTAAGTCATCCTAAGAGTGTCAAGTATACGAGGAACTATACGTACACGATAATCAATGGTGGACAGGTTCTAAGAGTGAGTCAATGCACTCTCCTTTGCGTCTTCTAGAGCATGAGGTGTAGATTAGCACCTAACAGATTGGAGACTCGACCTATCAATTGGGTTAAATCAATATGACATTAATTAATCTATATGAATATATATTTAATTAATTTGGAGTGTCAATAAATGTTATTGGGCCAATGGAGTCATTAATTAAATTGATACATGGACCTTGAGGGTCACACGCATATGGTCTTTTGGACATTGTAAGATATACTTAAAGTTTGGGGGTTTTATGAAAAATATTCACATAGTATAAAGAGGGGAAGGCCCTAAATGAAATTCACCTAGGCCATAATTTTTCACGGGCCTTCCCCTTCTTCTCCCTTCTCCCGTTCAGCTCCACTCCATTCCCGATGTGATCAGGACGACGTAACGACAATGGAGGGTGAATGGAGCAACTGAGCTCATTAAGGTAGAGGAGAAGATAGGATGTGTCATGGAATGCATGGATACATATAGAGGTTGCACACATGAGAAGCTCAACTAATCTCCCTCGAGGATCCAAGAAATCGCCAATGCAATCCGTGCACATGTGATTTTGTTATGGTTTTATTGATGTCGTTATCATTCCATTTAAGTCTTCCACATGCAAATCGCTTTGAGTTTTTCATCCAGATCAAGGCCCTAAAAATCAACATGTTTTTTATAGCATCAATAATAAAACATAATAATTTTATGAATTATTGTTTGGAAAGAATAATTTTATGAATTATTGACGAACTTACATGTAAAGAAAGAGAACCATTGAGGAATCACATTATCAAGAATGCATTTGATAAGATCAACTTCTAGTGGTTTAGATAAATTTTGAGTTTTCTTTGAACAAAAAATTGTTATAAATTTAATTATATTCTTGAGAATTTTGAATCTTTTCATTTTTGGGAGGCATCAAGAAGATAACTTGGTTGGAATATCAGA
The DNA here is from genome assembly GCF_029677425.1 of Wolffia australiana. NCBI lineage: Eukaryota > Viridiplantae > Streptophyta > Magnoliopsida > Alismatales > Araceae > Wolffia > Wolffia australiana. The sequence goes on along the minus strand of NC_135847.1, from coordinate 3,437,722 downwards.
ATATCAAAGGCATTAATTAAATCACTTTCGGAGAAACACATTAAGGAGAAAACCAGATCGAAGAATGGCAAGATAAAAGGGATTTACGTTAAATTGGAAGTTTGTTTTGCAACCATATATAAGTAGTATATCTGTTTTACAACTCAAGATCATGTAGAACATGTAATACATAGTAATATTAAAATTAATTGATAAATAGTTGGAAAAGTGGAATTGTGGAGCATCATATTGATTTGCATTTGAGAATATTATCTAAAAATCATGTGTTAACATTGACCATTACTTACTATGTGATTTGATTGAAACATTGACAACTTAGTTCATCACTTCTACACATTATTTAATAGAATAAATACATATTTAGGTACTTTCTAAAAGGGTTTGGGGGCCCAATTCAAGAGACAACTTTTGGCCCAATCTTGAAGAGGCTTCAAAGGCCAACCTTGAGGAGGTACCAATAATTAGAAGGATTTGGGGATCGTAAACAAGACGCTTTCTATTTTTAATTTTGTTCATATTCTTGTTTTTGGCTTGAGGGATCAAACAAACTTGGGTAAGGGTTTTCAGTACGCTAGGCTAGATATTTCTGGGACATCATTATGGACCAGTCTAAGCAGTATAAAAATACCAATATCTCACATATCCTTTCTATAATTATCCTCAAATAAAAAAATGTAGCTCATTAAAAAATACTAGAATTAATATTTTAAAAAAATCATTTATCCCACCCCTCTTAGGTCACACCTCAGCCACATAAACCAACACCTATATTTTATCTTGTTCTTATACTCAACCGAGACATTGATGCCTAATAATAACTTATAATACATACTTTTAGTATTTTGTTTATCTACGCATCTGTATGTTTAATACAATAATTTAACTCAAAAATAGAATATTCATCTTGAAACATTGATGATGCCTAATAATAACTTATAATACGTGTAAGGTTTTTTGGATGCTTTTTATTTAAATCTAAACATCACCTAATGGACATATTTCATATATTGACATTATGAGATTAATAAAGCCCTAAAATCATCAGAATCAATAATATAATTTTTTGGCCTTAATCAAGATGTTTCATAGATATGATCCCAAATGAAAACATGGGCTTTTATTTCTAGATGATAGAAAAGAAGCATGAGTATGCATTTGGGTTTATAAAAATGAAATCATGCCCAATTTTTACTCTAGAAATACTTATGATTCATTAATTTTTTTTAAAAATTAGGAATTCGAGAATATTTTCAGGCATTTATTCACAAAGAAATGTTTTTTATGTATTATTCATAAATTAAAAAGAGGAGAATATGCATCCAGTACCAAAGGCTTTAACTTTTGGGGCTCTTGACATGTTTAAGATTGATCAATTAGGAAACCATGTTACTCAATGGTTTCTCACACTTTTCAATCAGTTTCAATCAGGAAAATAGCATAAAACTCATTAGATTGATAGATCAAGTTCCACATTCCCACTTCTCCATTTATTTTCCCCCTCTCACTTTCTCACTTTACCTTCCATTTTAATGAGTTTTTTTTTATCCTATCATCTCCTACTCCATTAATGCATCATCCCATGTAAAATAATTGCATAAAATTGTTCCAATGCAAATATATATGGACAAACTAGGACTCATCATCACGAGAATTCCCTGATTTTTCCAGAGTTTGAACATTATAAAATTATATGATCAGATATAGATCATCACCTTCCATTTTACGTTTTTAACCTACTGATTACTGGTTTATCATTGTAACACCTCTTTCTCCATTTCCAAATCACACAGTACTCGATTATTAAAATCTCACTATATCCCTTCACTTTATTCATGCCTGTTTATTTTTTACTGTAATAATAATAATTCCATATTGTATTTACGATACATTATCATTATTCCCAAAAATAATTTGCTCTGTATGCTTATTATCTCATCAACGCTTTGTTACCGAATCGAATGTTAGCATTACATGTTTTCCTAGTATTACCATTTTATTCCCAAGTATTTATTATTATTTCATTATCTTCCATTTATATACAACATGGTATATAAACTATAAAATTATTATCAGTAATATCCTATCATCTTCTTATCGTAAAATTTCCAACTCTTAAATTAAATATATTCCTATCATCCAGTCCTTGATGAGACGATCTTTCCCAAATATATATCTTTTTTCTTTAACTACAGAGATGCATTCTAAAATCCCAATATCTATTTTATCAAATCAGCACCATTGTCAAGGATTATATTAACTTTCTAATTTTGAAATGATCCTCTGTAATGGTGTCATTTAAAATGTTGTATGATGGAATACATCATGTGAGTTTAATATTGCTCTACGGATGTGAAAAAATATGATTATAATTATCCCATTTCATTTTTGTGTCAGTCTATGTCGATTATAATTTTTTTTTACATATAACTTTGATATCAGAAAATTTTTCTCTCTATTTTCCCATTTTTCTAAACCATATTTAAATGATACCATCAGTAATGATGGTATTATTAGACAAGTACAATACCATCAATAACAATGTGTCTCTACGTATCATTTTAGGAAATAATTATTTTTTAGAAGACGTTTTTCTCTAACTTAGATTTTTATCAATTTATATTATATTCAAGTAGCTGTTTGAAACGATCATTGAGAAATAGAATTAATAAGGTTAAGCTTCAAAAATCTGTGCATAAGATTCACGTCTAACTATATAGACGTGAATGAATAGATAAAAAAATAATATAAATTAGAGAAAATAGAGAGATTCAATGCATCTTAAGCGAATATTAAGGGGCTAAATAGTTTATACCTCCCGAAAAAATTACAAAGTTCATCAACACAAGACATGATGTAGAGTTTCTCGTTTTTAAATATGTCAACACTCGTTATCAGTTCATCTTTAACTACATTGTGTTTTTCTATTATGTGAAAAACTTTGTAAGTCACTTTTATCTGGCTAACTCCCCAACATTAATTGATGTGGCATAAACTTTTGTGTTCAATTTAATATCGAATTTCTGTATGGTGTATTTGATTACCATTCATTGTTAAGGCTTGAACATAGAGATACTAGTGGAAGGAAGGATTCCCCTTGAATAATTCTTATGAATCTGGCCAAATTAGTGTAAAATTTTGGAATCTGCATCATATGTTAGCTTCCTTCTTCAAAGCTATTTGAATCGGCAAATATATAAATATGAAATGGCAAAGAGATCAAGTATCAGAATTTATAATAAACTCGGACCATAAATGTAGTTATTTGGCTAATAAAACTTTGATTCAATGTAAGGGAATCAAAACTATTTGATACGTCATCCTTGCATCTATAGTTAAGTCTAAGGATCCTCCCTGAACTTGATAACTCAATTTAAGGAAACATTTGTCATCCACTTGAAGTAAGCCACAATTGTTTTGTCTTCACAAGTTCCTAAACATTTTTTCCTCTAAATATGTCACATATACTTTATGATTTTCAATTATCATAATGTGCTCGAATAAGAAAATGGTTGTAGATGAAACAACATTTTATAATAGTACTACACGAATGATGTATATTTATGTCCAACTATACGTTATTAACAATGGAAACCTAGCAATGTATATAAAGTCAACATCATGAACTATCTTCACATGCATCCATCACTCCTAGAGGAGCCTAGGTAATCATCCATGATAGTCTACATTAGAGTTTGGCCAGAGAAATTTATATTGGTCTTATTAACTTATATGTAGAGAATTATAATCCCTAGCCCAGTGGGCTTATCTTTCTGGGCTTTTAAAGCTCCGGCCCAATCTTCGCCTTTTCTCTCTCCCCGTCTGCTATAAATACCTCCTATCGGCTCTGAGAAATTCAGATCGTATGCAGCGAAGCCCTAGAAGTTCTTCCGGTCTGTCCGAGCAATTTTCTTTCAATTTTCTCTTTTTAAATCTGTTCTTGTTAATCTAGTGTTGTGGCCGTTGATGCCAAGCATTGTCCGTACCATCCGACGACCGTCTGCGGTTTCTGATGATACTCGACCAAAGTACCTGAGGCTGATCGAACTGTCCATTAGTTCTTGATTTTTGTTCATCACACTTTGTTTTCGATTTTTCATAGAATAGTAGTATTTTCGGTGTAGTATTCTCATTGGATCGACGAGTTATTTAAGGGTTAGACTTTTTACTGTTAGCGATTTGAGAGCTAGGTCTTGGATTGTTGATTATTTATTTTCAGAAGGCAATAAATTAGAGTCTCTGGCATGCTAAATTCTGTAGCATAGCCAGCGCTGTACGTTGCCGACACCTTCTGAGCTGTAGATTCTGGCGAAGGCACTGTCTTAACGACTCCTTCGCATTCAGATGCTCGCACATTCCCTCACTACGCAGTTTCTATGTCTATAGTATGAACTATCATTTTATCGCTTACGCTGATAAACTCGTCGCCAATTGTCATTGTTAATTTGATATTAGTTGCAATCCATCATTATGAAGGGCAAAGAACCTTGATGACTCATCCAACTGAGTTATACAATCATTGCTCGAGGTGTTTTGCGATTAATACTGCATAGCACATGACAGTGTAGAACGGAATATCCATGACCCAATTTCTTAACTTACTGGAGGTACACCAAAAGAAACTAGTCGCAGAAGGCCCAATGATCGATCTCTCCCAGTTCATTCATCGGGGCTATTAAACCAGTTGGAAGAATAACTGCAAAGATTAACTAAGTAACTCACCAATTGAATTTTAAATGGATATTTATAATTGACAAAACACATGGATCCAAGTCAGTTAATACGAACTTCAACTTTAAACCCCTTGAAATCAATCTAAACACTTGAAGAGGAATTTCTAGCCTCATTTTCTATCTCAAATTTGTACCTACTATTCGTTTTTAAGGTTTTTCATATTTTTATAGTCCATTCTTATAGTAGAAGGCTGGGAAATAATTCAATTTTGATAAAGAATCTTGGACTAAATCAGGGTCAAGTTTTTTTTAATATGCAGTTTGACTAAATTTGTACTGACGCCGCACCAGTATGAATTAAGTTTGGAAGTTTAAGTTTGTTTAATATTTGGGAGAATTTACATTCAGGTTTGAATGATCTCTGATATTCTACGTACATTATCACCTTTTTCACTATCTAAAATGATGAAACAACGCTAATAATCTACAGTACAAGCTATCCAACTTATGAAACAACGCAAAAATGTTTTTACGGGGCAAAAAGTCCGAACATTTTTCTTGAGAGTGCAAAATAATCGGTATCAACCAAGTAAAACCTTCTAAAATGAGAAGACCGATTATAGGTACCAGAAAATTAGGAACCATGGTTAGTTGAGATTGTTGTTACGTAAAAAATTGGATGATGACCAATTAGGGTTCATTGGATGCTCCTACCTGTAGTGCATGGACGCGAAAGGGGTGGTTATTTCGTCTGTGGATAAAAAATTGCCCCGTCCAGGAGTTCAAACAAATGATGGGACGAAGGATCGGTCTTTCGATGGAAGGATTTCTTGCCATGGAAGGTATAACAGTCCCGCACGGGACCTTGGACGCCGAGGTTTCTGTTCGGTTCTTTTTGTGCGAATGGTTCGTTCTGTTTCGGAAAACCGTGCAGAACAATATCGAATTCGAACAGTTCATCGCACAGACCTTTGTGCGGTTCTATAGTTCTCTTTGTGTGAATTTTGTTCTAATTTTGTTCGAATGTGCTAATTTTGTTTGAATGTGCAAATTTTGTTCGAATGTGTAAATTTTGTTCGAATTTGCGAATTTTGATCATTTTTGCACAAAAAAAATAGAATAAAGAATAAGGCCACATGCGGTTCTTTTGTGCAGTAGTTTTGTTAGTTTCAAACGAACAGAACAGAACAACCATGTCCACTGGGTGTTCAGTAGGCGCCCGACAGCTCCAGCTGACCTATGTGAGTCAAATTTTCAGTGGCCTAATGCTGAGAATTTCCTGGATGGGAAGGTTTTTGGTTGGGACAATATGTGGACAAAAAAATGGGACTAGACGATTTGGACAAACCTCTGAAAGTTGGGACGTATGATGGGACAATCTTTGTCCCGTCCGGTTCATCATCCCCATCCTGGACGATCCTGCACTATTTAGGCCTATAATCCTGGGTCAAGTCCTCCAGTGGGTATGGCCATTGGGGCTGCTAGTTATAAGCTCTTTTGGGGCCTTTTCTTCAAATGTAATTAAAACCCCATTTTGTTCTTTGTAATCTCCTTTCCATCTTTCTTTTCTATTTTCAGAAATTCGATGAGAAGAAAAAACTAAGTTGTAGATATGATAAACTTTTCATGTCTGTCGCAATATGAAACTATTTATTTAAAAACCCCACCAATGTTCCTCATTAAACTTATAAATGAAAATCCGATGAATTCATGTATGAGTGCTCATTCTTACAAAAATAATTTGTTAATTGTCACTAAAATTTGTGAAAACTGTAAAATAGATATGATGGCATGAATAGATATCAGGGTGACAATATGCATGATCACAGGAGCCTCAATCTATAAAAAGATTAGAATATCAGGGTGACAATAATGGATGATCAAAGAAACCTCTCAATCAACTTCCCTACTGGGAACTCCATGTTTAAACTCTGAATCCTTATTTAGCCTCTCCGAAAATGTAGATCCCTCACTCTTGGCACTCGTCTAAATAGACCTATAAATGGAAGAATGAGCCCAAACAATAGAAAACAGTATAAACAAAGGTGTTAAGTTGACTTGTACCACATCCTAGTCCTTGGGTTATATTATTTAAAACTGGAGGGCTAAGATGATTTCACATGGAGGCTCATGTCCTTGCTCTTGATGGTAAACACATAAAAAAATTCTGACCCAAAGTTATTCCAGATTCACAAAATATGTTTCCATTTAACTTGGTTATGATTTGGACCCTAACTCAGTTTTGTTACATATTGGGCCTCATTTTCTTGTCCATGTGGTATCTTGAGTTTGCTCCTTTGATCTATGCTGTTGTTTGCACCTCTCCATTTAATATAACCTTTATGTTTAAAATATATTCATATAAGCCTCTCCATTTCATAAAACATAACTTCTTGACTTGAATGGAGTTGATGTTGGAGAAAGAATGTTTTGAATATTGTTTATGTACATTTGTATTTAACAATGAAATGACATTTTTATATATTATTGATATTATGGAAGAGCTAGATGTGATTTTATATTTCAGGGGAATTGAATAAAAAAGGTCATCCAACAGACCTAGATCCAGTCAGCATCCTGATAATAAAAAGGGCGCTCTTTTATTTAAAACTTTAATGTATATTAAATGTTTATTTATTAAAAGGATTGAAAGTCATATTATTTAATTTTAAATGGTCTATTGTTTTTTTAGAATGAAAATTTTATTTCCTCTTATTTAGGTTTTTACCAAATTATTGAATTAAACTCTAAAAAAAATAAATTTATAGATAAAAATATATATTTTGGATTTATTCAAATATTTAAAAATGATGTCTTGATTTGCCTGACTCTTCGATATTTGTGTGAAGCTTTGTGATGTTAAAGTCACGAAGAAAATAATTTACAAGTCAACATATATTTTTGATTTATTTACTTCTAATATTTAAACTGAAAACTTATTTGATTTAATCCGCTCCGCCCTATATCATAATAGCTTCACATCACCCAAGCATTGGTGGAAGTCATGATGTCTTCTACCCCCCAGAAAGACTCGATAAATATAAAAAAACACCTAATCATTGCACCTAATTTTTTTAAATAGGCAGTTACTGTGGCATAATGTGATTTGGCAAAAAACACGACACATTTCATGCATCAAGATCTGTTAATATTTTTCCCTTGTCAAGTACATGTGGTAAAATCTGATTGGGTGCAGCATTTACACTGCGTTGAAGAGAAGAGAGAATAATCAGTGTTCTATATTTCTCCAGCTTAAAATAAGGTTATTAATGTCTCTAACACCTCTATACATCCATGTAAAGAAGGAACCCTTGAATTTATTACTAATTAATATTAGTGGAGTTATTAATCTCATTCTAATCTCATTTGATTTCTATCTTGAGTTTCAAGTACACCAGCAGGTTAGACAAGGTTACGAAGGTTAGGAAGTTAAGGTATCTATAACTTTCCCACCTGCACCCACACCCTAACTGACGAATAGCTAGATGGGGAAAATCAACCTGGTTCCAGGTTGATTCTCCTAAAGTTGAACCTTCATAATCTTGATCATAATAAAGTCTCACATCGTAGACCTCCAACCCAACTATTTCTTCCTTATCAGTGGAGTACATGATTGAAATGGAAGCGATCTGATCAAGACTCATGAAGAGAAAGCACCACTTGGCCTTTTGGGCATGTAACGAAGCGGTTAGTGTGATTTTTGTAATTTCCAGACTTATGTCTTCATTTGTTCTCCTAGGTTATCGTAGTCAAGGATATATCATGATTTCACCAAACGGGAATCCACCATGGACTCCCCCACTCGCCGGCATGTACTTGCTTCCATACCTGCTGCTTTCAGTTATGGGAAGATTATGTAATATAACCCTGATTCACAAGGTATAATGGTATGAGTAAGCTATAATAAATAGAAAATCTATTTTAACTGAATATCATTTTATATGCATAAAATTGATCTAGATATATTAACTTTGGCCAAAATATTCTTAAGTATTTGGATTTTGTTAATTTAAAATTCAGTCATACAGAATATGTTTATGTTACTATATTATTATTTACATAGGTAACTAATATTTTCAAATATTATATTTTATGATTTAATATTTTTATAATTATCTGAACTAATATAGATATTTATATTATACATATCATTATTAATGTAGTTATTTATTATTCTGGATGATCAACATTCCTGTAGGCGTATGCACATTGATAAATATACATATAAATTAATGTTTATGCCTTTATATTGTCACAAAATTTCAGATATGAGAATTCAAATGTTTACATAAATTTATAATATTTATCTCCCATATTATATTAGTTTATTTAGAATGTGAATAAAACTGTATTTTTGGAATGGGTACTATAGGGATTTGGGTCACTTTGAGTTTCTAAATATGGAAAAAAATGTTGAAATACAAGAGAAAAAGGAGAGAAATCCTAGGTCTCTAGGGTGCCACCTTCCGCTCCCACAAGGACACTTTCTCTCTTCTCCAAAGCTTCACAAGCTCTTGAGTCCGAAAAAAGCCTTCTCCAACATCTGTAAACATTTTCGAGCTCATGTCACGGTTTTTCATATCTCCTCTCTTGGATCTAATATAGATAATGCATCTAAAATTTCATAGTTTTTTCTCAAAAAAAATTCTACATCTATCTATATTTAGATCAACCTATCTCAAAATTTCATTGTTTCTCAAAATTAATTTTCAGATTAATCTCCACCTGGTTTAAATTCTATCACGTTTGTTAGTTGTCTTATCACAAATATTTTTTTCTCTATCTATATTTATTAAGATCTTTCTCACATTTCGTAGTTATTAAAACTACTTTTCAGATATAAATGTTTGTAGTTTTAATTACCTCACATTTTTTAGTTTCTCAAAACACTTTTCAATCCATCTCTATCTAGTTTAAATTATCTCACACTAATTTAATGTTCTTCTAAAAACTAATTTGGGATTTACCTGTATTTTTTTTCAAATTATCTTACATTTTCATAGTTTTTTTTCTCAAAAATATTTTTTCACATATTTCTATCCTTGCACTCACCTCTTTCTCACGGTCTCTCTCTCTCAGATCATACTCCTAAGTGCTTTTTTCAAAATCTCTATTCTACTATTTATTTTTATATCTCTTTGTTCACTTATTTTTTTCTTTATAAACTACACCTGAATTTTGTTTTCCTCTTCTCTCAATCATTTTTCTAGTTTCTCAAAAATATGTATCAATGTATCTTATTTCAGGAATATCATTTTTCCTTATCTAATTCTTTTCTCTTTAACTATCTCAAATATAACTTACTTGATTTACCTAATATATAATTGTATATATCATATTATTTAGTTATGTCAAGTTTTTTTATATGTATATCCATTTACTTACTCATCTACATTTTGTTTACTTATTTGATTAGTTTAGTATCAGTGATATTGTTTGGAGTTAAAATTAAACCATACCCAGCCCCAGTTGTAGTAAGGGCCAAATCAAAGGAAAATGAGTCAACCCAAAACAATGCTAAACCTAAGTCAAGGTCAGTCTAATGCAACACCAGTGCTGTATTCAAAGTAAAAAAACTCAATTATGCAGATTAAGTAAACCAAACTCAACTTATGTGAAATTCAGCCCATGTCAAATGCAATTCTCAAGCCAAAGTCAAGTCAAGTTCAAGGTTAATGATCACTCTGGGGTGTTGGTATACAAACCCTTCTCAATTTAGTTGCATTACTTCACTGATTTACTTCTTAAGAGAACCAAGGACATAACATTCCATATCTGACTTTGTGGTTCGAATCTTTTGTGGATCAGTGATCCTTGGTTGAATGGACTTTGAGTCAAAGGGACGCTTTGTGAGTCTGAAGTTTATTGTGGGCCTATAGTTTGGGGAATACAGGAGAAACTACTCGAGTTGAGAAGCACAAGTTTGTAGTGATGTGGCATCTCAGTTAAGAGATCAGCATGAGAGATTCATGGTGTTAAGTGGTAGTGAAGGTCAAGAACAGAGTGGGTAGAGATCATTTTTTTCCAACATGAGAGTAGGGATCATCTTGTGGGCATTTTTTGTGTCTTTTATCAAGGTAGTGTGACATCCCAAGTGAGGGTCGTCAAGATAATTTTTCCCTGGTGAAATTTGATGCATTGAGGTAGACATAATCAAGACTGGATCTTAAGAAAATTTTAGGTCCCCTGAACAGTATTAAAAATCACAAATTTCTATGGGATTGAACATTAAGTTTTAAAATCATGAATCCATAAAAAATAGAAAACATAAAGTACATATGTAGAAATAGTTATTCTGCCTCATCCAAGTTATATTACCACCAACTTGGGACTTTCCGTCAAGTGGGGGTCATCTCAAAACATTAAAAAATATATATAACATTATCCATATTAAGATTTAAATTGATACCACTATCAGTTACATCTTTCCACAAGAAAAATGCATAATACTTGTACTTTGAATAATTTTCATGAAAAATAAGGAGCGAGAGGATTTTCTTTTATGCACTTTTTTTATTTATCACACCTCACCAAATTTTTTTCTAAATTTTAAAATATATTTCGAGTCATATATGGAAGATGCTATCATTGATAATGACATAAAGACCAATGATAAAAGAACATTGAAGAGTTCTGCACCTGTAGAACTAAACCAAGGTGAGGATATCCAGCATATTTCTGTGTCAACAAGAAGAGGTACGTAGGCTATCCCCCAAAAAGAAAGCCCTAAAGCCTTGTAATGTTAGTGGGATTTTTTTCCAACATCTCCTCAAAGGCTTAATTTTAGGAAGGAAATTAATATTATATCCACAAGGTATTTAAAGGTCATTTATCAAATTCATATTCAAATGAGACAAATAGAGAGAGCTTTTGTGGGGAAAACTAGGAAAATGAATGCTTATATCATAAAATATTTTTTCTGATCAGAATTTTTTGTGCTCAAAGGTAGAACATGTGAGAAATTACCCATAATTTTTAATAGGGTTTAGTCAAGGGGAAAATATCCATCATTGGTAAGAACCGAGATGTGGTCATCTTTGTGACTATGAGAAAAGGGTGTCATTCAAGGCACCTTAAAATTTTAAATTAATAATAACAATAATTTTGAAATTATATAGAAAGTTTCAAAAACACCCTCAACCTCCAAAGAAAAGGTTGAATTTGTTGACAAAAATCCTAATATGGAATTTAACTGTAAACGTCGTTTAATTGAATTATATATTTAAATATACTTGCCCATAAGATTAAAAATCAAAACATAAATAATGATAAAGACGAATTAAATTATGAGAAAGAGGATTAGAGGATAAAAATGGAGAATTGAACAAGAAAATGAAACCATAATTAATCAACTTGTCATAGTTCCAACTATGTCCATAACTTGACAGAATAAGCAATCACATGAGAAGGCAGGTGATACTGGAATATGGATAAGATATATGTCCCATAAAGGGATTGAATTGATTAGTATAATGATGCATTGAGAATTATCAAATTCTCATATTATCCCATTCCCTTAGACGTGGACTTGGTCTCATCCTCTTTCTTGAGGTGTCTCCTCTTAAATCTTGGACGGGAAATTCCATCTTAACCACTCTGTTATTAGTGGCTAAGGGATGACCTAGAGAGGTTGTCTGAATTAGTTCATTTAAAATTTATTTACTCTAATGTAGTTAAATACATGAAATATGTTCCACCTATCAAGGGAATGAGGTAGAGGATAAAGAAGATTAAGTTAATATTCTTATACATCTTAAGTTATTCCTTAATGCTGTCTAGGGGTATCCATATTGAGGTTGATAAACCCTAACCAATTTTATGTAATCCCTCTAATAAAAACAGGTGTAGATAATGTTTAAGAAGGGTACCCTTAAAAAAAATTTGGTGAAACTCTAACATACTTTAACCCCAAAGACTTCTATGGAGAAATGATAATTGGCCTTTTTGACTCAGCCCCCATAGCCTTCACCTAATTAACCTACAAAGTCCTCTAGGATACACTGAAAGTCTGTGTATTTAGTTAATCCAAATTTCACAAACATGCAGATAATTTCAACCAAATATATTTTCAAGTATATTCGATGACAAATAGGCAATGAAGGTATTTTAATGGTAAATACTTTAAATGTGTAATACACTATTACAATATGGTTTAATATTCCTTATTTTAAAAATCTCCTAATTACCTTATTATGTTATTGTTATCTCTAGATACTCTTTTATTATGATGTGGATTTAAGCTTTCTAGATATCAAATTCACCACCAATTGAAGGGTTGTAGAAATAAAGATTCTTCATTTGAAATCTCACTACAGTGCTTCTGTATGTTTCCTGATTCTATTGCATGTAACCTTCAAAATATTGCATGAAAATTTATTAATTGTTTACAGAATCAGGAGAATCTAAATAATAAGCAGGATTTGATTTCATGATGAATCTTTGAACGGATCTTCTGATAATGATTATTTATTTTGTAATGCTGTACTTCCCCCCTTTAACTTCTTCAATTATTCCTCAAACGTTACATTTATTGATAATTTCATAAATAATACTTATTTTAAATAAACTTACAAAACTAGTACTAAAAATCACCAAGTGAGGATCTTCAGACCAATGCCCCCGAAAATGCAAATCTTGGGTCATGATATTGTTCAGCTTGTACAGATTGGCAAATCTGATGTGTGCTCTTTGTGGTACAATTTTTAACCAAGAGAGAAAATAGGTAAGTTGAAATTAGGGATATATCTGCCTATATGGACCTCAAAAGTGAAAGGGGAAAATCGATAATTTTCACAAACCAAATTGTAATATGCATTTCATGTGCATGAGAAAAAGAAGACCCAATAACTGCTTCAATTTGAATTGGCATTGTTACAAAAAGGGAACTGCAAAGATCATTTGTCATGGTGATATATTCGTGACGGATGACGTGACGGTTAGATATGTGCTTTGTAGCCATGTGACAGTGATCAATGGTGTGACAAAATACCCATGATGGGTGACGTGATAGCGACAGAGGGCCTCAATTGGTAGCAAAATGGATATAGGATGATGTCAAAATGAATATAAATTATTTACGTATATTAAAATTATTTAAGTTGTTATCTATAATTACAGAATGAGGATAAGAGCCTATGACATATTTAGATTTTAACCAGATATTATTTTTTAAAAATAAAGGATTTAGTTAACGTAAAGGTAAATACTGATTCATTAGAGAATTACTCAAGTTTAAAGGGATATATCTACATAATTTGTTTTTAGAATATATATAATTTTTTTGATGTGATATAAGTTATTGATTTATTATTTGATTATTAGAGTCAGCATCAAATATTGTACTGCCTGAAAATGGCATTAATCCCATTAATCACTTAAAGCATGTGGTCTGGCATACAAGAAGACTTCCCAAGTTTGTACGGATTATTTCAAAGGACAATTTAGACACATCATCAATAAATTCCCAAACAAAACTCCATCAAGTGGAACAAGTGCTCAACCCCACCTCGGTACTTGCCCTCCTACTTTTGATGTGAGGCACACATTATTTTATGAAAATGAAGAATGGGGAAGAACAAGAACTAACAGAAAGTGATGTGAGAATTGATATCAGAACCATTACTACATGCTTCTATTCATTGCCATACAAAGTTGAGCATTCTCAGCATGTTACTAATGCTTCATAGTGACAAGAATCTCTGCGCTTAATATAGTAAGGTGTGGCCTTCTGAATGTGATGACTACATATATTGTAGAGAACAAGAACTGCTCTGGCGCAATAGTTCCACATACAATAAGAAACTCTTGCACAAATGTAGCTACTTGAGGGTAAATATGTGTGCCTCTACGTGCCCACCATCCTAGTGATGTCTCTATCTCCTTCATCTTTGATGTTTGGAGAAAGTTTCCAATTTCTCAATTGGGGTGAGTAATCCATGTTCCCTAAACCTGGGGGGGACCCCATCAATAATATTAGTGAGTCAATTTTCATCCCTGTGGTCATTTGAGGCTAGATCTTTGTCTCCCTGGAGGAGTGCAAAGCATTGCACAAATGCCACAACATCATTGTTGATGCTAGGATTGAGTGTTGACCCCTTGTTGAAAGGATCAACAATAGCTTTTGTGGTGGTCTTACGATTCTGTGATGTACTCTTCTCATACTTCAATAACTATATCTTCGTACCCTCACAAATTTCCTGGATCGATGAGACTTATCTAGCAGTCATATTTCTTCCCAAGGTAAAGATAGTAACATGACTTCTCGATAACTATTTTAAGAATGATATCCTGAATTTTCAGCATTTTAATGTATTTTTGGGGATTGTCTGACATCAAATTCTGAAAAAATATAACTTTTTAAGTCAGAATATAAGTTTTTTGGAATTTTTTGGCATTAAATTTTGAAAGATATGATTTTTCTTAGTAGAAATATATGTTTATTTGTATTTTTGGGTCTTTATGTATTAACTATGAATTTTGGAACTTACTTTAAATCTTCTACTTTGCGAAACCACGTGTCGCATTTCAATGCATTGGGCAATGATGAATCAAAGTTAGCAGTAATGATTGGCGACAACCAATCATTAACCTGCTTAATGATCTGTGTCAGCCAATCATTTAGCTAAGCTGTTATGGCATTGCTATTAGAGATTCTATAATTGTATTTAATGCTTACAGAATCACTTTTTTATTTTTCTTGGCACAAGTGATGTGGGCCAATCAGAAAAAAGAACATCTTGTTTCACAATAAAAGCGTGATTGGAACGAAGTAAAAAATATCTAAAAATGATGATTTTTCCTTTCTCTCTCTCCTTGGAATGGTCAAACATTGCGGTGATGCTTAGTTGCCATATGACACGAGATGCCACGTGTACACATGGCGCACACGTGTCCATGTGGTGCATATTTGGGGTGTTCTCATTGGAGAATCCAAGACGGGCCTCTAATCCGTTGCCACATTAGCTGAAAATAAGATATTAAATGATATATTATTATTTTCCTATGTTGTCTTTTTATCCTAGGTGACGCGTTGCGCAACAAGATCCATCGATTGCGGATGATGTGGAGGAATCTCAGCCAACCATCACATGAGATGATGATACAGACAAGGACAGGGAGAAATAAATATTTTAATTATACAAACAACTAGGAACCATCCAACTTCCATGCTTGATATCCAGCTATCCAAAACTCGGATTGAGCTGAAATTTTGAGGGAAACTTTTTATTTCTATCATCTGTCCATCCATGTGTTTGGATCTATAAATTGAGCGCCCGATCTTTAAAAAACATCTTTAAGCTCAATTACTCCTAGAGAGGCAGATCGAAAGAAAGTGAAGCTTTGAAGGTCCATCATCAGTTATTTGGTGTCTCTAGTGCTTCGAGAGGTTCAACAGACAAGAGAAGAGGTGCCTTGATCCCAGTGGAATACATGGATCTAAGGTTGGCTACTTACCACACATTGAACTTTCTCTAACACATTTAGTTATTTTAACCACCTTCACCATCCATCACCTCCATGCATTACCATCATTCATCCACTTCCATCAGCATCCATTATCATCCACTATCATCCATTTCACATCCCCTCCTACATCATCGCACGATCTCATCACCTATCCCTTTCAACTACATCACTCTCCCCCCTCTTAATCTCACTCTCATTGTCCATACAAATACACTTTAAACCCCCTTCTTCATTCATCTTCGTCTCTATATTCTTATATATTGTAAACCCTAACTATCCACCTCTCATCATCACTCTCCTCACGTTTCACGCCATTCATTCACTAGTTCATGCACTATGCATAATTCTTCTCATCTTTGTGATTTCACCCAACGAAGATTTCTCTTTCCCTAACATCCGTTCCCTGTAAAGATGATCCTTACCCGTCACTAGCTACTTAATTATTTTCTGAGTATAGGTTTATAGATTTTATTGATTAAACTCAAATTCTCAACGATGTAATTTCACCCGTACTTTTGATTTTACAAGTGGTTCAGAGTTTTCAACTGCACATTGGACAGTCCGTGGAGTGAATGGGAAGCTTAGATAGGTTATTTATCCAAAAAGAACCTGTTCAAGATGTATTTTTGGCATTAAAAGTGGTGCATTTATTGGTCATCAAGAGGTGCTCTTATTAGTGTTTTTCCATCCTATTTTCCTTATCACATGATGCTATTGGGACAGATGTTGAACCGAATATTGGAAATAGCATTTCTTATATCAAGATATTGATTGACAGTATTGGATATTGGTTGCTACAATACCAATACCCAGTATCATCATTTGTCTCGATATTGTCATGTGTCTCTGCCTCAAGAGATGGACGATGACACTAAATATCATGTTGGATATCAGTTAATATCCTACATGATATCTTGATATTGGTGTAACAATATCACATATTATGTATTACGTGAAATCCTAATCCAATATAAACTACTATGTAGCTGGCTCATAGTAGCTCGTCAACCAAAATATAAACAACGATCAATTTTGCATGAGACAGAGAGAATGCGAGTCTTTGAGAGACATCTAAAGATGTGAGTGTTGGGTTTGATGCTTTGGTTCGTCCGTGGAAATCATGTTTCCATGGATGTGAAAACGTGGTCGATCGATTATCAATCGATCTTTAAAACAAAACATTAGAAGTACATTTTGGGGAACTCGTTCCACCCTTGACTTTGCCACTCCGAGATCGTTCTGAAGCCGTTCACGCATCTGGCCTCTAGAAGTATCCACGCGATCACTCGGCGCTTGGATCTCCACGTCTTCTTCTTCAACTCTTCTTGAAAATGTAGAAGATCTCCTCACCATGAAGACACTCTTCCTTGGATGAGTGGAGAAAAGGGTGGAGAGGGGGAGAGGCTCTCAAATCATGCTTGGAAGGGTGCTTCAAATGAGACCCCTTTCCCTCTTGATATTTCACTTAAGGTTTTTCTCAAAAACCCTCCAAAGTAAAACATATCCACCAATGCCCTTATGACCTTGTGCAGGTGACCCTCTAGGCCCATGTATCGTTCTTGTTAATAACTTTAATGGCCCAATAACATTTATTAACCAACCTTATTAATTAACTATATCAACATATGGATTAATTAAATAAGGATCGATTTGATCTAATTGATAGGTTAAGTTTCCAGCCCGTAGGGTGCCAAGCTACACCTCATGCTCTAAAAGATACCAGGTAGTCTCAAACTCTCTCATAGAACCTTTACCGTCACCATTTACCGTATAT
This sequence comes from Wolffia australiana, assembly GCF_029677425.1. Lineage (NCBI taxonomy): Eukaryota > Viridiplantae > Streptophyta > Magnoliopsida > Alismatales > Araceae > Wolffia > Wolffia australiana. The sequence continues at coordinate 3,419,812 of NC_135847.1, read as the reverse complement.
GTAAAATCCATCATCCGCGCAAGACTCTCGAATGACTTAGGGTATGGTTTATCGTCAAACCCTAATCAGTCATTCGATTAGTACTGGTGCGTAACAGGGATCATTGGAGAACGCCTTCTCCAATATCCTCATCACCCTGGCCAGGGATTTTTGTGCATCTTCTTCGCCGAGTCGATCTCCTCTTATACCGAGGGGGATGATTCTCTCTTGACTACTCAATCATCTCCGTAAGCTTCTTACTACATCCGATATATAACTTATTTGAATCCCATGATTAGAGGCTCGTAAGTTATAATCAAAACGTAGTCGTCCACTCACGAGATATCCTTGGTGTCTCAGGTCGATGGATCACTTATACAAGTGTGACTTGAATCAACATGATTGACGTTTAGGTATAATACCATTCAGGGATTCATACGGATCAATTCAGTGAACTCTTTCTCCAAAGAGCACCCACTATCTGTCCTTAGTGTCGCCACACTAATAGCCACAGGATCAGCTATACTTATCGAATAAGTAGGATCAGCTAGTGTTATTCTATCTGGTTAATTAGATGTATGTTTCGACTATCCATCGAATAGGAATATTTATAATACATGTCTAAAGAATAGTGATCATTGTGTTATGATCTCATCGTAGTTCACTAAGTCGTTGCATGTATTCATGGACTTCATTATAAACATCACACGGAATAATAATGAACGTAAATATTTTATTCAATGGACTTAAATAAATATGGTAGTTTGATTGGCTTGACGGCCACATAATATCCATTAATCTCCCACTTGGACTAAAGCTAGCCACCCTTGTTCAACAATCCCATTGTTTGACAGTGATGCTCAAAGACTTCATGAGCTAGTGGCTTAGTTAATGGGTCTGCTATGTTGTCAATTGATGGAACCCTTTCCATCACAATATCTCCTTGTGCAATGATCTCCCTAATCAAGTGAAATCACCTCAGAATGTGTTTTGACTTATGATGAGACCATGGCTCTTTCTCTTGTGCTATTGCACCATTGTTGTCTCACAACAACGGAATAGGTTTTAAGATGGAAGGAACAACACCAAGTTTTGTGATAAATTTCTTTAACTAAACTGCTTCCTTTGCGGCCTCAGTTGCTGCTATGTATCCAGCTTGTGTCGTCGAGTCTACGATAGTACTCTTCTTGGAACTCTTCCAAGATATCGCGCCTCCGTTTAGTGTAAATAGGAATCCAGATGTCGATCTACTATCGTTTGGATACGACTGGAAACTTGAGTCAGTATAACCCTGGAGCTTTAGCTCCTCTCCTCCATAAATCAGAAATATCCTTACTCCTTCTCAAGTACTTAAGGATGCATTTCACTGCTACCCAATGCTCCTCTCGTGGGTCTGCCTGAAATCTTCTCGTAACACTTAGAGCAAAGGCAACATCAGGCCAAGTACATAGCATCGCAGACATGATGGATCCAATAGCCGAAGCATATGGAACTTTAGACATCATTGCTGTATCTTCAAGAGTCTTAGGTGAGTGCTCCCTAAATATTTGAACTCTATGTCTCATCGGTATGAGACCTCTCTTAGAGTTCTCCATGCCAAACCTTTTGACAATGGTATCTATGTACATAGATTGGGAATCCTAGCAACCTCCTCTATCTATATCTATAGATACGTATTCCCAATACGTAGGTTGCCTCTCCCAAATATTTCATAGAGAAGTTCTTGGATAACCATGCTTTTACTGATGACAACATTCCTACATCATTCCCAGTGAGTAGAATATCGTCCACATATAAAATCACGAAAGTGATTGCACTCCCACTGGTTTTGTTGTGTACACATAGTTCATCGTCATTCTTAATCAAGTTGTAAGATCTGATAGCCTCATCAAATCTGAGATTCCAACTCCTCAAAGCTTGCTTTAATCCATAAATGGATCTTTGCAACTTGCACACCTTATATGGAAATGCCTTGGATTCATAACCCTCAGGTTGTATCATATACACCTCTTCCTCAAGGTTTCCATTGAGGAATGCGGTCTTGACATCCATTTGCCAGATTTTGATAGTCGTTGTGTGCAGCTATGGCGAGAAGAATTCTGATTGACTTTATCATGACAACTGGTGAAAATGTTTTATCATAGTCAACTCCTTGCTTTTGATGATAACCTTTCGTAACAAGTCTTGCCTTATAGGTGTCAACTTGTCCATGTGCACCGATCTTTTTCTTAAAGATCCACTTACACCCGATAGGTACTATACCTTCAGGAGGGTCAACTAAGTACCATACTTGATTTTGGTGCATGGAATGGATTTCAGAATCCATCGCTTCTTGCCACCTCAGAGAGTCAGAATCTCGAACCGCCTCTTCGTATGTCAGAGGATCATCATCCTTAAGATGTAGTGTTTCGACTTTACCTGATGCAATATGTCCGATATAGCGATCAGGTTGTCTCACTACTCTTCCTAACTTATGCGGCTCTAGTGTATTTGCCTGAACAAGTTCATGAACTGAGCACTCATCCGATGAGCTAGTATTTGTGTCTTGATTTGGAACTTCTTTCAAAACTCTTTTACTCCCACTATCTTCTCTTAGAAGATATTCATCCTCTAGGAAGACGGCCCTCTTTGAAACAAAAATGGTTTGTTCCTTGGGCCGGTAAAAATAGTATCCGTGTGTCTCTTTTGGATATCCCACAAATCTACACAGCTCAGTTCTGGGTTCTAGCTTTCCTAGGTCGTATCTTTTCATGTGGGCAGGACATCCCCATACTCTAGCATACATCAAATTTGGTCTTCTTCCTCTCCATATCTCATATGGTGTGGAAGTTACTGACTTGCTAGGTAACATGTTCAGTATATGCGCTGTCACTTTTTAGTGCATATCCCCAGAGGAACACTGGTAGTTTCGAGAAGCTCATCATCGATCTTACCATGTCTAACAAGATTTGATTTCTCCTTTACGATACCCCATTCATTTGTAGTGTATATGGAGGAGTCAGCTGAGTCATGATACCATTATCCTTCATGTATTGAGTGAACTATGTACTTAAATATTCTCCACCTCAATCTGATCGAAGAGTTTTAATACTCTTTCTAGATTATTTCTCTACTTCATTCTTAAATTCCCTGAATTTCTCAAGAGTTTCAGATTTATACTTCATCAAGTATACCCATCCGTATCTAGAGAAATCATCGGTGAAAGTATTGAAGTAAGAACAACCAACTTTAGCTTGGACAGGCATAGGACCACATACATCAGAATGTACGAGTTCCAAGATGCTCTTAGCACGCTCACCATTCCTTGAGAATGACGACTTGGGTAACTTACCCATAATGCAAGATTCACAGGTTGTATAACCCAAGTATGCATCCTTATGCAACTTTAGTAATCTTCCATTTCCAACATGCCCAAGCCGGCACTGCATAAATAGGCTATGTTCACTGATTGTTTAATCTCCTTAAGAGAAACATCTACTTGGAGATTATAAGAAGAAACATCCATCAAGTACAACCCATTGACCAATGGTGCTGATGCAACCAATTTATGGTGAAAATAAACAAAACAACATTTGTTCATAATGGTCACAGTGTACCCGAGTCTATCCAAACATGAAACAGATACGATGTTCTTTATTATGCTAGGAACATAAAAGCAGTCATCTAAAGACAGGAAATCTCCAAATGGAAGCTTGAGGTTCACTATCCCCACAGTGATAGCACCAACTCTTGTGCCATTCCCCACTCTCAGCTCCACCTCGCCTTTGCTCAGCTTTCTTCTACTTATCAGCACCTGAATTCATTGCAGATATGAGAAGCACATCCAGTATCAAATGCCCAAGATGATGAATCTCTACAAGACAAGTATCTATCACATAGATACCGGAAGCATCGACATGCTTCTTTTGAGCTATCTCATTGAGGTACTTCTTGTAGTTCCTCTTCCAGTGGCCCTTTATTCTGCAATGGAAGCACGTGCCATTCTCGCCGTTGTCCTTCTTTGCTGGTGGTGCTTTCACTTGCTTCTTCCCTTTGTCTCGCCTTGAGGCAGACATCACCTTTCTCTTCTTGTTGGTCCTACCAACAAAGAGAACTTGGGGCTTGTCCTTCTGAAGGTTGCCCTCGACAGTGCTAAGCATGTTAAGCAGCTTCGGAAGAATCGTCTGAATTTTGTTCATGTTAAAGTTAAAAATGAACTGGGAGAATGAATCATGTAAGACCTGAGGGATAAGGTTCGTGCTCATCTCAACGGGGAGTTCAACTCCTAGCATTGCCAACCTTTCTATCCACTCAATCATCCTTAGTACATGAGTTTGTACCAAAAATGATCTGTCATGCGAGCCCTGAATAGGCTCTTTGATATCTCATATCTTTGAGTCCTACTCTGTTCGACGAATAACTCCAACAAATGGAGTAGCATTGGCCTTGGCTCCATATCTTCATGTTGCCTATGCAACTCATTACACAGAAGCTAGCATGTAGCATTGGACCGTAGTGGAGTCCTCTTTCCACTTCTGATATTCTATAATCTCCCCTTCAGTTGCATCCAATGCCAGCTCTCCTAGGCCATCACTCTCGAGGACTGATAAGCCGAAAATAGGGGTGAAAATTACGCAAATTTTTAGCCCTTGTCGTTGTGAATTTTTGGCTTATGCAATAAAATTTATAAAACTCTACTTAATATGTATAGTGATAAGTATGAGTGTCGTCCAAGGGAGGCAAGTAGGAATTTTAATTTGATTTAATTTTTGGTGTTTTAGATCCTAATTAGAGTGAATTTGATCTTCAATGAGGATCAAGTCACCCTAATTAGGTGAGAATTTAGAGAGAGGGGGTAGGAGAGATGGGAAGATTAGAAGAATTAAGAGCTCTAAATTTCCTTCTTTGATCCTAATTAAAGGATCCAAGCAATCATTTAGAGAGGTTGAAAGAGGGTTCTTAAAATGAGTTGGGTTGATTTTTCAGATTGATAATTCAGAACTAAAATGGGGTAAATTGAGACTTCTAAAAATTAAAACCAAATTTTTTTATAATTTTCTTTTGTAATGCAATTGAATGCCCAGGTAAAATTCCTCAATTTCTCCTCTCAATCCTAATCAGGGCTTGTACATGCCGCCTGCCAAGCGATTTAGAAGTTCAGACTAGAATGGAGATGAAGAAACAAACAACTTAACCTATTTCATTCAAAATGCACAAAAGTTTGAATACAATGAAAGAAAAAAATACCAAAACTGTTGATCCAGGCTGGGACTCCTCTGTCTTGCAGCTGTGATGAAGCACCCTCCAGAATGAGCTCCCCCTCTCGAAATTCAGCTTTTATACTTAGGTTATAGGGTAAAAATCACCATTTTACCCCGTTTAGTACTTAAAATTTATCTATCAATGTAGGCTAGATCTGAATGATCTAACCGCAGATAGAAAGAGGGGATCAAGACGAACAAATCCATAAAAATCATCTCAATCGGACTTCAGGATCAAAAGTTATTAATAAATCAATTTTAAACCAATTTAATCCATTGGATTTAAAATCGATTTATTTATTAGTTTCGCTTTTAAACACGCAATGACGTGTCGCTCTCTCATTCCCTGGCGCCCTTTGAATCCTCATTTTTGCAGCAAAGTCCTTAAAAGCCTGGAATTGCTTTGGGCCTTGCCCAAAAGTAATTGCGTATATGCCTAGCGCACTCTCTCTCCTCCGATTTCTCCTAAAACATTAAAAATATATATTAAAAATTGCAATAAAACCCTGAATGATTTTAAATAGGATCTTTACGCCTGCCGTGGCGACCGAGAGCTGTTTTCAGGGTCTTTTGCAACAAAACGTTGCAAAAAGGCCCCGAAAAGTCTAGAAATTGCATAAATACATTTTTTTCTCCTATAAATATGCCCTTTTTTCATAGAATAAATGCATTTCTTCTTGAAATAAATCCCAGAAAATTCCTAAAAATTCGTAAAAAATTCTAGAAAATTCTAGAAAATTCCCTGATTAATTCCCACGTTGATAAATGTCGAAATAAACTTTTTAATGTGCCATTTTCATCCAAAAATAATTATTTTGAGCTTCAATAAATCCTTAAAAATTCATATAATTAACAGAAAATTAGGGAAAAATCAGAAATTACTTGGAAGCATTATTTTTGTGTAAATATATGATAAAAACCCAAATTTAAGCCTTTTAAATGCATAAATCATGCTAATAACATGAAATAAAGACCGAAATTAGGGTGTTATCAAGGACATAGGCTATGTTCTCAGACTTAAGGAGAATCTTTAAGTTCTTGAGCCAATAAGTAAAGTTCGGTCCAGTCAAATGGTTGGCATCCATTATGCCACAAATCGGGTTGCTCGACGACATCTTTGCATGCATGTGATATATCTAATGAATTACTAGTTCAAAGAGATTCTAAGTTCATCGAATATAAATAGCTCCCACTAAAATTCATCAATCCATGCAACCCTCAAGTGTACGGAAGCAAAGAAACCGACTATCTCCTAGTGGGGATCAGAATTTCAACACATGTAATACGACCTGGAGTATACTCCCACCAATCATAATACACATTATTGAACACCCATCTCATGGGACTTGCAACCCTTTGCAATATCCAATCATATTTTGGTCCCCAACGCTCATGCCGCCCGGAGTATGCCCCACCAATCATTGAGTTTGGTTTGAGCAATACCATCATTACTTGTCGAAAATAGATTTGCGCGTAATCGTGGAGTATGACCCACCAAACTACACGGTTCCTCTACTTCGACCTCGTGTCATACACTAGCTCTTAGCTCCTCCTCCCGAAGAAGTAGGCCTGGAGTTGACTCCACCAACCTAGCTTAGAAGGGACTTGGATCCTAAGGCTATAACAACGGAGGACCACGCTTAAGTTCGTCACTTTCGCGTTGCGCCTCAGATTTTAAGGATTTTATAAGGTCTCTTCGATGACATTCACACATGAAATATCTCCTATTAACATATGCCCTAACTCATGTGTGGTGTATGAATTTGTATATGTGAGTGTAAGTTGACTATCTCATATAGTCAAGTCCACATTCCAATCTCATTGGTACACTAACTTTAGGGAACCTACATTTAGTTCGTCTTAGTTTTGCTTTTCCACATCACATTCATCATGCCACATATTTGTATCACAAATGAAATCACATAACAAATGCAATAAAACTCAAGTATTTAAATACTTCCAAAATTCTAGCAAATAAACATGATTTTCACACTTAAAAATTCAAGAAATGATTATTTAAACATTTTAAATAATTTTTGGAATTTTATTGAAGATTATGATAATTTAACTCTTAAATTATTCCATTAAATAAATCCCTAATTATATTTTTATAATTTTATCAACCTCAAATAATCTTTATTTTGGTTTATTTGAGTTATTAAAATTAAGAACAATTTTCTTGAATTTTTCCAGAATTTTCTGCAATTTATTTCACCTTTAAATAATTTTTTTCTAAATTATTTAAATAAATAAATTACTTAGGAAGTATTTAAATTAAATATATCTATATATATGTATAAGAACCAGGTTCGTCCGACGAAGTGCGGGAGCTGGATTCGAATCCAGGCTCCTGCATTTCAATTAATTAAAATATTTTTGCGGATCCTACCCGACTCGATCCGATCCGATCGGATCAAAACCGATCCATGTATCGGCCCGATCGGATTGAGTCAACCCTTTGATCTGGGTCTGACCAGATCGGTTTGAAGCTGATCCGCTTTGACTGTCGATCTGGGTCTGAATCGACCGTCCCGTCAAACCAAGTCCGATCTGAATTCAATGCGGGTTCGATCTGTCGACCCGATCTAGTTTCGACGGCTTTGAAAGCTGTCAAAATCGGATCGGGTTTGACCCAATCCAAGGTCAGGTGGCGGCCCGCCCGCGGGCGTGCCCGCGCTCCGTGTGGGCGACCGCTGGGTGCCGCTGGCAGTTGCCAGTGGCGGCTCTAGGCGGCCGCAAGCCAATCATAAATTATATAAGGCTTCCAAGAAATTTTTGAGGTTTTTACCGAACCGGCCTGTATGATGGCCTCCAACGACCCGACTTGACCGAAGTCGCCGTGTCACGGGATGGGTACACAGGACCAATGCGATCGCTCCATGTGACGCCCAGCGGTCAACTGTACACAAATAGATATTTTCTTGTTGTTCAAATAGAGCCGTAGAGAGAGATTAAAAATGAGAAAGAGAGAGAGAGAGCCGTAGAGAGACATGAAAAATGAGAAAGAGAGAGAGAGAGAGAGAGAGATAAAAATGAGAAAGAGAGAGAGAGAGAGATGAAAAATGAGAAAGAGAGAATGAGAGAGATGAAAAATGAGAAAGAGAGAGTGAGAGAGAACCAAAGAGAGAGAGAGATGAAAAATGAGAAAGAGAGAGAGAGAGAGAGAAAAAAAAAGAAAGAGAGAGAGAGAGAGCCGGAGAGAGACAAAAAAAAAGAGAAAGAGAGAGAGAGCCTTAGAGAGACATGAAAAATGAGAAAGAGAGAGAGAGAGAGATGAAAAATGAGAAAGAGAGAGAGAGAGATGAAAAATGAGAAAGAGAGAGAGAGAGCCGTAGAGAGAGATGAAAAATGAGAAAGAGAGAGAGAGAGCCGTAGAGAGAGATGAAAAATGAGAAAGAGAGAGAGAGAGCCGTAGAGAGACATGAAAAATGAGAAAGAGAGAGAGAGAGCCTTAGAGAGACATGAAAAATGAGAAAGAGAGAGAGAGATGAAAAATGAGAAAGAGAGAGAGAGAGATGAAAAATGAGAAAGAGAGAGAGAGAGCCGTAGAGAGAGATGAAAAATGAGAAAGAGAGAGAGAGAGAGAGAGATATGAAAAATGAGAAAGAGAGAAATGGGAGATTGGGTGGAAGGGGGGAGGGGCAATTTTTATACTCTTTTAGAAAAACCCCACATAAACTCGGCAACTCTCCGTGGGTGAAAATCAGAAAGAGAATGGACGGCTGCGATTCGCCCACAAATCGTGATTCGATCACAGAGCATTATCCTCGCTAGATGCGCAGATTGAAGACCCACCAAGCCTATCTTCTTCTTCCCCCTCTGCGCCAGGAGTTGAGAGCAGAGCAGAGGAGAAGGCGAAGATCAAGCCCAGTCGGCCGACATGGGAGGTGCTCCGCACCCGTCCTCTCTTCTGCGATCCAGCGTGCTCCCTCCTCCGCCTTCGAATGCCTCCTTCGCTCGCAGCAGAAGTCAGCCCCCACCCGTTATTTCTTTCTAAATTTCTCGTTTTTCCTTGATTCCTCGGTGTTCATTCTCGATTGAATTACTGTCTTTGCCAAAAATATGAAAAAATATGCCTTTTATGGGGTTTTCGAGCCTGATTTTCACGTCCCATTTGATTCGCGTGTAGTTTTGATCCTAGTGATGGAGAATTGATCGTATTTGATAATGGGTTGGGTGAATTTATATAATTTTTTTCCGGTTCCAATCTCCAACTCAGTTAGGACCCGTGTCTGCTCCAGCTTGGATAATGAGCCCGAGCGATCCGCTGCGCTCGAATGTTCGTCGAACTCGCCAAAGAAGCAGGTTTGATTCTCTACACTTGCCCATTGTCATTCCGAGCGTTCCCATATTGTGTTCAGCTTCCTTCATTAACTACCATCTTTATTTCTTAGTCCCCAGTTCATGAGCATATCCTTGAAATATGTCAGCTGTTTGTTTTGGGGCTAAGAAATAAAGATTTTGTTAAAGGAATTTTTTAATCTTTAATTTCTTGGTGATTTTAAGGCATACTTATCTCAATAAATTGAGATAATGTCCTTTCATCCATGGGAAATCGCGCCATCATCTTAATCTTCACGCCCCTAAAGTCGCTCCTTCATCTTAATCTGAACGCTCCTAAAGTTGCGCCTTCATCTTAATCTGAACGCTCCTAAACTCACGCCTTCATCGTCAGATTCATCTTCACGCTCCTAAAGTCGCGCCTTGATCTGAAGATTCATCTTCACGCTCCTAAAGTCACGTCTTGATCTGAAGATTCATCTGAACCGCTTCCGCGCCTTCATCTTTGATTTTATCCGCAATCATATATTCCTTTTCGCTGACAGCGTTCAGCTCCTATGATGACAATAGATGAAGACAATGAAGAATGGTCGTCTTCATCCATTTTCCAGGAGCCATCTTTGTCAGAATCGTCGTCACCATCACCTGTTATCATCATCAAAATTCCCAGAACAGACATGACCATCTGGTTTCTAAGAAACTTCATCCTCATTGTCGTCCGTCAGTTTCCAAGCTAAGGCACATCATGTAGTCATGTTGATTTCATCATCATCGTCATCTGTTTGATAATGATCTTGTTGGAGAGAAAGATAGAGTGAGAAAGAAAGAAAGAGGCACCTGAACCCTCTCATGGATCTCCCTGTTTAATAAATTCTCATCTGCTCTCCTTTGGGAAAGGCCACATCTATTTAATGAAATTAACTTGAAGAAAATGACTAAAAAAACCAAGGTAAGGTTCGTGGATCCTAACACATTCTTTTAGATAGAACATAAGCTGGCACCATCCTAAAGAGTTTAAACAAATCCATCATAAAATTGACGATTTCAAGGACTTTCTCCTCCAGATAGACATACATCCTTAGAGGTCTCAAATTTTAAATCTTGAATGAGAAAGTCGATCCCCTTTTTCTATCTCAGGATGAGTCATCTCTGACTTCAAGAAGGAAATATGTTACATGTATATGCTCAAGCTTGGTTATGATCAACGTTCCTCCAGTTTCGGCCGATGTGACGAATGGACCTACCGTGACAGAAAGAGCCGTCTGCCGGAACTGTGGGGGAAGTGGCGCCATTATATGTGAGAAAAAAAAATTCCCAACGCATATACCTAATATTATTTGGGAAATGATTATAACTTATATCTTGTTTCTAAAAAGTGTCCTGTGGAACTCTCGTTTTGCTTTTCGCTGATTTCTTAGCGGGAGACTTTTTGTCTCTATTCACCAGTATATCAGAAAAATAACTCACATTTTCGGTTGTCTTGCCAAGTTTTGACCACCTTCCCTGTTAGTTCTAAGTAAAAAGTTCAGGCTTTTGCCCGAAGATTTCATTCTGATGGAAAAGTTTCAGGCATGTCACTCATTTTAGATTTTTCAGTTCAATGCAGTTCAATGCATGTCTGTAAAAAGATCACTGGAAGAGTTAGACTGCTGAAAAATGACCCAAAGGTTCGGTTATAGAAGAACAAAATAGTATATTTGAGAAAAGGATGTACGATGTTTGTACTGTGAACGAGTTTTTAACATCTTTCAAGTCTGGATTTTTCATGGTCATTTTTTCATATTTACCCATTATCCTTCGTTTTAAATATATTTCGACGTCCCCTTTCTTTCACATTATCTGTAATTTTAACCTTCTTTTTTTTTTGCACATCGCATTATTTGTAGGTCTAATTGCAAAGGTCTAAATTTTACATTTTGTTGTGCAGGTGATATGTGTGGTGGTACAGGCAAGTGGAAAGCCCTCAACCGGAAGCGAGCCAAGGATGTCTATGAATTTACGGAATGTCCCAATTGTTATGGTATGCAATGTCCCCATAAACCTTAAATAAGCCAAAAATTTTCATTTACAATTGCATTTTGCTTATATGTACACTTTGAAACTGAAAATTTTGGTCTAAAATGTTTTACTGAAATATCTTAGTGATAATTCATGATTAAATGGTGGTCAGTTTCAGCGCGTGATGAATATTTCTTAATACATCTTCCTTTGAAGATGAAATTGTGCAACTGAACATCCACTTGATTAAAACCATGGTTTTATCATAACCTTGCATTACTTTTGTTGATGAAATTCATTTGAGTGTTTGGGGGTTGAACAGGAAGAGGGAAGCTGGTGTGCCCTGTCTGCCTTGGAACTGGCCTGCCCAACAATAAGGGCCTTCTTCGGAGGCCCGAGGCCCGTAAGCTTCTTGACAAGATGTACAATGGCAAACTCCTCCCAAACTCCTAATCTAGAGAGAGAGATAGTGGCGTTATTTGGTGTTTTGGTCTGTCATACTAAAAATGAGGATATGAAGAGAAGTTCGATTCAATATTTCTATTGGAATAATATTTCAACGCCCTTTTAGTGATTTAAATGGAAAGAAGGAAAATGACTGTATATTGTCCCCTAAGTTACCTTGTATGACCCTTAACACTAAAGTTGGACCCTGTTTTGGATGAAATAGCAAATCAGAGTTAGAACTTTGTGTGGCTTAAATGTACTTTTTTTTCTTGAATTAACTAATTTGTTCCTCGTAAACGAGGCTGAGATTATCTTGGTAGTCATTTCAGAACGCCTAGGAAAAGTCAAATATTTTTTTACAAAACTATTTGTCGCTTCTATGCATTAATGATATTAATGATTTTCCATCTACACTCTGGGTTAGAAATCAAGATGAAACAGAAATAATTGGTCTGGGCAAGTTTGGGCCAAAACTTTGTTATAAATTATTTAATGCTGTAGAAGGTGAGAATTGTTAGCTTGTTATTGAAACTAAGGTAGAGTAAAAAATATTAAAATTTTGACTCAACTAAATTATGAAGATGTTTGCCCTCAGATCGTTGAATATCTGACCTTCTCCTAAAGGTGTTTGGGTGTACAGTGTATGTCCATACACCGCCCTCCCACAAATTTGCCCCCAAAGCACAGGGATGTATCTTTGGGTACCACTCCATGACCAAAAAATGATACATCTGCTATGATCCTACTGGAAAATGTTATTATACCACCAAAGATGTCGTGTTTGATGAGGATACTCACTATTATTCAATAAAGTTGATAGAGGTAAAGAGATAGAGATATAGATATAGATATAGATATAGATATAGATATAGATATAGATATAGATATAGATATAGATATAGATATAGATATAGATATAGATATAGATATAGATATAGATATAGATATAGATATAGATATAGATATAGATATAGAGATAGAGATAGAGATAGAGATAGAGATAGAGATAGAGATAGAGATAGATATAGATATAGATATAGATATAGATATAGATATAGATATAGATATAGATATAGATATAGATATAGATATAGATATAGATATAGATAGATATACAGATAGAAGTAGAGATAGGGTAGAGATAGCGATAGAGATAAAGATAGAGATAGATATAGAGACAGTGATAGAGATAGAGACAGTGATAGAGATAGAGATAGAGATAGAGATAGAGATATATCATCTGTTAATAACAACCATCAGAACACCAATGAAGTTGATGTGTGATAATCAGTATGCAGTTGAGACTGCACGGAATCCAGTCCATCACGACCGAACCAAAGCTGTTGACATTGACTCAATCTATCGATCAATGCGCAAATATCTTCACTAAATGTTCAGATGCTCAACAGGCTCATGTGCAATCTGGAACTGATAAACAATTTTCCCTTCTTTGAACCTTAAATTGTGTCTTATCTTCTCTTCTTTTCTCTCCTCTCTCTTCTCTTTTCTCTTAATCATCTTTCTTGACGTGAAGCTTTGATCAACTAGTGCCTGAAAAGGGTGTCTGGCACTGAGTCTTCTACTGCTTGGTACTGCTTGATAAGAAGAATGATTGATGTGTCTACATCTCTGTATAAATTTCCTACAGATATGTAACTGGGATCTTCTGGTTAATTTAAACAGTGTTCAATCGTTATTTAAGGTAGGACATTATTTGGAACAAACACGAGTAAAATGATCACATGGAGTTAGGTTGTGGTAAGTAGCAAATTATTCAATGAAAACAAGGGAATGTTAAATTTCCCCTCATACTGGAATTAAAAGTGGCCCAAAGAGGTAAACTTCTCTCATCGCTCTTTTTTTATACCCTTGTATTTATTTATCGATCATCTACTTTCTACTTAAACACATTGGCTAGCTGTCATATCCTGTAGGCCAACAGAGAATTCTTGAAAGTGAACTCACTTTCAACCCTTCTCTCGTATGATATAGAACATCAAGCGGATAACAGAATGTAGGAACATGAATTATATTGACATCATGAAATTAAATATATATATATTGGATTTGTATCTCTCTTATTGATGATTAATTGTGGCCATTGTGGAAAACAAAGATGGACCAGATGGTATATTTACCACTCAAAAGTTGTGATTAGTTTATGTACCCAAAAACTTTTAGTCAAAGTTTCGGGTTTTTAAAACCTTCTGTTCTATAGTCTCCAATTTCAACATTTCTATAAGTTTTTCAAATATTTGACATACATTACTTTATGCTCATGTTTAACCACACCTTACTTCAAGAGTCCCTCTTTTTCTTAATCCAGTTACATCAAACTCATTCTACCCAGAATATATATTTCTATCAAAAGGTCCATTACACTTGCAATGCTTTCTAGCATTGGAAACTTCCAAATCAATTTGTTTGTGGACAAGGTAGAGCTAGCTATTTCTTGATTGAAGTGGTAGAGCTAGCTATTAAGGAGACCTTTTCATGGCGCAGAAGCTTCCACGGTTCAAATGATATACTCTAATTACTTTTGTTTATCCTCTTTAGTTTTAATTATCTTTATTTATTTAATACTGTTCTGAGGGGGGAAGTATACGAGCAGAACCTTTGGTTATCTGAAGGTTAGGTAAAGAAACATAATGTTAATCATCAACTCGCGACTTAAGGAGCACGAGAAACATAAGAAAGGCACAAGGTTCAGGAGCGAAGATACTGCAATACAAGTCATAAGTGATAGCGAAGCCAAGCAGAATAAGCTTCTCAAGTCATTTGCTTCATAATCTGCTCCAACACTAACTAATAGAAAAAAAAAACTACCAAGTATTTACAAAACACTTAATATTCAAGACTGAAAAATTCAGACCACCAAGAAAATTTCAAATCAGTTAAAATCCAAGACCGAAAAATTCACAAACATTTAATCAAACCACCGAGTAATTTCAAAACACTTAAAATTCAGGACTGAAAAATTCACAAACATTTAAACAAACCACCAAGAAAATTTCAAATCAGTTAAAATCCAAGACCGAAAAATTCACAAACATTTAATCAAACCACCAAGAAAATTTCAAAACAGCTAAAATCCAGACGGAAAAATTCACAAACATTTAATCAAACACTATACACGCAGCAGTCCTAACGAACCACGTGGCCTCCTCATTAGCCACCACGTACTCCTCCACCTGCGATTTCAAACCTTTCCCTTTTCCCCGCGCAGTGTCGACAAACACAGAAGAGAGAAAAAGAGATACTGAACAAGAGCGAGAAAGACACAGAACAAGAGAGAGAAAGACGAAGAGAGAGAGCGGAGGTTTGGGGAAGACGACGACCATGGAGGATCCCAAAACCCTAGATCTGATCAAGGAGCTGGTTCTTCGCCTGATCGCCGGCCCTTCTTCCTCGGCAGATCTCTCCCACCCCCCCGCGGACTTCCCCAGGGCCGTCCGATTCGCGATGCGGCTCCTCTCGAGCCGAATCTCGCCGTCCGCAGCCCCCGACGACTTCGCCATGGCCGAATCCCTCAAGCGCGACCTGGTCCGCCTCGGCCGCCCCTCCGACGCCCTCGCCATAGCCGACCTCCTCTCCAAGCTCTCCGCCAAGCCCGGCCCGGGCTCCATCCGCCACCTCTGGCCCGTCCTCTACCTCCTCCGATCCCTCTCCAAATCCCGCTCCCCCGCGGGGCACCCCACCCTATCCTGCTACACCGCCCTCCCTCTCGACCCCCCGCTCCCCCGCTCCTCCCGCAAGCCCCTCTTCCTCGCCAAGGACGGCGACACCCTCCGCGAAATCGCCCTCCGCGAGTACGCGGAACTCGTCCGATCCGACTCGGCCGTGCCCGAGTCGGCCCTGGTCAGGGACCTCCTCTTCATCGCCCAGGGCATCGACGGGAAGCTCATCCGCTACAACCCTTCATCGGACGGCTACGATCTCCCCGACTCGCTCCCGCCGGCCTCCAGGACGGTAGCCCGGCGGCTCTGCGAGCTGGGCTGGCTCTTCCGGAAGGTCCACGGCCTCGTCGCGAGCCGCCGGCTCGTCGGCGCGGTGGCGCAGGCCTTCGCCGCCGGCCTCGACGACGAGCTCGCCCAATTCTACAAGCTCCTCGCCGTGCTCGACGCCCACGCCGCCCGGCCCGCCCCCGAGCCGGGCTACCTCTCGCTGCGCCGCCTCGCGGTCTGGCTCGCCGAGCCGCTGCACCGGCTTCGGCTCATGGCGGTGCTCGCGGACGCCTGCGGCAGGCTCCGCGGCGGCGCCATGGCCGGCACCGCCCACGCGCTAGCCCGGCACGGCGACCCGGCGGCGCAGGCCCTCGTGGGCCGCCTCCTGGGCCGCCTCTGCGCGCCGCTCTTCGCCATGGTCAAGGCCTGGGTCCTGCGCGGCGAGCTCTGCGACCCCCACTCGGAGTTCTTCGTCGTCGTCGCCGGTGGCTCCGCCCTCTGGCGAAGCGGCTACCTGATCGAGCCTTCCATGGTGCCCTCCTTCATCTCCCCGGAGTTGGCCGGGAGAATTCTCCGCGCGGGTAAGTCCATCAACTTCCTCCGGGCCTGGACCGGCGGGCTGGAAGAGGGGGGGGAGGAGGAAGGGGAGCTCGAGGCTATGGTGGATGAGGCGGCGAGGCGGACCGACCGCCGTCTCCTGGAGCTCTTCAACGGGGAATTCAGGTTCAGAGAGCACTGCCTGGCTATCAAGAGGTACCTTCTTCTGGGTCAGGGGGATTTTGTGCAGAGGCTTCTGGACTTAGTCGCTGGGGAGCTTTGCCAGCCGGCTAAGATGATCTCCGTCTTTCACTTGTCGGGGCTTCTGGAGAGCGCCATCAGAGGGTCCAACGCGCAGTACGATGACGCGGACATCCTGGGGCGGATCAAGGTGAGGATGATGGCGGAGGAGGGGGAGATGGACGGCTGGGATGTGTTCTCGCTGGAGTACGAGGCGCGGGCGCCGTTGGATGCGGTGTTCTCGGGGGAGGTGATGGGGAGGTACTTGAAAGAGTTCAACTTTCTGGTGAAGCTGAGGAGGGTGGAGATGGCGCTGGTGGGGGTGTGGAGGAAGGGGGGGGGATTGGGGAGGAGGTGGCAGGCGCTGAGGAGCGAGATGAGCCACTTTGTGAATAATCTGCAGTGCTATATCATGTTCGAGGTGTTGGAGGTGACGTGGGCCAAGTTCGTGGAGGAGATGGAGGCGGCGAGAGATCTGGACCGTCTGATCGACGCCCACGAGAGGTACTTGGACGCCGTATTGGAGAAATCGCTGCTCGGGGAGCGGTCCAGGGAGATCAACACCACGCTGTTTGATTTGCTGGATATC
Source organism: Wolffia australiana (assembly GCF_029677425.1). NCBI lineage: Eukaryota > Viridiplantae > Streptophyta > Magnoliopsida > Alismatales > Araceae > Wolffia > Wolffia australiana. The sequence goes on along the minus strand of NC_135847.1, from coordinate 3,402,557 downwards.
ATCTTGAAGTTCGGCTTCGCCGCCGATCGCCGGTGCCAGCGTGGGTTTTGCCCGTCTCTGCCCAGGTCAGCCCTCTCTCTCTCTCTCTTCATCTCTCTCGATCTCTCTTCGTCTTTCTCTCTCTTCATCTCTCTCTCTCTCTCTTCATCTCCCTTCATCTCTCTCTTTATCTCTCTTCGTCTATCTCTCTCTTCATCCCTCTCTCTATCTATCTATCTCCCGTCATCTCTCTCTCTGTCCATCTATCTCCCTTCGTCTCTCTCTCTCTCTGTCCATCTATCTCCCTTCATCTCTCTCTCTCTGTCCATCTTTCTCTCTTCATATCTCTCTCTCTGTCTATCTATCTCTCTTCATCTCTCTCTGTCTATCTATCTCTCTTCATCTCTGCTTCTCTGTCTATCTCTCTCTTCATCTCTGCCTCTCTCTTTATCGCTTTCTTCATCTCTGCTTCTCTGTCTATCTCTCTCTTCATCTCTGCTTCTCTGTCTATCTCTCACTTCATCTCTGCCTCTCTCTTCATCTGTCTCCCTCTCTCTCTTCACCTCTGTCTCCCTCTCTTTCTGTGTCTTACCCTGGGGCATTTCCCATTTTAGTTTCTTGCTCTTTTCGTTTTTATTATTTTCTTGATTCTTTCTGTTTTCTTTGTTTTTTTTTTCTCCAATCTCTCCGTCTCTCTCTTGCTCTCTAACCCAGTGGCGTTTTCCCCGTTTTATTTTCTTACTCTTTCCGGATTAATTATTTGTTTATTTATTTTTGATTTCTTTGTTTTTTTCCCTCACTGTTTCTCTCCCTAAACCGGAGGCTTTTTTCAATTTTTTTTCTTACTCTCTCTTCATGTCAATTTATGTTCTCGTTTCCTTACACTCTCTTTATTTCTCTCTCCAATCTCCCTCTCTTTTCATTTAAATTATTTACTGACTCGTTCTACTTTCTTTATTTTTTCTCCTCTCTCTCTCTCATTTTTTATTATTTTCATTTCAGTTTCTTGCTTTTCATTTTGACTATTTCCTTTATTCTTTTGTTTTTTCTTCACCTTTTCCCTCCCCATTTTAATCTCTTGCTCTTTTCATTTTGACTATTTTCTTCTTTCTCTCTAGTCTCTTCTCTCTCTAACCTAATAGCCATTTTTGTTCGACTTCTTATCTCTCTCTCTTTCAAACTCATCAGCAGTTTTTGTTTTACTTTCTTATCATTCTTCTAAACCGGGGGCATTTCTTTTTCATTTTGCTGACTTCGCCTGCAATCATTTGACTATAATTTTCAAATATCTTATCGGTCAGTAACTGATTTTTAATTGATTTTTCCATATTTTTGTCAAAAATAGCAGGGGAAAGAGGAAATCTAAGCAGAAGAAACGACCACAGCCGGAGGAAGGCGTAGAACAACATAGTGGGAGAACGGAGGAGCTCGAAACCATCGCGAGAGAGTACTCCACTTCGCTGAAGAAATTCATCTCTCAATTGCCCGCGCAGCGACACGTCGACCTCAAATTCTTGCTCTTCCGCCTCGATTTCACCGAATTCTACAGTTCTATTCAAGGTGCCACCATTTTATCTATCTCATGCTATTTTGCTATAATATTTTTTTTGAACTATAGCTATTTTGCTGTAATAATTATCTGAAACCGTTCCCCTTGTAACAGGATGAAAATGGAAGCAGATTTTGATCTGATCGGATACTAACCCGGGAAAAAAAGAGTGAAATTTTCAAACTCCGAATCCGAAAACTGCCCGGATCTTGTGGAAGATGAGATCTCTCCAGCCCCTCTCCGTGTTCTCCACCACCGTCGCGTTTCCATATCTGCAGATCCGGTATCATGATCATGATGATGATTGATGGAGTAGAAGAACAAGAAGATGAAGATGATGATGATGATTCATGGAGTAGAAGAACAAGAAGACGATGATGATGATGATGATGATGAACCTGTCTTCCAGGGGAACGTTGGTCTGAATTAACTTGACAATCGTAACCCCCGTCTCGGGCTCGTCGAAGGTCATCCTCACCTGCCAAGTAATCTCGAAATCAGAAATTCAGAGTTGTAATCTTGAAGTCAGAAGGAACTTTCAGAGCTTTAATGGCGACGGAGATCGTTGAAGAAGAAGAAGGAATCTCAAAATCAGAATGAAATTTCAGAGCTTTAATGTCGACGGAGATCGTCCAAGGAGAAGAATCTCGAAACAAGGAGGAACTTTCGGAGCTCAAATCAGAGACGGAAGTTCAAGATCAGAACGAACTTTCGGAGTTGGAATGGCGGGGGAGATAGTCGAAGAAGAAGAGGAAGGAATTTCAAGACCAGAATGAACTTTTCGGAGTTGGAATGGCAGGGAAGATCGTTGAAGAAGAAGGCATTTCAAAACCAAAATGAATTTTTTGGAGTTGGAATGGCGGGGAAAATCGTTGAAGAAGAAAAACAAGGAATCTCAAGACTAAAATGAACTTTTCGGAGTTCGAATGGCAGGGAAGATCGTTGAAGAAGAAGGAATTTCAAGACCAAAGTGAAATTACAGAGATGGAACGGCGGGGAAGATCGTTGAAGAAGAATCAGAAGGAATCTCAAAATCTCGAAATCGAATAATCTCACCGTGGAATGAACGCCGTCGGGCCAGCTAGCAAACCGCCATTTCTGAAGAATCAATTTTTCTTCTTTCAAATCCTCGTTCACCCCCGTGATGGAGCCGTCGAACAGGCTGAACGCCCCTCCAATCTCCTTGCTGATCTTCGCATTGCTCTGCGTGAACCCCTTCCACCTGTTCTCATCCATCAAAATCTCAAAAATGTTCCTCGCCCGGCAGTAGAATTTCTCCGTCATGGTGATCGTTCTGAACCCGTCCTTGTCCTTCTGAACCGCCTTCATCGTTGTCGTCATCGTCTCCGCCGCCGCCTCCGTCTTCGCCGGCACCGCCGAGGCTGGCGGCGGAAGCTTGGGCTTCTTCGCCTCGAGCTCGTCCTTGGCCGGGCCACCCGCCGCCAAGCTCCGCACGAACAACCTAAGCTTATCCAACACCAACGGCTTCCCCCTGGCGATGAACGCCTCCTTCAACCTCCGCTCCAGCGGGCCGGCATCGTTGCCTCTCACGGTAATCCTCAGATCCGGATCCTCGTCCGCGTTCTCGTCCGCGAGGTAGGGGACTTCGACCGATCCCTCGATCTTGACCGTCGGATCGGCGATCGCCTCCCCCTCCCAGGAGAGGGACAGGGACAGCTCGTAGCCAGGGATGATCTTCCCCTTTCGGATGTTGACGTAGGCCTCGCCTTCGAGCTTGTCGAGCGTCTTCGTCCTGATCTTGAGCCCTCCATCGCCGTCGAGCACGGGGAGCTGCGCCAGAAGCGCGGAGAGCTGATTTCGCGACCATTCCAGGCAGTCGCGCTCGGCCCAGTGCCAGTTGTGGACGTTCGTCCCGTCCGCGCGCTCCGCCACGATCCAGCGCTTGTCGCCCTCGCCGAACTTCGCCATGGAAGCGCAGGAATTAGGGTTTTCCCGAGGAAGAAGACGACTCCGGCCTCCGATCTAGGGTTTTCCCGAGGAAGAAGACGACTCCGGCCTCCGATCTAGGGTTTCCCCGAGGAGGAAGACGACTCCGGCTCCGATCTAGGGTTTCTGGACGAGCTCCCCGCGAGCTACCTGCGATAGAAAACTCGAGACTGTTCGCGGGGACGGTCCATTCTTATGTGTTCTCGCATATTTATACCCTTCCTCTCTAGAATCTTCCTCTCTAGAAGCTTCTAGAACAGCCCGCTTTATTGGGGCTGCCCACGGCCCAATAGCGATTGGGGTCCAATAAGATTGTTTAAAATTGGCCCAATAATAGTTGGCGTTGGATTTGTGGGACCCACGTTCCCTTGTTTTCTTTGGATGGGGGCGCTACAGTGCAGGGACCCGGATGGGACGGTTTTTTCATCCCCGGACAAAAATAACATCCTGCCCGCGAGGTTGGACAAAAACCGGGACGGAAATTTGTCCCGAAACAAACGGAAATTTGTCCCAAGATGAGCTGATTTTGCGTCCCTGCACTGATTCTGGACGTCGGATGGTATGATCTTCGTCCCGACCCGTCCTGTCCATCGTCCACGTCCCGGACGATCCGGAACTATAGATGGGGCCCTATGATTTACCAACAAACATGGCACATCTGCTCATTGTTGGTTTGACTTCGACCCGTGTGGGGATCCCCTTGTCAAATATTCTGTGCTATGTGGCGAGAAATACACGTTGCAATATGCACTACCAGAACTAGATCAGCGCGTGTGCATGACGTTGTGCCCTTGCAATGTGTACTAGTATTCGCCCATCTCAAGTCCGATATCGAACGACGTGTGCCGATGATGTCAAGACGACTTCAGATACCGGATATCAGATATTGGATACATATTGAATAACCGCCCGATATCAGTTATCGGGACGTGGTGAATTCTGGTACGTGATATTGGACTCGATATCTGGATATCGGATATCAAAATCCATATCGAAAATCAATAAGACAGAATAAATTGTTTCGAACAAAAACACATTGTAAAATAACTTGGGCTCCATGAAACACGCATGAAGTATAGTTGACTGAGTCAAATAAGACTTGTAGCTAGCCAAACCAAGTGCATCATTTGGACAGGCCGGTCTAATCACTATTGGATAATAACTTTAATATACCCCTTTTGTTTTCAACCTGTTAACTTAATTGAATAATTTATTTAATCCATTGATGGTTATATTTCTTTGGCGGAGGAAAAATATAACCCCATAGTAAACCATCAATTCTTTTAATTGTACACCAATGTATATGTACAATATCCAAAAAAATTTGATAAATGACACTCATATTCAATACCATCATCCAACTCCTGGGACAAATACACATGCTGAAATTATCGCGGATAACACCATCAGACAATGGTACAGTAGTAATCGATATTCTTCATCGTCATCTGATATCAAGATACCTGTAAAGATGGATATCGGATTTCCCATTTCCAATAGCTGCTACATCGTCCAACTTGGTGTCGTCATCTGATGCTGAGCTTATAACAAGCAAACACGACACAACCATCTGTCCATGTGCACATGTGGTTCCTTTGCACGAGTAAAAAATGCACTACCTTAGCATGAGGTTAAAAAAATAATGGAAAGGCTAACCCTAATCGTTTTTCCTAATTTGTTATCATTCAATAATTTATGTCGGTCTAGTCCTTCCTCCTCCCTTTTTTATTATACTCATCCTCCTCTTATTCTTCGTTCTGCCCAGTTTGTTTCTTTCGCATTCTATTTCTCTCACCAAGCAGGCACTCTCCAGTATCTCCTGCTCTCTCAATTGAAACTCCACTATCCACTAACCACATCTCATCAAATGGCTCTATAATGTCTCCTCTCAATTTGCATTATCTCATCAAAAGGCTTTAAATCTCGTCTGGAATTCTATGCACTCTCTAGTATATTTTATCTGCATCCTCTATCCAAACTCTCTGAATTTATGACACTTTTATATTTCCACAACTATGTTTTTTGCTTATTTATTTAATCACCTATTTTGACTTGATAGTCCCATTATTTAACTATTACTTCCCATTCATGTTTTTGATTCCTCGATCGAGTCACGTGCTTCCTTATTAGCATCTAGATTTGTCCCATAATTCAACTCTGATTTTCAATTTGTGTTATTTAGTCCTTTTTTTATGTTTTGTCTTGGTATCCTACAGCCCATTGCCGTTATTCAACTCTTACTTTCCATTTATCTTAATTATTTATGTGTTTTCTTATTAGTTTGCAGATGAGTCCCGTTATGTGACTATTGGATTCCTTGTCTTTTGTATTACTCACTTCATGTAATGTCTTTTCAAATGGTGTGTAAACAAGTTCTATGAGTTAACTCGTATTTTCTATTTATGCATTTTCATTATTATTTTTATTTGTATCCTTATTAACATATGGATTTGTCACATTATTTAGCAATTACTTCAGATTTTTAAACTTTTATAATGTTGTATTCACTATTTATTATTTTATTGTTTATTCCTAGCATTATGGATCTGCCTTGTTATTTAATTCCTACTTTACATTTCTTTTATTGATTTCTCTCTTTATTTTTGTCTCCTCTCTTTATTGATTTATCTCTTTACTTTAGATTCTTGTTATTTAACTATTGTGCTCCAATTGTTTTTTATTCCCCGTTTAATTTATTTGCCTACATGTTACAATGTGGATCTTTCCCATGACTTAGCTCTTGTTTTAAAATTATGTTTCATATTCCTTAGTTTATTCATGCTATTTCTTGTTGATCCGTGGTCTGTCCAGCAAATGGGCTATTATTTTCCATTTTTTTATTCCTCATTTTTGTGTACTCTTTCCCAAGGTTCAGATGTTGAAGATGAGGAGTCCGGGGATAATGAAGTTCAAAAAACATCACGGCATGAGAATCCAGTGAATGATGGCGAAACTTCTTAAGCATCTGAATATTTCACAAAAGTGGCAGACAAATTCAGGGATGAGTATGTGGAGATGACATAATGCTCGAGAGCAAGCATAGTATTTGAGGAGAATAATGAGCACACATTAAGACAATGAGACATCTCAAAATATGTCATCCATTGGTGTCTAATAAAGCTTTAGACATATTTATTGATTGGCTTTCCGTCTCATGAGTATTGTCTAACCATAAAAGGTCTTGAGCTTTATTTAGTTCACTTGAATATGAAACATATCAAGAATACAGTCACACTCTTCACCACTCACACATCATGCCCTTTTTTTCGCTATAGACGATCAATTAAGAGGTCTGCATCATTTATACGCAACGACATGTGACGATTCATTCTACAAATAGAGGGTGGAAAATGTTATTCTGGAAGATCAAGTTGGATTTTGAGGCCATGATAGACATAAAATGTTAAAAAATTTCACAACACAAGACATACAACATGATTTTAAAATAACTCAGCATGGATTGATTTTAAAATAAATCAATGATCAAATCACCTCAGCATGGATTAGATTCATGATTTCTAAGTTCCTCGAGTCAGCTTTTTTTAACTTTTTTTAGCCTTTGATGTGTCCCCCAATTAGATGTACCAGTGTGATCACAGCTCACTGAATCTCATCCTTTATATCAATAAATATTGTTATCGATTATACATCACCATTTTGCCACTCCGATTCCATTGCGAAGGGGAAGGCACCTAGGGAGGGAAGGGAGAATAAGGATAGAAACATTAAGACTTCGGTTTATATGAATATTGTTCAATTCTTTGCATTATTTAGACAACATTATTTGTCATCAAAATCCCTAAACTTTAAGCATATCTTACAATGTCTAAAGAATCATCTGTGCGTGACTCTCTGTGTACATTGATCATTTTAGTTGATGAATTTGATGTATGTATTAAATAATAATGCATCCATTTAACACAGCTGAAAGGTTGAATTTCTAGTTCGTGCAGTGTTAACCTACACCTCATTCATCAGAAGATACAAAAGATTATGCTGACTCCATTTTGGAAAATTTATGACATCGACGGCGTATAGTCCCTCATTTGGTATACACTCCTATCATCACATTTATATAGTATTTCATTGCCTTGGCCAAATACTTCATCGCATCATATGTGTCAATCTCGTATTAGGGGGGGGGGGGTTCTATCTGGATTAGTCAATTACCTTCGTGAACTTCTGGTTACATCTGAGCAAGGACATTTTAGAATATCACTTATTAAGAATGATCTGGTATGCATCAAAATAGAATCCTCCATCCACAATATGTATTTGGTATGTCGCTTGTAAGTATCGCTTACACAATTGTGACACATATAAACCTAATTGATATTGAGGTATATAGCATTCAAGTGTTCGTACATTCTAAAAAAAATTGTTTCTCAAGATTGTCCCTAAATATTTCCCATTATACTTCCTCAATGTCTCAACACTAATGGTCCAGGGATTAGCCATACTTGTCGTATGAGTGGGACTAGGTAGCATTATTTTACATGGATAATTGTGTATTTCTCAAATATTATTTAGATACCAATATTTACATCTCATATTTAAAGGCAAGCCATAACTATGTTCTCACCATTGGTAACTTACTTATTCATATGAGGTATTCATGGAATTTGTTATAAAAAACATACAGATTATAATTAATATATTTTATTAATTAGTTGAAGGACATGGAATGTTCGATTGGCTTGTCATAGATGCATATGCCACTAGTGCGAGGATTTGAAAGCAAAACTGTGTTGCAAATTTCACCCTTTACGTCGAGTCTTTTTTCCTCAGATTAATCAGTTGACATATGACAGTCAATTGAATCAATGGTCGGTGGAATACACGTGACCGTGTCTTAAACTTCGAGGAACAGTTATGCAACCATTACGGAGAATGATGGGAAACATATTGGTGAAATTATAGCATGAATTTTAAATATTTGATGAGGCGAAGTAGGGCATCAACCTTTCAGCTCATAGATATGAATTTCTATTTGACCAACAATGTTTTTAATAAATTGTAAATGTGCATGCCATCACAATTGAAATGCAATGAACAATTCGTTGATGATGGGTTGTGAAAAGTGTGATTTAAAGAAATATAGTAACACATTTAATTCAACAAAAATATAATCAGGCTTTGAATTTTTATGTGTAACATGGATTGAAGCAGCCATACATGCTAACTTCATCAATTAATGAAGAAGGCATTCTGAAGATCAATGATCTTCCAGGTCCAAGCACATGCATTTTTTGGTGAATTTCTCTTTTGCATGATATGAGTTATCAGATTGGTCGAGAAGGCTCCACGAAAGCTTGAAATCTAAACAAACACAATAAAATAACTAGAGCAACTAACATATAACATGCGCCGGGTAGACATATTGACCATGTAAAACTCGATGTTAGAGATGTTAGTGAGCACCAGAATGAAGAAGATGATGCTTAAATTGTGTGGAAAAATAATTATTAAATACAGGCAATGATAGTTATTGGATGATGAACAAGAGTGGGGCATGGTTGACATGTATGTACTATCATTGTGGCCTTGTGACACCACCAAATTATGCAGTGCCTCAAAGTTAGCACCCATTTTGGGTATGGTGTCTATTTGTCAAAATTGATAAATATGACGCAGCAAGGACAACAAGGACACAGAGTCTGTTACACAACAGTAGAATCTCCACTATGTGATTGCGCGATGACAAAATATTAGTTATCAATATACAGGGCTTTATTTATGTAAACAATCGAGTATCTGATGGCATCAGCCTTGCATCCAAACAACAAGTTCTTTGATAATTATTGTGAATTGTCCAAAATGTGTCAAACGATAACAAACGTGTATCAGTGGAAAATAGTGAAGCAATTATGTATATGACATGCACAAATAATAAGATGTAATAGACCACATAAACCATGTCTCAATTTGCCTTGTTGCATGTGCATTTTTCACAATTCCAATAGACAGAGAAACCACAAAAGCATGACAAGGATTGCATTCTGCGGATTCCATTACACTAATGGGAAGAAAATTAGTTGCTTTAGATTTCTTAAAGTCCTAGGTTATGCAATATATTATATCTACATCTATGCCACCTGCATACCCTTATAACAAAGCTCCATAGGACGTTTTTTTATTCTGTACAACAGGTACTCTTTAAATAACAAGATGTAGCCAAGTTGATGACATTAAACTACATTGCCACTAACCAGGAAGACAAGGACTACATTAAAGTCATGGACGATAGAGGATAATATTTTGATGAGACACACTCTCTTTGCTAATTCACATTTTTCAGCTATTTTTCTTATCGTTGACCATCGCCATGCTATCTGGGTTTATGAACGAGTCTTTCTATTTTATCATTTTCAACATTATGGAATGACAACCACGCATCAGCAGTTTACCAAGATTGTAATAATTTAGAATTAACAATAAATAAATATTACTTTGATCCAGTCCATTAATCAACATGCGAAACAGACAGTTTAAACTGCAACGAATGACTGTAATATGTATGATCTCGCAGAATAAACATATACAAGCTTAATATTTAATTTTAAAAAATATTTCTTATGCCGTCCGTCATGGTCAACACCGAATGGTTGACTTGCCATTGTGCGCAAGTGGTAGACTTTACTAGGGTTCGCCATTTTGGACCAGGGACCGGTCAGGCGGGACCAAACCTGGACAAACTATCTGTCATTTCAGGGTGGACCAGCCGGTCGGTCCGGATAAGGTCCAAGGGTCAATCCCCGGCAGGGACTGTCAAAGCCAGAAGTCCCCTGGAATTATAGCGCACGTACGCGGATGGGACGGTAATTCTGTCCGTGGACGAAAAAATCATCCCGTCAAGGAGTTCTGACGATTGACGAGACGAAGAATCATTAGTCTGTCCCAGGACGGGACGATTGTTTCATCTATGGATGAAATAACCCTCGTATAGGGCCTTGGATGGCGGACGGGTCGGTTTCTGTATCTGCCTGAGAGCTCCAGCTGGAATTTGACACGTGCTGTGCCACATGTCAAATTCCGAGTGGCCGAATGCACTGCCCCGTCCCGGACGTGGGACGGGACGAGAATGTCTTGGACGGGACGGGACGGGATGTGGACGAAAATATTTGGGATTGGACGAAGTCTGGACAGGACGATTCGGACTATCTTGCACTATACCTGGAATATTCCAAAAGTTTCAGGTAGTATCATTGTTATAAAATTAAATTAAAAAATGCCTATAAAAGCATTTAAATATATATAAACAACATATGAACTTAGTTTTCGTCTTACCGCCTCTTCTTCCTCGTCCATGGCTTCATCGATCACATCCGGAGGAGATCGTGATGATCACGGCGGAATCGCCGCCATGAATGTTCATCCGTCTTCTCCATCTTCTTCATCGTCTGCTTGCGGATCGGAAGACGGATCGGTGGATCCTTTTGAGGATCTGTCGATCCCTAGCATCGAGAATTTCTACGAGATTTTCGATCGGTTCTTCTCCTCGATCGCGGCTTCAACCTCGGGAGATCGTGCCGATGGCGATTCCTCCGCCGGAGTCCCTCGTCCGGCGGCCAGATCCTATGTGGAGTCGATTCCGGGGATCGAGATCACGGAGGATTCCATCGCTTCCGATCCCTCCCTGACTTGCGCGATCTGCAAGGAGGAGTTCGTTGTTCGATCGGAGGGGAAGAAGCTGATCTGCGGACACATCTACCATCAGGATTGCATCTTGCCCTGGCTCTCGAGCCACAGTTCTTGTCCTGTTTGTAGATTCCGCCTTCCCTCCGACGATCCGCTCCGAAGGCGCCGATCTGCGGTCACGGCCGTCGATATTGGGGATGATCGGACTGCCAGGGACGTCCGGGATGTTCATCGCATTCTGATGGCGCTCTTCCCAGGAAGAAATTCGCCTCCGGCGGAGGTTGATTTCCTTGGTTTTGAGCCGACACTTCGACGAATTTCGGCGACCCATGGGCTTGATTTGTCAGGAAGATCGAGTCGTGATGATGAACTGGGTTTTGTGGATTGAACAAGCTTGATACGTTAGAGTTCTTTCGTCTTTCGCAAGGTACTTCCCCCTCTTGCTCGATCGAAAACTTTTATTCTTCGATTCCATTGAATCGACTTTCTTTTTTCGAATGAACACAATCGCAGTTTTGTATTGCTGATGAATTTTGAACCCACTTCTCAAATTATTATCTTGATCTGCTACAGTTGATGTCTCCTTGCTGTTGATGCTACAACCGGAATAAACTCGGCTGATGAGTGATGAACTGTGACCTGTTAACTGTTGAGCGTTGATTGCAATCATGTGATTGCTCTTGATCTTTTCTGCATTCATCGATGCACCCTATATTGTCTCATCTGTGATTAGGCCGTGAAAAAATCCAATATTTTGCGCTAATTGTGTACAAAAATCAACAATGATTTGGCTTCCACAGTGTTAAGTTAATTGTTGGGCATTCAAATTAATGATTCTTAATTAATCCTCTGCTCTTTTTTGGACTGTTTGTTTTTCATGATTGGTGCAAGCCCTTTACTTTCGTTCGGTTATCTGTTTAGTTAAACTTTTCGGGTGTCTATCAAAGCTTTTGACAATATTGCAAGAAAAAATTATATTGCTGCTGGCAAAGTAGGAAAGAAACTAACAGTATTATTTTATTTTCATTACAGTACTAGTTTCCTTTTGTTTTAACGAATCTATGGGCTCAATCGATTTCTTATTTCTTAGAATACTATGTCTATAATTTTGCAGTGGAAAACGGGGTTAAGAACTAAAAAATATATTGTTTTAAAAATTTCTCACTCCTATTTTTGCACGATGAATATGCCTCGTAGATTTTTATGTCCTTGTGTTTAGTAACATTGAGGAATGCCTAATGTAAGGCTAAATTAGTATATCTAATCATAAGTAGACTTTTTTTTCTATTTATTTGCCTGTGACTAAATGGGTCTATTAATTATAGTTAGAACATAATTTTGTGAAAGAGTTTGAAGAGGAGTTGGCTAGCTATTTGTATTGAACCTTGAGAAAACCCTTGCCCTGTCCCTATGGTTCCTCCTCCCCATTTTTTTTTGATGTGGATAGTTAATTTCCTAATCTACAATAAATATGTTTCAATGGTCAATTTCTATCTACTTTTGGAAACCAAATGCATGTTAGCCCTTGATACCATCGAAAATGATTTGGCGAGATATTTCAATAATCTCATTCCATCGTTAAATTTAAATGGATTTAAATGGAATAACTTTCAACCTTTCTCCCCAATGTATGTGTATTCAAAAAATGCTCAATTTTGTGGTACGGCCGGCAATAAAACTCAGGCTGACTTTGTTTTAATTTTTTTTACTAATTTCTTTGTTTTTTTATTGTTTGCCATTTTATTCCTTTGTCGTCATTTTTTCAAATTCACGACAATGCCATCAACATTATGATTAAAGAAGTGGGAGATGGCGCAAAATGCCCTTGTATGACTTGGGGGCCTTTGTGACGCAATCTTAGCCCAAAAACAATGTAGGAATACGACTTGAATCTACAAGCCTTGATCTACTTGAACCAGTCAACTTGTAAATCTGTGTAATTAATTTCTCCTGTCTATTGGTCCACTATGGGATAATGCTTTTGTACACAATCATCGAAACACTCTCGAACAAAAAGAACACTCAAATGGGAGAACCAAAATTTTCAATGGAACGATATACTTCAATAATGATTGTTTGAGACTATATGGGGCCTTATATTGGCCATTACAGGTTTATGGTTATCCATATTGACGTCACCTGTTAAAATATAACTTGAAATACTGGGGAAAATAACACTGCTGGGATAAAATAGAATATCAAAAATTTGACAGGTCTGAGCAGAGATACTCTACAACTTCTAGAGCCTCTAAAAATTTTCAAAATATATTGCGTGTCTCAATAAAATTCTAATTAGATGATATAGAATATGTGTACCTCTAAATATGAATGGCATTGATAATCTGGAGATTCTGACAGAAGAAGAACATATCGGATAATTCTGCCAAAGATATGGAATATGTGTACCTTATTCCTTTTTTTGTATACCTCTTTTATAAGGGTTTTTATCTTGAGCGCCTGTTGCTACTGGGTCTCACTAAATGGGCTTATGGGATACATTACCTTGGCCAATGTAAAGTTCACTATAAATTCTATTTTATGTCTCATCCACTATATATATTGGTTTTAATCCATACACCAAGCCCAAACTTCAAGATGCACTCCGTATCCCTATATGGTGGTTTATTTTGGTAATCTATCTTGTGTCTTGATAATGTACCATTCTCATCACTCTTCTTAATCTTCCATTATCCCCGTGTATGCCCCCTTTTCTTTGGATTCATTAAAGATACTTGCTATGTCATAAATGGCGACCAATTTATCAAAGTCATGCACCTGACAAATGTAGAGCATATGATGGAATTATTTGTGACTTGCATCCCCATCGCGCGTTCTTTGTCTCCGTGAATATTTGTTGATGTACAGTTCTTTGTGTGATGCATGTGTGATGGTTAGAATGAAGTACAATGATACATGTAATGACTGTTGAATTACTGAGAGGCACAATTTGTCAATCCCTTAACTTCAAGATTTTTATTCCTAATACTCCCAATGAGATATCCTAATAGGACTTCAAAATATTTTGAATGAAAGTGCAGTATGTTGTTCCACTAGTGTAACGAGTACGGCTGACCTCGTAGCCTACTCTTATTGGGGTTCCAAACAATATTCGCTTTAATGCTACAAGTCCATAAAAATTATTTTGTAATCAAGATGAGATCATTTGTCCTTAACAAAAGTAGAGACAACAAAATGGATATTTTGCAAATAAGTTATCTGGTGATCTCCAAAGGCACAAACATATACTAGTATGGATGACTGAGATTTTATACCTTGTACACCATAGAGAACACAACAGGCACCATTAAGTACCTTTTCAAAGCCTCTATACCTTCGTACACCATAGAGAACAAATTGGCATTTGTACCGACATAGTGGCCTATTGAATAGGTTAAGTGGATCCACGATGAATTGTTTTGCATGGTATATAATTATTTAATCATGTTATTCAATAAATGGATATTTAGCTGCCTGAGTTGTTGATTAGTCTGGTATGTGACCTAGTGGCCACACATAAAGGGAATATCCCAATAATACTTAATATGTGATGATTCTTTAATGAAAAGAATTCGCCAAGTATAAATAAGACAATGCCCGAAATGAAATTACACATGCTCTACATCACCAGATGTCCATCTTTATTCTCCATTTTCTCATTGGAAGCCATCCAATCTTAGTGATATCATTTTTTAATCAATTTTGATTTGATGCACCAGGGACTGCGTTCATACAAGGTCGGTCACTCGTGCTCGGCAGGACTCACTCAATGTACCATGATGATTGCATATTCAATTTGGCACAATGCAACTGAATCATTATTCTATGTTTAAATTCCCATCTTTGAGTCATCCTCAGATGATTGATTGCAACCACCAGAATCCAATAAAAATGTTGGAGGTTAAGCCAAGGGAGCGTAAAATCCACAATCTGGAATAGTTTTTTCAGGTGGCGTACACACATTTCTATAGTGCTCTTTAATTATAAACACTATTTATTAAGAGGAAAACTCAGTGCAAATTTATACTCTTCCTTATTACATGTGGCTAAACTCAGACCCTTCTAAATTATTCTCTATAGTATCTATTTCATATGTCATCAGCGCCCACTATTTCAAATAGATATCCATCGTCGACAGCACACACATAAATATTTACTCTGAATTAATTGGATGGGTCAGCTTTTTAGAAAAAAAACAAATGATATTCAGTTAGATGTCCCTCGTTTTAAATTTCAAGTCTTTCTGGAAATTTCTGTTCTTATGCAGGTGACAATTATACCTGGATTTGTGAATATAATACATACAAGTCATCCACGTGAATTTATGAAAAAAACACACCACACTTAGTCTAGGGTTGCTTTTATTCAAAATTCTGCACTCTTACAACTATCCATAAATTATTTGGTAGCTTGTTAGTTATGATAGATCCAATAGAGCAAAAACTGAAAGGCCCAGTTAAGGATCCTTTCCCTTTTTATTGTAATATTCTTTAAATTCATTACCAAATACTCGGCTATAGAGATGTTATATTTTTGGCAGATAATCTAGATCTAAACAAACCATGAAGTTTTGACGGCTTTCGATACGTCGTTAAATATAAACCCAGTTGTGGCAACCAAATCAATAAATGTTCTCCTGGCTATAATTGAACACGGCTTGTTTATTTGGGAAAATCCAAGTGCATATCATATTTAAATCACGTAACATGCAATTATAAAGTTCATATTAGCCAATTCTTAAACTACCAGAGAAAGGTACCCATCCAATTCCACAGGAGGATGGTTTTTAACATTTGGGCTGACACAAGGGTTTTTTTTGTGTCTTTTCCCTTCCAGAAAACTAAGTCAAGTTTGCTGGCAGTTGAATTTAATATTCTCAAAAACAAATTAATTAAGAACTATATTCATCCCTGATGCAATTTCAGCTCGTTATTGTAAATAGTGTAGCTCATTCTTATAAGTTAAAAATCATAGACCACATTGGGTAGGGTTATTAAGTTTCGGGTTAAACTATTTCGTTGGGTCAATATTGGACTAAGTTATCTGTGTATTCCCCCTTGCAGAGAATAGGTCATTTTTGCTGTCAATTAGATTTGATATTTACAAAGTTCGCAACTAAAAATTTTGCATTTGATATGTTTCAAAGTAACAATCATAGACCGCATGCAGAGGGTTATTAAAATTCAAGTTGATTTTTTTTGTCGGGTTAATATAAAACTAAGTTATCTGCGTATTATCCCTTGCAGAAAACTATATTTCAAATCAACAATCATACACAACATGAGTAGTGATATTTACATTCAGGTTGAACAATTTTAATTGGGTTAATATAAAACAAAGTTATTTTTGCTGTCAGAGAGATTTGATGTTTACAAAGCATATAAATATTTATTTACATACCATATATTTCAAATTAACAATCACATGGCACATGAGTAGGGATACTAATATTCGGCTTGAACTATTTTGTTAGGTTAATGTAAAACTAAGTTATGTTTGCTGGAAGTGAAATTTGATATGTAGAAAGTATGTAAATAATTTTTATTTTATTTTTTAGACGCAATAAAAAAAATAAATAAAAATAAAAACATAGTTTCCTTTATAAATAAAAAAATTTAATAAATTTAGCATTTAGATTTTAAACGAGAGTTTAACTACGGGGTATTTACAAAGTTTGTAAGTAAACAACCTTATATATTTAGACCATATATTATGTCATCAAGGATCCTGCAGCACTCCTGATGCAATGTCAGTACCAAAAAACATAGTTTCCTTTATAAATAAATAAATTTAGCATTTAGATTTTAAATGATAATTTAACTACCGAGTATTTACAAAAATTGTAAGTGAAAAACTTTATATATTTGGAACATATATTATGTCGTCAAGGATCCTGCAGCACGCACGATGCAATATCGGTACCAAAAAACATAGTTTCCTTTATAAAAAAATAAAAAAATAAATTTAGCATTTAGATTTTAAATGAGAGTTTAACCACGGGGTATTTACAAAGTTTGTAAGTAAACAACTTTATATATTTAGACCATATATTATGTCATCAAGGATCTTGCAGCACTCCTGATGCAATGTCAGTACCAAAAAACATAGTTTCCTTTATAAATAAATAAATAAACAAATTTAGCATTTAGATTTTAAATGAGAGTTTAAGTACCGGTTATTTACAAAGTGCGTAAGTAAAAAAGTTTAATTATTTAGACCATATATTATTTCATAAAGGATCCTGCAGCACGCACGATGCAGTGTCAGTACCAAAAACGTAGTTTCCTTTTATAAATAAATAAATAAATTTAGCATCTAGAATTTAAACGAGAGTCATAATCGGGCCTGTTACTATAAATACTGACGTCTGCGTTAATTTTTTTTTTGCGCGGGAAGAAAGCTCTTCGCATTCATCCATTGAATTTCCCGCCTCTTTTCTCTTCAATCCAGAGAGAGAGAGAGAGAGGGCTAGAGAGAGAGAGAGAGAGAGAGAGAGAGAGAGAGAGAGAGAGAGAGAGAGAATGGGGGCGGGGGGGATGAGGAAGAAGGTGCTGCGGAGGTTCAAGATAAGGGGGTATACGCTCAAGGCAGAGGCGGTGGAGGAGGCGCTTCGATTCCTCGGACGGTTCGTGGACGCGGAAGACGAAGCGCTCGAACTCCTACTTGACGAGATCGATAACGAATCGCGTTCGTAATCCTCAATAAACGACTGGTTCGCGTGGATCTTGCTTTTTAGATGATTTTTTGTTTCAAATTTCCATGCGGCGACCGTATTATTTTGCTTTGTCGATGCGTTTTTTTTGGATTTGTGATTTCCATGTTGCAATCGTATTATTTTGTTCGGAACTGGTCGTTGCATTTGTTCTGAACGTATTAGTTTGTTTTCGCGATGTTCTCGATATTGGCCTCTCGATGCTTTCTTCTTAAGTTGAATTTTCCATGCTGTAACCGTATTATTTTGTCCTGAACTGGTCATGTCATTATTTTGAGACCGTATCACTTTGCTTTCGCGATATTCTCGATATTGCTTTCTCGATGCGTTTTTCATTTGAAACTTCCATGCTTTAACCGTATAATTTTATTCTGAACTGGTCATCACCTTTTGCTTTGCTTTCTCGATGTTATTTGATTTGAAATTCAATGTTCTCAACGCATTATTTTTTTCTCAACTGACCATTGCATTTGTTTTCCGACTGCATTATTTTTGTTTTCTCGAGATCACGGGTATTGCTTTGTCAATACTTTTTTGATGTGAGTTTGCCATGTTCTTAATGCATTATTCTGTTCTGAACTAATCATCTTATTTTTCTCCGATAATATTATGTTTGCTTTCTCTATATTATGGATATCACTTTCTTGATGGTTTTTTAATTTGAAGTTTCCATAACTTAAACGTATGATTTTCTTGTCAACCGGGCATCACATTTTGTTCCGGCCGTGTCATTCCTGCTTTCGTATAATTCATGACATATTTTCCTTTATATTTTTCAAATTTCCTTTTCGAACAGAATTATCATGCTCTGAACTGGTCATCACAGTTTTTCAGATCGTTGTTGCTTTCCTGATTTCAAATTTCCATGCTCTAACCGTATTATTTTGTAATGAACTGGTTATGATAGTCAAAGAGACCATCCTCGATCAGGCTTCAGTCCAGCGGGTAGTCAACTTGCTTCTAGATGCGGAGTCTGTAGTGGCTGCAGATGCTGAGGTCAGCAACCGTACGGCCCTCCGGGTGATCGACGCGTTTGATATCCCCAAGTTTCGATATGACCCCATCAAAAAAGTATTCTACGAGTAAGAATTTCTCTGCATTGTCCACATGATCAAGAGAAATCTTCAAAATAAGACAGCAATCGTGATTTATCAATTCACTCATGAAATGTTAGCTGCCAAGTGAAATTATACGTTTGATCCGTGTTTAATCACGGGCGACGCGTATGGCAACAATTAACCTGATAGACAAAATAATGTTTTGCCGGCGATAATTTCTTAATAATTATCAATCTTTGATTTTCATGGTTTCTCCTTAATTCCTTTGCCCTGGAGACACCGTAGCATGAAAACTTTTATGCATGGCGAAATGATCAAAAGATAGCCCACGGTTCAGTTAGAAAATAGTCGCGGAGGAATTAAAAAAGAAACAGTATTAAAATACCGTTTTATCCAAAATATAGTTTCTACTATTCAATTTTAAGAGTTGAAAGGCGCTTGAGTTCAACTTTTTTCCAAATTATTACTGACAGAAGCTTAGACTAGGAATTTTCATAGTTCCTCTTGATCCATTGTAAATTTACTTATTGTTATGATGATTTTATCTTTCGGTTCAGACACACAGAAAACTTGCCCATTCATGGAGAGGCTAAGTCGAAGGCTACATTATACCGAGATCGGTTCCATATATTGCTCCATAGGATTTCCCGCGACAAGCATTTTTCCAGGCCAGTGTTTGATTCAGGAATGGGGGGATCCGACGGAAGTGAGGTGTGCTGGTACCTGGACTACTTAGAACATGTCCACTTAGAGAATTATTTGTTTATCTGTTTTTTCAAGGATTATTTATCGTGCGCTCAAATATTTGATTCTGGCACGATGCAGATAACCTCTATCCAGTCTTTGATTGGTTCAGTGGGAAAGAAATGGATCATGGGTGTGATTTCCCAACTGGAGGATGGGCACTTCTTCTTGGAAGATCTAACCGCAGCAGTCCCCGTAGATTTGTCGAATTCCATATCCTTTATGATAAATGTAGTCGTCATTTTACTTTTTAATTCTCAATCTTATCTTTTTGTTTCATATCAGGGTTTCGGGCTTGTGATTAAAGATTTTTTGTTTATTGATTCAGATTTTATCGTTTAGGACTTTTTGCGCAGGGCAAAGATTTCTGAGTTTAGCGTTTAGGGTCTAAGGTTTAGGGTTCAGATTTTAGGGCCAAGGATTTGTGGTATAGGTTTTAAGGATGAAGGTTTGGCTTAAGCATGATAGTGTTTAGGGTTCAGTATCTTGATTTTACCAATTCAAAAATGATTTTAATACACATTCATCAACCTTTTAAAATGATTTTCCTTTCACATAAAATTATTGCTCCTCTCCTATGTTTGCACCAAATGGTTGTAGCCATTTTCCTTAATGCCTTACACAAAATAACTTCAGGATTCTTTGTTGAAAACACTATTATTGTGGCCGAGGGCGAGCTTCTGCTTAATGGCATTTTTCAGGTTTGTTTAACTTTCGTTTCTTTTTACTTCGCCATGTTAATTACTATTTATCTATCACAGAATCATGGAAGAGATTTTTTTTCAAAAGTCTCAGGCAATAATTTACACACATTCCGATCATCCTGTACTCAAATTCTAAATCTGTGGTAATCGAGCAGGTCAGCACCTGTGGTTTTCCTCCTTTAGAAGACAGAGAAACCTCTCTTTCTCTACTCATGGGACTTGACTTCTTCGGTGGTGGGATTCTCACAGCAGAGGAAACAGTATTCCCTTGCTCCCTTTTCTCTCTTATTTCTGTTCACTATCTGTTCCCCTACTAAAAATGATTGCTCTTTTGCCCCCTCACAACAGCTCAGACTATCCCAGCTGGAGAAAAAAGCGGTCAATGACATGTTTGTAGTCCTCTCAGACGTGTGGTTAGATCTCGATGAGGTAATGCTAAGGTTTTGGGTTGTGTCGGGTTATCATTGCAGTACATATTTCAGAATTGATGCAATTTAAAATTTACTATTAATTGTATTATGGGACATCTGATCTGACAATGCACGTCTAGACAATGACATCGTGTGGTGCGGAGGATTGCATGATGCCTTAATGATGGCATTGGCGTCAACAATTGTTGTCATTGTCAA
This sequence comes from Wolffia australiana, assembly GCF_029677425.1. Taxonomy (NCBI): domain Eukaryota; kingdom Viridiplantae; phylum Streptophyta; class Magnoliopsida; order Alismatales; family Araceae; genus Wolffia; species Wolffia australiana. The sequence continues at coordinate 3,381,600 of NC_135847.1, read as the reverse complement.
TGTCAACAATGATCAATGATGTTGATGACGACAAACGCAATTGATTTTTAACTAAAATTTAGGGGATTTATTGTTTGACTTGGATGAATGGCATCAAATGCGACTGAGCTGAGCACACCCTTGGGTCAACTAACCTGACTTGCCCAAGTATAGGGTTGTGTCTGTCTAAGGGTTGGGTCAGCTGACCTGACCTAGCACCTGATCCTGACAATGGTCGTCCATAACTTGGGTAACATAAGTGGGGTGTCTATTTTTATGATTATCTTTATTTTTAAAAAGTGTTTATCGATTGCTGTCTGTAGTAAAGACTGTGGAGAAGTTGGGGAGAGTCTTTGATGGGTACGAGAACGAGGACGTTGTGCCTTCCTTGTTTGTATTTATGGGAAGCTTCTGCTCCAAGCCATGTAATCTCGCCTTCAATTCTTTCTCCAGTCTTAGGTGACAGGAAAAAATAACCTGAAAAACCCCCACATTTTTCTCTTAATTTGGATACTAATGTTGGTCGTAATTGGTGATGGATGAATGGGTTGGTGATTTCAGACTCAAGTTTGCAAAGCTTGGGGAGTTGATTGGATCACATCCAAGAATAAGAGAACACAGTCGGTTTCTGTTCATTCCGGGCCCCAATGATGCAGGCATTATCCCTATCTCTTTTCTTAAGTCAACTTTGTTAATTATAACTTCAACTTCATCACTCCTGTCTCAAGTTGTGTATTCATCTTCCTCCTCTGTACCGGATTATCGTGGTTGTCCCCATCGTCAAATCTCTCTCCCTATACTTCAACTTCTCTGTCTGCTGGAATCATTCTTATTCCTTTCAATCTCTCTCTCTCTCTCTCTCTTCATCTACTTCTCTTTCTAATTTATCATTAACAGTCCTGCCCTTTATTTATATGCACGCCAACTTATTTATGTACTAAAATCATTATCAGTCCCTGCCATCTCTCTCTCTTGCTCTTTTTCCTGTCTCTTTTGGTCTATCATCTAATTGCACACACTCGCTGTCAATCTAAGTAGAAGTGGTTTCCTGAAGCCTGATTTGATATTTTCTAATGATTGAGACACTCCCCCGATTCCAGCTATAGAGCAAGTTCTTTATTTTCAGGACCATCCACGGTTCTTCCAAGATGCTCCCTTCCAAGATATTTTACAGAGGAGCTCCAAAACCGCGTTCCCAATGCCACATTCTCCAGCAACCCTTGCAGGTTTGTCTTGAAATTCGGTACATATCATCTCTCTGTTTCCTCCCCTTTCTTTCTTGCCTTATCACTCTGTTCTCTCTTTCCATTTTTCTCTACTTCTCTTCCTCATTTTCTCTGTTCCTTCTCTCCACTTCTCTCATCTTCTTTCTTTCTCATTCTCTCTGTTTCTCCCTCTTCTTTTCTCTCCTCACCTCACTGTTCCTTCTCTCCACTTCTCTCATCTTCTCTCTTTTTCTCTCTCTCCTTCTATCTTTGTTTATCCCTTGTTCTTTCTGCCCTTATCACTCTCTTCGCTTTCTTTGTCTCTCTCCGATTCTTTCTTTTAATTCGCAATGTTTCTCTCTCCGTTTCTTTCTGTTAATTCACTATGTTTCCCTCGCTGCCTCTTTCTTTGTTTCTCCCTCTTTCTCACGCTCGTTATCTCTATGTTGTCTCTCTCTCTCTCTCTCTCTCTCCAATTCTCTCTGCTTCTTTCTTTTTCATTCTCTCTGCTTCTCTCTCTTTGTTTCTCTACCTCTCTATAATCAGGCAATTCCTATTTTTTCAGGATAAAGTTCTACACGCAGGAGATAGTGTTCTTCCGAAACGATCTCTTGTACAGGATGCAGCGTTCCTCCTTGATTCCCCCCTCCACCGAGGAAACCAACGACCCCTTCGAACATGTGGGCAGGCCCATTTCCCAATCCTCACTCGTTGACTTTCTCATTATCCACGTTGACTCTGACAATTCCTTTCCATCTGGCGTTGACTTTCTCAGCTGGTGGCCACCATCACCCACCAAAGCCACCTCTGCCCGCTCCCGCTCGCCGTCCAACCCATCATCTGGAACTACGACCACTGCCTCCGCCTCTATCCTAACCCACATGCAGTTCGCTCCGAGAACCACATTGACTCTCTCTCTCCTCATCTGACTTTCTCTCTCCTCTGACTCTCCTCTCTCTCTCTCTCTCTACAGATTGTGCTGGGGGACAAGAGTGAGCAGAAGTCATTCAAGTATTCTGGGATCACATGCTTCAATCCTGGGCCATTCTCTGTTGATGGGACCTTTGCCGCTTACCGTCCCTGCACAGGAGAGGTCGAGCTCTCAGCTTTGGATGGCTAAAAAGTCAACCCAAGTACACATCTCATGAGGTTTGACTTCTTGACTTGACTTTTAGTTGACCAACTCTACTTACTTTTTTAGTCAAATCTGCTTGACATGGAATTTACTAAAATGTCTCAATTATTTCACAAACTCTGAAAGTTATAAAGGTAATAATAGGGGTGGATCTATTATATGGTTTGGCGCAAACATGATTTGATTGAAAGATCAAGTCCGGATGACCAATCCTTGTGTTTACCTGACTTTTGAACAAGTTGTTTGGTTGGCCATTTTACTTGTCTTGGCCTTGAAACTGGCGGATCCGAGTCTATTTCAGAACCCTAATCATACATGTTGGAAGCTCTAAGCTTGGAAGGTAAGAAACAGCTCACTGGATCAATTTATTGAAACTGAATCTTTTGCCGCATTAACTTATAATCATCTGCAGTTTTATTTGTGCCTTAAATTAACTATAAAATTTAGATTCAGCCACAAAAGGGTATAAATGCTTGGTGTGTGTCATGTGCTATTATTAACTCTCGCTTCCATACGAGATATCAAGAGAGGAAATTACTTGGGTTTATGTACTGATTGGATTAGTTAATTGGTTTGCGTCTTCAGCCCTATGGAATGATAATCAGCTCTTGTAACATGTGCCAAAGACTTGTATTTTTGTTTTCCTTATCATGCAATGTTATTATGTTTTGGTTCGGCCTCGGAGGAGCCAACTCTTCATGTCTTATATGTACTTGTTAACTCTTGCTTCCCAATGAAATAACACTCTAGGAAATTATTGTGAGTTTATGGAATGCTAACCGATTGGTTTAATTTTGTTGCTTGAATCTTCAGCCTGATGAAATGACAATCAGTTCTAGTTACATGTACCATAGACTTTTGTCGCTCTACCTTGATTCCCTGTAGTCATCGATTAACACCCATTTCAAGATTTATGTATTCCTACCATGGCTCTATTAGATCCCTTGTCACGAGGTTATGTAAATACTGGGTAGAACTACTTCAAACTACGGTTTGGTATAATTTGTTTGTGCAAAGAGTAATTAACTCACTATTAGGGATATAATTTGTCAATAATCATTGAGTCAGTCAATAAAAACTTTTGAAAAATCTACTGGCTCCAAAAAATATGATTAAATTATGGTGAGAAAGGATTATCTATGGAATGTAGATTAGGGAATCAATAGATTTTAATAGATAGGGGCTGAGAAAGAATATTGTAATTGGGTAAATAGATGCCTATATGTTTTTCCTAATAAATATCTGTGGGATTAGTGTAATGGTGGGATATGATGATACAGAGGGGACTATGATGTAGAGGAAATAGATATTGGGTAGAAGATGATAATGTTTGTGCAAGGGATAAACCCTAAATCCTTCTGTGCTTATAGGATCAGGGCAACCTGATGTTGATGGATAACTCTTCCATCTCTTATGTCTTCAAACATAATTTAGCAATGTATCATAAATCCGCTGTCATTAGGCCTAGTAATGCAGTAGTAATTCAAACATGTTTAATATATTTATGAGGGTTTATTTATAAATTAAAGAATATGAATGGGTAGAAGAAAGGAACTCTAAGCTGCCCTGAAAACACTATAAGATTGGTAAGTATTGTTTTCTGAAATTGGATCATTCTCAATTGCTTCAACTTTTCTTTCCGCTGTTGATTCGCATGTTTTTTTGCCTGAGAGGCAATAAAATATTCAGATTTGTGAAAGATTCTGCCTTGAATTTTAAAATAAGTTCTGTATCTGTGCTGCCGACGCATATGCAGAAATTTTTGGAAAGAAATACGAAGATGGTCACATATCTGAGGGCTGGCGCTAGAAGTTAATGCTTCAAAGTAAAGTTTATGATTCAGTACTGTAGGTAGGTTTACAGGGTAATGGATTCAGTATATTGAAATTTTACAAATTTCTATTTGACGGTCTAAACATTTTTTCAGATTGAGAAATTCTGTTTATTAACACTTTATATGTTTGTAGATGAAATTTACATTCGATACTGTAAACAGTTGTGCATACAGAGGTTCTATTTATTAATACTGTAGATGTGTGTAGGTAAAATTTCTCGTTGATATTGTAAACAGTTTTGCAGAGAGAGATTCAATTTATTAAAACTGTAGATGTGTGTAGATAAAATTTCTATATGATAATGTAAACAGTTTGCAGGGAGAGATTCAATTTGTTTTTAATAAAGTAAGAGTTATAGTTAATTGCAGAGTGAGATTCAGTGTTTACTGCCCAAGATGATTTTGGAATGAGGCATGTGATGTTATCTACTATCAAAAGTTGCAGTGATTCTATGTGCATTACAACATGAAATTTCAGAAAATATGTTTTACTGTTCACATCCATATAAATTTACACAAATATATTAATGTTCACGGTTATAGAAAAAAACCAAAGAAATATTAGGTTTTTTGAGAGAGTCAAAATTTACAAAGATATTGCATTTACAATGTAGTAATTATTTCAAAGATATTAAATCTCAAAGGCAGTTGAAAGTTGAAAGACAGTTCAAGGCAGTTGAAAGGTGCAGAGAATTAAATGCAAATATATTAACTCTTTTAAGATTTAAAGATGACTAGCATGAATATAAAATAATAATTTCTCTTCTCAGCCTCTGTACATATTTAATGTAAATCCAAACATTTTTTCTTTTGGTTCACGTCACCTTGTGGAGCAGAAAAATTAAGTTATATCACACAATCATTATCCGTAATGACATCACAATTTGTGATCTTGTAAGGATACTTTGAACTATGATTAGCTGCGTACTAATAACTGAAAGTTGTAATTGGTCACCATTCGATTGAATCAAAGGGCTCCACGTGGCACAGATGGGAAAATATATGAAAACATCAAGTAATCCCGATAAAATAAAATTTGTCATAAAACTTTAAATTAATATACAATCTGACTTAGAAAATTATTATCCTCATAGTATATATTAAAAAAATTACAGAAATATCCCAATCAGAAAATTAATTTCTTTAAGAATATGATGTCAAAAAAAAACTTTAAAATACTCATAATCGACAAAAATCAGAATATCACTATAAAATCAATTTAATCATTTGAAGCTTGATAGCACACATGCAAACTTCATAGTATTAACCTGATAATTTTCAGATTATCAACCCCTTACATGTTCATATTTGATTTGCCTGAATGGTGATATATCATCACTCTCCTCGGTGATTAGGACAGCTAATCATTGTGAAAAAGACCATTATTGCATTTCAAATTGTGATGCCATAATGGCCAATGAATTAACTAATGCCTTTTCATAATCTAGTCACATGAGAGATGTTGACCTATGGAAATGAGACATGATTTAAATTGCAATAAATGCAATCACAGAGAATAATAAAAAAATTATTTTCATGGGTTTGTCAATGCTGTAAGAGTAAAAAGTAGAGGTGGGATACATGGCTTTTACTGATTGGTTGCAAAGGGTGATCGTGCTGACGTGGCAGACACAAACTGTGCTGCCATGTCATGCCGTTATATCGTCAATCACTACACAGATTTTTAAATGTTGTCAATTGCCATGACACAATAATATCCAACAATTGCGAGAATTTTAAGGTCGCAAAACCATAAAGGGATAAATCTGACGCCATAACAGGGTTGATGAAGAGAGAATATTTAATCAAATCAACAGATATAATTTCTCAAACTTCAAAGCTTGATATCCAAAAGGCTGATCAATCTCAAATTTTGAGGGCAGCTTCATCTTTCTCCCCTCTTTCCATCAATGTCCTCAGATGTAGAAATTGAGCTGCTGATTTCTGTAAATCATCATTAAAAACTACGTCCTATATTGTGGAATGATTGAAAGAAAGAGTTTTAGAGATCCATCAAGCTTGTTCTTGGTGTCTTGGGTGTTTGACGAGAGGTAACAGTGACAAGGAGGTGCTTACTTGTACTTGGAAATTTCTGTGGCCATGGTGAAATGTAAAGATATAAGGCATGTGGCCTTGCCTTAGATTCTTTTCTCTTCATCATCATCATTATTTAGAGCCACGAACTTTATCATCTCATCATAACCTTCCATTTTCTATCGCACATTATACCTTTCATGTCACCGTGTCTTCATAGTGCACTTATCTCTATATCTATCTTCTTATCTCGTCATTGCCGTTTCATCCCTATCTCACTCTTTAGCATTATCTCTCTCATATCACTAACTCCTATATAGTATAATTTGTATTAATCATCTTTAAATCTTATTAAAACTATCAACTTACCTCGCATTTCCTTGTCTATCGACCTCATATATTATAAGAGCATCTTTCCTCATATTTGTAATCAACATTTAAATAATATAAAAAATATAATCACAGTTCCCTGTGAGGAGACCATTACTCACCACTAAACATATTTTCACTGAATAAAAATATTTATTAAATTGAAAAGCCGACCGTGATGAATTACAACCTAAAATTTGAGCATATCACTGACCAATGAAATACAATATCCTTGTTTGAGCTCTAGAAAAAATCCAAAAACACATGACTTGTTATAGATTAAATTCCTCTGTAATAACATATCAAGCAACTAGGAGATCCAAGATTGAGCTCAAGAACAGTTCCACCGGAGAAAAAGTTCAAGGCTTTCTAAAGATTCAACACCACCATAATAACAGCTCAATAATAAATACGATCAAGGACCAAGCTTTAAGACAAAATTGAATGAAAGAAAGAAAATATTTGCTTTCTAAAGATTCAACTCCATTGAAAGCAATAAATAAAGTACAAAGATCAAGAATCAACAACAAGGACATTGAGATCAGGAAATAAAGGAAGAAGGAGAGGTACAAGTGCTAACCTAGAAGTCAACAGCCTTAGGAAATCTCTGCTTGCATTGCCAGAGTGGTAGAAAGGTCTGTCCAAAACGACTTCATAAATCTCCCAGCCGGCGAACAAATGTCCAACTTACAGCCTTATAAGAAGGGCGACACGATGTTTATTTATGCGGGGCACTGAGACTTCCAATCAATTTTCTCCGAACTACCAACCACCCTAATGTCAAGTTTGGGTCCAACACTAATGGTAAAATATCACAGTAGAACATACATACACATATAATGAATGGTACAGTCATGGGTTGGGGAAGATGTGGCTGGGGGAATCGATCTGCACGATAGTGTCCTCGCCAGCCGAATCATCACTTGAGTCATCATTTTTGGCGGAGGGTCCGAGCAATGGATGAAGAAATGGCCCTTCCACTGGGGCCGACAAGTGGCGGCGCGAAGGCAGAGTTGAAGAGGTGGAAAATTGTGGGGCAGATAGGCTGTGACGTGGAGGTCCACGTGGAAAGGCTGGAATGGATGATGAACTGACATGGCGTCTGTGGTCTCCCATATTCTGAGATTGTGAATGCATTTCAGATTAGTGATGAGAAAACTAGAGAGAGGGGGAGTGGTGAGAGGAGAGAAAGAGGGAGAAAGAATGGGAAAAAGAGAGGGATGGGAGAAAGTGATATAGATAGATAAAGAGAGAGGGGATGGAGAGAGATAAGGAGACATATAGATGGAGGGAGAGAGATATATATATTGAGGGAGAAAGAGAGATATATATAGAGTGAGAGAGAGATGGAGATGGAGAGAGAGGAGAGACAGAGGAGGGAGAGGGGGGAGGTGATATATAGGAAGAGACAGATATGTATTGTGTGTGTGTGCGTGTGTTTATATATTGAGGGAAAGATGGAGATGGAGAGGGAGAAAGAGGAGGGGAGATAGAGGGAGAGAGATACATATATGGATAGAGATATAGATGGAGATAGAGAGGAAGAAAGAGGAGGGGAGATAGAGGGAGAGAGATACATATATGGATAGAGATATAGATGGAGATAGAGAGGAAGAAAGAGGAGGGGAGATAGAGGGAGAGAGATACATATATGGATAGAGATATAGATGGAGATAGAGAGGGAGAAAGAGGAGGGGAGATAGAGGGAGAGAGATACATATATGGATAGAGATATAGATGGAGATAGAGAGGGAGAGAGATACATATATGGATAGAGATATAGATGGAGATAGAGAGGGAGAGAAATAGATAGAAATATATATGGAGATAGAGATAGATATAGATGTATAAAGATTGATAGAGAGAGTACCATGCTGCCCCCAAAGAATCCAAGCTCTAGTGCCTTGGCAGAAAATGCCCTGGCCCTCTTCTCCTGGTCTGAGGTAGGCTGCGTTGTTTTGATCCCGTAGCTCTGCTCTGGCCAGCAGAGCATCCCGCTGTGGCGCTCATTGCTCATAGTTCTTGCCAGGTCCCATGATGGCTGCCTTTGCATCGCCGCCTTGTCCCCCTCAAACGCCACCCCCATCTCAAACACCACCACCCTCGCCCTCGTCTCCATCCCGAATGCTCGAGCCCTTTGCATTGCTCCTTCCAATACCCCACCTGGAAAAAGTCAACCCCCGTCAGAATGATGGTGTATTATACCCTAACGCTGACTTTGAAGACTCGACAACTAAATCAGAATCTAAGCTATAACATCAAGAGAGAGAAAGCAGTTTAATCCTAATAAACCTCCAGATCCAGATCATAAACAGAAATAATTTGACAGAGTGTAGAACATAGGAGCTTGTTCTGGTATTCTCTTATTCCCTACATCTATTTTAAGTGACTTATTCATGCATGTGGATTGACTAGGTTGCTTAAACTCGATACTTGGGCCTCACCCATCGTTTGTATGGGTATTCAAATCCAAATATTTATGAGACTCTTTTTAACAAGGTATTTTCTTCCTAAACCCTTAAGGTGGCTGTCGGAAGCTTGGCAATCTCTCCGTCTCCAGTGAGAAGTTGGCTTTTAATATAACTCAAAATCAGGTGACCACAAACTGAATCTAACCTCTCAACTTGTTTCCAAACATAATAAATCAATCCTGAGAAAAGGTCCATTTTTGTGACATTTAGAATATTAGAACCCTGGTCAGGTATGGTTCTGCATGTCCCTATGAGGTTGACATGTGATGTTGACGTTGATACCCTGAGAAACCTTTCTCGACTACAAAGTGGATTGATATACCTTATCAACATCATTGTTGTTATCAACCACTCTAAAATTTGTCAATGTGATCACAGAGATCTGTGGGGTTTGATGATATTGATCAAGATGTTGGCTAGTACCAAAACCCATGGGTTGTTGCTTCTCACTTCTTAAGACCCCTATATGGGCAGTGTGCACAGCATAGAACTGACCGCATGTTGCCCCCCGTGTTAACACACATTGCCGCTCAGCAATGCTCGACCTGATCCAATGGAATAACGTTCGATGTGCGAGGGTGATGTTACATTGGGCGGCATGATGACACAAACAAGTACAGTGCTGGAATTGCGGCAGAGGTCAACAGACCAAGAAAGGGTACATGAGAGCATCCTGTGACAGGACTGTGATATGATCTTAAATGACAGGACTGTGACATATATAACACCCTAAATGACAGCAGATAATAAGTTTTTAATTTGGGGGGAGATCCTCCAGAAGGAACACAGATGCCAATTTGAATCTCTTGTCATTAATTTCTTTGTACCTTTACATCTATCTCTTTTTCTTTTTCCCTTCCAAGAACCTTCCTTGATAGATTGTTTAACTTTATCTGAAGTCAAATTAGCACTCCAAACTACATCGGTTGATTGAAGGATAAAATTGATCAAATCCATTCTCCATTATGTAAAGAGTACTTCGCTAAATACAATTATTTTTCATTGTTTTATTTCTAACCTAATATTTGTTTATTTTATTCAAATTTACTTGTTTCACCTAATTAAATGGGATTTACCAACAAGAAACAGAGTATATTAAGGTTAAAAAAGGAAGCCAACGGGATGCAGTTTCCTGACCTGTAGATCTGAGGTTGAGGGTGCTCAAGTTGGCATAGGGGGAGAGAAGTACTGCTGGGGCCCCTATCAAGTCCAGGTGGGAGCCTTGGGCTTTAACAAACCCTTCAAGAAGGATGCAGACAGAGTTGTGGCGCAGCTCCATGACTTCTCCTCTTATATATATTTTCATGGTTGATTTTTCAGCTATTAGAACTCTCAGGTCTTGCAAACTCAACTTCTCAAAAACCATCGGGAGGAGTAGTTTAGCCACCACTGTTGCACTTTCCTGCAACAATATCATCAATATATTGAGACACAAATTCATGGTCATAATTATATAACATGTTTTACATTTTAATTCATATAAACAGAAATATTGTTCTTGATCTGTACGAATCCAGGGAAAATAACTATACTCAATAGGGTTTAAAGAATTAATATTGAAATCTTGGAGAATCACAGACGAGCATTTTTATGGTGACTCGGAGAATTTCTTAGGAGTATTATATGAAAAATAATTTATTTACCACAACAAGAAATCTTTGGATCAATAGAAATTTAATACCTGTAACCCCTCACAAGGAGAGATCCAAAGAAGTTGAAACACAAGAGGTTGACTTGGCAAGGGAGGAAAGAAGAAAAAACAGTCAATTCTGCATGGGAGATCTGCTATGAACCTTAATGTAGGCATGTATGGGGGAAGGGGGCAAGACAAGTAGTGTAGATCTTCCCAGTGTTGGAGAGTAGAGCAGGAATGACCAGACGAGAGATCGAATGGAGGAGGCAGGGATCAATGGGGGGCGAGCTGCCTGATGACATTGTGAGATAGAGACAATCACAAGGGATAGGGATTGCAGAGGGAGAGAAGGAACTTAGACATCAAGAGGAGAGACGACTAACTCTAGCTTCATTCTTCTTGGTTGCCCTATTTAAGGAAATACAAAAGGGCAAAAGGAACAAAGGGTCCCTTAGTGGGCTAACATGATGAGCATAACCTGAGATAGGATGGGGATCATATCTACAACAAGAAAGCTATGGATCATTAGAAAGTTTACTCTGTAGCTCTTCCCAAGGAGATATGCAAAGAAGCTGAAACACAAGCATTTTCAGCGAGGAAGGAGGAAGGAGGAAGGAAGAAATGGCAGCTAATTTGGCAAGGGAGATCTTCCTGAGGTGCTACAGGCTTTGATGCAGGTATGTATCCTCCATTGAGATCTGTGTACCCTGGAATTGTAGAAATGGGTTCCAGAAATCTCATTCTCCATCTCTCCTTTTCCCATTTTGACTGGTTATTGAAGAGCGGAGAAGTCAGAAATAATATTGATTGACTTGAAGAGAGAAATATTTAATACTATAAAATTAACCATACAGTACAATAAGCATGTAGCACTTATTTAATATTTTAATTAAACTATAAGTGCGCCCCCCTGTTCATGTGTTACGCATGTGCATGGTATAGATATCACGTCATGCACATGTGTGAACACGTGCGTCATGTGCTTGTGTGTAAACGTGTGCTTGTGGGCACACGTTTACCTGCAAGCAGACGTCGGCCCCACATTTGGGGTCTTGGATAATCCCACACATCAAAATTTTGTTCTGAAAAACTTTTGAAATAAGGTTTTGTGGAGAAGGATAATAAGGGGTTATTGGGCTGGCTCAATAACCCAATGAATAAGAAAAGGTACAGAGAGGAAAGGTTTACCTTAAAATTAATATATTGGGTTGTTTCGAGTAGTAGATTAATCTTGTAATACACTTTGCCCTTCAAAAAATAAGTCAACTAACTCCAAACAAACAGACATGGTGTAGGCTAATGAAATGATTTTTCGAAAGTAAATGAACCTATAAAACCAGTATCTATACTTTATTTTCATACCTATGAAGAAGGAAAAGTATGTTGGTCTAAAAGCATACATAATTGTCCATTGACAAAGAATTTTGATAAGGTTCTGATATGATACCTATACCCCTCTTAAGGAAAGTCGTGTCTTTTCCCTTACGCCTGTTTCTCTTTAAATAGGATGCCCTCCCTTTTAAAGGTCAGCCAGAGAAGTGTTTGTTATCCGAAGTACCCATTCCTTCTCCCCTCTATGTTCGAATCTCATCTCTCCCCCTTTGATCCCCCTCTCTCCTGATCGTCCTCCTCAAAAACTGGTTAATGATATCAAGTGGTCATTTACAATGAATTGTGATGTGTATTTTTAACGTGACAAGGTCATGAGCTGGAGACTTGGGACAATTGAGGAGAAGAGTAGGTTGATCACTTTGGGGCATGCAAAAAGAACCCCAATACTTACGCTTGGAAACCCCACTTTTATATAAGATTCTAAGTGGGCCTTAATGTTAAGGACCTTCTACGACTTTAAGGGGGAGATATATGTGGACCTTATATAATGGTCCAACCTAATATTATATAGTGAGACCAATAAAACAATGATCTGCTACCAGAGGCTAACAAGTTCCTTATCATCCATACATGAGTTTTATAACAAAAATCTAAGTCTCACACAGGACCTTATCAAATTTCTGATACACAAAGCAAACTATAAGCAGTAAATAATCTAAGATTAGTTATTTAGAGCTAAAGTGATAATTTACTGAGTGCCTTTACCAGCCATAGGAACGTCTCCATAGCGGGATCTAACATGAGAGAGAGAATCTTAGCAGCCTCAATAAAGAAACAGCGAACCACAGAGTCGGAGACCATGTCACACAGGTAGGGCTTCCCAGTCAACACCTCATACAGACCTAGAGTACTCCCGTGAGAGAACATGGGATGGAGAGAATGGCGGGTGCCCAAAACCTTGCTAGCCCACTGCAAAACCCAGAGGAAATAAAAAGAATCAGCACTATGACAAGTCAGCAGAATGAATAAATTGTACAGGACATATAATTACCACCTCACCTTGATGATGCCATTAGAAACCAACCACACTCCGTTCGGTTTGGAGCCCTCCTTATACAGAATTAGCCCCCGAGTTTTTATCAGCTCCTTCGTTGAGCTTTGGAGTGGCGAGCGAATAGTGGAGGGAAGTGCCCCAAACAATGGATGGGTGCTCAGCATCTCCTCCGCTCTGGGCATCTTCACAAGTGGAGGCTTCCGCAATAGTTTCTTGAGGTCAGTCTGCCAAGGTTCCACACTAGAGGATTATATATTACACAAGATTTGAGCAAACTGTCAAACAAAATTTTCAGCAACATTTTCTGAAGGCAGAATTCAACAATAGAGATCATATGATCAAGAAATTCTGGTTTCGGATGAGGTAGCAACAGCCCTATAACATAAAATTTTAACTACTCATCTGTATGAGTACGGTTACACAACCGATAACCAAATGTTAACCACTGTGCACCTGTGTCACTTCAAGAACAATACTAAAGACAACTGCAAAAACAGTCTTTCAACCATATAAACTGTGGAAAAGACAAATCCTTGTACCTGGATAACATCATCCAGATGGAACATTTCCTTCTTTTCCAACAGACCAACCTTCTCCAGATTTTGCACATAGCTGCTCAGATGCCTCAATATTGAAAATGTTACCTGCTTAGTCTTCACAACACGTAGAACCTGCAACATGGAGTATGAGTATACAGTTAACATGAGGTATATAAAGATTTGATGGAACATGTAGTCCATCATCATATTGTTGATAAAAGATAACTCTATTACACATGCGTTAGATGTTAATATTTTCTATGACTTGTGAGAAACTTCTAGATAAAATACATGTTGTTCTAATTAAATTATTCTATCTAACCATCTGAGAAGGAAATGCATTATATTACTCCGGAACCAAATATAAATCATAAGGATTGCGTCTATTGTAAAATCTGATCTATCCAATATCACTGCAATAGATTTGGAGCAAGTTGAGAAACATTGACTTCTTGAGAAGGGAGGTGGAAATTGATCCAAAGAGAAAGTAGGAAGTAGATCCAGTGTGGTCATCCCTAAGAGGGAAAGGATCGTTGGCGGAAATACGCAGCAGACCAGGGACATTGTCATGAGTGGAGGATCATGCCTAAGCAGAGATAAGGAACTGAACAAAACTAAAGTATTATTTATTGGCTTCCCTCCCTCTGAACTACACTGATTTACTGCTTTCTAGTAATTGCCTCCTTCACTCTTTGGCCCACTTTCCCAATGGATATGTCCTCCTAAAGGAAGGGCTACATAAAGGGAAGGGAAAAACTATCCTACTGACGTAGTATAAAACTCCAAATGTGCTAAAAGCCAACAGAATACCCTGGAGTCGGTGTTCAATACCGAACTGAAGTAACATCGATTTATAAGTTTAAAACCAAATTGTGTTCAACCCGACTGCACAAGTATAAAACTCCAAATGTCCTAAAAGCCAACAGAATACCCTGGAGTCGGTGTTCAATACCGAACTGAAGTAACATCCATTTATAAGTTTAAAACCAAATTGTGTTCAACCCGACTGCACAAGTTTATTAGAATCACTTCACAAACTACTTCAAGTACACTACTCTTTTCATACTTTCCTCCTTTTCTCTCCATTTTGTACGGTTGAAAATCTCCTCTAAATCAATTCTTCATTCTCAAATGGTACAAAGAGAAAAGGACTGGTCCAGCTCCAAAATTTGAAGTTCAAAATGATTGCATACTGTTTGAGTCCTGAAAAGGACACCTGGCTAACAAGGCTCAGTCACTGACTGAGCCTCAGGTGGGAAGAATCTCCAATTCTTGAATAATCTTTGAGTTAAAAATACCCTCTAATAAGGTCACTTGAGGGCCCTTTTTTGGATGAATGATCATTTTGTGGTCACTTGTGTCGACTTGACTCTTTGCTCAGTGGGGATGTAGAGATAATAGTCAGAGAGAAGGGAGAAGAGACAAGGAAGAAAATCAATCTATTTCACCATAAAAGGTTACCCACAGCATGCCTAGGTACCTCTCCTTTTATAGGAGAATTAACTAGCCGTTAATAACGGCTAGTGTTATACCGGCTATAAAATTAGCCGTTATAACTTACCCGAATCCGATAAGGATTCGGGTAATGGGTCTACCCGGACCCGCTACTGGATCTGCCTGGATCCGATAAGAAAAATAAAAATAAACATTCTTGGGCTTATAGATCCGCCTTTACATTTAACACTCCCCCTCAAGTGTAGGAATGGATATTTGCCATTCCAAGCTTGGATATCAAATGTTGAAGACTCTTGGTAGGCAGACCCTTTGTAAAGATGTCTGCGCATTGCTCTTCAGACTTGACATGCTCTGTCTTTAGTATCCCTCGTTCCAAGTGATCTTGAATATAGAAACGGTCGATGTTGACATGCTTCATCTTGTCGTGATCAACTGGGTCATGTGCTATACTAATTGCAGATTTGTTGTCGCAGCGGATGACAATTGGGCTTATATAGTTGACCTTTAGATCGTCCAGCATATGTTTAATCCACATGACTTCGTCAATCCCTTTTGACATAGCACGAAATTCAGCTTCCGTACTTGACTTGGATACAACACTTTGCTTCTTGCTTCTCCAAGTCACCAGGTTTCCTCCAAGTATTGTACAATACCCAGTAGTTGACCTGTAATCAAGACGAGACCCCGCATAGTCAGAATCAGTGTATAAAGTAAGGTCAATTTTACATGTTTTCCGGTAGGCGCTGCTCCGTCCTGGAGTTCCATTTCGGTACCTGAGAATTCTATTTACAGCTTGAAAATGAGAGTTTCTGGGTGAGTGCATAAATTGACTTAAGACATTTACTGCATAACAAATATCTGGTCTGGTATGTGACAGATATAAGAGTTTTCCAACAATACTTTGATATGAGTTAACATCTACTCTAGGTTCATCCTCATTGATAGTTAATTTATGATTGACTTCAATTGGTGTTTCATTTATGTGGCAATTGATATGCTTTGTTTCTTCTAATAGTTCTAGAATGTATTTTTGCTGTGTCATCAGAATTCCTTTGCTTGAGCGTGCAAACTCTATTCCTAAGAAATACTTTAGAGGCCCCAATTGTTTAACTTGGAAGTTCTCATCCAGGTGCTGTTCGAGAATTTTCATTTCTTCTAGGTTGTTCCCTGTAATTATGATATCATCCACATATACTATCAAGATTGTTATCATTCTGTGAGATGTTTCCTTAAGGAACATGGTGTGTTCCCCATTACATTGCTTATATCCAAGATTCTTCATGGTTTGGGTAAATCTTCCAAACCATGCTCTAGGCGATTGCTGTAATCCATACAGGGCCTTTCTTAGTCTACATACCTTGCCTTGACTTGTTTTCCCTTCATAGCCTGGTGGAACATCCATGTAGATTTCTTCCTTTAGGTCGCCATGAAGGAAAGCATTTTTTATATCATACTGATTTAGAGGCCAGTCTAGATTGACTGCTAGTGATATTAAGATTCTGATGGTGTTCATTTTTGCTACAGGAGCAAATGTCTCCTGATAGTCGATTCCATAGGTTTGAGTATACCCCCTAGCTACAAGTCTAGCCTTATATCTTTCAAGACTGCCATCTGACCTGCATTTGAGTGTAAAGACCCATTTACACCCTACCGTTCTTTTATCCCTGGGTCGGTCCACAAGTTCCCATGTATTGTTCTGTATTAGTGCATTCATTTCCTCGTCCATTGCTTCTTTCCATCTGACATTCTTCATAGCTTCCTGTGGAGATTTTGGAATAGGTATATCTTGGATTTTGGTGAGAAAAACCTTGTAACTAGGTGATACCTTTTGATAGTTTAGGTAATTTAGTATTGAATAAGGAATTGGTTTCACAAAGTTCCTAGTTCCTTTTCTTACTGCGATTGGCCAATCATTCTCTCCAAGATTTTCTACACATGTCATTTCTCCCCCTTGAGTCGAAATTTCTCCCCCTTCACCCAAATCCGAGATCCCTTTGTGATTTTCCTTTCTCTTCCTCTTATAATATTTTGGGTATGGAGATACAAAATGGGGTTCAGATAAGTCATGTGTTCTCCTGGAAATGCCTGGATCATCGCAGGGTGGTTCTTCCTCATTCTCAGTTATGAAAGTAGGTAACTCCATTGCAGGAGTAGGGGAAGTCGCCTGATCAGGTTGGATTCCATTATTTTCCAGGGAGAGACTACCATCTTCACTCATAAGTAGGTGATGTGTGTCTTTATGACTCTCAGTACCCCTGGGCTTGTAGTAAAGTAGTTTTTCATCAAATACTACATCTTTGGTGACCATATATTTCCTAGTAATGGGATGATACATCTTGTATCCTTTCTGGGTAAAAGAATATCCAACAAAGACGCATTTAAGTCCTTTTGTCGACCATTTGTTGTGTTTATATGTATGGTTATATACATAGCCAACACATCCAAAAATCTTTACGGGTAAACCAGTTTTCAGTTTTACCGTTGGATAGTGGTTTTCCAGTAACTCTAGAGGGCTTTTGAATGCTAGAGTTTTTGAGGGTAGTCTATTTATGAGGTGAGTGGATGTCATTACTGCAAACCCCCACAGGTTTGCAGGGACATTTCCATGAATAAGGAGAGTTCTCCCCTTATCTACGATATCCCCTATTTTCCTTTCGGCAAGACCATTTTGCTGTGGGGTATAAGCACACGAAGTTTCATGTCTTATCCCTTCGGATCTGAAAAATTCCCTAAGCTCGTTATTAAGGAAATCCTTGGCATTGTCAGTCCTGACTCCTTGAACTGGATCACCAAACTGTCTACGAATAAGGTTACACAGTCCCTTTAGGTTCTGACTAACTTCAGTCTTATTTTTGAGTAAGAATACCCAACTATATCGACTGAAGTCATCAGTGCACACAAGAAAGTAACGATGTCCCAGTATATCTATGTGTGGGGATGGTCCCCATACATCACAATGGATATTCTGAAACGGTTTGGTCATTCTGGTTTCACTCGATGGGTAAGGAACCCTGTTGAATTTCCCTAATTGACAAGATTCACAAATGATATGTTCCACTGAAATATGTTCACATAAGTGTGGGTACATGCGTTTTAGAAGATGGAAGGAGGGATGACCCATCCTTTGATGAATCTCCATGATAGAGTCTCGGGGTGCTACTGTTGCCACCTTGGGGTTGTCTTTCATCAGGGTGCTAGGTAATGTCCAGGGTAGATAGTAGAGGCCGTTTTGAACTTTAGCTAGTCCAATCTTCCACCCTTGATCCTTATGACATAAATAGGCATCCAAATTATCAAACAGTATATTATATTCCCTTATCTTTGCAAGCTTTTGCACTGAGACTAGGCTTACAAACAATTTTGGGACATGTAACACATCGGTTATCTCACCAATGGGTTGGATGTTCACACTACCAATGCCTTCTACTTGAAGTAGGGTACCATCAGCAGTTTGAGCGTGTTTTCCAGGAGCAATTTTTTCATATGTCGTGAAGATTTCTCTTCTTGATGACATATGGTCTGTTGCTCCTGAATCTAGGATCCAGGCCTTTTCTGGATTCCTAGTAAACAATGTAATATGGGTAAGTATTTCCCCTTTACCAGTATTAGCCATGGATGTGGATCCAATGACTGCACCTCCTGAGATGATTGACTTCATAGCTTGAAATTCTTGGATCATCTTTTGGAGGTCTTGGGCTGAAGGGAGGTTGTTTGAGTCTGCTGCTCCTTGCTGTGCTAAGTGGGCTCTGGCAATGTGTGGAGGTTTTCCATGAAGCTTCCAACATTTAACTCTAGTGTGGCCCCTTTTCTTGCAGTAGGTGCAGACCAGATCTTCTCGGTTGACCTTTTCAGTCCCAGTTTGGCCAGGAGTATGTTGGCCTTTAGTAGCATATGCAGTGTTCTCGATGACACCACGATTTGCCTTTAAGCGACTCTCTTCTTGCATGGCTTTGGAAACTGCCTGGTCGAACGTAGGCTCTTCCTCCCTGTTGTATAGTTGACTCCTTATGAGCTCGAATTCAGGTCTGAGTCCTTGTAAGAGTTGACACAATCGATCAGTAGCCTGATGAGCTCTGGCGATTGGATCAATAGAAGGTGGTCGGCAGTGGTCCAACTCATTATGGATTGCCCTTAACTTGTTTGAATAAGTTAGGACATCCATATCTTCTTGAGAGTATATGCTTGTACAATGAGATCAGTATTTTCGCCTTGTCTCCCCTCTTGGAGTGATTTCGGTGAATTGCTTCCCATAATTCCTTAGCTGTATCATAGGAAGAGAGACTGGTAAGCTGTTCAGATGCTATAGAATCTAGCATCCAGGCGAAGACAAACTCTTCTTCAGTTACCCATCTTGGAAAACTTGGGTGATCTTCATCTGGAGGACTTTCAAAGAGATGATGAGTGAGCTTCCTAGGCTTTAGGACGGCCTGGATGTTCCTCTCCCATAATAATAGATTATTGCCATTGAATATGTTGCATTTGGCAATAACTGGAAATTGCATGATCCACCTTTCAGCAGGTGGAATCTGATGTTCTGATGACACCACCTGAGAGGCAACTTTTCCAGCTTTGCCTGCCATATATCCTGAAAAACTTCTTGTAGAGATTCTTCAGCTCCAGCAATATAGGAGAGGATCTTCCCGTAGGATGAGTTTCTCCCTTAATAGCAACCTCTGGAGCTTGGAGCTTTTAGATCAGAAACAATGGTCCTCCCGTGGGATGACTTTGGAGCAGAAAAAACAGTCTTCAGAGATCGCTTGATGGCTCTGATACCATGTCGACTTGACTCTTTGCTCAGTGGGGATGTAGAGATAATAGTCAGAGAGAAGGGAGAAGAGACAAGGAAGAAAATCAATCTATTTCACCATAAAAGGTTACCCACAGCATGCCTAGGTACCTCTCCTTTTATAGGAGAATTAACTAGCCGTTAATAACGGCTAGTGTTATACCGGCTATAAAATTAGCCGTTATAACTTACCCGAATCCGATAAGGATTCGGGTAATGGGTCTACCCGGACCCGCTACTGGATCTGCCTGGATCCGATAAGAAAAATAAAAATAAACATTCTTGGGCTTATAGATCCGCCTTTACATTTAACAACTTGGCATGAGCAGCTGTATCCGGCTGTTGTGAAGGCAGGAACTCCTCTCTCTCTCTCTCTCTCCCCCTATCTCTCCTCTCTACATCTTCCATCTCTCCCATTCTCCTCTCTCTCCCTTGTCCTACTTCATGAGTTCGTAAGATCTACATGGGAATTGTAACACATACCTGGGGGAATGATAAGCGGACATCTTCCAGGAACTTCCTGGCCTCTTCTCCCTCCACATTACTTTCTCCAATGACTACTGAAGCTATTTCGCTTTCACCTGGGAAGAGTAAAAAATACAAAATATTACCTATCATAATGTCATGGACAGGAAATTCGTTAACACTAGTCGTCAAAACTTAGAATTGAGAAGGGATATTCATTGTCAATTGTTCTTTTACATTCTAAGCTAAAACTTATAAGAAAAACTTGATGTTAATAGTCTCGGAAGGCTCAAATATTTTCTGGGAATTATAGTGTCTCCCTCCGCTCCTTGAATATTTAACTTGCAAAAACAATATCAATGATCTCCTGATTCAAATAAATTATTAAGACTGAGAACCCTTTACAAATCCTATCGTATGCAACCAAAATCAAAGTTTGGATCAAAGGGCGAACCTTTGGATTGTGGAATCTATGAGAGGCTGAATAGGGATTTTCATTTACCTTCTACTTACATGTTCAAATATATCCTACTTTGTAAATGTGCTTAGCTTATTCATGACCCTAAGAAAATACGTTTTATGGCTGCTCATAGAGTTCTAAGACGTCTGAAGAAAACGATAGGCTGTGGCACGTTATTCAGATGACAGAAGAGACTAGCTCTATAGGTACTCACTGATGGTCATTATACAGGTTCACTACTTGATCGTCACTCAACCACTGGTTATTCTTCCTTAGAGGTAATTTGATTAACTGAAAAAGCAAGATGCATAATATGGTGCAGTGACTATGTGAAGGCCCCTGGATCATGGGGATACTTATCTATTTGAAGATTCCCTATAGAATCTCAATCAAATCTTGGTTTTCCGATCAAGTTCACTCTAGGGAAGAATAACTAGCAGTGGACAGAAGAACAAGTAGTGAGGCCGGTCTATGTAGGGGATACTTGATGAATTAAAGATTCCAAATAAAATTCCAATCAAACTCTTGATAAAAAGTCAGTGATCATCATTCCACCCAGTCCTGTTCAAGATGATCAAACATATAACATAGAGGTGGATAGATGTTTCCTTAAGGAGAAACTCAAGTTTTATTTTTTAAACTCCTTACGTCATAATAGAGGATTATCTTTCTGATGTGCTTCCTGAAGAAGTAAAGAATTGAGAGGGTGGATATGGCACTAAAGGAATTAAAAAGAAGCACAACCCTCATTATCAGTTTTAGGGTTTATTACGTAATATTAATAGAAGGGAGAGAGAATCCAAAAATGGACCCATGTTAATGGGCCATTACAAAGAGATACAAGCAAAATAGAGAAAAAATCCCATTCAAAAACTACCAAACCTTCATCTAAAACTCAATATGAAAAACTTATTAGCCAGCTGGGAACAATCGACTTATTATCACTAGATTGAGGGAGAATGTAAAACATCAATTTTCTCATGTATCCTTTCTCTTAACTTGTCTCTGGTATCCCCTAATGTTTATCTTCCACCTATGACATCACAATTCTACAAAGACAACTGATGACCATTTTTTCTTTTTTTGGAAAAATGGGGGGGGGGGAGGTCACCCCAGATCGTTGACCATTCACCTCCCTCTATGGAGAGCAAGATGGATAGGTTTGGACAGGTGCTCCCTTGTCTGTTCGGAAGTCCTACACAAGGATCTTTCCGGGAAATGAGGACCAATCAACTATCCAGGCATGTCCGGCCATTTGGCACCTAAAGGTTCCACTAAAGGTTAAGATCTTTGGATGATGTATCCTGATACCTCCACAGCATGCACTTTATGCACATGTGTTGACGAAGACTATAACCATTTATTTATTGAGTGCTCCTTCACCCGTTTGATCTACGCCACCCAAGCACTGCTGGTGGAAAATGCAACGTCAGAGGTTTTTTGGGAGTTCTTAAGGCAAGGGGGACCTAGGAGGTGGGAGGATGGGGCCCGAGCAATGACAGTGCTCTGGGAAATATGGCTACATCGCAATGAGGCAATATTTAGGGGGTGTAAGGTGTCCAAGGACGGGCTCGTCCACGAGGTCGAGAGCCTCATGGCATCGTGGTTCCCTCGGGCTGTAATCAGATAAGGGAGGGGTTGACTGTGTAAGAGGAGAGCTTTAGCTATCTTCACATGTAACTCTGTTGCTTTGTCGGGTGACCATCTAAAACCATTTTTCAGAAAAAAAACCATTCACCTCCCTCTAAACCAAACAGAGACTAAACTCACCACAATTTGTACTGCCTATGCAAGGGACGCCTCTCATCCTTTGAAAACCATTTTGTTGTAGTGCAGCCATACTGCACAGAGCACAGCAAACAGCTGTCCCCTTTACTCCCTGCCCTTTGGGTTCTCCATCTCGTAGAGAATCCCAGATGGCCTCCTTAAAGGAGACACCCATCCTTGTCATAGGCTGGCTGGCCAATGCTGCCCAAGCAAAGGAGTACTCAAAGGAAAGATGAGAGCAGTCTTCTTTATCCCTTCTGCACATAGCACTCTTTCAGGACTTCCGGTTGACATTTCTTCCTGAAGGTCCATGTCACCAACCTTTGTTTAAGGAGTAGACACCCAAACAGCCGCACTTCTGGGAGATCTTTAGCTTCCCTATGACTTGGCATGCGTTGATGGTCGATGGGTTTTCCTCTTGTCATATACATGTCACTTGTGCATATGCAACCTTCATGGAGAAGGGTATGCCAGACCACATCAACCCATCTTTTGCCCAGTCGTAAGTTGCAGATGTAGTAGGGACCACTACATCCTCTGATAATGCTCCACACTTTGTGCTGACAAGTTTCAGGCCCACAATGGATTCCTCATGCCGTCCCAAAAGTCCCCAAACATGGCCCTACGCATCCTTGCAAGTGCAAACAGCTTTGGGAACTCGACACCTTAGGGGCTCTATCACTATGGGAAAAACTGCAGGAATTCACGCCAACAGATGACTAATCAACCAAGCAACTCATTCTGGAGCTTACTCTCTCAAGCCACCTTTATCATGCGCGATTGTTTTATTTCCTACACATGGTGTCCACTATACTCCTATATTTTTGGCTTTAGAAGTGGGATTTCCTACTTAGTGACTGATAAGGTTCACCCCAGAACCTATCATGATAAGAAGAGAAGTATCATTCAGTACATGTGCCAGTCGAGGAACGTGCTGATTCGAACACTTAGATGGCGTGAGTAGGAAGCCTAGGGTGAGAGCTGGATTGCTAAAGGAATTCAGTTATAAGAAAGGGGGATGTGGTTCCTGATAGAAGAGGGAGTTCATGTGACTCATAATGGTGTTATACTTCTTAAAGTCTCATCTACATCATTTAGATCTATAAGTTCTCTCTACATAGATTTGGATTTCATTCTCGATCTATACCTCTTCTAATTTTAAAGATTCCTGAAGATCGCGTATTCATGTTTACTTTTCTTAATCCACAAAGGATTGATACAGTGTTGGCCAAGGATTGATCTATACTTATAAGAAACGTATTTATGGCCAAAGAAGAAGCACCATTGTGTTAATGATCTTGATCTGATGTCAGGGACCATGCATCTTGGGGATACATGGTACTCACATCTTTCCCAAACTGCACTGCAAAATCTGTTTACAGGCCATAACCTATAACACAGTATATGTGCATAACACTTTCTGGCCATGAGGGCAACTCTACAATTTGATCTCTGATCTGCCAGCATCCTCAGATAAATCGTACTTGAAATGGTGATTGTAGGACGATATTCTCTTCTGCTGGATCTTCTCGAACTAACTCATTCCTATGTGGATTATGATCTAGTAAAGAAATAAGGGACATTGTACATAAATAATTTTCCACGTGTGAAGATGAATCCAAGAAAGCAAATTTGCTGGATCAGTCAATGCATCTCCTCTAGGGCAGCAGACTGCCTTGTAATATGCACAGGAGCTTGAAGCTTGGCCACTTCTGACACTTCCCAATAACACCTGTGGCCAAGTTATACATTGTTCAGACACTTATTTTGTTGTTTTTGGGATCAGTGCATCGATCTTTGGAAAATTTTTGAGAGAGAGGAGGCAGGGCAATGGGAGGAGCTTCTCATCCTAGAAGCTTGAAATAAACCCTAAAATGGCTCACTTCCATTGATGTTCTGTCTTCCTTAAATAGGAAGACATGATAATACACTTTAGTAGAAAACACCTGACGTGAGCCAAATGGGAAAGTCAAGAAATCAATTGAATTCCCCAGGAAATCACGTATCAATATATTAAAACCTTATCTCAAGAACCCATTAGAATCACCTTTCAAGTACAGAGAAAATTCTGCTGATGTGACTTTGATAGCCATCTGGTAGAAGCAACCTTCGTTGAGTGGCTGAACAAAGCCTGACATTCATTTATTCCTGCCCCTTTTGAAGATCTGACTCACACATGCGTCATCTATTCCTTTCCCACTTTGCAGTGTCTTCCTTGTAGCCATTGCTTCCAAGAAAAGACGATGACCCTTACATCAAGGCTCTCCATTTTACACAAGATTTTTGTTACAGGCCCATTTTCTGTCCACTTGGTTTTCACGATCCCTTAAGTGAACATGATTTTGCCAGTCTTGACTCAATTTCTCTCCATTTCTGCTTATGTTCTGATGTGCGGCATACACGCGGTGACCTGTTAACGCTCCTGGGTTAGCTTTCTTTGTTACCATGTATGTTTCCTTTTTCTTCTTCTCATACATTTTCCATGGGATCATAACAGCACCCCGCTAAATTAGGGAATGATGAAAATACTCTGCTGGATGGTACCATGTCAGAATTTGAGTATTTACCCCTGTGCTAAAAGCTAAAGCTTACAGAAAGGGAACTAATCTTATTAAGTGTAGGCAGGATAACAACCACCTCAAAAAATTTAAGCCTTTACATATCCTTGACAGCATCACTTCCTTACAACTTTAAATTTTTTTTGAGGTTTACAAAAGTCAAGGGTATTTTTTTAAATATCAAATATTGCATTTGTTGCAACTCCAGTTGCTTGATGTATCAAATCCAATTTTGTAATATTGATTCTTTCAATGTAGATAGTGCAACAAAGATACAAACACAGAAAGCACACATAAAAGGCTCATAAACCAGGGTGTACCTAGAAACTCATGAAGTTTCATTCTTGCTATTCTATGTGCACGGAGAAATGCAGCACATATATAGCAAGCTGATTCCAACCTCTCCACTATGAAGTATGTCACTACTCGCTGGGGCAGTCGGCTTAACTGGAGGAACTTATAATAACTTGGAAAGTGCACATAAGCCTTGAGACCCTTCCAATCACACAAGGAATCACTAGAGACTTTGTCCATAGCTTCGTCGACGGATTGCATGAGCAGTATTGCTGTGCCTTGCGTTATTCTACCTTCTTCAAGCATATCCCAGTAGGCTGCTTGAACACCTGGAAAGAAAAAACAGTCAAAGAGATTGAGTGATAACGTATTTTTACCTTTTTTGGGGTGTTTCTAAAAAATCTATCATGGAATTTAATGATCTATAGTTCTTCTATCTGTTTTTTTTGTGAAGATGTAAGACTTCACATGTTGATTAGAAGAGCAGTGTTTAAAGGATACTTTCCATCCTGGCATAAATTTTGTGGATGAAAGCAAACACAATCATGATAAAACAAAGTAACTTTTATGGAATAATGAGAGCAGGATCACCAGAAATGGCTGATCCTCCCAATATGCAGCGACATCCCTTCTCTAGAAAATAGTCTCATTCTGATGCAGCCATAATTCTCAGAGCCTCTCCAAAAGGCTCTCCTTGTTTCCCCCTAGATACATCACTCACCAAAAAGTTCCAGAATGCCTCCTCTAAGGAGACATTCATCCTTGTGTTTGGCTAGCAGGTCCACATTACTCGGGAAAGTGGGCTGTTGGAGAAGAGAAGGGCACACATAATGCACTTTGGAGAGGCTTCCGGAGACCATCTCCCCCTGAAAACCTGAGTTACTAGGCTTCGTTTAAGGAGTAATCAAACAAACACCTGAAGTTTTAGGGGGATCTTTTGTTTGCAGATGATTCAGCATGCATGAGTGATTGCAGGTTCCTCAATTTGGTTGAGTCTGATTTGCTCTTGTACACTCTGGGCTGATGGGGATATGCATGTCAAAGCCTTAATATTTTATGACTGGTTAGATGGACTCAGATGTGGTAGGGACTGTTAAGTACTCTTATATTCTCCAACCGTTGGTCTAACAAGTTGCTCACAGATGGTGGATTCCTCATGCCATCTCAATAGTCCAGAACAGAGGTCATAAGAATCTGCGAAAGGGCAAATAGAAGTAGGAACTCTTCATGTAGAAGTTTCTGAGCTGATTAGTACATTATGCCATCCCAATAGCATAATGTAGAGCCGTACCCCAACTTGGTGCTAAAAAAAATGAACTTAAGGGAGCACTTGCCTTAGCCCCAACTGAAATACATATGACCCTCTGAACAGAGCTACATCCCTCTCCCCGTCCATTCGTGTTTGGTAATTGTCCTTCAATTTTTTTGTAACCACATCCTGCTGTTGTATCCCATAAGTATGACTACCCACTTGAACAAAATGGTGAGATTTATGTCCTATAGCTTTAATACCCTGAGCCCCCTTCTCAATCATGGGGCTTCAACTTGAGACCGTCAAAAGCTGATTCGACCATGTTGACTTTGATACACCTTGAAGTATCAATGAATTATTCCCAAATTTGAATTCAAGAAATACCACCACTCACCAATGTAGTTCTGTAAACGCGATCAATAGAGCATACCAGATAGAATGGAATGACAATAGAACAACCAAGGATGCAAAGATGTTCTTGCCTCCAAGACAGAGCTTCCCTCCTCCAGTTCAGCAGGCTGACTCCCGCTGCTCGAGCCCCTCCGACGGTCATAACTGTCAGTTTCAAGATTTCAAGAAAATTCCCGTCCTCCCACTCTCCTCTTCTCTTATTTATATGAGTTTCGTCCCCCTTTAGTCAGCACATGTGGTCAATGATTGTTGACCTGCTGTCTTCTTATGTCTTCTTTTATATTTCCTTGAATAGAACATACCAGATAGTTATTCCCAAAAAGTTTGGAATGATGTTTAGCAATGTGGAGTGGTTGTTGGCTCTGTCCATTGGTCCTTAAAGCACATGGCGTCAACAAAAAATTGTAGTAGAAGGATACCTGCTGGGGAAAGTAGGGTCTTAAAACCTTGAAGTAGACTATGGGAACAAACCTTGATCGTGTTCATAGTAAGGACATCTGTTTTAAGGACAAACAACAGTGACAGGGGGCATCTTTGCCTAACCTTCGTTTGCAGGTTAATACATCCCCCTAGGGACACATGTTGACCAATTTTAGGAGTAGGATGTGATGCATCCCACTCCTAAAATTCGTTTGCAGGTTAATACATCCCTCCCCCCCCCCCTTCTCTAATTCTGCAGGAAAAACTTTTTGCCTCATATGCTTTTATGAAGCTAACCTTCCACATAAACCCCTTGGTCTTCTTTCTTTTCCACTCCGCTAAGATATTTAATGTTACAACTGTTCTATCCACCAGTTGTCTGTGTGGAAGGTTCCAACAAGCTACCCAATCACGTCCCTAAATCAGTTTGCCAATATCTTTGCTATGTTGAGGTAGATAGAGTTAGACAATAAATAAGCCAAAAATAATCTGTACTAATTGTCAAGCCAAAATTCTTAGACCCTGGGCATTGCCTTTATCTTGATGATCCCCTCAATTTTGCTAAAGTGGAATGACAAAAAGTCACTCGGCACCGGGGCCTTTCCCCATTCAATCCTTTGTTGGCTGCCTGAATCTCTTCCATTGAGAATGACCTCTTCAACTCTCCTTGGTGCACTAGCATCAATTGAGTTGGCCCCTTCATGCTTGACCTTCAATTTTGTTGACAAGTTTTGATGTTGCTATGGCTAGAATATGATGACCACCACCCAACTACCTTTTAGAACCCTATCTCTTGGAGATGGTATTTTTCCATCCTGAATTACATGGACCAACCAAACCCTCATTTGATTGTGACATGATCCCCATCTTATCCAGAGCTAGTTTCATTATGTTGGCCCACTGGGATAATTTGGTTTGATGTAATGTATTTCCTTTAAATAGGGCAGCCCTCCCTTTTGGAGTGCAACCAAGAATAAAGAAAGAGGCATCAGTCTTTTCTATAAATGTCTCTCCCGCTGCGATCCCCTTCCCTCGAGATTGTCTCTACCTCACCGCATTTTTTAGTGGCTTTGTATACAAGTCGTCCGGCAAATACCACTATTTATTTCGTACCCCATGTATTTGCCCAAAATTTCTCCCTTCATGAGTGTTCTGCACAAATGCAGCTTTCTCAATACCATGGGTCTAACATCAACATCCACTATATTTCACACAGATCCAGACAACACAAAGGGAGTTGTGTCACCCAAGAGATCTACCTCCTTCCCAAAACCCAATCTTGTACAACTACAGATGGGATGTCGCTTTGCTTCCTTTGTCAGTGTTATATATGTGTGGAATGTTGACTCTATTTCCACCCGCCGTGAAGACGGTGATTCACTTGAATCTTCTCCTTTTGTTACTGATTCTGACCGATGGGACCTAGACTTGATGGCACTATTTTCCATCATGCCTTACATAGGCTGGTGTCGCACGTGTTGGCAGCCAGCACCACATGGGACTCCGCAAATAGTGATGCTGCCCAATGAGGAGATGTCAGCAGCTGTTGGAAGCTAGCTGGGCCTGACAGAACCCCTACGAGTCATATCCTCAACCCCCTGCTTCGCCTTCCATCCCATGACCTCTATCATGCCCTAAGGTTAACATTCCAACTAGCACACTGTGATGATGCCCTCTGTTCCTTGTTGACTTGCCCATGGTCATGGTGAGAGGTCCCCATCCATCTGTCCCCACCACCATCATGTTTAGGTTCGCTGAAAACAATCTCGCCAACATGAAATGACGAAGCTTTCCGTAAGACTTAACCATGGACTCCATTGCCACTTGAGACCATTACCCCATCGACTCTTCAAGGGCTTCCAAAATGACCATCAATGTTGTACCACCAGGTGCCCTGCGGGTTAGGAGAAATCTACACCATTTTATGGTCTCTTTTCCTATGAATGGCTATATCCATCCACATATTACTAGATATGTTACCATGGGAACCCCCCGAATGGAAAAACACCAACGTCTTATCTCCAGAATTCCACACTCCCTAATGGCAAGAACTTCCTCCACAACTTGCTTCAAACTTTCTCTTGAGCCTCAAAGTCACCTGAAACTTCCCTAACTGAACACTCAAGGTGTATTCGCCTGCTTAAATCAGCCGTCCCTTTCATACCTGGGTCCTCCAGCGAGCCCCATCACTCACCCTGTCAATTCACCTTATATCTGGGGTTCTGCTTGTGTCTTCCATGTTGGGGGAAAACTTATGATGTCCCACTCCTTTGCATCTCTTACATGTTAGGGGATTCCTGCAGTCCCTTGCATAGTGTCCCTGAGTTACACATTGAAAACATAGTTTCTCCCTTTGTTGGTCATTATTTGTCCTGATCTATGGGTAGTGCTCTATTAACTTTATCTTGCGTCACCACACCATCCAAAGTGGTTCACGGACAACAGATTTGAAGTTGTTGGTTTAATTATCTCCATGGGAACTCTTCTCCCATTTCCCAATACAAACCTTGCCTGATTCTTCTGCTCATTCTTGTCTAGTAGGGTCATACCTGGCCCCTTACATCAGGGTGGTCTATGGCGTCCCTCTGCTGCCTCAACCTGGCTGCTGCCAAACCGCTCCTCAAATTCCCAATGATGGCCATCGACTAACTGGGCAAACCCTTTCCAATCTCTCTATGACAGGGAAGGCATGTTTCCAGAGCTTTGAGTAGGCATTTGAGAGTATGAAATTGGCTACTCTCTTTTTCTCTTGTTTTCCTTCTGACATGATATGCCAGTGGTGTATGTACGGAGGAAGGCCTGACAAGGGCTCAATTCGCAAGCATAGGCCAGCCTACAACGAATCCTACTTTAAGGCCCACACGAGGGAGCTTGGGGCAGGAAATTTCACTGTAAGCTCTCCTCCCCTTTCTTGTGATACCTCCCCTCTCCCGTCTTAGTTGCGACTTTTCTCTCCCATGTGCTCGCAGGGCAACGCCATCATTCCGGGCCCATGATTTTTCACGGGTGATCCTTCGCCATCCCCCCTCATCATTCCCCCTCTCTCCTCTCTACCCCGGGAACCTCTTATATCTCTCGTTCCCTCCTTCGTCCTCGTGTTACAATGCATCTCTATTGGACCAGTTTGATTCGTTCCTATTGAATTTTAAGTTGCATTTTGATTATCGATACGTCCCCGACAGGTTTTGTAAGAGCAAGCTTATTTACCAAAAGCTCAGCGTAGAACCTTATTACTTGATGTGGGCAGACTCGAGAGCTCCACCTTCAAAGTGTATCACTACCACTATCCATGGTAGGCCCACAAATACACCTGCTCACCACTTTTGCCTACACTTCCACTGATGATCAAACCACGTCTAACACCTCCAATATCATCATCAACACTCATATGCATTTAAGGACTTCCGTTTCAGCCACCCACACTAAGCTTACCAATGTGTCTGCCGGAACACTTCTTAGAAGTCTTACAAGAATCTGGAAGGAGCGGCAAAGCATCGGAGGCCAGAGCATCAGAGGGACCATCCACAGCCGGAGGGGACTTGTCCATCAAGGGCAGTCCATCTTAGATGGATTTCATCCAAACCTTTTAGACATTCATGATTGATTTGGATGCTAAGTAGGTATCATGATTATTGGTAAATTCTTGGGATACAAGTTTGGTGTTTAAGAAAGCTGATGGGTCTTGAAGCCAAAGACTGATTGCCAATTTCGTAAAAGACAGATTGATCGCCCGCCAATCACCACTGGTGATCAACCTCTGACCTCTGAACATCGATTGCTTTGATCTCTGAAAACAGACTGCTCCAACCTCTGACCTTGATGGCTCC
This sequence comes from Wolffia australiana, assembly GCF_029677425.1. NCBI lineage: Eukaryota > Viridiplantae > Streptophyta > Magnoliopsida > Alismatales > Araceae > Wolffia > Wolffia australiana. The sequence goes on along the minus strand of NC_135847.1, from coordinate 3,350,320 downwards.
ACTCAGACATCCAATAAAAAAAAGTAATTAAAATAAGTATGCGATAGAGACCTCAATAAAGGAAAGTACCCAATAGGGCAAGGGTCTTAAAGCAAGAAAGGAAGGAACTCTCAAGGGCAAGGGTCTTAATGCAAGATAGGAAAGAACTCTATTAGGGAGGGATCTTGAAGAAAGAGAGGAAAGAAATAAAAATAACCATGAATACAGGTCATGCAACACCACCTGCGCCCACTGGAAAATCTCTTGTCAGATATGGATTGGGATATTATTGTAATTAGCCTCGAGTTGATGTAACAATGAACATGACCTTTGATTTAGAATAGACATTCGGTGGTGGGGGAGAGAAGAAACAAAGCAAGTTCAGGGATAAGAATGTTGCAGAAACAGAAGAGAGGGAGAGATTGGGAGTAATAGCATCACAGTATAAAGAAAAGGGAATGACATAATGAATGTTGTGAGAGGGAGGCAGGAGATGGAGAAATGAACCTCAATATTCTTCTTGGATACCCTTCTTAAGGAAGGGCAAAGTGATGATAGAACCCCTAGTGGGCAAAAAGATGCAAATGCCCGAAAAGACAGACCAGAGGTCATATCAAGCTCTCACCCAAAATTCTCCAACTAATTTATTGGCTACCCTCAATCAGAGCATGCATGTTTTTATAGCGACCAAGTAAAAATGAAAAAAAAAAATACACGTCAGGGATTGGTAATATGAACAGTATGCAAATAACCTTACCGTTTAAAAGGCGAACACGTATATCTCTTAGATTCATTATATTAAGATGGTCCTCAGCTTCAGATATATCATGAGGATGCTCTCGGCCATCTTGAAGGTCATCCAGACACTTAATGTACTTCTTGACTGAGGGCCAATCAGCAGGACCTAATTCTTCATCATCTCTGAGATCACTGAATGCTTCTAGTGCTTTGTTCAACATCTCATATTTTGTGTATTTCAAAACCCGTACCTGTAGGGAAAAAACATCAAATTTGGGTGTTCGATTACTCCGGGTGCACAACATTCAATTCCAACAATATATTCTATTAATATGATAAATTAATGAGGATATTTGGAGAGTCGTCCCTAATGTGACTGAAAGGTTCAAGTGATTCAATGGCAGACATATTCTCAATCAGTTTTACAATTAATGTAAAATGCAACATAACAATCTCGCCTAATTCCTTGGAAAAAATGCCTGTTGGAACTCGTGTTTCTGGTAGGTTCCCAACAAACTCAATAATACTTAGACTTTCATACATCTGAGGAACAGGGTGGAATAGTCGATAGAGAGGAAGAGGAAGAGAGAAATGAGAGAAAGAGGAAGAGGAAGGACACGAGACAGCGAAGAGCAGGAATGGTGATGGAGTGCCGGGAATAGTCGCTGCTCGCTGGTTGGAGGGTCTGCAAGCACAACGAGTAACCACGACTGATAGGACGGAAGAAGACTGGGGCAGGGTGGAAGGGGACTCACTCTTGGAGTTAGGGCAGGGTCTTTCCTACCTCGGGAGGGCGAATGACTTAAGTACCCTCAGAAAGGGTCTGGGCCGCTGTCTTCCCCTTGTACTTCATATTGGGCATTGATAGGACATAAACCCAACATGGGATCATGTCAATGCTCCCTCCTTATTTTGACCAGCTTGTCCTCAAGCTGGAAGTCTGGAAAATGGGTGCGGAGGGCGGACGCCAACTCCCATAATGCCTCGGAGACAGGCAGTCCCTGCCAATGGGTAAGTACCTGGCAGCCATCCGTAGAAGCTTGAAATGCTGTGATCTTCTCCGGAATGACTTGCCACACGTGGCCGTCGGTGAGAAGTGTCGGCAGTGGTTGGGTGGATACCACGGCGCGCTTGAGCAGGGACACGTGGAAGACAGGGCGGATGCGGGGGTCCTCCGGGAGGGCGAGCTGTACGCCACTGCCCTGGTGCATTTGATAGTCGGGTATGGCCCAAAATAGCGTGGAGCAAGCTTCTCAAATAGTCGTTTGGAGAGGGACTGTGGATGGTAAGGCCAGAGCTTGAGATAGACGTTGTCCCCTACCGCAAATTCCATGTGCTGTTGATGCTTGTCGGCACTGGTTTCATGGAAGCTTTGGCGCGGTCAAGGTTTTGGCGGAGCAGATCAAGGAGCGCATCACGCTCTTGGAGGAGGGTGTCCACTGTGTCGACAGGAGAGGGTGCAGAGCCATAGCGAAGGAGGGTTGGTGGCTCCCGCCTGTATACAGATTGGAAAGGCATCATTTTGATGCTGGAGTGATAACTTGTGTTATAACTGAATTCAGCCCAATGTAACCATTGACTCCAGCATTTTGGGTGATCTCCTGCAAAACAACGAAGATATGCCTCAAGCCCTCGGTTGATAGCTTCAGTCTGTGTGTCGGTCTGTGGGTGGTAAGCATATCTATGATGCAGCTTGGTTCCTTGCAAACTGTGGAGTGCCTTCTAAAACCCACACATAAGCACGTTGCCCCGATCTGAGATGATAGTTCGTGGGATGCCGTGGAGCCGAACGACTTCACAGGTAAAACTGTCAGCAATGTCATTGGTGGAGTATGGATGACGGAAACCCAGAATGTGTGCATACTTACTGAGTCGATCTGCGACAACCAAGATAGTGTCGTGAGGACCGGACTAGGGTACGCCTTCAATGAAATCCATAGAGATATCTTCCCATATGCGGCACGATGTAGGAAGAGGTTGAAGGAGACCAGCAGGTGCCAAATGGGATGCTTTATATTGTTGGCAGGTATGGCAGCCATTGAAGAAATCCTGCTTCAATTCTGCCCAATAGAATTGCGGCAGGATGCACTTGTAGGTTTTGAGAAATCCACCATGCCCCCCCATGGCATTAGTATGGAATTCTGTAAGGATAGCTTGGACAAACGGCGAGGTCTTCGGAAGGACCACTCTGTCGTTATTCAGGAGAGTATCGTTAGTGAAAGAAAAATGGGAAGAGGTGGCCTTGCCTTGTTGGATGTGACGGATGATCTGAGATAGTGTTGGATCCTTGCCCACCCTGCACCTAATGGCGTCCAGGTCCGCCCACTGAGACCATGAGATGGCACTAAGGTGGAGATCATCACTGTGGGGTAGACGAGAGAGAGCATCTGCCGCCAGATTTGCGCGCCCCTCCTTGTACTGGATGGTAAAGTGGTAACCCATAAGCTTGGACAACCACTTGTTGTAGGTGCCTTGGACCTCGCGTTGTTCCAGTAAATACTTCAGGCTCTTCTGGTCTGTGCGAATAGAGAATGGCTGGAAGAGGAGGTAATGTTGCCAATTTGTGAACAGCGAGGACGATAGCCATCAATTCACATTCATAAGCGGAACGGTTCTTCGTGGTTTGAGGTAAGGACTGGCTGAAGTATGTGACAGGGCAGTTATTCTGCATCAGTACTGCTCCTACGCCTGCGCCGGACACATCTGTTTCCAGAATGAATTCCTGACTGAAATCTGGCAGGGCGAAGATAGGTGCATTGGTCAAGGCCGCCTTGAATGTCTCAAAAGCATGTTGGGCCTCGTCGGACCATGCAAATTCCCCCTTCTTGAGGAGCCGTGTGAGTGGCCATGCGGTGGAGGCAAATCCCGCCACGAAGTGGCGATAGTACTCTGCCAACCCCAGGAACCCACAAAGATGTCACAAGGAGCGCGGCGGTGGCCAGTCTCGGACGGCTTGCACCTTTTCAGCATCAATAGAGACTCCATTGCTTGACACCCACTAACCCAAATATTCGAGCTGGTTCTGTAGGAAAAAACACTTCGTGGCGTTCACATGGAGCGAGAGGTGGTCCAAGAGCTGGAATACTTTCCGTAAGTGCTCCCAGTGCTCCGCCTGTGTGCGATTGTAGATTAAAATGTCATAAAAAAACCAGTACGAACCTCCGTAATATAGATTGGAAGATGTTGTTCATGAGAGCCTGGAAGGTGGCGGGGGCATTGGAGAGGCCAAAAGGCATAACCACGGCCCCACAGACAGGCATAACCAAGATGGCGCAGCTCTTGCAACTCCGTCGCCAGGACAGTTCGTGCTGCTGAGGGCGGCGACACAGATGCAACGGGAGTCTGAAGGTGCAAACCCTAGGTTTTGCGACCCATATCCCTAAGGTGGGCGTGCTACCTCAAATGGGCCCAGATCCCTTCATGGTTGATCTGCGAATGCCGAGGCCCAGCCACGAGACCTGCGGCCCAGCCCGCAAAGCTCGCAGGCAGACCCGTAGATTCCCAAAGGCCTTTGCAGCATCACCACGTGGCCCATCCAAGGAAATTCTAAGGGGTTAATGGTAGACCCGACTCAGCCGGAGAGAAGAGGACGAGAGAAAAGGAACTTGACTTCCCAAAAGATTGTAGCAATACCGTCAATGTTTCCCCCACCTTCCCACTTTCCCCGTGAGTATAAGCAAGGAGTTGCCAGAGTGGCAGACCTCCCCTACGAGGAAGTAAGGGTGCCGGGGCCGTCGGGATAAACAACCCAAAAAGAGAGAGCCGGGATCCCCCCCAGAGGTCGAGGAGAAGGCGAGAGAGAGAACGAGGAGAAGGCGAGAGAGAACGAGGAGAAGGCGAGAGAGAACGAGGAGAGGGCGAGAGAGAGAACGAGGAGGCGAGAGAGAGAACGAGGAGGAGGCGAGAGAGAGAACGAGGAGAAGGCGAGAGAGAGAACGAGGAGGCGAGAGAGAGAACGAGGAGAAGGCGAGAGAGAGAACGAGGAGAAGGCGAGAGAGAGAACGAGGAGAAGGCGAGAGAGAGAACGAGGAGGAGGCGAGAGAGAGAACGAGGAGAAGGCGAGAGAGAGAACGAGGAGAAGGCGAGAGAGAGAACGAGGAGAAGGCGAGAGAGAGAACGAGGAGAAGGCGAGAGAGAGAACGAGGAGGAGGTGAGAGAGAGAACGAGGAGAAGGCGAGAGAGAGAACAAGGAGGAGGTGAGAGAGAGAACGAGGAGAAGGCGAGAGAGAGAACGAGGAGAAGGCGAGAGAGAGAACCAGGAGAACCCTAATCCCCCCTCCCGCCTCCAGCTTGGGCCGTCCCCTCCGATGGGCTCGCTCCCGGTCCATTAGTGGCTTCCAGTGGCGATGGATCCTTTGGCTCTTTGACTCGTCGCCGATAGGTCCGTATCGGGGCGTATCAGTTAACCCCGGGTTCGATGTAGGCGAGGGCTGCCCAGCCCGACTGCCGACCGACCGGCGTCCAGCTGCAGTCCGACGACAGCCCAGCCGCAGACCATTCGCAGTCCAGACGCGGACCACCCGCTGGCCAGTCCTAGACCGTCCACGGGTCAGCTGTTGGCAAGCCGCAGTTGGACCGCGACCAGTCGTAGACCGCTTGCGGGCCAGCCGTGGATCGACCATAGGCTAGCCACGACCAGCTGTGGCCAGCTACTGACCGACTGTAGGCCAGCCGCAGACAAACCGCGGCCAGCACAGAGAGACCAAGGTCCAGACTTGGACGGACTGCAGGCCAGCTGCCGACGGACCCCGGGCCAGCTGCAACTGACCCCAGGCCAGCCAGGACTGACCGCGGGCCAACTGCAGAAGGATCATGCGCCCGCCACACGGACCAACATCTGACCAGCCGCAAACAAATGCAGGCAAGTGGTGCTCCCATCCCACGCGAGCCACCAGCCGACCTCTTGCCCACTACCGCAGGCAGACCATGAAGTGACCATAAGCGAGCTGCACTTCCACCGCGGGTGAGCTGCAGACCTACTGCAGGTCAACCGGGGCCCGACCACAGTCAGCCGCAGGCTGACCATGATCCAGCTAGGCCTATCCGAAGGCCCCACAAACAGCCTGGACCTGCAAATACCTAATCATAGGTACCACGTCTGTGCAAATACCTAATTATGATCCCTGGTTGATCCCTACCTCCTCTGTACGACCCCTCTTATCATTCCTGTTCCTACTCTCCTACCCCGGGAACTTCTACGTTGCCTCGCCCTATATTCCCCTCGCAGTACAAACCTAGATCATAGGTTCGAATCAGTTTCCAAATGCAATTCCTTGATGAAATTGAACAAAATGTACCACATATACTAAGATCAAGGGAGAAAACAGAGAATGTCCCAAAAGGGGAAAGAGTGAAGAGATGCCTGAATATGCATCCACCATGACACCAAATCAGCACTTCAAAAAACACCTCTGTCACTCAACCTTCTTCAATAACCGTGCGCCACAAAGTCAAAGTGAAACACAAAAATCACTCGCCACGATACAAAACTTTGAATCAAATTGCAAGCAAACTGTTTGACTCATCATTATAAACATCCTACCTGAAAGTTATGTCATCCACTTTTGAATTTGATGTACGCAGTTTCAGTTGATATGATGACAAACACACAATTGTTCATGGATATATATGAAGGAATATTTAAGTATCGATGTACATTTTACACTTCTTCCCATCTTTGTTATAATGGATGTAAATGTATTGGGTGGATACATAGGATAGATAGCAGATGCTAGAGAAGAGAGATGATAGAGCAGTTCTAACCCTAATGGAAAACTGCAAATCCCAAATTCAACTTAGATTGGGGTTCCATAATCTTTTTTTTGGAAAACATTTAAGGCGGTCATCCGAATAAATTGGAAACCGCCCGAGAAGTACATGGCTCAATCCCTAAGGCTCTATTACATGTATGCTCAACCTCTTACCTCTCTATTACACATCTCGAGGGAACCACGTCGCCATGAGGCACTCGATTGCATGGGCTAGCCCATCCGTTGAAGCCTTTGTCCCCCTGAAGATCACTTCATTTCTATAGAGCCATATTTCCCCAAAGCACTGTCAGCATTCGGCCCCCCTTCTCTTCGTCTGTATCCAATTCGCTGCATGGGCTCCCACAAGGCCTCTGTTAAGACAGCGGGATCTCTTAACTCCAAATATATGAAAACCAGTATCCAATAGCGAGAATGAAACAGTAGGCGCAAGGAGTTCCAATAAAGACTTTCTATATAGAACCTCAACCGTAAGGAAAGGTGTATTCAAGTTCCGTAGTAGCTCACACTGAGAAGAAGAGAACAATGTCTGAGATAACCAGAAGAGAAACGAAGGGCGAGATAGAGAGGAGGAGAGGGGAGAGGAGAAGGATGAGCGCTGTCGTCCGAATCGGCTCCAACAGCAGCAGCAGGGCGAGGAGAATCTCCTGTCGCTCAGCACTGACCGTAACAAACTTCACACCGCGCATACTCCACTCCTTTTCCCCTTTATAGAATCTCCCTTTCTTTATTTGAAGTCTGCACGTGCCTGATTAGTTGTCACATGCGATCGAAGCTTGGCGCCTTCGCTTGCTTTGATATGTCCTTCCTTGTAGCTTATCAGCCTCCTCTGATGTCGCATTCACAGGCAGCTGTGCTCGGGTGGCCCAAATCATGCGTGCGAAGGGGCACCCGAAAAATAGGTGATTACAATCCTCGTCGCCACCTGTGCAAAGTACACACACGGCTGATGCATCTTGATACATCCTCTTGCGGAAGACGCGTGTCACCAGTCTCTTTCGGAACAATAACCACCCAAAAATATTTAACTTTAGAGGATCTTTAGGCGCCAAATGCTTGGCACGCCTGAGTCATAGCTTGGTCTTCCACGTCTCCCTGGCGGCTTCGTACGTAGGCTTTCCACACTAAAAAGGGGCGCTCGTCCAATCCCTGCCATCTTTTTCTCCAGGTTGAGGGCCGATCTGGTTCAACGCTTGTTGCATGCCCAAGAAATCAGCTAGTCTTTGGTCTGAGAGGGTGTTGTTGAACCGCAGGTTCCATGTGCTGTCCCAGCACTCTCCCACTGTAGTCTCGGGGCATTGGGTGAGTGCAAAAGCCTGGGGAATGCTTATTGCAAGGGGTCGAGTTGTGACCACTGTTTTAACCAAAATTGATTAAGAGACCCGACATCTATTCAGGCTGAGTAGAACTCCCCGACTTTGGGGAAGATTTGATAGAGGCTTTGCCAGAATGATGACGCCCCCCTGATTGGGACTGTTTTCTCGTCCCAGTTTGAACCCTGACCGTAGTTTTCTCTCAGGATTTGTATGGTTAGGTTGTTGCATGGTTGGATGATCCTTGTCACCCAATTTATTAGTAGTGGCGTATTCATGCTTTGAATATGCAATACACCCAGAACACCTTGTTTGGTCGGCCTACAGACTGTATCCCATGCTACCAGTGCCAGCCTTCGACTCTGGTCAGTTCTGGTGCCTTTCTAGAGGAAGCATCTCATTAGACCATCGAGTCTTTGGCTGATTCCAACTGGCATCTTGAACACTGAGAGATGAAAGATGGGGGTTGCTGATGGGACAGACCTCAGTAGCACCAGCTGGCCGTCTCTGGACAACACTTTGTCTTGCCAGCCTTCCAACCGCCTCTCAACCTTCTCTATCACTGGCTGCCAATCCACTGCTGTCATCTACCCTTTAGTCAGTGGCAGGCCCAAGTATCTCATAGGGAGGCTACCGATCGATGTTTCCAACGCCTCTACAAATTGTGTCTCCTCCTAAGAAAGACTACAGCTCACAAATGCTGACTTAACCTGATTGATACGTAAGCCCCAGAAGTCCACTAACAAGTCAAGTTGCGTGGACATGTTCTTTGCCTCCTCTACAGAGCCTTCTATGAAAAACATGGTGTCGTCCGCGTACCACAGTAACGGGATACCCTTAGGGAAGCTAGCTGTTTGGTAGCCCCTCAAGAGACCATGTGTACATGCTAGGTTAGCGCATGTGGTGAGTGCATTTACCGCTAGCACAAATAGAAGGGGTGTGAGTGAGCACCCTTTTCTAACCCCCCTTTGCAGTTGTATACGCCCGCCTTCTGGCCTTCCGCTAACCAACACTGAGAAGGAATGCCTTCCATGTGACCCATTCTTTAAGGAAGTCCCTCCTTTTCATTGATGCCCAAAGAAATCCCCAGTGTTGTGTGTCATATGCCTTTGCAAAATCAACCTTCCTCATGAAACCTTTGGTTCCGTGTTGTTTCCATGACGCTCGGATCTTGCCTGCTGCTTTGGCACAATCGACCAACAGACAGCCTGGTATGAAAGCTGATTGGGAGGGTTCTACAAGTTCCCCAATCACCTCTCAGCCTGTTTGCCAAGACCTTTGTGATGATTGAGTATATGAAGTTGGACAAGGACATTGGTCTGAAATGCTAAGAAAAATGTTCAGTATTAGCCTAAGTATGTGGAATGCTAAGAAAAATGTTCTCTTCTACAGGTTCTCCCAGATTGAGACTGAAACTAAATCTCTTTAACCAGTCTTGTCTTTTAGAAAAGATGTATGACTTTATGAGGGAAAACTCTAAGGCAGGTTTATAGGATGTTCCCATGTAACTTACTAGTCAAGAAGGTGGAACGATTTTTCTGCTCGGTTCGTGGACGGGGGAGCGAGAGTGTTTGTGGACGACGCTGTCGTCGTCGCGGGGTCGCATCGGAGGGAGAGGGGGAGCGCAACGAGGGATTGGCGATGACCGTGGGAGAGCGATCGAACTCGGCTGGGATGAAGGAGCGAGATGGGTGGAAGGGTGAAATGGAAAACGGGGAGAGCGGCAAAGAGGGCCACCTCGTGCGTGGTTGGAAGGTGCATGTGATCAGGGAGCTCGATGGTCGGATGTCGTGTGGGGGTTGATACGGCGGCGGTGATGAGGGTGGAAAAGAAGGCGGAGGAAACGGAGACCTACCAGGCGGAGGAGCTAGACGGAGGTGGCTGATGCGTCCGATGGGAAAGGGGGGAGGCAGCGGAATGGCAAGCGGCAAGCGCCTCCATTGCCCAGGTGGGCCGGGGCGACCTGGAATGAGCAGGTCGGATGACAATGAGGACAACCCCGACGATCCTGTGTCCTCTTGGCCAATCCACGACAAGTACTCAAGAGAAGGTCGTGGGAAAAAAGAGAGTTTGATAGGGACTATCGTGGAAGTTGGAGGTATGGGGACCTGGAGGAAGGGGAAGCTACAGACGAAGGCAGAAGAGTACGTCAAAACATTCTCCACGGGGGTGGTGCCGGAGCGAGAAGGCAAAAAGATCAGGGAATTGAGCGTAAAGGAGAAGATAGATGGAGGATTCTCGGCAGTGTCAGAGGAGAGAGAGGAAGTAAGGAGAGGTAGAGACGATCGCCCAGTTGATGAATGACCTTTCTGTCGAGCCGCGGACAGATGTAAAGAAATATTTGAGAGGCAGGAGAGAGGGTGGCAGAGATCGCAGTGATGGATGTCAACAGCCATATCGAGAAAATGGGAGAGGAAAAGGAAATGGGGGAGGAAGTAGGTACCCCGTTGAAGGAGAAAATAAAAAACCTTATCGTGAAGGAGGGGAAGGTGAAAGGAGGCAGATAGATCTGAGGTGCGACATGAGCCGAGACAAGAATATCACTTATTGCCTTATGACATTCATAAAGGGACCGCCGGAATTCACCAAGGCAGACCAGCACAAGGAAGCTGCAATTGAAAGTAAACAAGCATAAAATGCAGTGGTGAGCGACAGTTCTGTCAAGTGCCAAGAGATATGGAGAAATAAACATGGCTCCCAACATACAAAGAAAACAAGACAGTGAAGGTCCAGAAGAGGACGAAGGCTGGGTGGTAGTTGACCGCCGCAGAAGGAGAAACAGGGCAGTACATAAGGAAGAAGTCTGGAGCTCAAAAGTATGTTTCAAGTGTCTAAGGCAAGGACATCACGCATGGGAGTGTCAAGGTCCTGTTGTCTGCAGGAACTGTCGGAAGGCAGGTCATAGGCAGGCATACTTCAGAGAGAGAAAAGGATATAAAATCCCCAGGAAGGACAAAGGACGTAACGAGGCAAGCTACAGTCAGGATGATTATCTACAGTGTAGACGAACCTGGAAGTACATGACAGAGTTATCAGAGAATGTTTAATAGGAGTAGTCAGGAAAGTAACCCCGGATTTGGAGGAAGTAAGACGAGATCTCTGGGAGATGGCCGAATCTTGATAGAGCAGAACTCTGGGCTTTGGAAAACGGGCAATTCTTCATCCGTAAAACCTCACTGGCGGCTTACATCAAAATCAATGGTTGGAAACAACAGATTGGCAATAAGGTGGAGATACAATGGCGGAGTCCTCCCACAGGACGAAGCCCCGAAGGAGACACGAGAGACATCTATACTAGAGGCACTTGACATTCCGGTGGGTTACAGAACCAGGCCGCCGCTGGAGACGATGATAAAACAGTTTAGCAAACTTCGCAATATCATCTCAACCGGACTTGTATCCGGTGATCCAAACTGTGTGATAATGGATGTGGAAAGGCTCAAGGGGGCAGTGATTCCACCTGTGGTCAGATTGTGGGGCCCGAGGGGGCCTTTCGAGATCAGGCTGGTTACGAGGACGCCACCACCCCCAACAATTGCAGGACCAAGAATGGAAGAGACTGCAGCCGACAAGGAGGAGCACACACCTAAGGAGAAGCAGGCCTCCGCAACAAAACAAAACAATTCAAAACAAAAAAATACATCCACAAGGGGAAGAGGTGAGGCAAGGGGACTGTAATAGTGCAGGACTTGACCCAAGAACGGCCACTGACAGGCAGGAAATAAACACAGGAGCTAACCCATCTCGTAGTAAGACAAATATAGGCTAAAGCGAGCAGTAGGCAGAAGAGGTGATAATACAAAGCCTGGAGCAGAGCGAAGAAAGAATGACAATCATGAGTCAGAGACCTTCGCACAAGAGTGCAGTAGTGAGAATGGAGGAACATGAAGCAGAGACGAATAAGGAAAACACAGAGATACAACCAACACAGACAAAAGAAGGGGGAAGCTCAGGAGCCAGTATAGTATACAGGTGGAAGAGGACAGAAATGAAGCAGGATAAGGGGGTTGTGAAGTGGATGAAGGCTGGAAAAAGTGGCCATTGGAAGTTAATGGCAGGGGAAATGATGAAGAGTACCATGAGGAACAAAGCACAAAGACTAACTACAAACTCGAGAACACAAGATGTGGAGAGGACTGCAAAGGAAATGACAGACACCATCGACAACACAATTGACGGAGATAATGACCCAGTATTGAATAAACAGATAGAAGAGGGTGCGGTAGAAGTGGGACTGCAGCGTACCCAAGGGGGGAGAGGGGAACTCAACAGTCAGTCATGAAGTGTATCTCATGTAATGTACAAGGGCTCCATGATGAGCGGAGAAGAGGGATAATCAGAAGTTATCGGATGGAGTGGGGGGTCACAATAGTCTGCTTGCAGGAAACAATGTTGGAAAGTTGTGAAGCAAGAGTGTGGAACACAGTAGATCGGGGAATTCTCGAGGGATTTTTGGCGGTAAATGCTGCTGGAAGATCAGGGGGGGTGGTGATAGCCTGGAACGATAGAGTGTTCTCTAAAGTGGAGACATGGTCGGGGGAAGCGACGGTAGCAGTCAAACTAAGAAGGACAAGCCTCAGTGTATGGTGCAGCAAATCCAGCAAGGAGAAGCAGGTTATGGCGGGAACTGGCAGAGGTTAGCTCCAAATTTCAAGGACTGCCAATGCTGATCAGGGGAGATTTCAACGTGACACTAGAGGCAGGAGATAGGCCAAATGGAAGGGGAGTCCTAGACTACGACTCGTCAAACTACTGGTCGTTCATTGTAGAAGCACAGCTGCAAGAAATGGGGCCAGTGAACTGTGCTTACACATGGAGGAGCATGGCAGGTGGAGGGAGAAAATCTAGCCTTGACAGGTTTCTATGTTCCATAGAGATGGCGGAAAAATTCCCAAACGCAGACGTAAGAGCATTGCCAAGGCCACTATCAGATCATACTACCATAGTGTGGGCAATGAACGAAGCACACAGACGGTCCACATATTTTAAACTGGATAGATCGTGGTTTCATGAGGAAAATTTCAAAGAGGTGATAGCGCATGCATAGACGGAAATCCACAGAGCAGGGTTGGACATAGAGACATCGGCTAAGAAAGTGAAAGGTCTACGACAACATTTGATGGGATATCGCAAGAAAGTCTGGGAAAATCGGAAGAAGAAGAGGAATGAGGCCATTTCTAGAATAAAACAACTAGATGAGATGGAAGACACCAGAAACCTAGCGGGAGATGAGGCCCAAGAACACAAGAGATGGCAGGGTGTGGTTGCAGAGGAAGACAAGAAATTGGAGATCGACTGGAGACAGAGATCAAGACAATTGTGGCTTCGCGAAGGCAACACGAACACGCATTTTTTCACCTTGTGGCAAATGGCAGGAGATGTATTAACCAGATAATGAAGATAAAAGTGGGACAACGGGTACACACAGGAGTGCAGGCAGTGGGACGAGCCATTGCAGATCATTTCCAAGCTTTCTACAAAAAGGGGAAAAAGAGCAGATGGAAATGGTGTGGAAGGGGGGCACGGAAGGTGAGTCGTGAGCATCAAGTGGAACTGATTCGACCTTTTTCTGAAGAGGAGGTGAAGGCAGCAGTTAAGGGCCTGAACAGGGAGGGAGCTCCAGGTTCAGATGGCATCCCAGTGTTCTTTTATAGCGAATGCCGGGATCTTGTCAGTTCGGATGTGATGGCCACGATTGACGATTTTCGAGAAGGTCGAGGGAGCATGGAGAAGATTAACAGGTTCCATCTACTCCACCTGCCGAAATGTCAAGGGGCGGAAAAAATTGACGATTTTTGGCCCATCTCTTTGTCAAATTCAATCTATCTGATTATTGCGAAGGTGCTAGCGAACAAACTCAGGGCAAGGATAGGAGAGTTGGTTGAACCGGCGCAATCAGCATTCATACTCGGTAGGCTACTGGTGGACAGTGCAGTAACAGCAGTAGAAATATTGGCAGCATGGAAGAGGAATGGAACCAAGGGATTCATGTGGAAGGTCAACTTTGCAAAGGCATATGACTCAATAGATTGGGATTTCCTGAGGGCCTCCATGAAGAGAAGGGGGTTCCCTAAGGAATGGATAAGGTGGGTGAAAAGATGCATCACCTCACACTCTTGCACGGTGTTGATAAACGGACGACCTGAAGGAGGCCATATACAACCACAAAGAGGTGTGAGACAAGGATGTCCACTGGCACCATTACTGTTTGTCCTGGCAATGGATGCACTTGCAGTTTGTACCGATCGGGCATGCGCAAAGGGACTGCTGCGAGGTTACCAAATGTTGGAGCAAGAGAATGGAATTCCCCTACTTCAATATGTTGATGACACCACCTTCTTCATCGAAGGGTCAGCGAGGGAAGCGAGAAAATTATCTATACTAATTGACCTGTTTGCAGATTTCTCGAGACTTCAAATAAATAGAAGCAAATCCGCCTTGATGTGCAACAGGTTATTCCCGGAAGAGGAGGCACAATGCGCAGTGATACTAAGAACGCCGGTTGGGAGATTGCTGATGAGATACTTGGGCCTACCACTGACGAAGGGTAGGCTGACAAAATCAGATTGGCAACCAGTTATTGAGAAAGTGGAAAGACTGCTAGAGGGGTGGCAGACAAAGTGTTATCGAGAGGGAGCAGATTGGTGCTGTTGAGGTTCGTATTATCATCCATTCCGCTTTTTTATCTCTCAGTCGCGAAGAGAATAGAAGGCATGTTGCGGTGTTTTCTATGAAAAGGCTCTGGAGCATAACAAAGCAGGGGACTCGCGATGGTGGCATGGGATAAAGTATGCCGGCTCACAAAAATGGGAGGTTTGGGGGTCCTACATATACAAAGTATGAACGTGGCATTATGACAGTCTTCTCCGATGGTACAATATAAGACTAGAACAAGTAGATACAACAATATATTATCACTCTTGTTTACAAGTACACAAGTCAGTAATTACAAGGTTAACTCACAAGGCGAAGGCTCGCCCCCCCATTCTCTTAAGGATATCTTAAGAGCCTTAGGAAATTCTCCCACTTCTTCTTGAGAGTTTCTTTTCCTAATTCATGCATACATATCTTACACATATTTATACTACACAATTTAAGCAGTTATTCTTCATTTGTTTCTTCGAACAGATCCAAGGGTGGTGTCTGTTGGATGCCCCCTTGGGTTCTTCATGAAAGGATGCCTTAGTTGGATGTGCTTCTTCAGGTACTTCAGTTGTGTTGTTGAGCTGTTTTGATACCCAATAAGATTCCAACGATTTCTGTGAATAACTGTCATAATTGTCGTCTGTAATAGTCAATATCGATTTATTTCGTCTCTTGTAAACTTTAGGAAGATTCGTATCACATTACTAACCAAATGGGTGGGGAGAATTATGAATCCCCGAGAGGATCTTGTGATCAAAGTACTCCAAGACATCTATGGAAAGGGTTTAAATTGGGATAAAAAGGCAGAGCCGTACCATGGAGCATCGCCTTTTTGGCAAGGTCTTCGACGGATCTTCCCAAGAGTACAAGGTTTCTTCTCTGCCAAGTTAGGCGATGGGGCGACTTTTCAATTCTGGAGTGATGCATGGTCGCCACGAGGCAACTTAAGCGAAACGTTCCCCAGACTATATGCACTTGCACGTGATCAAATTGCCCAGGTTAGAGAATGCTGGGATGCAACGTGGAACCCGATCATCCGGGGGGCCTTATCCGACTAGCGAGTGGTTGAATTCATGAGCATGCAGCAGCCCTTAATCCACCTACGAACTAAAGAGGGCAAACAGGACAGCTCGGCATGGACAAAAGGCCCCTTCTCAGTCCAGCAAACTTATTCGAGGATTCGAGCAGGGCGCGAGGAAGACACGTCACTAATCAGGGCATGCAGGTTCACATGGCAACAAAAAGTCCCCTTGAAGGTGAGGATTTTTTGATGGCTTCTGGCACGGAAAAGACTCATGACAAGAGTCTTTCGCAGAAGGCTGTATCCAGATGCATCGTCGCAATGCATGCTCTGCTTGACTGGTGAAGAAGACTGTAACCATCCCTTCTTTGAGTGCTCGTTTGCGCGCATGATCTGGGCCAGCCAGAGTCTGACAAGGATAAAGGTGACATTGGAAAGGGCTTTCTGGGACTCGGTACAGAAGTGTAGAGGCAGCGGAAACAGGGAAGGTGGTCGAGCAATGATGGTTCTGTGGGACATCTGGCTGCACAGAAACGAGGTGTTGTTCAGGAGAAAAACGGCTTCTGCGGACGGAGCTATTCAAGAAGTGGAAGGAATTCAGGCAGCGTGGCTTCTGTGACCGGCAGGAGGCGGGGTGTGATTTTGAATGGTCAAAATGTAAAGGGAGGGGGCTGAAAGGTTCCCATGGGAGGTCCACCGATTTATTCGGGTGTTCATCCCCTTTTTTACTTCCAAAAAAAAAACCAGCCTAGAAGGTGCATCTATGTGACCAGAGCCTCCAGCTAGGGGCAGGTCTGCAACCCTTATGATTTTCTGAAGGAAAACTAATGAGATCCCCCTAAAAAGAACTTTTCAAGGAAAATTGTCTATAAGTGGAGATATTTGGGGAGAGTGAAGAATGTTAGCTGCAATGGATTTCTATTTCTGTACTTTCTGTTGTACTTTCTTTTAGTTGTCTCATGTACAACCTGTTAAAATAGGCATACTAATGTGGGGTCCATAAAAATTTCCTGCATATATAGGGGTATGTGGTGTAGATTAAATGAAATGAAGTATCATTCTTCCTCTCCACCTGTAGGCTAGGACTTTGCAGCTCCAAGGTTGACAAAGAAACATTTTTCAGGGTTATATTAGGTCACAGGGGGAACTCTTTGTCAAGAAATCCTGAGTGACCTGTCACTCTATTATTTAAGATGTACCAAAACCCTTAAGTTTCAATGTTATTTCACATTTACCGTGTTTCCTCTATATCTGACCCTCCATCTCCCCTGGACCATCCCTCTTCTTTACATCGAGTAGGTTTCTTCAAGGAAGGGCGGAGCCATAGAATATAGGAAATGGCATGATCCACATCTAAAGTACTACCAAGAAAAGCAAGAACCCATTCAGGATACTTATAGGAATCAAGGTCTGGGCACAATAAGAATCACTTGTCCTGGGAAAGTGAAAATATATTTTCATCATGAGAAATATTTGAAATCATAGATGCTTATTTTCATTAGAAAGGTGTTGAAGTATAGATACCTTTTCAGCCGAGAGCTTATCCATTTGTAAAAAATGCAGCATAAACTGTGTGGTAGAACCATTGATGACGAGGCTTAAGAAAACAATACCACCAGTGAAGAAAACAAACTGTAAAATGGACCCAAAATATTAAAGTTGAGTTTTAGATATTACTTTCTCAAATGCTATATTTCATAGTCTGAATTATAACATACCAGTGTTCCTGCTTCTGGTGTGAGACTAAAAGATCGATCACTATCACTTGCACGCTGAGAAAAAATCAAAATACATTCAACAAAGAATAAGCATGATGATACAAAACCTAAAATAGAATGTTAAAAATATAAGACAAGAAATAAAAACATGTGTGACTGGCAGTTCCTAATTAAAAGTTTTCTCGACTACTATCTGGTTTAAAGATACATTTCACTTATTTTGAATGGCTACTGGCTTAGACTTTTGCTGTAATTACCACATTATCGTAATGACTTTTAATCCATTAATGTAATTTCATAAATTATTTACTGCATTGTCATCAGAATTTCCAAAGTTTAAAATATGATTTTTTAACCATCTCATGATGATGCAGACATGGAATCCATCATTAGAATTAGGCACATATTCACTTGCACTATGTAGAGATCTACACACATAAATGTCTTGAAAGCATCATGGCCAAGGTAAAAGGAATGAGAAACCCCACATTATATGCATTTCTTGCTCATCTGACATAAATATGTTATGGAACAACCTGAGGTGAACAGAGCCATCCAAGGGGGGAAAATACCAAAAGGGAGTGGGAATGAGTGTAATGCCGAGGACCTATGGCTGGTTTTCTGTGACTGCATTTGTGTTTTCCCTTACCCACTCTCTTGCCCACCTCTTGTAGATGCTATACTAGCAGGACCTATACATAACGTTCAACTACTATCAGGGAATTAGAAGAATTATGAACTTACTTTGACAGATAGTGAGAGTGACAAAGCAACAGCCCCCCTAAGCCCTGACCAGATAAGGATCAGAGCCTCTTTCCAGTTCAAACCATAGCCAAAATACTTGAGAAATGGATATAACACTGCAACAACTATTACTCTTGAGAGCTGGACGAAGACATAGAGAAGAACGAGATATCCCCAGGACACTCCTGAAAAGAGGATTCAAGATTTTCTAGATTAATCATACTAAGAAAAATATATATGTAACTAGTTTTTTCAAAAAAAGATCAGACAATAAATATGGTGGTTTCGATCATAAGAGTGGAGTAGTTCTTGTCTTAATGGAAACAATCAAATTGAAACAGCATTGGAATAAACCTAAACTGATCTACTCACCACCGATTGGTCCAATGGGTCTTCTCTTATTTAAGCCCAATAAATATGAAATAAAGAAGATCTTACACATATTTGCAAAGATATTCTTAGTCTTACCTAAAAGGGTACTTCTGGGAGCCACCTCTTCCTAATGACCTTTATGTTGAATATGTCTTTTTGATTTACATTTGTACCCCTGAACTCCTCTCTCTCTTGCTCTCCACTCTCAATATGTACTCCCGTGCTCAACCAAAAAGACCTAATGTGAAATTTGTGTTTTTCTCTCAACCCATTCTCTTCCTCTGGGTTTCTACATGGTATCAGAGCCAGAAGTAGGCAATCTCATCAACCTTTCATTGTTCTTCAAGGTTCTACAACATCGCTCGTCAGCACAGCTTCTCAGGGATCTGACGGAAATTTCACATTCGAGTTTCACACCGTCGAGATTTTTTAGCCGCGGTGAGAAGTTTCTTCCATGGCGAAAAATCTCTTTCGACAGCTTCGAGCAAACCTTCGAGCGAGAAGCTGAATTTCTTGCTTCGACTGGGAGTTTCTTGCTTCGTGTTCCTTCCACGGCGAGAAGTTTCTTCCACGGCAAGAAATCTCTTTCGACAGCTTCGAGCTTTGAGTCTCTTGCTTCGATTGGGAGTTTCTTGCTTCGTGCTCCTTCCACGGCGAGAAGTTTCCCCCCTCGGCGAGAAATCTCTTTTGACAGCTTTGAGCGAGCCTTTGAGCGAGAAGCTGAGTTTCTTGCTCCTTCAACAGCCATGGTCATTGGATTCGGCCATTGGATTTGCCAGAACTTGTCCAACGACTGGACTTGTCCAACGTCTTCAGCAGTTGTTCTTGACTATTCTTGGCTTATCTTTGGGAATCTCCTTTGCACGCTTCTTCCAGCTTTGTCAAAGGAAGCCTCGTCCCTTTTACTCGGCAGTTGCTTGTGGTGTTCCGGTATCCTGTATAACTTGGACATTCTATAATATGGCCTCCACCGATTCGACTACTTCTACTGTCCCCCTGTCTCCCAGGGTATCGTCTCACTCATCAGAATTGAGCTCATTACACTACTCGTTGCCACGGATGCCTGCTGAATTTCGATTCACGGGGTTGAACCTTCTTCAGTGGCGCCAGTATGTTCAAATTACGTTAAAAGGGAAGCTCATGAAGCATTTAGTGGAAGCTCCGCCGTCTTCCACTGCTCCGCACTATGAGCACTGACTCGATGTTGAAGGCGTAGTCCACAGGTGGCTGTTCGACAGTATCAGCCCCTCATATGCTGCTGAATTTCTGTCCTTCAACTCAGCGAAAGAAATCTGGGACGCTGCTCAAGAATCCCATTCTAAGCGGAATAACTTGGCCATTATTTATGACCTCGTCACTCGCTCCATGAACTTGACCCAGGGTCCCCGCTCTGTTTGGGCCTATCATTTAGAACTGTCGTCTCTTTAGGCTGAGTTGGACCACTATATGCCTCCCGACCCTCATTCGGTTGACCGCGGATATGTTCTACAGCTTCGTGTGTTCAAATTTCTTATGGGGCTGAATCCTGAATACGAGTCTTTACGCCGCCAACTACTTCATCGGGAGAGAGTTCCTACCTTGAAGGAGGCTCTGGTGGAAGTTCAGATGGAGGAAACTCGCCTCGGTCTCTTCCATTTTGAACCCGCCTCTGCGATGGCTGCAAAGCAGCTCGGGAGCTCACGACCTACATCTGTTCCAGCGATGTTGACGTATATGACTTCTCCTAAGGTGTCGTCACCAAACATGAACTCCCCGGTCCAACAATCCGCGTCTGCAAGCCAAGGTCCTTCGGGTAATTCCCTTATTTTTTGCAACTATTGCAAGAAGCGCAGTCATACCAAGGAGACATGTTACAAAATCCAATGGAAGAACGCCCATCAAAGCCACTTGGTCACCCAGTCTGGGTAGTCCATGACTTCTCCTACGTCTCTAACTGAGATACCTAAGGCACCTGCTCCACCATTTGATGAAGCCACATCTTCAACAGTCGCCCAGCTTCGACATGACGAAATTGATCAACTTCGCCAACTTCTTCAATCCAAATTCATGGACTCTACTTCCTTCGCTCATCAAGGTACTTCTCCTTCTTCTTCCAATGTACAGTGGATTGTTGATTCCGGTGCCACCGCCCATATGTCCCCTTTCTCCCAATGTTTCCTTACCTACACTCCTCTTTGTCCTCATCATGTCCGTACTGCATCCGATGCTCTCCTTCTTGTAGCTGGTGTGGGAACTGTCCAATTGACTTCCAACCTTACCCTTAGTCATGTTCTTCATGTTCCTTGTCTTACCCTGAGTTTATTGTCCCTTCATCGTCTTATCCGAGATCTTGGTCACGATGTCTATTTCACTCCTAATTCCTGCTTCTATCGTGATTAGGTGTCGGGGCAGACGACTACACTTGCTAAGGGGCATGACAGCCTCTACATTCTTCAACGCCCTCCATCCTTCCTTTTCTACCTTGAAACTTATGTTTCCTCGTTTATTCCGTGGACGTCATATGGACGAATTTTTTTGTGAACCATGTCGGCTAGCTAAACACACTCGCACCACATATCCTTCCTCAGATCCGTCTTCACGTTCGACGTCTCCTTTCTCTCTCATTCACACTGATCTATGGGGGCCTGCTCCCGTTCCAAGTGTTTCGGGTGCTCGCTATTTGGTGATTTTACTCGCGTTACATGGGCATATCTTCTCAAAAATAAATCCGACCTCTTCCAAACTCTCATCTCTTTCCACGCTTTAATCCGCACTCAATTTGCTACCTCCTTCCAACGCTTCTGCTCCGATAATGCCCGTGATTACTTTAATTCCACCCTCTCCACATTCTTCACCTCCCATGGCATCGTTCATGAAACCTCTTGTCCATACACTCCTCAACAAAATGGGCTTGCGGAACAAAAGTTTCGACACATATTTGACACCACTCGTTCCCTTCTTCTTCACATGGACATGCCTAAATTTTTCTGGGGGGAAACCTCTCTCACTGCCGTCCATCTCATCAACCGTCTCCCCTCTCGTGTCCTCTCTCATGTTTCCCCTATTGATGCTCTCCACCTCGCCTACCCCATGGTTTCTTTGAAAACTCACCTCGTTACCCGGATCTTTGGGTGCACCTGCTACGTCCCTAATCGTCATCCTACTCGCGACAAGCTTGATGCTAAGGCACTCAAATGTGTCTTTGTGGGTTACTCATCTCATCAAAAGGGGTAAAAGTGCTATCATCCTTCTACTAATCACTTCATTGTCAGCAAAGATGTCACCTCTGACGAATCCACTCCTTTTTATGTTTCTCCTTCGTCTTCCTCTCCTTCCTCTTCTCCTTCCTGTGCTGACTCCCTGGATTTCCTTGTACCCCTTCCATCTTTCTCCTTGTCTCCACTCCTGGACCATCTTCAACTTCTTCTCCTCCTTTGGTTCCTCCTCTAAATTTGATGGCACCACGCATCATCGCCGTCCCGAGTTCCCTCTTGCCTGTTCCTGCCCCGACACCTCCGTCATTATCCACTCCTGATCCGATCCTCCTCCTTCGGGTGATGATCTCCCTATTGCCCTCCGCAGCCGCCGCCAATGCACCTCCACTCCTTTATATCCGTTAGCCAATTATCTTTCTTCCTCGCCTCTCTCCGTCCTACCATGCTCTTCTTACCCGTCTAGATTCTATCGCCATTCTAAAGACTGTGGCTGAAGCATTGGCCTCCCCTAACTGGCGATGTGCTATGGACGAGGAATTAGCTGCTTTGGATAAGAACCGGACGTGGGATCTGGTGACTGTACCGTCTGGCAAGCACCTCGTTGGATGTCGATGGGTCTACATCGTCAAATATCAGTCCGATGGCACTCTTGAGAGGTACAAGGCACGCCCCATGGCTACGGGCTATACTCAACAATTCGTTGTTGATTATCTAGAGACGTTTGCTCCCGTGGCTAAGATGAACACGGTTCGTCTTCTTCTCGCCCTTGCGGCTCATCACAATTGGCCTCTTCAGCAATTCGATGCCAAGAACGCCTTTCTTCATGGTGATCTCCATGAGGAAGTTTATATGGCCTTGCCTCCTGGCTATGTGGCTCCTCCTTCGGCACCTCCCTTGGTGTGCCGTCTCAAGAAGGCTCTCTATGGCTTGAAGCAATCTCCTCGGGCTTGGTTCGGCCATTTTACGCACTCTATGACCTTATTTGGCTACTCTCAGTGCAATGGTGACCATACCCTTTTCAACCGTCATTCCCCGTCCAGGGGAGTTACCATTCTTCTTGTGTACGTGGATGACATTATTGTTACGGGGAATGATTCGCAGGCCGCGGCTCAATTGGCGACTTATCTTGCTAGTGAGTTTGACATTAAACATCTTGGTGTACTTCGCTACTTTTTTGGCATTGAAGTCGCCTACTCTTCGACTGGGATTTTCCTTTGTCAACGAAAATATATTATTGACCTTCTTCAAGAACTTGGCAAGGCGGACTCACAACCTCTTCCTACTCCCATTGAGGCAAACCATCGACTCTCTCGAGGGGATCACGAGGAGGCTGTCGATCAAGGACGATATCAACGCTTGGTGGGGAAGTTTCTCTATCTCACGCACACCCGTCCTGACATTACTTATGCTGTTGGCGTCTTAAGTCAATTTATGCATTCACCAAAGGCCTGTCATATGGATGCTGTTGGCATCTTAAGTCAATTTATGCATTCTAATCTTTGTTGGAGTATCCAACCAAAAAAATCACCTTAAGTGGATCTTTTGTCTCCATATCGCGTGACATGTGCACGCGGTCCTTGGTTCTTCACATATGTGTCTATGGCTGATCCTTGCATGAGCATCCTAGACAAAACAGAGAAGGATGTGTCTATCTGCCCCTTCTGTCTTGTCCCTTTTAGTGGGCTAGGTGGATTAAGTTCTACTGCATCCTTGTATATTCTTCCACCCTTTAGCTGTGTACGGGATTGACCAAAGATGGATTCCATGTGCCATCCCAACACTCCCAAGCTGGGGCATGAGGGGTCCATGCAAAGGCGAACAGGTGTGAGAATTTTGTCTTTAGTATGGCTAGAGCTAACCATGCATCTAGCCCAAATCGGCAGGATTCACAGACTTGAAGAAACACCTGCCTCAGCCCTTGTTTGGATGTAGAGGATGCTTGGACTAGAGCTGCGCGACTCTCCCTGTCCAAGTTAGATAAGTAGTTATCATTCATTTCTTCAAATAATTAAATAAATAAATAGTTGTCCTTCAAAACCTGTGGAGCCATATCTGTATCCTAAGTTTGCTCTCCCACTTTGACGTAGCCTTTTTGGGCTATATCACACTTAACCAATAAAAACAGGTCGCTAGTCCAGGCATGCAGATTCATATGGTGACAAAGAGTCCCGCTGAAGGTAAGGATCTTTGCTTGACTGCTAGCACGAAGAAGACTAATGACAAGAGTCTTTTGCAAAAGGCTATATCCAGACATATTGTCATAATGCCTGCTATGCTCTAATGGGAAGAAGACTCCAATTATCTCTTCTTTGTGTGCTCATTCGCTTGCACAATTTGAGCCAGCCAGGTATTATCAAGGACGAAGGTGACATCTGAAGAGATTTTCCGGGACTCAATCCAGAACTACAGAGGCAAAAGAAATGAAGAAGGGGGCCGAGGATTGGCGGTGTTGTGGGCCATTTGTTTGCATTGAAATGAGGTGCTTTTCAAGGGAAGAACGACTTCTAATATGGAACCTTAATCAAAGCGGAGGGATTAAAGGTGTCATGCCTCCAGCGGGTGATACGGAAAGAGGGGAGGGTTTGAATGTGATCATATTGATGGTGAAGGAACTAAAAGATCCTGATGGGGGGTTCACCAATTCATCGGGTGTTCACCGCTTTTTTATTTCAAAAAAAAAAGATATGTTCAAATCTAGCATTTTCAATACTCCTAAACCCCCCAATGAACCGGTCTGCATATTACGTCTCACAATACGAGGACCATCTATTTCACAATACGAGGACCATCTATTTTCCATAGGAATCTTTTCATCATACCCTCCAGGCGCTTGCTGAGCCCCACTGGTAATTTAAACACCGAGAGGTAGAAGATGGGTATTGTTGAGAGCCTGTGTTGTAGCAGCACCAGCTGTCCCCTTAATAATACTCTGGCTTGTCATCCGTCGAACTTTCCCTCTACCTTCTCCAGTAATGGGTGCCAATCTGTGTTCTCTGTTAGACCCCCCATCTGTGCCAGACCCAAATATTTCATAGTTACTTTACCACCAACATCCCCAAGGCTCTAGAACATAGGGCTTCCTCCTCTTTCAATAACCCAAGGCCAACATAATATATCTTGGCAGTTAATTTGTTGACCCAAAAATCAACAAATATAGTACATCCTTCTGCGAATCACCTATGAACCCTAATCCTAGGGTTAGGAGGAAGAACCTCCAGGAGAAGAATCTCAAGAAGAGAAAGAAACAAGAAGATCTCACTCTACTTAATACAGCTGCGCCCTAGGGTTGAGTACCCTGGGAGATACATAAAAGATAGGGTCCAGGCAATTGTGGACCCAATAGCCTGGATCTGTTTACTTATGTCCGATAAGGGCAAAACAGAAGAGATTGGCCCAGCCCAATAACCAGGGGCCAATATACGATACATCATCTATAGTAATTGAGTGCTGGCTGACACTCCCCCCCCAAGATAGGAGGTAGATGCTGTGCATTCCCAGCTTGGAGAACAGCCACTGAAATATCGTGCCAGGAAGGCCTTTAGTGAGAATGTGTGCCACTTTTCTCAGTTCATGGAATGTCGAAGGCGAATTAAGTAGCTATCAATTTTCTGGTGGACGAAGTGCCTCCGGAGGCAGATATGCTTTGTCCGGTCATGTTGGATCGGGCTGTGTACCTTATCAATGGCCGATCTGCTATCACAACTGATCACAGTCACTGACTTCTCTGATATATGGAGGTCTTCAAGAATGACTTGGATCCATAGTACTTCACAAATACCCTTTAATAGAGCTCGAAACTCTGCTCCCGCGCTAGGTAACGATACATCAGGCTGCTTCTTACTGCGCCAAGTAATGAGGTTGCCACCAAATAAAATATAGCATCCAGTAGTAGAGTGACTATCTACTACAAAACCACCATGATTGGAGTCAGTATAGGTTTCCAAGACTGGTTCTCCATCCTGCTGAATGAGCAGGCCATGTCGTCCTTTCAAGTAGGCTAATAAGTTGTAGGCTGCCTCCATATGGGGCTCCCTTGGGCTGTGCATGAATTGACTTAGGAGGTTGACAGTGAAGGCAATATCAAGCAGGGTATGATTCAAGTATATCAGCTTCCCAATCAGCTGCCAATATCATTCTTGATCAACAAGTCCAATTTAACTTTATAATAAATGGGCACACTTGATTGTTTGCAATCTGCCATCCCTGTCTCTTTCAAAACATCAAGTATGTATTTTCGCTGCGAGAGGAAGATACTGTTGGAAGAGTAGGCAATTTTAATTCCCAAGAAATATCGCAGTAGTACAAGGTCCTTGATATCAAACTGTTGACGTAGCTTCACGCTCACATCCTAGATTTCCACATCATCGTCTCTGGTCATGACAATATCATCCACATATACAAGAAGAATCACAATCCTCCTGATCGCGCTCACCTTCACAAACAGTGTGTGATCTCCCTCACTTTGACTGTATTCCAAGGTTATCATGACTTGGGAGAACTTACCAAACCATGCACGGGGCAACTGCTTCAGCCCTTACAAAGATTTCTTTAACCTACATACATACCACATGGGACACTCAGAGCAATATCTGGGGGGAGGCTGCACGTAAATTCCTTCGCCAAGATCACCATGTAGGAATGCATTTTTAACATTGAATTGATGCAGTTTCCAATTAAAAGTGAACGCTGCACCAATCAATATAAGTACAGTATTTAATTTTGTGACTTGAGCTAAGGATTCCTTGTAATCAATCCCGTAGGACTGAGTGTATCTCTTCACTGCTAACTGGGCCTTGTATAGTTTGACTGATCTGTCTGCCTTGTATTTCACAGTGTACAACCACCAGCATTGCACTAGGTGTTTCCACTTGGTGATGCCACTACCTCCCACGTGTCATTCTTAGCTAGGGCCTCCATTTCTGCATCCACAGCAAGATGCCACTCTTCATTTTGTTTTGCTTTCGTGAACATTTAAGGAATTTTGACACTGTCAACACCAGCAAGAAAAGCTTAGTATGCCGGATTCAGCTGTTGGTAAGTCATATATTGGGCAAGTGGATACTGTGTATTTTGAGTACACAATCGACATCCTTTCCGGAGAGCAATAGGCCACCCACATCTACAGCAGAATCGCCCTGAGCTGTCCTGTTAGAGTTTGGATCTACTACATGTTCATCAGGTACCCCCCAGAGGGATTCAATGAAGTAGGAACAGAAGCTTCCTCGTCTGGTGGGAACTGCATTCTTGATGCCAGAGTGTCTGCAACAAAGATATCACAATCACTGACCAGAGGAACAGTGCATAATGGTTCAGGAGCATGAGTATCTGGTGCACAATCATCGGAATTCTCCTGTAACCAATCTGCAGAGGCTTGGGAAACAGTAAAATAGCTTTCTACCTCACTAAATGAAACATCAAGAGCCAAATAGTAACCGTGTGGGCGGGTGATAGCATTGATCCCCCTTTTGTGTGGAAGAATAGCCCACAAATACACACCTCAGGGCCTTAGACTTAACTTGTCTGCTGGATTATGCAAATGTACATACACAATGCACCCAAATACCCGAGGCCTAAGGCCAGTTCAGAGCTGTAATGAAGGGAAGAAATGAGCCATGAGATCAAGAGAACTTTGATAGTTAAGCCCTTTTGCAGGAAGACCATTAATAAGATGGACAGATGTTGCTAATGCCACTTCCCAAAGATACTTTGGCACAGACTGATGCAGTAGAAGAGCTCGAGTGGTCTCTACCAGATGACCAATCTTTCGCTCTGCTACCCCACTCTTCTGGGGTGTCTACAAGCATGATGTAGCAACTCTCTCTCTCTTCTCTTCTCTTCTTTCTCTATGAGGCCTCTCTCCCTCTCTCTTCCCTCCCAACAAGCCTATAAGTAGCCCTCTCTCCTTCTCCTCTCTTTCTCCTCTCTTTCCCTCTTTTTCTCTGTGTAGCAGGACCTTCAAACGTGTCCCCTTATTTGCCAACTACTAAAAAAAACTTCCCACGTGGGAGGCCATCAGCTTCCCCCATGAGGGGTGTGATTTTCCTTTGCTTTAAAACCAAACTGAACCGCTGGCCTTTTCTTCCCCTCTCCTTTCTTTGCTTCCTTCTCTCCTTCCTGAAGGCCTCCTCTTCCTCTTCCTTCTCCTCTTCCTCTCATTCCTCCTTTGTGACTCTCCAGAGCAGGAAGTTTTGGCTGCCTCTTTCTGACATGTTAGTTTTGCAGTCCTAGCAGAGGACTTCAAAGACCAAGGATAGTGCTCCTCTTTTGCTGGCCTGCCTCGAGTATTTCCTTTCTTGTACCCCCTTTCTACACACGTCTCCCAGGCTACAGTTCAAGTCAAAGACTCCCAGGGGTGATCCAAGAAAACTCTGAGGAAAGAAAGATCTGAAGTCAGGATAATAGATCCCAAAAAAAAGAGGTTGGAGGAGAAAGCAAGAGGTTCCCCTCCGCAGAAAAGTTGGAGATGAGAGAAACATGTTTGAATGCAGAGAGAAGCATTTGATGAAACATTTTGATGGTAGTCAAAGGGATCATCTCACTGATGAACCCAGAATTCCTGCAGATCCATTGGATTCTCTGGGAACTGAGAGAGTCTCTTATTTTGCAATGGATGCTAGAGAGTAATGTGTTTTGGCAGATCTGAGATCAATTTTACAAATGACAAGGAGGAAGGAGCTTGAGGGTACAACAGTGAAGGAGCTACATGTGAAAATCAAATAGTTGACGAAGCAGCAGGAAAATGATTGGATCTATCTCGAGAAAGAAATCATGGAGTATCCCGGCTGAAGGCAATTTGAGAGAATTTCTCAAGACAAATTGAAATATGAAGGCAATGAAGGAAGAATCCACTTATAATAGACATTGACCACAGTGGATAAAGCAAGCATACACGCCTCAGCAGCGGCATTTCGTCTTGAAGCGGTGCAGACCGGTCTTTGCATCGAGAAAGTCAACCGTCAGCCGAGAGAGCTGCCCGTCCCTAGAAGGCTGTCTCACAGACTCTGCAAACTGAAGAGCAGACTGGCTGTCGTCAGACTCACAGGGCCAGAGTGAGCTGCCCCCAGGGGTGCGTCTTCCCACCGACAACCCCCTCCGTGGCACTTCACTTCCCGACCGGGGCTCCGGATCAGACAGTAAGACTCTCTTTTTCTGACGTGAGACTCTCTTTTCTGCAACTACTGCAGAAAGCGCCAACATGCTGAAGAAACTTGCTGGAAACTTGCCTGGAAGAATCAAAGTGGGGGCAAAGGAACTCTCAAGGCAGCGTGCAACCAGCATGTCGGGGCCCCACTGTTATCAGGAGAAACTCAGAGGAGGTGCAAGAGAAACTCAGGTTCAGACTGCCCTCGCTCAATCAGCCTACACCTATCGTGTACAGATCATATGTCTCCCGGATCACAGATTCATCACATCCCATATCTCATTTTTTCAATCATTAAAGAGTTCAGACAGCCGGATAAAGTTCAGATGGAAGAGGAAAATTTCATATGGCGGTGGTTGGGGTTGAAGTGTTTGCTTCTTCCAAAGAGGCAAAGTCAAGAAGAGCTTTGAGTTGATTGAACTAATGAAATATAATTGTTGAGAAGGATGTGATGTTTCTGGATGTTTTTATTTTACTTTGAATGTTGGGGTGTTTTTTGGTGACACAAAAGAGGAATTTAAGGGAAGCGGGAAGAAGATTTGGATCCTCTTGGAGGGTGGTTGGATGGTGGAACTTGAAATGATCCTCATGAAGCAAGCAGCTGTGCAGAGGAGTCATCCTCCGCTTCCACCAGCAGATGGGTCATCCTTGTTTCGAGTTCCCTAAGACTTTTTTCCTTTGTTTTTTTTAATTTTTTTGTTTTGATTTTAATGCCATTTAAATATGGCGCATAATGGATGGCAAAACTTCGGATGATCGTTTAATTTCGCCCATTTTCTTTGGCCATAGTGCCATTCGATTGTGTGGAGGGTGAACCGTGTCGATGGTGTCAGTGGAATCATTGATTTACTGTGGTTTTTTTGTTTGGTGATGTGGAAGAAGTTAGGGGTTATATTTGAAGTCTAAAGGGATTGAAAAGGCAATTGTGATGATTGCAAGAGATCAGAAAATGGGATCGGGAAGCGGATTATCATCATCAGATAAGATAATTCAGAGATCCTACTTGTTCAGAAGTTAGATTGTTCAGATGGAGATGTTCCGATTGAACACGAAGCAAAATGGCACGGTAGAAAGAATGGGGTAGACAGCAGAGAGGGTATACACTTTACTTGCGACAGCCAGGGCGCTATTGTTATCTTTTCAATCTCAAAGGGATAGCTGCTCTGACATGACTCATGCAGCAGTGATTGGTTATGAATTCCCTTTAATAGTATTTAAAAGTGGTTTCCCAAGGTGCGACTTACTCTTCCTAGGGACTTCCTGCTCGTGTATTTGGGGACTTCCTGCATCATCCATTGGATGGTGTGGACTTGAGATCCTTCGGAATGAGGTGCTGTTTGTTAAGGACTAGGGTGTGTTGGAAGGTTCTCCTATTTTTCACATACCATCTCAGAAATTTTATCTCCACCATCTCAGATTTTATCTCTCCCAATTGCCATTGTTCAATGAGTCCTCACTTTACTTTCCTCCAGAATTTTCCAGTCCAAGTTTTTCCTCCACCTTCGTCATTCCGTTTTGTCATTGCTTACGTCGGTCCCATGCCATCGATCAGCCCAATCTGATCCACCATCTCTCACATCAAGATGATCCGTCACCAGTCACCAAAGCCAGCCAGCAAAGTAAGTGGAGAAGGCGAAGAAGAGTGGACAGGCCTGTGGAAGCATCAGAGCATAGTGAAGAAGCATCAGAATTCCCGGAAAAATCAGATGATATTGTTCCGGATTGGCATTGGTTTGATCTCTTAGTTGAAGGGAGTACGCACAAGCCGAGGCATGCTCATCAGACTACTAGTCTTCAGTATATGAAGATTAGTATGGTGATATGAGTTTTTCTGTCTCAGTTGGGAGATTTCCAGGTTCCATTTAAGGAGGTTCCAAGTTCAAGGAAGATGCTGGAGAAGAAAAGATGATGGAAAGCAAGATGACCCTCATGATGAAATGAAACATGGAAAATGAAACCATTGGAGGTCGTGCCAGAAAGCAGTTGGGTGAAAGCAGGTATTCACCGCAAGTTTTCATCCCCCGAACAGAAGAGCGGGCCACATGCCAAATGGGAGAAGGCCAGATAAGGTATAAGCATGAACTATAATGAAACATTTGCCCCAGTGGCCAAATATTTGCCGGTGTGACATTGAAGTGCGTGATTGCGCAAGTGTGAGACGTGATTGGATCAAAACTTTCGATGTGAAGAATGCTTTTCTTCAGAGGGGAGCTGGAAGAAGAATATTATATGCAGCCTCCTAGATATTTGCTGACCAATAGTCCAAATCAAGTTTGTCGACCAAGAAGGCACTGTACCCGCTGAAACAGTCCCCCCCAGGGCATGGTTTGGAAACAGTCTAAGGGGCATGGTTTGTGAGAACTACCGCCGCGAGAGAGGAGATCATCAACACGGAAGCTGAAAGTGAGGGTGAAAATTCTTTATGGTGAAGTTTGTTAGTATATATGGGGTGATATATTGATTTGATTAGGGGTTGGACACTTGGAAGAATCAGGTCGTGGCATCCTTTCCTTATCCATTTGATTTGTTAGATTAGATCTTGGCAAGGGTGGATCTTGGAATAGATAGAGAGGTGGCATAAAGAAGAAGGCACTCAGTCAGTAGGCATCATCTTCACAGGGCACAGGGTCAGAGTGGGATCTCTTTCAACCCTCTTGATCAACCTCTTGATGCAAATGTGAAGATTGGAAAGGCTGATGGGGGATTCAGGCACTTAATAGAACACCAATCTAAAGTTAACATACCATACCAGACTATCACCAGACCAGACGCCTGCGTATGAGCCAGCCCAGTCAGCCTCAAGCCTGTGCGAGGAAAGGCGAGCCATGAGCAGAGACCTGATACGTGCCTATCTGAAATTTATCTGTGGAGGGACTCTTCTTCTTTGACTGGTCTTATGCTTCTCTCTTCTCTATGCTGGAGTGGCTGGCGGGGTCTGGCGCCACGAGGATCTCCACGTCAGGCCACTGCCACGTCAGGCAGCCTGCACGTAGGCAGCGATGCAAA
Organism: Wolffia australiana; assembly: GCF_029677425.1. Lineage (NCBI taxonomy): Eukaryota > Viridiplantae > Streptophyta > Magnoliopsida > Alismatales > Araceae > Wolffia > Wolffia australiana. Next base: position 3,318,681 of record NC_135847.1, on the reverse strand, counting down.
AATCACAAGAACAAAATCTCCAAAAAGAGAGAAAGAAATCCTCTGGCAGCTCAGGCAGGATTAAGTCCTACGCTGCGCTGGTGGCAGAATGCAGGTCCCTGAAGATATTGGTTTGGATATTGGTGGGTGGCAGATAACTGGTGAATCGTACTACATTGTGATAACCAGGTTCAACTGTTCAGCATGAAAGCACCAAGCATATAAATTAGAACCAAGCTGGCAGCCTATGAGAACATTGACATTGGCCAGAGGCATCATCGCTTCATCTTCTGCAGACCACAGACCCTTCTGCGACCCACCAAGCCCCGGGTCCCAGATCTCCAGCGGGTTGGTGTCCAAGCTTTAGGGTGTCAACATCCAGCACACTAGCGGGGGGGGGTGTTGGGCCGAGCCCAGCATAACTCTCTCTCTCTTTTTTTTCTTTTCTCTCTTTTCTCTCTCTCTGGCCTAAGTGTACCTAAGGCCACAAGACTATAAAGACTATAAGTGGCCTCTCTCTTTCTCTTTCTCTCTCTTTCTTCTCTCTTTCTCTGTTTTATTCTGGCGAGGGACTGTCATTAGGACCTTATTTTAAGAACCTCGTGGGTGTCAGGCACCTCTTCCTTCGTGGGACCTTATTTTAAGAAAGAACCTGGGAGGTCACTTAAAATCTTCCACGTGGGAGATTATAAAAAAGGGCCCCCTTTAGGCCCCCCCTAACTGCTAGCTGCTTTAGTATGACATTCTTTTCTTTCCAAAAAAAAGCGCCGCCTGAGAGGGCTCTCCTCTCCTTCTCTCTTTCCTCATTCCTCCCAGTTTGCTCTCTCTCTGCTCCCTTTGGCTGCCTCTTTCTGACATGATGACTCATGTATTACCCCTTGTCTCATGAAGAATTCTGACAGACTGTCATTAAAGTAATCTCTTGCGATATCCGACCTGAAAACCTTCACCAGAGTGCTGAATTGAGTTTGAACCATTCTGCAAAATCTTTTAACAACCTCTGATATCTCTGACTTCTACTTCAGTAAGTAGGCCCCAGTAAACTGAGTGAAATCATCCATAAACACTATAGGGACGTTACAGGACTTGGACCCTCCACATCACTGTGACTAACTGAAACGACTTTGAATGCTTTTCATTTTAAAGCTTAAACGACGTCCGACGATGTTTAGAGAGCTGGCATGCATCACACATAAACTTAGTACTGCTACAACTCTTAGACAAATTAGAATACATGCATCCCAACACTTCAAACAATGGATGTCCCCAACGGAAATGAAAAAGTTCGAATTTTTCCATAGACATGACAGCTTCACTTGATCTGGGCTCGTACCAAGAAGCCACTCCCGCAGACAATTGATCCTCCAAGTAAAGAAGACCATCTCGCTCCTCAAAGCATCCAATCCTTCGGCTCGACTTTAGATCCCATACAAAACAACTATCAGAACCCAATGTTAGGATGGAAGGAGTATCTTTAACATAGAGCTGCAGAGAAAATAGTTGAGCTTTAAGTTTAAGGACATACAGGAAATGTTTTAATACACCTCGTCCTTTGATTGGAACTGTACCAATACCAGTCACTGGTAGTGTTTCACCAATTTTGTTAGCCAGATTCTCTATTGTCAACCCTTGCGGCAAATCATCTCTCCACCATCTTGCTATCTCCTCCATAAACCCCTCCTCCAAGAGCCAAGATATGTCCATCTAAGAGTATGTGGATTTTAGGGATCTCTCCATTGAATGCTGTACTATCTGACATAGATTAAGGAAGCGACCACCACATCCGCATGCCAGAATTGTTCAAAGAGCTCCTTCGAACATAGGAACGATCCAACCAAGATAGGGTTGTAGGGTACTCAGAGCTCCTCCATGCGTATGTAAAGTCAACCAGCCCCATTTCCTTCAGAGACACCTCCATAATGAACACCCAAAGATCTTTAAATCTCGAGTAGTGTCCACCAACGCCATGAGGCCTATTTTCCGCCACTAGCTTCACATTGAAGTTAACTCCAAACAGCAGTGGTAATCCCTACAGTTTGAAAATGACCTGTGCCAACTCTCCCTAAAGAGATGTCTTGCAAACCAAGTTCACTGGCCTGCAGGCCGAGATGGCCACCAATTGAAAGCTGTTACTTCTCGTCTTTAGTTGTGCTGCTGTCATTAACTTCCATGTTCGACATTCTTCTTAAGAAACAAAATGTCTCTTTCCAAGCCAGCATCAACCCACTAGATATTCCTTCTGCATTTGCAGACAAGTAGCCATTGCAGAAATCCCTCCCTGCAACTCTCTAATCCCATACCTTGTACTTTTCCTAAATATCTCCTACAAGTACACCATGTTGGCACCCTAATCGCGAAGGTATCTCCCCACTATTTCTCTCCTTCGCTTGTCACGGGGAACATGCACATTCCACTGAATTCATTTCATGGTTGGACCAAGTCAGCCCTTTCCAAACTCTGCTCCCACTTGTACCTTCTCCATATGTTACTGCTTGGACCTGAGGGATGTTGTCCATACCTTCTATATTGAACCTTCCTTTTTGTCCTTGATACTTCCTCCTTTCATAGATCTTATTGGGATCATACCACAATAAGTGCAGAAGATAGAAATTCCTTTGAGGAGGTGGTGCTGATTACATAATAGAGGAGAGTGCCATAGTAGGAGCCAAGCAAGAAACAACATCCAATTGTTGAATGGCCATAGCACAGTCAGGCTCAAAGTGAAAAAGTTGAAGACTAGATTTCTCAGTCCAAATACTATGAAGAGCCTCGTTATATGTTGGAACTTTTTCCTGATGAATAAGTTTTCTCCAAAAAGACTTATACTTAGGTTTAAGGCCCATGAGAAATTTGAAAACTCTAACACATACTTAGGTCTATGTTGAATTGGACCACTATATTCCACTTAACTTTTGGTCAGGTGGCATATAGTGGTCCAATTCAGCCCATAGAGCTGTGAGCTCCGTGACTCAAGAACAGATCCAGTCCCTAGAGCCAAATTCATAGATTGAGTAAAGAGGTCATATAAAAAAGGCCAGGTTATTGATATGATCCCTGGCCCTCTTGAGGGTCAGTTTTGTCCTTTGACCATTAAGGGTATCTAGGCCTCTCTCCTCCCATGTTTCCTTTAAATAGCACATCCCTCCGTTTAGGAGGGCAGACCGTAAGTTATCTTATTTGGCTACTCGTGCCCCTCCTCTCCTCTCTTCTTATGTCCAAGATTTGTCTCCCTCTACAATCCCTGTCCTCGTGATCACCGCTACCTCACCGTCTTCAGGCGGCCCGTCCTCTGCTGATCCCTACCCCTCTGCTCGGTCTCTCCCCTACCAATCCCATTCTCGTCTTCATCCTGGGAACTCTTTTTATTGTCAAATTTCATTCAGAGATGATATGTCCCCAATGGGATCTTATCAGTTATTCTTCTTCGAAACTGTCTTTCGAATTACCTTGGAGACTTGACAGTATCAGCTCACTGGCTTCTTGACAGTATCAGCCCTTCTACTGTTGTAGATTTTTGGCCTCTCAACATCTAGCCAATGATCATATTCAAGAGAGTTTAAGGGCAGTGACGGATTGACAAGACGTTTCATAAGCTTCCCTTCAATTTCACCTGAACATATTGACGCCATTGAAGGAGGTGAAATAGAATTCTGGAGGTATACGTGGAGAGGATAATGCCAATCACCGACATCGAAATGAGGTTGAATAATAGGGGCCACCGGAAGAACAGTTGCAGACTGGTCAAATCACCAATTCCATAGGCCGCTGTCAAGGACCTCAGTTAGGCATAAAAGATTGCATGTAGAGAACATCCTCAGCACATCGTAGCGAAATTAAAAAAAGTCGGTGCAGGAGACGAATCCCAATATGTGAGATTGACCACCAGGAAACATTGAGGAGAGGTATCGAGGGAAGGTAGCTAGACAGATGCTCGACGGATAACGACATTATTAATAGTGTAACCCATAATTAAAATTACCTCTAAGAAACATCGAATGAAATCTTGTTCATTAAAAAGTCAAAGTAGTTACCATGATTTTGAAAAAGGTCCTGATCTTGAAGAATTCCCTCAGCTATTACGACTCCACTGATAATCAAATACCAGTATCAGATGTAACTTAACCAGATAATTTTTTTTTAAGAAACTCAAATAGATAAAAGTACATAGAGAAATAAGAGCTTAAACTATTTAACTGCCAACAAACCACAATATTTTTATTATTATTTTAGGGATGAAAATACAAATGCGGCGGATGAAGACAATAATTTCCTTCAGCAGTGCTTGGTGGGAGATATCTTCGGGGACTCTCCATATTTGGAGGAGGTCCAAAATGATTTAAGGCGGAAGTTTCCGAAGGTTGGGCTGTTAGAGCTACAGAGATTAGATACCAATACTCTACTTCTGAGGGGAGTTTCAATGGCAGCATATGTTGTGATCTGCGGGTGGACACAGAGGATCTCAGATTCCACGGAGGTGAGAAGGCGCCGAGTTCTGCCAGCGAACGGAGCCGACGGGAGGATGAAAGTGGGGGTGGTGATAGATGTGTTTGGTGTCCCTTTGGTGCATCGTAGACGTTAGAAGCTGGAGAATTTGGTCGCCTCTTTCGGGCGACTTAAGAGATTCCTCTCAATGGGTCTGGAATCGGGGAACCCACCGTGGTAATTCTAGAAGTCGAAATGATAGCGAAAAATGTGTTAAATTATAATAGACTGGTTGTGTCGATTCTTTTGAGCTGGAAATACCCGGAAATTCCTTCACCATTTCGGACACAACTGGTACATTCCAAGAAAGGGATTTGGTACCAGAATCTGTTTGATTCCAAGGCTGCACAAGAACCTTCAGAGCAGATATCCGACCCAAAACCCTCCCACCGGCTCCGGGTGAAAGGGTGGGCCATGGGCATCGACGAAGAGAGATGGGGGGGAACTCCCTACAAGTGCAACAGCAGATGTGGCATGCAGAGGATGGAGCAACACCAGAAGGAGAGGGCAGGACCACGGTACACAGGGAATATGAGGCAGTGATCATCCCGTCATCCCCAACCGAGGTGGCGAAGGAGCGTGAAAGCTCGAAACATACACAACCGTCAGAAGGCTCGAAGGCGCCGAGAACCCAACAAGAAGACATCGACATGGAGGGACAAAGAACACAACAGAAGCGAATACGGCTACCTCAGCGGACGCGGAGGATCACTAAAGAAGACCTTTGTTGTTTTAAAGGCGTGGTATATAGACGTGGGAAACTGGTCTTAACAGATGAGGAGGGCAAGACGGCATGGGTGGTAACAGGAAAAAACGGTCAATTGCATTTGAAAACGGAACGACTGACAAAGAAGACAACCTCAAAACAATCGTCAACCGAGCCCATACCAAGATGTCCGGCTAGCAATGCGGCGGAGACTGAAGAGCCATCTAGTCACAACTGGATAACCGAAAACTTGAGCATGCATCTGACGATAGCTGAGCTGGCTGAGAAAATAGAGCTTCTGCCAGCACAGAGACAAGGGGGGCAACATTCATCCCAATTATGAAATGCATCTCTTGGAATGTGCACGGGCTCCGCGATGAAGGGAGACCTGGTGTGGTGGGAGGGTATTTGAGGCAATGGGGGGCCAACATAGTCTGCTTGCAAGAGAAGATGCGGGAGAAATGCGATGCTAAGGCATGGAACTTGGTGGGACGAGATTTCCTTGAGGGATATGTGGCAGTCAATGCAGTTGGTAGATCCGGGGGATTACTGGTGGCTTGGAATACATTGACATTTGCCAAGGAGGGCTCTTGGAAGGGTCAGCACGTGGTGGCCATAAAATTGAGGAGAAGAAGTGACAATTTTCTATGGGTGGTGGCCTCAGTTTATGGCACAGTTCTTGCGGCCCGTCGACATAGGCTATGGGAGGAGCTGGAAGGTGTGGTCTCGCTCTTCCAAGGGACCCCAATGCTGGTTGGAGGAGATTTCAATGCGACGCTAGAGTCAGGGGACAGGCCAAATGGAACTGGAGGGCAAGACCCAGGTTCGGCAGAATTTTGGTGCTTTATCTCAGTCGTGAGTATGCAAGAAATGGGGCCGATAAACTGTACCTACACATGGCGAAGTACGAGGGGGCCTACTACTTTATCCTGTCTGGACAGATTTCTCTGTTCGGTGGACCTCCTCGAGAAATATCCATTGGCCGATGTGCGCGCACTTCCTAGACCGATATCAGACCACGCCCCAATTATCTGGCAGGATAACGCAGGCCACAATAAACCCACATATTTTAAGATGGATAAGTCATGGTTAAGAGATAGGGTTCAAGGAAGAAGTGAAATCATGGTGGATGTCTCAACCGGTCCAAGGCACCGCCACGATGCAACTAGTCAACAAATTGGCAGAGCTTCACCTTCACCTGATAAAACTTAAGGAAAAGATCCAAGAAGAAAGACACCACCGAAGAGATGAAGCCTTGTCAAAAGTCCAACAGCTTGATGCCACAGAAGATACTAAGAGTTTGACAGACGCTGAACGCAACAAGTGAAAAACCTACAGAAAGGTTGTGGAAGAAGAGGACAGGAAGCTAGAGATAGACTGGAGGCAATGCTCACGGCAACTTTGGCTGAAAGAGGGGGATGCCAATACTCGGTTCTTTCACTTGGTAGCGCATGGAAGGCGGCGCTCGAACCAAATACTTCGTGTGCAAGGGGAGGATCGGGAATTCGTCAGGTAAAAGGCTGTCGGAGGAGCATTGGCAGATCACTTCGGATCGGTAATTAAAAGAGGGGCTTGGAACAAATGGAGATGGAGCGGAAGGAGCGCTTCCAAAGTGACGCAAGAACAACAAGAGGAGCTGGTAAAGCCATTCCACGTGAAAGAGGTTCAGGAGGCTATACAAGGATGAAATGGTGAAGGCGCGCCAGGACCCCATGGTTTCCCAGTTTTCTTCTATAGCAAATTCTGGGAGGTGGTCGGGTCTGAGGTGATGGGCACATTAGACGAATTTCGGAGGGATAACTTTGGTCTGGGACGACTCAACAGATCACATCTCTTTCTATTGCCAAAGCGCCCGGGTGCCATCAACGTTGGGGACTTTAGGCCCATCGCACTGTCAAATTCTAGATATACCTCATCATTGCCAAGGTACTGGCAAACAGGTTAAGGGCAATAATTGGGGACCAAATCAGTCCCGTTCAGTCGGCATTCATTCCGGGTCGGCAGTTGGTAGATAGTGTGGTGGTGGCAGGAGAGATTGTATCGACATGGAAGACAAGCAAGACAAAGGGCTTCATTTGGAAGGTTGACTTCGCGAAAGCATATGACTCGCTTGATTGGAGATTGATAGGAACCCTGATCTAGGTTCATACCGGGAGGAGGGTAGAGGACGAGGAGAGGAGGGTAGAGGATGAGGAAACCCAGAGAGGGAGGTAGGGGAGGAGAGGGGAGACAAGGACTCTTTCTTCTTCTTTTTCTCCCCCGTTTTTAAAGGGAGGGCATCCCTATTTAAAGGGGAATACATAATAGCAAATGGCTAAAATGCCCCTGTGGGCTAAATTACGAAACTACCCCTAGATAGGTTTAGGACCCTCTCAAGGATCCTATCAGAGATTTTTATGGTCTGTTATGGCTTGGTTGAGGCGGTGTATAATATCCCACTCATGCTCGGTCCTGCTCAACGGCCGAGCCGAGGGGGGATGGATCCACCCACAAAGGGGAGTTCGATAGGGTTGTCCACTAGCACCACTGCTGTTTGTCCTCGCTGTTGATACTTTGGCCACCTGCACCACAAAAGCTTGTGAGCAAGGCCTTTTGAGGGGGTTTTAGACGACAAGCTACCGGAGGGTATCCCATTGGTACAATATGCAGATGACACAACATTTTTCATGGAAGGCTTGGTGAAAGAAGCACGTACCCTGTCGGCTCTATTAGATTTATTTGCTGACTTCTCGGGGTTGCAACTCAATCGATCCAAGTCGGCTTTTGTGGGTTCCGGGCTTTCTTCGGAGGAGCAGTGCGCCAATGCACTAGGCACACCACAAGGTTCGATCCCAATGAACTATTTGGGTCTCCCACTAACAGGGAAGCGTATTTTAGCTGCGGAATGGCAACCAGTGGTCGAGAAAGTGGAGAAGAGGCTGGAGGGGTGGCAGAGCAAAATTCTATCAAAAGGGGGTCGTCTAGTGTTCTTGCGTTCAGTGCTTTCAGCAATTCCCATACTCTATTTACCGGTATTCAAAATTCCAACAGTCATGGTAAATCGGCTGGAGGGTTTGATGAGAAGGTTCTTTTGGGAAGGCAACAGCGAGGAGGCGCGTAGGGGAGTGCCCCTAGTAGCGTGGGAAATCATAAGTAGACCGGTGAAGCAAGGAGGATTGAGGATTCCTCATTTGGAATCCATGAACTTGGCCCTGCAGTCAAATTGGGTGGAAAGAATTGTGTCATCAGCAGAGGGACTATTCTTCAAGGTCCTGAGGGACAGGTATGGCTCCACGATGGATTGGGAGAGGCGCTGGGCAAGAGCTAGGGGGAATCCCCCTTCTGGAGCGGCCTACACCAAGTTATACCCGGCATCCTGAGTTTTTTGACCCCAGACTGGGGGACGGGGCTGATTTTTACTTCTGGACGGATAACTGGTCCAATGAATCTGAAGTTTCCAAGACTCTTTGCCCTAGCAATGAATCCAAACGCCAAGGTTGTTGACTGTTGGGAAGGGGCTTGGGTCCTTAACCTGACAGGGGCATTATCGGATCTACGATTTGAGGAGCTATTGGTGATGCAAGAAATCCTTCTACTCCTAACCCCGTCGACGCAACCCCGAGATGGTTGGGTATGGCGAAGACAATCCTTCTCGATGAAAGATGCATATTTGAAGATTCGGGGCGAAGCGAGGGGCGACTCGACAATCAACAAGACATGCCACGCGCTGATAAAGCAAAAAGTTCCCCTCAAGGTGAGGATCTTCAGCTGGTTGTTAAGGCGTAGAAAGCTGGTCACACTGGTTCTCCATAGGAGGTGGGCCCCAACAGACCTCATCGAATGTCCTATGGGCACAAGTGACGAAGATGAAGACTGCTCCCATTTGTTTTTCACGTGTCAGTTCGCTCAGAGACTATGGGCATCACAGCAGGTCCCAGGGGTGGTTATCTCCTCCGACGAGGCATTTTTGGGCCTCAGCCATGCTCGGGAGAACCAGGAGCAGACTGGAGTGGGGGAGGCTGCTATCGACATTATGGGCACTGTGGCTGCATCGGAACAAGGTGGTGTTTAAGGGGAGGAAGGCTTTAGTGGAGAATGTCATCCCTGACATTCATGCGCTAGTCTCATTGTGGGTTGGAGGGGGCTGAAAGGCAGACCCTTTTTGGGTCTTGATTGTATATGGTCTGTACATGTCTTTCATTTTAATGGTATAAGGTAGACCACCGGCCCCGGGTGGTCTTCCATATTTTCGTTCAAAAGAAAAATTATTTTAGGGATGAAGAATTAGATCTGTGAAGTGAAAGGTGTACTTGATATGATTCCCGGTCGTGTCTACAAGCGCCAGAGGCCCACGAAGCCAAAACAGCCCACGAAGCCATTGGAAGCCCTAACTTAAGGGCTGGGCAAAGGGGGAAGGGGACAACGAACACCTACGAGAGTACTCTCTCTCTCTCCTCTTCCCCTCCCCCTCTTGGTTGTTCTCATCCTCTCCTCCTGCGCAGACGATCTTCCCTGCGATCTTCACGATCTTCCCTGCAACGAAGGGGCGGCACTCGAGGGAGGCGTCACCCTATGGCAATCCCTGACCCTGTCCCCCCTTTCTCCTTCTTCCTTCTCTCTCTCTCTCTTTCTCCCTCTCGTTGGACCATTCTGGTTTCTACTTGAACGTTGAACAACATCAGTCAAAGGGTTCCTTATTATTGATATCAGTTGTGGGATCCTATCAGTACTCCAATATGATTTTTTTTGAAGAAAAATAAGGGAAATCACACAAAATCGGTGATCCTCTCAATATGCTAAATAGATTTTATTATTAAATATACAACGGCCTAAAGGGCTGCCACTCATCATGGCTGAGGTTCCTTAAACTACGCAGATGCAAGAATTGCCTCTGCCTGTCCAACAACACCTATGGATGCCTCCTGCCAATTGAAGACAAACTCATTCCTACGCAACCATTTGCATAGAGCACAGTGAAGGACCAACCATGCGCCTCGCAGCCTCTGAGTGCACCACCTTATATAGTTCCAAAAGGCCTGTGAGGAGACATCCACTCCTATGGTTGGCTGGTGGGTACACACTGCTCTGGCAAACGAGCATTTCAAGAAGAGATGGGTGCAGTCTTCCTTGCCACTTGTGCACATAACACATTCCACCATGGCTTTCATGAGCCACCTATCCTTGACAACCTTCATCATTAGTCTTCCTGAGGGAGTAGCAAACAGAAAAAACCTCACCTTAAGGGGGATCTTTTATTTCCATATTGTATGACACACGTGATGGTCATCAGTTCATCCCTTCTTTGTTTGTGGTTGAGCCTCACAAAAGAATCCTGGACAGAGATAGATGTGCCTATCCACCCATTACGTCATGTGTCCCTCTTAATGGGCATAGGTGGGTTAATGTCTGCTTCATCCTTATATAATCCTCCACCCTTTGGTCGGATAAGGTATAGACCAAGCATGGATCCCACGCACCATCCCAGCACTCCCAAGCTGTGGCATGAGGGGTCCGTGCAATGGCGAAGAGGTGTGAGAATTCTGTCGTTTAAATTCCTAGAGCCGACCATGCGTCTACCCAAAATTGAAGTTTTGTGTCATCCTTGAGTTTGGCTTTGAACGATTCCCGAACATGAAGAAACGCCTGCCTCAACCATTAGAATGCTGAGGATGCTCAAACTGGAGCCGCCCAACTCTCATAGTTCATATCTGTATTCCAAGTCTGTTAACCCACTTGACCAATAATGTTATGTTCAAATATCCTTGTTCCCCAAACGAACCGGTCTGCATACTACATCTCACAACAAGAGAGCCATCTCCTTCCCTTCTTCTGATCCTAAGCTTATTCATAAGAATCTTCTCATCATACCATCTAGGGGCTTGCCAACCCCCGCTGATTATTTCAGCACCGAGAGGTAGAGGATGGGTATTGCTGAGAGCATGTGTCTTAGTAACACCAATTTGAAAGACGTATAAGCAGATCCGGGGGAGTACGACAGAAGATGCAGACTTTATACATACATGTAAATGCCTATGGAAACAGAAGGTACCGATGAAAGTTAGAATTTTTGGTTGGCTGCTTATTAGGCGTCGGTTTATGACCCGTACTCTCCGAAGGCGCATGATCCCAGACACACCAATCGCATGTCCCATTTGCGACCTTGGAGAGGAAGATTGTTCTCACCTGTTTTTTGAGTGTCATTTTGTGCAGGCCATTTGGAGAGCACAGCAACTGAGAGGGGTGGATGTGACGTCAGATGAAGCGTGCAGGAAGTCCCTTAGGAGGAGGGCGGGTAGCAGACGGACGAGCTGGGGAAAGGTTCTTGCAGTGCTCTGGACATTGTGGTTTCACCACAACGAGGTGGTATTCAAGGGGAAAGCTGCGTCAGTCGAATCGGTGCTACATGATGTAGGGAAATGTATATCTTACTGGTTCAGTAGGACATAACGGGGGGAAAATGGACCCGGTGGGCCGGGCATGTACTATGTCACGATCACATATGTTAATAATATTTCTGGGTTGACCACCGAGTTCTGGGTGGTGTTCCCTTTTTTAATTCAAAAAAAAAACACCAATCCTTGCACCCTTGACAGCACTCTGGCCTGACATCATTCTAACTTTCGCTCCAAAATGATGGATAAACTAGCCAAATCAATGTCACAACTTAATGACCACATATTTTGGTGTAGAGAACATAGCTCATCCAATAAAAACTATGGGAAATTAAGGGAACAAAATATTTCCTTTATTAGAAGGTGATATAAAACGATTGCTTAACATCAACCCTAAACATTGAACCTAAAAGACCATCTTTAAACCCACTTTGTCCTTGCTATAACTTTGAAATAATACAACCTAATAGATTTATTTCAGTTTAAACAGCAAAATAAAGGGGCAAAGAAAAAATATAGAATTTGCAATTAATAAAAAAATAAAAAAGAGATCAAGAAAGAAATTACCTAAGGATGAATATAAGTGTATTAGCAATGTAGGAAACCATTTCCCTGCACAGGAGAGTGGAAAATATGATTGAAAGAACTTAAAGCAAAATATAATTAAATTCTGCTAATAAAATATAATGATAAGTTTGTCCTATTTTATGTCCTAATGTTATAAGACTCCAATCGAACTTGAAAGTAGATGTCCAGAATATGTTCAATTTTTTCTCAAGAACCAGTTCAAATGTGAGAACAAGGATGAGAGATAGAGCAGTAGAGAGAAAACATATGAGGGGTAACAAAGAAAGAGTTTCTCCGGATCGGCCGAAGCGGATCTCCTCCAGTGGCCAACTGCTTCTATGATCCAGAATCTCCAATAATGATCAACTGTCTTCAAGAAAGGGTCGATCCTTATTAAGGACCTCCCAAGGACAGAGAAAAAACAAGAAATACCACAGAAAGGACATTCAAGATACCCAAACGCACCTTTTAAAGGGGGTGTTTGGGTAGCAAAAGAGAACAATATAAATGAAACCCCATACCTTGAACAAGATGCATCATCATTTCGACCAGAATTTGCTGAGGTGTTGAAGACTAGACAGGAGATGTTCCTTCCAGAGGGGAGGCTAGCTGATGTGTCTTGACTCTCCATCCCTTTCTATTCTACTCTACTTTACTCTCAACCTTCTCCTACTTTTCCATTTGTTCTTTTCCCATTCTTGCAGATAATCATACAATCAGACCTATTGGATTACATTGATTTTCTACTAATTATCTCAAATGTCCTTGAAGATCCAACGTGGCACTGTATCACTTCTTTTCTGGGCCTTCTCCTTCACGTAAATCTACACGTGTCTCCATTAGTACACCTGTATGAACTTTCCTTTGATCTTCGGTAGGATCTTGGGAGGTTCTTCTTAATTTTTATTCAATTCCTAGTCATTTTTGACATTCCATATGCCTACATTATTAGTCGACTTCTCCAGAATAAAATTTTAACCAATTTTAATTGGGGGGTTCCTGGCCTTTGAATTGTTATTTTTTTCAAGTTCTTTTTTTTGAAGAAATTTTTTTTTTCAAGTTCTATTTCTTGAACTTCACTGAAATAGATTGATTGAAAGGAGAGAGAGACTTGGGAGAGATTAATGCAGAAATATAGAAGAGGAAAATACAAATTTTAATTAAGACTAATGTTTTTTAACCTTTATATAGTACTAGGAACCCAAGAAAAAAGTTTTAATCAAAATAACCTATTTCTAATGCTTTTAGTTCCCTCAAAGTCTCAGTTGACATCTAGAAAGCAAAAGATGGTACCAAAGGCAGTGATTTGTCTGTTTTAGTTTTTTTCATTTGCCTACCCAATCACTTATCTCCTTCCGAAATTATGCCTAAGCTGGAGAGTCCAGCTCTGTGTTGGGATACTACAATGTGTTTCCCATATCTGACACAAGCCCAGGCCTTCTTACTTCCTTTCTGACTGTCCTGAGATCCCAGTAAGGTTTCCTGACAAAAAAGGGGCTATAATTGCAAGCCACGACATGATACAGCTTAGTGATTTTAGTAAATTGAGCTTTCAGAGGAGATGCAGAGGAGGATAATAAGGCAACAGGGAAACCTCTGCTTCCCTTGATCACATTAAGGTGAAAATAGAATTCCTTCTGCTATATACACAAGCCCTTAATAAAATACATGAGCAATCTCCCCTCAAATTCCAACTCTCCCATAAGCTGTAAGTTAAGTACTTCATAACATCTTGGAAGTAGCACAGAGGGAAGAAAAAAGGAGGAAGAAGAGGATTCATTCTGAGTTTCTGCACACAAGAAATTGCAGCCTACCATGCTGCCGCCCTTCCATCCATCACTTCTTCCATAACTTCAGGTGATATTTTCTGGTAATACTGCTTCCGTACTCCTGTGTTAAAGTGCAATTCTGCATATTATCAATTTATGGACTTCCTGCCCATACTGTCAAAAAAGTTAGCAGCCTCCTTGTCCCCGTTTTGTGTGTGGAGCAATATTTTGCTACCACTTTTGTATTATATTCACACGGGTCAACCCCCACCTCTCCCAAATTGACTCTGATTTCTTCTGCACCCAGGGCAAGCCTGATAGGAGTGACCCGGTTCGGGCCCATGCTGAAGAGCCCAAAAAGAGTGCCCAAATTTGGACAAAAAGTACTTTTTTCTGAAAACAAAAGTCTGCCAAGAGCCCTAAAAGGACATCCCATACTGACCCCAAAGAGAGCCTATCCAATCAGGCCGCAGATAGGGTTTGGTAGACTGAGGAGTAAAGTTCACTTGGCGAAACCAAGAGAACAGATAAAAGAGGGAGGAAGAAACAACCACACTCCCTCTCACTCTGGTTCGAAGAAGCTCATCATGCAAGGGATCAAAGAGGTCATTGTAGAGAAAAATGGCAGTTTACCCATGTTAAAAGGCATGTAAACCTGCTGAACTTTGGATATGCGACAAGTCCATCAGGCCTGATAACTAACAAACTCACCAAGAAGATCAACAACTCTGATCTTGATTCTTGCTCTGTTACTTGTTTATAAGCCCCCTCCATTGCTGCCAGTCACCTTTTTTGAGTAGATGTGATGGTTGGGATCATAATAAAACCAACGCATGGCTCTCGCCCAACAGCCATACAAACTGTCAGCCGGAACATTCTTTCCCTTATTCATTTCTTTCTTTTATTCATTTCTATTTCTGGTACTTTCTTGTACTGGGCCTTCTACTATTAGCCCATCTATATAAACCAAGGAACCCCATAGAGAATTGACTATCAAGTTAGTTGTTCATTTTCTTGGATCTCGTTTCTCCTCTCCTCTCTTCTCTTCCTTACAGTGTCATAGAGAAATTGTGGAGACGAGAGAAGAGGGAATTCAAGGTACATTGTTCAACATGGTATCAGAGCGATCGTGAAGTAACTGTCTGCAGTGCAAAAGTTCATGGAATTACAACGTGGTGTCGTCTTTGTCGTCGAAGGATCAAGAATCAAGAATTTGTTCTTGAAATTCTTGAAGTGATCTTCTGCAGTGCAGAGATCGGTGGAATCGCGACTCGCCGATCCTCGTTCTTGAAGTGATCATCTGCAGTGCAGAGATTGGTGGAATCGCGACTCGCCAGTCCTCGTTCGTGGGACCAGAAGTACTCCAAAGATATCCGCTCAGATTACGTGATCCAGCGATTCACTGGTGCTATCTTCCTCGCCAGTGCTGTCTTCATTGCTCGAAGGCCTTCTCGCCGGTACTTCTAGCCGATATTATCCTGCTGACAGCAGGATCAGGCCTAGATCTTTCCGTAAGGAGCTCTTCTTATCTCCGCAGCAAGATCTGGTCTCAAGGTGCTTTACGAGCTGTGTCTTTGGATCCCCACGAATTTCACAAAGATCTCCACCGACTGTGTCTGGTATTCTCAACTGTTTAGCACCAAACCAGGTCAGAATATTTCTTAACTGTCTGGTACTTTTCGACTGTGTCGTCCCTTAACAGCACATCCGTGAGGTCATTAGATCCAAAGATTGAGTGGTGTTGGATCTAAGAAACTGCAAGAGTTATAGTAGTTGCTGACTTGGCTTGAAAATGGAGATCAATGATCTTCAGATTACTCAACAAGAACAAGGACTGTCTTCTATTTTACATCATGGAATTCCGGAATCCATAAAATACACTGGGCTAAACTTATTACATTGGAGTAAGTTTGTTGAGATGATTCTTGAAGGAAGAAGATTGGGTCATCACTTAACTAAAGAAGTGAAGCCATCCAATCCACGCTATACAATGTGGAAAGCTGAAGATGCTACAGTCAAGACCTGGTTACTCAGCAGTCTGCGTGGAGATTTAATCCCAAAATATCTTCTGATTGATACTGCAAAACAGATCTGGGATAAAATTCATAAGAGCTGCTAGAAGACAAACAATGATTGGTGAATTTATGAGTTAGTTACCAAGGCAACACTTCTTTAGCAAGGTGACAAAACAGTTCAAGTTTATATATGTGAGCTTCAGAGTCTGTGGGATGAGATAGATCATTACAGGCTGATTGTTGAGACAGATTGTCTCTGTCGACATTATACTATGAAGGACTGGATTTATAAGTTTCTTATGGGTCTTAATCCTGAGTGTGACTCATTGAGACGAAAAATCCTCAACAGGGAGATAGCAACAAACCTAGAACAAGCTATACAACTTGTACTTGAAGAAGAAAGCCGTATACAACACCCATCTAATGCACCAGCCAGTGAAACAGGCACTGGTTTTATAGCAACAAAGCATTCAAAGTATCATTCAAGTGACAACCACAAAAACCAAAGAAGTAAGTCAACATGGCAGACTAGAGAGCCTAATGTCTGCTCATACTGCAAACGAAAGGGACACAGGAAAGAAAACTGCTGGGATCTACATGGCCGACCACCTAGACAAGCCCATGCTATTATTGTGAATATCCAAGATTCTACAAGTGGAGATGATACAGTCCATCCTACACTCAGTCATTTCCACTCCATCAAGGAGTTAGAAAAACTGAAGAATATGATTCATCCAGTAAACACATCTATGGTCTGCAAGGGCGAGAATCAAAATGGTAAATATCTTAATTTTTCTGGCATTCATAATGCATATAGTTCTTCCAACTGGATTATTGATTCTGGAGCAACAGATCACATGACATCATATCGCTCTAATTTTATTGAATATTCTGTATGTTCCAGCAGTCGACGAGTACTGACTGCAGGGGGAGAAATGCTTCCAGTCTCTGGTTTTGGAACCGTTAGAATAAAGGAACTGGGATTGTTAAAAAATGTTCTGCATGTTCCTAAGCTTAAAGTACAATTAATTTCTCCTCAGAAATTGGTTAAAGATACGTTGCTTACTCTAACTCTGGATTCTTCTGGTTGTTTTTTATATGATAAGAAGCTGAGCCGAACGATTGGACCAATTGAGGAGAGACATGGCTTGCTGACAGTACATGATGGAGCAGCTGAGGTGCTGATGGCATATGGCAGAAGTCTGTCCGAGGAAGATAATCTCCCAATAATAGAACAAATTAAACTTTTTCATTCCCGTTTGGGTCATACATCGTTTGAACTCTTGGGACGGATGTTCCCTGTTTTTACTCGTGATGTGGACCTTTCCAAACTTATATGTGATGCATGCCAGTGTGCTAAACACAAGAGATCGTCGTTTAAGGGAAAGGGTGAGCAAAGTGTCAATCCGTTTGATCTTATACATACTGATGTGTGGGGACCGTGTTCTATATCATCATTGAATGGTGCTTGATGGTTTATTATAATCATTGATGACTGTACTCGATTGACATGAACATATCTCCTTAAGAGTAAGTTAGAGATAACAGACATTATCAAACATTTTATTACCATGGCACAGACCCAGTTCGGTGTGCAAGTGAAGAGGATCATCAGAACAGACGATGCTTGAGATTACTTTAATGCAACATTGAGATCTTATTTTCAAACGCAGGGTATAGTCCACGAGTCCTCATGTGTGTATACGCCGCAACAGAATGGTATAGCTGAAAGGAAGATTGGTCATGTTGTAGAGACAACCAGAGTATTACTTATTCATCAGGGAGTACCTAAATATCTCTGGGGAGAGGCCTTATTGACAGCTGTTCATTTGATCAACCGCTTACCATCCAAAGTACTGGGCTACAAGAGTCCTATCTGGACTGAAACCTAGACTGTTTGACTGCACGGTTTTTGTCCATATACATCATCCGACTGACAAACTCAGTCCAAAGGCTTTGAAATGTGTATTTGTTGGATATACGTCGACTCAAAAAGGGTATAAATGTTATGACCCTCCGTCCAAGAAGATGTTTGTGTCAGTAGACTTAACCTTCAATGAATCTGAAAGATATTTCTCATCTTCATGTGGTATAGCTGAACAACCAGTCCAAGTCGGAAGAGAAGTCGAATTGCCTCCTATGCTATTACCACCAGAAAATACAAGTGAAACTCATATAGAGGTGCCCACAAACTTACCATCTGTTTTTGAAAATGGGAGCCCAAATTCAATACAGCAGAATGAAATTGATGAAGCAATTGAAAATAATGGTGAGGAGGTAGAGGAAGAACAGGAATCGAGAGAAATGACTGTAACTCAACCACAGCAAGCATCTTCTGATGATGACTCAGGCTGGCCAATTGCATTGAGAAAAGGAAAAAGGAGTTGCACTCAATTTCCAAGATATCCTATGTCACATTTCATAGGATACTCACACCTCTCCACTGAATATCAAGCACTTATTAGCAGAATTGATGCAATATCACCGCCCAAGACGGTGCAAGAAGCTATGGAAGATAAAAATTGGAAACAAGCCATGGACGATGAAATGAATGCACTACTCAAAAATGACACATGGGAGATTGTTACATTACCCTCAGATAAGAAGAAAGTGGGATGTAGATGGGTGTACACCATAAAGTATAAGCCAGATGGCAATTTGGAAAGATACAAAGCTCGTCTGGTTGCAAAGGGGTATACCCAGTCGTATGGAATTGATTATGGGGAAACATTTGCTCCTGTGGCAAAGTTGAATACGGTTCGTATTTTACTTGCAATAGCAGCAAATCTGAATTGGAAATTATTGCAGTACGATGTGAAAAATGCATTTTTACATGGAGATCTACATGAGGAAGTTTACATGGAAATCCCTCCTGGATATTATCCACATAGACACAAGAATCAAGTTTGCAAATTGAAAAAGGCACTATATGGATTGAAGCAATCTCCAAGAGCATGGTTTGGTAAGTTCTCTCAGGCAATGAAAGACATGGGCTATCGCCCAAGTAATGGAGAGCACACCCTTTTTATCAAGACAGGATTAAATGGGAAGGTGGCTGTATTACTTGTCTATGTGGATGATATTATTGTTACTGGTAGTGATGATGAAGAGATTTCTATATTAAGTCATAAACTTGCTCAGACTTTTGATATCAAACCTCTTGGATTACTAAGATATTTTATGGGAATAGAGATTGCTTATTCTTCTGATGGCATTTTTTTTTCTCAGAGGAAAGCAACTGTAAACCGTCAACAGTACCTATGGAGACAAATTTAAAACTGGGACCTTGTGAAGAAGCAACGCCTGTTGACCGGGGACAGTATCAGAGGTTGATTGGGAAGCTTATATATCTTAATCATTCGCAACCTGATATTGCATTTGCAGTTGGACTTCTCAGTCAGTTCATGCACAGTCCGCGGGAACCACATTTGCAGGCAGCATTTAAAGTACTTGCTTACCTAAAGGGAACAGCTGGACATGGGCTAGTGTTTCAGAAAGGACGAAAATTATTATTGGAAGCATACATGGATGCAGAATACGGTGGATCTGTGTTGGATCGTAGATCAACAACTGGATACTGTATGTTTCTTGGTGGTAGTCTGATTACTTGGCGCAGCAAGAAGCAAAAGGTGGTGTCAAGGTCGAGTGCAGAAGCAGAATTTAGAGCAGTAACAAAAGGAATTTGTGAAATTCTTTGGATCCGAAATATTCTCCTTGATCTCAATATAACTCAAGATTGTTCTACAGTACTTTACTGTGACAGCAGATCGGCTATTGATATAGCTCATAACCTAGTTCAACACGATAGAACAAAACATGTTGAAATTGATAGACACTTCATCCGAGAGAAGATTGATGCTAAAGTGATTGCTATGAAGTACATTCCCTCAGACCAACAAGTTGCAGATATACTCACCAAGGGCATTCCAGGCGGTTTATTTCATTGGCTTTGTTCCAAGCTGGGAATGAAGAGTATCCACCTATCGGCTTGAGGGGGAGTGTAAGCCGGAACATTCTTTCCCTTATTCATTTCTTTCTTTTATTCATTTCTATTTCTGGTACTTTCCTGTACTGGGCCTTCTACTATTAGCCCATCTATATAAACCAAGGAACCCCATAGAGAATTGACTATCAAGTTAGTTGTTCATTTTCTTGGATCTCGTTTCTCCTCTCCTCTCTTCTCTTCCTTACAGTGTCATAGAGAAATTGTGGAGACGAGAGAAGAGGGAATTCAAGGTACATTGTTCAACACAAACCAATGATCATGTTAGGATTCCCAACCCCTGTCCGTGTTATTTTATTCTTTTGACATCAATGTTGATCTCTTTGTATATTTTTAACCCTCCCTTAAGGAAAGAAGACAATAAGTTGTGAATTGGGAGGGGAGATCCTCCTAGAGGGGGCACAGGAGGCAATCCAGGCCTACTGTCATTTGGTTTTTTAGATTCATCTCTAGATTGGTAACTTTCCGGAGATCTCCACTACAATGCCAGTTTTTTTGGGAAATTAAGAAATGAGAAATGAAAATGAAATGAAGAAACAAAAAATCACCACAACAACAAGACTAATACAAATGAAAATATCTGTGGAAACTCCGCACAATATTTCAATGATTACTAAGCTCTAAAACCGTGGTCAAAAAGAATAATTACAGATATTTAGGTCAAATCACATCTTATGGGTATTACTGCATAAAACATAGAAAAAATAATCCTTGTCCACACAGTATTGGGTACTGCATCAACTTCAAAACTATTTAGTGCACAATGACTCCCACCACTGTTTCTTATTTTAACAGGACTAAGAAAGCAGAAATAAGTCCAATTTGATGGATTCTAAAGACACAAACCAGAAGTGATGCAAGCTCTGTTGTCCATCGCCCTTGAAAGCTGTTCTAGCAACTGCGGCGTAAAATCTATATTGGAAATGATTATGACAGATTATGATATGATTTCGAGTACCTGTATAATTTTATTTTTTACCAATATAAATAGACTAAACTTACATCCCAATAGTCATCACAGTCAATATTCCAGACACCTCCACTCCATTTTGAGCCTGTCAGAAATGGTGAGGCAAAAAAAACAATTTGATTAACCATCCTAATTGTAGAATAGGAAATAAATAAAATTCTACTGACATATTTGAAAGTTTTTTTTTCAAAAACCTTATATGTCACATCTTTTTCAAGCTAATACCAACAAATAACATATCTTAGGTACATATTTATTGTCTATGTAATATTTAGGTATTGATTTCTAAGCATCTGATAATTAATTTACCAACAACGAGAATAAGGTTAAGTTATGGTTTGGCAAGTTGCATCACTGATTTCCTAGCACAAAACCAAAGTTTCAGTCTTGTTTAATTGGATAACTGTTATGGTATCAGTATTGAAGCATATGAGGAAGAGGAAAGAGAAAGGAAAGAGGAGGGAAGAGGGAACCAGTAGCAAGGAAATTACCCAGCATGGCTCTTGACATGTGCCGCAAGTGGGAATTACTGCCTGATATCTTGGAGGGAAATGGAGTGTTTGAATAAAGATATAAATAAGACAGAGGGCGGGAAGAAAGGGGCATCAAGTATTTTCTAATTTATTGGGAGAGGGTTAATGGAGGAGATTGAAGGACATGGGATGAGAGGTTGTTCCTGGAAGCAAAAGCTGTATTCGGTCTACAGGCCAGGGGGAACAACTTACCGGAGGCGATCTTCATCAAAGAGACAATCTTCTGTTCTAAGAGACAAGAAGGACATCGAGGAGACTAAGGAAAAATGGTACAAGAGAGTTGCGCTACATTCCGTTCATTCATATTATATTGGAGGGATTAGTACGAATATCCTGCCCAAGCAGGTTTGATTAATCCACTCATACTCTTAATATTGCAAGGATGCCAATATCAACACAACAAGCTAGGGCTTAGCACACCATCAGATTTGCTATCTCTCTGAGCAGAGGTTGAAAGTGAGAGTGTCCAATATTTCCTGAATATTTTTTAGAAACATAAAAGGGACAATCACTGACGAATCGGTGGCCTTCCCAGTAGAGTGGTACAGGTCCATCTAGGCCTCCGGGAGGGTCACCGATTTTGTGTGACCTCTCATATCTTTCTTTAAAAAAAAAGGTCCATCTCGGTCAATCTAAACAGGATCAAACCCTCTTTCCAATCATCGCCTGAGGAAATCAGGCCGCCTTAAGACCCTCCAATTCATTTAATGTTCTGTCGGTAGAAGCCCTCCCTTCCCTAAAACAGCACCTCGTTTTGATGCAACCAGATGGCTCATAGCGCCGCCAGTACCCGAACACTGTCTTCTTTCCTCCTACACGCACAATTCTGGATTGAACCCCAGAAAGCCTCTTCAGAGGTCATGTCCACCGTATTTCCTGAATAATGGAGATTTTATCTGCCTATAAAAGGAAAATAAGGTTATCTGGTGAGTCACTAGTCTCCCGAGACTCACAAATAAAAGGCAGTCCACCGGTTTTTTTTTTAAAAACAAATAAAAGGCAGTCACCCGACGAGTCGGTAACCACCCAAGAAGTACATGGGCCCTAGAGCCCGTGTGATACATGCTTAACCACTCCTCTCTCTATTCCCCCCTCGCTGGAACCATGCCGCAATGAGGTTGTCGACCTCATGGGCCAGTCTGTCCAGTGAGGCCTGCCTCCCCCTGAAAACCACATCGTTTGGATGTAGCCATATACCCCAGAGCACCATCAGTGCGCGGCCCCTTTTCTCTTTTCGTCTATTTCCATTTATTTGCATGGATTCCCAAAAGGCCTCAGCTGATATCGTATTAATTCCCAGATGTGTTTGAGTAGCCCAAGTTGATTGTGCAAAAGGGCATGCAAAGAACAGATGGGCACAGTCCTCTTCTCCTTGCATGCAAAAGATACAAATTGTCGGTATCCCTGGATACAACAGTTTCAGGAAGGCGCGAGTCACTAGTCTCTTGCGGTACAGTAGCCACCCGAAGATCTTTACCTTTAGGGGGGCTTTTAGGCGCCATATAGCTTGGCACGTCGATATGGTCGTTTGGTCCTCATTCCCTTAGCGGATCCTGTATAGACTTCTTTGACTGAAAAGGGGGCATTATTCCAAACCCAACCGTTCTTTTCTCCTAGACATGGTCAGATGTAGTGCAAGGCCTGCTGCATGTCCATGAATTCAGCTACCCTTTGGTCTGACAAAGCACCGTCAATTACCGGGTTCCAAATGTTGTCCCAACATTCGCCCACTGTGGCCTCAGGATTTCGGGAGAGCGCAAATAACCGCAGATATGTATCACAAAGGGGGCCGCATGGTGCCCATTTATCTACCCAGAAGCGAAATATAGAGCCGTCTCTTGCGGTACAGTAGCCACCCGAAGATCTTTACCTTTAGGGGGGCTTTTAGGCGCCATATAGCTTGGCACGTCGATATGGTCGTTTGGTCCTCATTCCCTTGGTGGATCCTGTATAGACTTCTTTGACTGAAAAGGGGGCATTATTCCAAACCCAACCGTTCTTTTCTCCTAGACATGGTCGGATGTAGTGCAAGGCCTGCTGCATGTCCATGAATTCAGCTACACTTTGGTCTGACAAAGCACCGTCAATTACCGAGTTCCAAATGTTGTCCCAACATTCGCCCACTGTGGCCTCAGGATTTCGGGCGAGCGCAAATAACTGCTTATATGTATCACAAAGGGGGCCGCATGGTGCCCATTTATCTACCCAGAAGCGAAATATAGAGCCGTCTCCTAGCCTGGCTGAATAAAATTCATGAACTTGGGAGAAAATTAGGCAAAGGCCTTGCCAGAAGGGTGACGCCCCTCTAATTGGGGTTGTTTTATCCTCCGAATTCAAACCCCGACCGTAGCTGTCCCGCAACATCTGGATGACGAGGTCCTCACTGGGTTGCATGAGCCTTGTCACCCATTTAGTTAGTAATGTTGTGTTCATACATGGTAAGTGCAAGACTCCTAGCCCTCCTTGACTGGTGGGTCTGCAGACAGTGTCCCATGCCACCAGTGCCAAACGTCGCTTGTGGTCTGATTCTGTGCCTTTCCAGAAGAACCGTCTCATCAGGCTTTCTAATCTTTGACTAATGCCAACTGGCATTTTGAAAGTGGAGAGATAGAAGATAGGGATTGCTGACAGTACTAATTTCAGTAGAACCAACCGGCCTCCCCTAGACAGAACCTTGGCTTTCCAACCTTCCAGACGTCTTTCAACTTTCTCTAACACCGGTTGCCAGTCCGCTTTCGACAACCTCCCATTGGTCAATAGATTATCACTAATGGGTCTAATACTTATGGGCCTATTATCCGATTTATTTAAATCGGATATATAACGGCTTGTCAAACTAGCCGTTAGAGCTAGTCAAACTAGCCGTTATAAACAGATTGTATAGATACCTATATTGTGTTAATGGAAAGTTGAGCTTCTTTTCTGTCTTTCATCTACTCTTTCCTTCTCTTCTCTTCTCTTCTACTCTCTGCTTCTCCTCGCCCTCTGCTTCAAGAAACCAGGCTACATCGACACGTCCTATCAAGATGACGAATTAAAAATAATTTATTGTTTTTGAAAAAAAAAATTGATCCATAGATAAAAATGGAAGAAGGAACAAGATTACTCGGGATAGATAAAAAACTAAGGCAAATCAGTATTAGGGTAAGAAGAGTGTAGAAAGGAGATGAAGCAAATAAGGGATTGAAGGCCTGGAGTTATTCTCCCATACTGTGTGGTATGATTGTGGGAAGTTGTAATCCTGACCTTGACGACCGAATTTGATGCTATATGGAGACGCATCTATGAACGTCGCCCCCCCCCCAAACACAGAGCGAGCGGCCTGGCCCATGACAGGCCAGGCTCCAGCAGTTCTTAAAGCCTATCCAATGCCAAAGGAAGACAGTTTTGGTTCCTAGGCAAATGCCCTTGCATCCCCTCCGTTTCCTAAACTCGAACTTACCGTTCCCTCACGCAGACGATCATCCCTGCACGCGAGGAGCGAAGGTCCTCTCTCTTGGCGTCGTCTACTCCGCCCGCTTCTCTCTCTTTTGTCCTCTCTATCTTCCCCTTCTCTCTCTCAATCCCACCTCCTCCCCTTTCTCTCATGGAGGTGGCACTTATCGGACAAAAAATCGTCCGTTATCTTTGATCATTACAAGTGAAAGTTGGTTTCTACCAGAATTCGAGTCTCTCTATCAACATAACTCTCTATCTATCTATATATGTCTCTCTCTCTTTCATTTCCTTGCATGCATCACGTGTATATTTATCACATTCTCTGAGGTTCCTTATGTCCACACTTTCAACAAATTTTGGCTAGAAACTTCACAACCCATGAAGCAGTAGTATTTTATTGAGTCGAATATAGTCAGAAACAGCATTTCTCTAAATAGTTGAATCTGTAATTCAAATCTCCTTATATAAGTTTTGCAGTAAACCTTTGGTATTTCCACCCGGTTTTTATCAAAATAGTATAAGTTCAATCATATTTCCAAAAAAAAAATTAAGACGTGAACTGAGAGACTACCGTGAAATAGGCAATGTAGCTGACACATAGAGTCAATGCAATCTCTATGACAGTGTCATTGAAAATGAAGCCCAGCCACACAAAGGACAGAATTCCAAAAGCAAGACCAACTGCGATTCTGAACATTCAAAATATCAGTTTCCGAGAAGATAATTGTTTCAAGCAAGAAGTATTTTTTTGCTTACGCTCCAAGAGAAACTTGAGACAGAAACTTGATTATGTCTCCGATGCTGAACCTCTCACCGAGAGCCATGCGATATAATAGCTGGTATACAACAATTGCAGTTCTGTGAAAGTTGAGAGAGCAGATCATGATTCCTTGGGGTCATAGAGGAATTTTGGGAGGATAGCTTACGAAAGTTAAGCATAAAAAAATCATTTGAACAGATGTATTTGAGAGAAAATAATAGACATAAATACCCATCATTCATCAATGATTCTCCTTCAATGATTGTACTCAGCTTTTTACTTGCGCCAAGTTCCTTCAAAAGAGCAACCACAGCCACTGGATCAGTTGCACTAAGAAGCCCCCCTAACAGTAGTGATGTCTCCCAGCCCCATTTATAAGGAAAAGCGTACTGCAGAAATAAGATAAAATTTTCATGTTAAGAATCCAAACTTATTACCCAGGACAAACTCAAAGGGCGGATTTTGCAACGGGTAAAGCTACCACATGTTCCAAAAATCTTGAGTCAATGTCATACCTTCAATGCAGCTCCAAGACAGAAGGTAGAAATTATAACCCCCGGGCCTGCCAGTAAAACCATCTGTGCTATACACCTCTGTCTCCGGCCAATCAAGAATAATAATTAGGATGAGTTTAAAAATATTTTTTCCCCATCAAGTACATAAATTTAAGGGTGAACGCCATGTTATCAGATATAAAAATCAAAACTTGCTGTTGTCACCATCCCAGATGACTCTATTTTAGAGAAATAACAGCTAAGATGTAATGAATATTTTTTAGAATAATTAGAAGACGCAGTAAATGACAAACAAAAGAAAAAAGACAGATGTGAACAATATGAACTATCCTTAGAAAAGAAACAAAGCTCTATCTATCTACTTTCTCATGCAAACCCTTCGCAATAGTTTGATGCTGAAAAAAAGCAATGGGGTGTATCTGAAGAATGATGTATGCCTGTGAATTCACATTTGGTAAGCAATTCTGACACGATCCTACCTCCCACGGGTTACCAGACGAGGCTACACATGAAAAAGCTCAGGACGGAGCCAGAAATAGAAGGTCTGCTAGTTAGTAAACAAGTTGAGTGAAACATCATGTGACCCCCACGTGATGAATTTTCGGGCACATGACTAGCCTAATTAAAGGCAGTTACTCTTCTTCCTTGATCTGGTTTCGAACTGAGAGGGGGAGACCTCTGGGAGTAAAGGCTGGATTCGAGCTTGGAGCTTCTAAGAGGTCCTTAGGCTGTTGGAGTGAGAAGAGAGGGGAGCGTCAGGCTTCAGGTAAAATGGCAGTAAACCAGTGAGGATCTGGGTGTCAGATTCAGTTATTTTCACAAAATTGGATTCTTCTACCAAATTTGATACGTGTAAGTATCAGATTCCTCATGAAGTGTTGTCCTTGGTACAATCCCATTCCAGATGTATCAGGCGAATTCAATTTCACTTCTAAATGCAATAATTGGTACTCTAAATGGTTCACGGTTCCTTTCAGAGAGAGAAAAGAAGGGTGAGAAGGAGAGAGAGAAGAGGGAAAGTGGATATTGCTAAAAGGAACCAGACAGCTGGATGTCACCTAGTGCCCCGAGGGGAGGGAAGGAGAAGCCTATTCCACATCTGCAAGGGTGGCCATCATAGGCCAAAAACTGCATGTTAAGCTAATACCCAGTAGTTAAGAGGGACAATGTAAATGGCTCGGCCTTCCTTCTCCTCGACGGTTTGGCATCTTTCATATATTTGGCTTGTATTGCATCTGTCCTTCATGTCTATCATGTTACTGTAGTCTAGGCTTGCACCCGTCACTCTGAAAAAGGTATTTAAATCAGACTATTCTTCATGCCGAATAAACCAGTTTTTCTGGCCCTCAGATAGCCTTCTTCCCTAGGCTGCTCCAAAGACATGGTGTAAGAACTGTAGAAACCCAGAGAGGAAGAATGGGTTGAGAAGAAACTAAAAATGTTCTTGTTAGGTCATTTGGTTCAATAACGAGAGTACATATAGAGAGTAGAGAAAGGGAGAACGCAGGGGTACAAAAGGAATCCAAAAACTACATATTCAACAATCCCCCTCAAACTGGCGAGTGGATATCATCCATGCCCAGTTTGCCACACAATTCTTGGAAACCCGGAGCGGACAGGCCTTTGGTAAAGATATCAGCCAACTGCTGGGCAGAGGGAACATGTGATATGTAAAATTGTCGGGACTCGAGCTTCTCTTTGATGAAGTGACGATCAACTTCGACATGTTTAGTACGATCATGTTGTACCAGATCATGGGCAATGCTGATAGGCAACTTGTTATTACAAAACAGTTAAGTAGGTTGATCACACGACAGCTTCAACTCTGTGAGAAGATTGGTGATCCATAATGCCTCGCATATGCCTTGTGCCAGAGCACGAAACTCGGCTTCAGCACTAGAGCGAGAGACAACAGGTTGTTTCTTGTTCCGCCATGTGATACTATTCCCCCCAAGGAAGGTGCAGTAACCCGTGGTAGAGCGGCGGTCAACATGAGAGCCAGCATAATCCGCATCAGTATAGACATCTAACTGAAGGCCACCTTTACACCTGAATTGAAGACCGAGGCCAACAGTACCTTTGAGATAACGAAGTACAAGGTTGGCAGCATGCATATGACAGGCCTTTGGTGAATGCATAAATTGACTTAAGACGTCAACAGCATCAGTAATGTCAAGACAAAAGTGAGATAGAGTAGCTTCCCCACCAAGCGTTGACATCGTCCTTGATCAACAGCCTCCTCGTGATCCTCTAGAGAGAGGTGATGGTTCACCTCGATGGGAGTAGGAAAGGTTGGGAGTCCGCCTTGCCAAGTTCTTGAAGAAGATCAGTAATATATTTCCGTTGGCAAAGGAAAATCCCAGTCGAAGAATAGGCGACTTCAATGCCAAGAAAGTACCAGAGTACACCAAGATGTTTGATGTCAAACTCACCAGCGAGATAAGTCGCCAATTGAGCCGCGGCCTGCGAATCATTCTCCGTAACAATAATGTCATCCACGTACACAAGAAGGATGGTGACTCCCCCGGACGTGGAATGACAGTAGAAAAGTGTATGGTCACCATTGCACTGAGAGTAGCCAAATAAGGTCATAGAGTGCGTAAAATGGCCGAACCAAGCCCGAGGAGATTGCTTCAAGCCATAGAGAGCCTTCTTGAGACGGCACACCAAGGGAGGTGCCGAAGGAGGAGCCACATAGCCAGGAGGCAAGGCCATATAAACTTCCTCATGGAGATCACCATGAAGAAAGGCGTTCTTGGCATCGAATTGCTGAAGAGGCCAATTGTGATGAGCCGCAAGGGCGAGAAGAAGACGAACCGTGTTCATCTTAGCCACGGGAGCAAACGTCTCTAGATAATCAACAACAAATTGTTGAGTATAGCCCGTAGCCATGGGGCGTGCCTTGTACCTCTCAAGAGTGCCATCGGACTGATATTTGACGATGTAGACCCATCGACATCCAACGAGGTGCTTGCCAGACGGTACAGTCACCAGATCCCACGTCCGGTTCTTATCCAAAGCAGCTAATTCCTCGTCCATAGCACATCGCCAGTTAGGGGAGGCCAATGCTTCAGCCACAGTCTTTAGAATGGCGATAGAATCTAGACGGGTAAGAAGAGCATGGTAGGACGGAGAGAGGCGAGGGGAAGAAAGATAATTGGCTAACGGATATAAAGGAGTGGAGGTGCATTGGCGAGCGGCTTTGCGGAGGGCAATAGGGAGATCATCACCCGAAGGAGGAGGGATCGGATCAGGAGTGGATAATGACGGAGGTGTCGGGGCAGGAACAGGCAAGAGGGAACTCGGACGGCGATGGTACGTGGTGCCATCAAATTTAGAGGGAGGAACCAAAGGAGGAGAAGAAGTTGAAGATGGTCCAGGGAGTGGAGAC
Organism: Wolffia australiana; assembly: GCF_029677425.1. Lineage (NCBI taxonomy): Eukaryota > Viridiplantae > Streptophyta > Magnoliopsida > Alismatales > Araceae > Wolffia > Wolffia australiana. The sequence continues at coordinate 3,289,182 of NC_135847.1, read as the reverse complement.
AAGGAGAAAGATGGAAGGGGTACAAGGAAATCCAGGGAGTCAGCACAGGAAGGAGAAGAGGAAGGAGAGGAAGACGAAGAAGAAACATAAAAAGGAGTGGATTCGTCAGAGGTGACATCTTTGCTGACAATGAAGTGATTAGTAGAAGGATGATAGCACTTTTACCCCTTTTGATGAGATGAGTAACCCACAAAGACACATTTGAGTGCCTTAGCATCAAGCTTGTCGCGAGTAGGATGACGATTAGGGACGTAGCAGGTGCACCCAAAGATCCGGGGAACGAGGTGAGTTTTCAAAGAAACCATGGGGTAGACGAGGTGGAGAGCATCAATAGGGGAAACATGAGAGAGGACACGAGAGGGGAGACGGTTGATGAGATGGACGGCAGTGAGAGAGGTTTCCCAGAAAAATTTAGGCATGTCCATGTGAAGAAGGGAACGAGTGGTGTCAAATATGTGTCGAAACTTTTGTTCCGCAAGCCCATTTTGTTGAGGAGTGTATGGACAAGAGGTTTCATGAACGATGCCATGGGAGGTGAAGAATGTGGAGAGGGTGGAATTAAAGTAATCACGGGCATTATCGGAGCAGAAGCGTTGGAAGGAGGTAGCAAATTGAGTGCGGATTAAAGCGTGGAAAGAGATGAGAGTTTGGAAGAGGTCGGATTTATTTTTGAGAAGATATGCCCATGTAACGCGAGTAAAATCACCAAATAGCGAGCACCCGAAACACTTGGAACGGGAGCAGGCCCCCATAGATCAGTGTGAATGAGAGAGAAAGGAGACGTCGAACGTGAAGACGGATCTGAGGAAGGATATGTGGTGCGAGTGTGTTTAGCTAGCCGACATGGTTCACAAAAAAATTCGTCCATATGACGTCCACGGAATAAACGAGGAAACATAAGTTTCAAGGTAGAAAAAGAAGGATGGCCCAAGCGACGGTGAAGAAGCCAAAGAGGATCCGACGCCGCCGTGGAGAGAGCTACGCCGAAAGTAAGGATCGAAGGAGAGGTGGGTGGAGGACGATGAAGAATTAGAGGCCGCCATGGCCCTTAGCAAGTGTAGTCGTCTGCCCGGACACCTTATCACAATAGAAGCAGGAATTAGGAGTAAAATAGACATTGTGACCAAGATCTCGGACAAGATGATGAAGGGATAATAGACTCAAGGTAAGACGAGGAACATGAAGAACATGGTGAAGGGTAAGGGTGGAATTCAATTGGACAGTTCCCACACCAGCCACAAGAAGAAGAGCACCGGATGCAGTACGAACGTGATGAGGCCAAAGAGAAGGAGTGTAGGTATGGAAACATTGGGAGAAAGGAGACATATGGGTGGTGGCACCGGAATCAACTATCCACTGTACATTGGAAGAGGAAGGAGAAGTACCTTGATGAACGAAGGAAGTAGAGTCCATGAATTTGGATTGAAGGAGCTGGCGAAGTTGATCGATTTCATCATGTCGAAGCTGGGCGATCTTTAAGGATGTGGCTTCAGCAGTTGGCGGAGCAGTTGACTGAGGTATCTCAGTGATAGACGTAGGAGGAGTCATGAACTGCCTGGACTGGGGAGGAAGATGAGAGACCAAGTGACTTTGATGGGCATTCTTCTGTTGGAGCTTGTAACATGTCTCCTTGGTATGACCGCGCTTCTTGCAATAGTTGCAGAAAATTGAGGAATTACCCGGAGCACTATGGCTTGTAGACGCCGATTGTTGGACCGGGGAGTTCATGTTTGGTGACGACACCTTAGGAGAGGACATGTACGGCGACACCACTGGAACAGATGTAGGTCGTGAGCTCCCAAGCTGCTTAACAGCCATCGCCAAAGCGGGTTCGGAATGGAAGAGGCCGAGGCGAGTTTCATCCATCTGAACATCCACCAATGCTTCCTTCAAAGTAGGAACCTTCTCTCGATGAAGTAGTTGGCCGCGTAAAGACTCATATTCAAGATTCAGTCCCATGAGGAATTTGAACACCCGAAGTTCTAGAACATATCCACGGTCAACCGAATGAGGGTCGGGAGGCATGTAGTGGCCCAACTCAGCCCAAAGAGAAGACAACTCTAAATGATAGGCCCGAACAGAGCGTGGACCCTGGGTCAAGTTCGTGGAGCGAGTAACGAGGTCATAGATAATAGCCAAGTTATTCCGCTTAGAGTGGGATTCTTGAGCGGCATCCCAGATCTCCTTCGCTGAGTTTAAGGACAGGAATTCAGCAGCATATGAGGAGCTGATACTGTCGAGCAACCACCTATGGACTACACCTTCAACATCAAGCCATTGCTCATAGTGCGGAGCAGTAGGAGACGGCGGAGCTTCCATAAGATGCTTCATGAGCTTCCCTTTCAATGTAATTTGAACATACTGACGCCATTGAAGAAGGTTCAACCTCGTGAATCGGGATTCAGTAGGTATACGTGGCAACGAGTAGTGTACGGAGCCCAATTCGAAATGAGTGAGACAGTACCCCCGGAGGAAGAGTGACAGTAGAAGTAGTAGAATCGGTGGAGGCCATATTATAGAATGCCCAAGTAACAAGGAATACCGAAGAACCACTGAAATAGCCAAATAACCCAGAGAACAACCAAGACGATGTTCGATCTGAGTTAATGGGTTCACACAAAGATAATTGAACGAAGTCGATGTCAGATAGAGAACTTGGCAAGTCGATTCTGGCTGGGTAAGTCGAAGTCGAAGTAATGTCCTCCTTTCCAGTCAAAGATGGCGCCAAATAATCTCAAGTCGAAGGAAGTCAAAGTTGGCAGGTCGAAGACTTCCGAAATTGATGGGATCGGCGAAGTCGAGTAGAAGTCAAGTAGATGACTGCCAAGAAAGCCGAGTAGAAGATCGAAGTTGACGGGGCGAGAAGCCTTTGACCGCCAAGAAAATCGGGTGAGAAGCCTTGACAGCGACTTGCCATGAAACTTGACGGCAGCGAGAATCACGACCGCCAAGGGAGAGTCCTGAGAGAATCCGCCGAGAATCACGACTTGCAAAGGGAGCTTGAAGCCAGAAAGACCGCCAAGAGAGAACGACGAGGAAGAAGGAGAACCTTCTCGCCCGTAGATTCCACGAGGATTCCCGTGGACTTTGGTCACGGGATTCCACAAGAAGCCACGAAGAAGAAGGCGGCCAAAGGGAGCTTGAAGCCAGAAACTTGACAGTGAATCCTGTGGAAGTTTGACGGCGAATCCCATGGCCGAATCCCGACGGTGAGAAGCTTGAAGAACAATGTAGAAACCCAGAGAATCCCGTGACGGAGGTTGACGAGCTTGACTACTATGGCTCTGATACCATGTAGAAACCCAGAGAGGAAGGATGGGTTGAGAAGAAACTAAAAATGTTCTTGTTAGGCCATTTGGTTCGATAACGAGAGTACATATAGAGAGTAGAGAAAGGGAGAGAGAGCAACGCAGGGGTACAAAAGGAATCCGAAAACTACATATTCAACAAGAACCCTTGGCACTCAGGTGAGATTATTCTGATTTTCTCTGCCTCTGTTTTTACTAAAACTTCCTGTCATCTCCCATTTTTGATGATAAAGAACCCTACTAAACAATTTAAAAGTCTGAAGTGATTCTTGGAAATATATAGTCAGAATAGCATTTAATTCAAAAAAAAATCGTCAGAATACCATTAATTATTTCTTAGTCAATGATAGTTAGATTTCTTTCTTCCCTGGATTCTCCAAAGGCGTGGTGTGAGAACCGTTTGCTCTCAGGTGAGATTATTCTGATTTTCTCAGCCTCAGTTTTTATTGACGACTTCTTGTCATCTCCTATTTCTCGTGACAAAGAACCCAAGGGAACCATTTGAAAGTCTCCAGTGATTCTTTGAAAGTCATCAAATAGAATTGACTGTTTTGAAGTGACATTGATATATTCTGGTACAAAGGTGTAGAAAGAAACTTTAATAGACAGCGCCTTGATGAATCTTAACGAGTCTTGAAATGTAGATTTCTTAACGACCCTGATGTCACTGCTGGAGATCGCTGCGACTGGAATACAAGAGTTAGGAAAGAGAAAAAGAGAAACTTCGATAATCAAGAAAGCATACAACGAAGAGAAAACTAGGATATTATCCTTAGGGACCTCACGTCCCTTTATACGGTCTATCTCTATCTATCTATGTCTATCTTTATCTCTCTTTCTCTCTCTTGCCCCCACCAACGGGTACTCTGCCATTCGGGCAGATCAACTGTGAACTTTCCTCTCTACTGGCTGAGTTGGGCCTATCAGGAAACAACTAAATAATCTTACAGTGGGTTATTCCAATCCTTCAGCCACTCAATATGACCTGGTGGTCGACTATGCCACAGTCACACCCATCAGGTCCGCAGACACCATTAAAAGGAAATAAAGGTTGATCTCAGACACAGTCCTTAACAATTGAAGTCTGAAGTATCTAGTTGAACCCAAAAACATTATATTACTTAAGTTATAGGATATTTTATCTCGGCAAAAGTATGCCTACATGTTACCCAAAAGCTCCTATGGTCAAATTAAGAAGAAACAGGCAACATTCAGGGGAGGACGGCTTCGGTGGAGAGTGTCATCCACGACATTCAGGCACTAGTGTCATGGTGGGTTGGAGGGAGCTGAAAGGCAGACCCTTTTTGGGTCTTGATTCTATATGGTCTGTACATGAGTTTCATTTCGATTGTATATGGCCCCAGGTGGTCTTCCATATTTTCTTTCAAAAAAAAAAAAGAAGAAACAGGCAACATTGTTTGAAAAAGTGATGGCATAGAGTAAATATAGTTAATTAGTTAGGTATAAGAGAACATGCCTTGACTCCATAAAAAAAAATTAGACGGAATAAAACGAAAGGAAACTTTGTCTCTCAGCAAAGGAAAAACCTTTATTTGATGGATTTCCATGGAAAATGAACTTTCAAAAAGGAGCGCAGGAAGGAAAACTGCCAGAAGAAGGTTTGGATTGATGTTTGCCCCTGTCAGAATGAAAATAGTCCCAACCGTACGATCAGATCACTTGTGACCTTTCGATGACCTTAGTGGAAAGTGCTGCACATTTCTCAGCAAGAGGGGAGGATGCCTACTTACAAAGATTAATTCCAGCGCCAATTTTTCCCAATCCATGCTTTGTGCCATACTCTAGAATAAAAAAAGAGAGTCAAGAACATTAACTGCGCATTTCCAAAAAGTCAAAAAGTTTTTTTTGGAAAGAAAGAGGGAATAGAGTTGAACAGGTATTACAATAGAGTTGATCAGGTATTGCTTTGTGCCAAAAGACACCATTTTTAATCTCTTTCAACCTTCTTCGCACCACAGATCGAATAGAGTTGATCAGGTATTACAACGCAGAAAAATCATTCAACTACAAATGTACGCACTAATGTATTAGTTTAAAAGGAAATATATTCAATTGATCCTCGAAATCAAGGAAACCGTCCTTGACTTCAGTGGCATGAGACCCACGCAGGAATATCTTTTCTAAGACGCTTCCTTCATCCCAAATCATCGTCCTGGCGCTCACCTCATCTGAACCTCCATCGTGCATCCCACATTGTCGTCACTGCGGTCATCTCAAAAGCCAAACTTTCATTCCAAATAGCACAGAAAAGATCTCCATCGTTTATTGTAATATCTGATGACTGAACAAAGCAACTCATACTTAAGTTCGAAACTCAAGATAAGAGCCCATCTGCACTGCTTTTAACTTCTAACGTTTAAATTTGGCAAATGAGAACACAAACCGTTCAAAGAACATGATAAAGCAACAACCAGACCTCCATAAATCAAAAGGTCAAAGTTCTCGCCAGAAAAGATAGTGAAGAAAACTTGTGATTTTAAGAAACGTTGAGTATCCGAAGTCCAGGCGATCCACTTACTGCTTTGGAGCGGTCTGACATTACATTTATCAGTTTCGCAAAAGGAAATGCACAGCATATAGGAATTACAAAGAGCCGCCCAAAGAAAGATCGATTGAAGTTTAAAAGGGTCGCCAGTAAGTTCTCTTGCAGCAAGTGTTCCTCACATTTGCAATCCAAGAACACATGTCCTTAGATAAGGATGAGCTCATTTTACTACGTTACTTGCATCATTCTCGTTTGACTTAAGTTTCCACGGATTTCCTAACACGTCTAAAACAATAGCAAATTAGCGAGGGACATTTTACCCCCCCCCCCACACCTGACAGTCACAAAAGTCTGGCACGATTAGTTTAGGAGTTTAACCGTGTTCTAGATTCCTTCCACTTCAAGCCAGAAATTCAAATTTCACTAATCAGGGACGCATGAAAAAAAGAAGAAGAAATGACGCTAACATCAATTAGGTATCAATAATATAGATAATAAATCCAGGAAACGTCAGCGGAGTAACCGAAGAGATCAAAAGTTAACAACTAACAACTTCGTCCTCGGCAGCAGGATCCAAAACAAAAAAATAATCATCCTACCAAACGAAATACTCAAAAAATAAATAAAGAGAAATGGCGCCACCATCGATAGTTTACATCGATCCTACGGTATCAATAAGATATGATACATAATAAATGAAGGAAACGTCAGCGGAGGAGCCAAATATAGCAAAAACTAACAAATAACAACTTCATCCTCGCTATTCGGACCGAGAAAACGAAGGATCATCTCACCAAGCGAACCAAGAGCAATTCCTAGCACGAACAAGGCGACCGTGTAGGGGACGCGAGATCCTCGGAGGAGGTGCCTGGATGCGACTCCCAGAGCCAGGCAAATTCCAACGAACACGACGGCATCTTCCGGATCCGACTCCCGAACCTCATCCAGCTTCCTCGATCGATCCATGGCGAAGAACAAACGAATCTCCGATTTCCTCCCTCATATATCGAGAAATCTCTACTTTCTGTCTACAGCTCGATCGGCTTGGCATCACGTCGATCCATCGAATTTTCAATCGCAAAAAATTCGAATTCCGCGCCACCTTCGGACAAAACCAGAGACTCGTGATGAGCACGGGATATCACCGACGCTCTCGCAGCACGGACGACCAGCAAAAGACGAAAATAAGTTATTTATACTAGTGGGGCCCGCTCGTAATGCTCGAAAATAAGTTATCTATCTCTTCGGGTAGAGAGAGAATAGATAGAAAGCAAGGCCGTACTCATTCTCGGAGATAATTAAATTTATTTTCATCTTCAGCCACTCAGACGAACCACACAGATCTGAAGCTTATAGACAGATGACGGAGAAGGGAAAAAATGAAGGCTCTCTCGTTTGGATTACATGCCGAGGGTAGCATAGAAGACGGATGGCGGAGCAAACCTCACTTGGTCCCGATGCGACAATTTCGCCCATTTATTCTTTGCATCGAAGCTTCTTGCTCCGCCGCCGCCTACGAAATTCTGTAATTCGGATCCCCCAAGGGAATTATCCGTCTGCTACATTAAGAAGAATAATTTGAAATGAAGTATAGTATAATTAAGTAGAGTATAAGAATTTATAAGGACAATAGCAATCGATGTAAGTCTGGTAGCAGGCAAGGATGAAAGGGCGCCTAAAAAACATCCCATCGGCGTACGTGCAACTCCAACAATGCAGACATTTGTGCAAAAACAATCATTCTAGAACGATATTTTACAGGTGTTGAATAATCAACCCATGAATTAGATCAAGAGAGTTTAATATTTGAGAACTAAATAAATTATTGACTATGAATTAGAGCGAGAGATTAATCGACCCATGAATTAGATCAAGAGATAGTTTAATCTACTTGAAAACTAAATAAATTCATAATTGGACAGATGGTGTGCTTTCTCTACCCATGAATAAGATTGAGAGATTGTTTAATCTATTTAAAATTTTAAATAAATTAACGATTATTGGACATATAGATCAATCGTTGCCCACGAATTAGATCGGAGACTGTGAGAGAGATAGTTTACCCAATTTGAAAAACAATGTGTAATAAAAATCATAATTGATCGGATGCTGCGTGAGGAAAAAAACTATCTTGATCGCAGATATGGATAATAACGATGAAAGCGGAATTTATTTTCCATATACAAACAACAACAAAAAATCTGGAATATCGTTCTAAAACGAATCATTAATACACGAATCAACGATGCAGACATCCGTCCCGAAGGTATTCGTCAAACAGGAGTGAGAAAATAAGGGTTTCGATATTGGTACAGAGAGAAAGAGATAAAAATTGAAAAAGAGAGAGAGATAGAGAGTGAAAGACAGTAAGAGAAAGAGGGAGTAAGATACTAAGAGCGATAGTGAGAAAGAGATTAATAAGAGAAGAGAAGTGAGAGAGAGAGAATAGGAGAAATAGAGTAAGAGAGAGAGTGAGAGAGAGAGAGAGTAAGAGGGAGAGAGTAAGGGAGTAAGAGAGTGAGAGAGAAAAAGAGAGAGTGTGAGAGAGAGAAAGAGGGAGAGAGCGAGAGAGAGAGAGAGTAAGAGAGAGAGTGAGAGAGGGAGTAAGAGAGAGAGTGAGAGAGAGAGTAAGAGAGAGTGTGAGAGAGCGTAAGAGAGAGAGAGTGAGAGAGAGTAAGAGAGAGTGAGAGAGAGCAGGGGAGAGTGAGAGAGAGTAAGGGAGAGTGAGAGAGAGAGTAAGAAAGAGAGAGTAATAGAGAGAGAGTGATAGTGAGAGAGAGTGAGAGTGAAAGAGAGAGAGATAAGGTAAGAGAGAGAGTGGGAGAGAGAGGAAGAAGACTGCACGTAAACCTGAGGTTTTCAACTTTCAGGAGAGAATTTTGGGGTTTCGTACAAATAGAGAGAAAGAGATAGAAAGAAGCCTGTACGTAGACCTGAATGATTCTGTCAATTTGTAGGAGAGAGAAAAAAATGTTTCGAGAGAAGCAGATAGAGAAAGATATAGGAATTGAAGTAGAAACCTGGGGACAGAGAGCGAGAGAAAAGAGAAATAGATAGAGATGGAGATAAAAACACATAAACAGAGAGAGAGAGAAGAGAGATAGGGAGATAGGGAGATAGAGCAAGGTAGATAGATAGAGATAGAGATAAATAGATAGAGATGGAGATAAATAGATAGAGGTAGAGAGAGATAGAGAGAGATAGATAGATAGAGATAGAGAGAGATAGATATGAAAAGATTTTTCCTTTCGGTTTCTTCTCTCTATATATATGAAAAGATTCTGATCGATGGACGATGATGAAACGCGAATAAAGACAGAGCAACCATTTACTTTCTCAACTCTCAGTATATATCGGAGTTTTTCTCAAAACAACTGTCGACGTTCTCAACCTTTTTTCAACTCTCTCTCTCTCTCTCATTCTCTCTATTCTCTCTCATTCTCTCTATTCTCTCTCTTCTCTCTCTTCTCTCTCTTCTCTCTCACTCTCTCTTTTCTCTCTCACTCCTTTTCAGCCAATCAGTAGCCAGAAGCGCACATGTATTCCTATTATAGTAGTATAGATATGAGCAGGAGAGAAAGAGAAAGAGGACAGATGGCAAAACGTGTGCAATTTTGAATTGTCTACGCGGACAGGAAGTTTGTTTACAGTTTAGTAGGAGAGAGAGATGGAGGACACGTGGCAATTACTGTCTGAAATACTTTGGGTATAAATTAATAACCCGATAAATCTTCTCCTCAGAAGTTGATATATTTGCCCCAGTGAGATCCAGTGGTAGATCATATTGTCGCGGCTCTGGGACCCCATCTCTGTTGGGTCTATCTCCCATCTCTAGTGTCACATTGAAGTCTAAGGACCGTCCCTTACTTCATAACAGTATTGACGGACCCGCCTCTCTTTAATCCGTCATCAGTTTGTAATCAAAATTTAAGAAAAGTCCCTCTATTTTTAAAAATTGCTTGAAAGTCATATTTTCCTTATAAGTGCACCTTTTTCTATTTTAAAAAATAATTTCTTTCTCAAATAACTTCCCAAAAAAATAGATAAAATTCTGGAAAATTCATAGCTCCATCTCCACATGAATTATTGTTAAACTAAGTTTTTCAACATGCCAAATTCATTTAAATAACGTTATTCCTAGGTTAAATAAATTTCATAAAAAACATTAATTAACAAGAAAATAGGGAAAAATCAGGATTCACTTGGAGTAATAATTAAGATTTAAATTTATTATAACAACCCAAATTTAAACTCTTTGAATTGATGAAAACATGCTGATTACTTATAGTAAACAACAAATGATAACATTTCTCAATTCCAGGATTATTAAAGAAAAATCGTGTTTATGTTATGGGAGTAAAATATTTATTATTATACAGTAAATATTTGATGTTTTAATTGCCCTCACTACTGTTTATATTATCATACAGTAAATACTTAATGTTCCCTGACTAAATTATTTATAACTTTGAAATTTTAAAAATAAAATAGTTTATCATCGTTCGGTTTCTTTTCGATAATTATTATGAATAAATTATTCACTATTATATAAAGTAAATATTTAATGTTTTAATTGCCCTCACTACTGGTTTTACTATCACGCAGTATATATTTAATGTTCCATGACTAAATTATTGATAACTTTGAAATTTTCACAATAAACATAGTTTATCGTCGTTAGGTATCTACTCAATAATTATTCTGAATAAATTATTTATTATTATACACAGTAAATATTTAATGTTTAATTTCCCTCACTATTGTTTTTATTATCATACAGTATATGTTTAATTTCCCATGACTAAATTATTGATCTTTGAAATTGCCACAATAAACATAGTTTACTGTTGTTAGGTATCTACTCGATAATTATTCTGAATAAATTATTTATTATTATATACAGTAAATATTTAATATTTTTATTGCCCACACTACTGTTTTTATTATCGTACAGAAAATACTTAATGTTCCATGACTAAATTATTGATGACTTTGAAATTGTCACAATAAACATAGTTTATCGTAGTTAGGTATCTACTCGATAATTATTCTGAGTAAATTATTTGTATTTATGTACAGTAAATATTTAATGTTTTAATTGCCCACACTACTGTTTTTATTATCATACAGTAATTACTTAATGTTCCATGACTAAATTAATCATAACTTTGAAATTTTCACAATAAATAGATAGATGAATATAGATTGAAGAGATATCTGAAGAACCAAGAGAGATAGATAGATAGATGGATAGAGATTGAAGAGATATATGCAAAGAGATATGAGAGAAGGGAGAATTAATCTGAGGAAGATTCAATAGAGTATATAGATAGATAGAGAGATCAATAGATGGATGGATAGATTATAGAGATAGATAGACAGAGAAAGAAGAGAGGGGACACATAGATACACGGATAGAGAGAGAGACATGCATATACATAAGCAGACAGATAGATTGATATGTTACCGAAGGGGAACCAAGAGATATAGATAGAGATTGGTGAGATGAGATCTCTCCCGGAGGAAGAATCAATAGAATAAATACATAGATTGCAGGGACAGATTGAGCGAGATAGAAGAGAGATGACACATAGATATACAAATAGAGAGAGAGATATGCATAAATAAGATAGCGGAGAGGAGATATCTGAACTCAGAAGAACCAAGAGAGATAGATAGATGGATAGAGATTTAAGAGAGAGGAGATAACTGAAGAACCCACTAATCCGAAATTCCAAATCTAGCAAAAGTCGTTCTCGAGGAAGAATCAAGACAGATAGATAGATAGATGGATAAATACACATAGAATGAGAGACCCAGAACTACATCGATAAGTACCTCGGGCTTGGGAGCGTCTTCTTCAAAGGAGAGCGCGAGAGAGAGGAAGAGGGAGGGAAAGCAAAAGAAAACGACAGAGAGAGAGAGAGAGAGAGAGAGAGGAAGAGGGGAGAGAAATCAAAGGAGAGAGAGAGAGAGAGGGGAAGAGGGGAGGGAAAGTAAAGGAGAGAGAGAGAGGAAGAGGGGAGGAAAGCAAAGGAGAGCGACAAAGAGCGAGAAAGAGAGGAAGAGGGGAGAGCAATCAAAGAAGAGCGAGATTGTTCATGAAAAATTCACACAATTTCACCGAACAGAGATCTGTGCGGTGCGCAGTGCGAATGTGCAAATTTTCTGTGCGATGTGCGGTGCGATTTTTGCACGGCACAGCACAATCTCACAAAAGCGATTCAGTCGCTCAAATGGACCATCTCTAATCCCATTGCGTCATCTGGTGCTGGTTGTTTACTCTAGGTTTACAATCGGCCATCCATTTTCTAAACCGTTTCATCCAGTCCCTAGAGTGGAATTGCAGACTCTGAGACAGATGCCTGACCAAATCGTCGTTCATACCTTTCAGACATCCAATTCCATCATGCATCCCAAACCTGACCAGAAAGATGTATGGCCAATCTCCTGTCATTTACTCAATTTATTTAAGCTTTATTATATATGGATAAATGAGTGCTTTGGTAATATTTTACCCCATGACAGTGGCTGACTGGTGTTTAGACCCTTCAACTCATGAAAGTAGACGCATCTCACTAAGTTTTTGGAATTTATTGCTGAGATAGAGACTCCCACAGATGAATATGATGCGAAGTTGAAACTCAAGGTCAAATAATGACATTCATGAGAAAATACTTATTTCTTTGCGAGTGAAACCTTGGAGAAAATGAATAGGGAGGAAAACATCATTCTTCAAAGATCTGATAAGATGTGACCTCGCCTCGACAAACAACTCCCTTTGCTCTCATCTGGCAGCACCATTGTCCGAGATGGGCTTCATAACATCCCTGGCATTGGAACCATTGGCTGCGTCTGCCATCTCTAGAAGCCGTTGCTGTTCCTCGTCTACGTCAGCAGGCGGCAGAGCAGCAGCAGCGTCAGCCTTCGACTTGTTGGTGGACTGCTGGTAGAGGACCCCACCAACCATGCATACCAGCAGACCAAGCGTTCCAACAAATGTAGAATGCTTATCCCAGATGACCAGATTGATTGCCACAGTGAGCAGTTTGTTGACCACCCCAAGGACAGTAAAGCCAGTGGCTGAGATGGCACGCCGACATGAGAATCCAAAGAACGAGATGGCGAGCCCGAAGAGACAGGACAGTCCCACCGGCAGCACGATCACTGCCCAGTGCCATGCCAGCGCAGTCGGGGCATCATGCTCAATCTTTTTCAGCTCCCCCATGACAAGCAGCTCCACAGGAAACAACATCAGTGCCTCCAGATTGTTGTACAAGACCAGGCCCCAAGTGTTCAAACCAATGGTCATCACCACATGCTTTATATACACAAAGTCAACTGCCATGCTGGCAAGATAAGCAGCTGCCCAGCTGTACCCTGCCACTGTGAACTGGTAGTCTGTTGCCACATAGATAACGCCACCGCCGAAAATGGTTGCAAGGGAGAGCCACGTACGTACCGACGGCCAGGGTTGACCGAGAAAGACGGTCTCCCCGACAGCCACAAAGAGGGGAACCGCTGACCGGAACACGATAAATGTGTCCACATTGGCATGGAGGAGAAGCTCGCTGTTAGTGAACAGAGCCAGGTAGAAGATGACGGCGGCAGGGAGGAACCTCCACATGGTGCGGAGATCGAGTCGGTCGTGGTCGACGACACCGAGCCACCCGCAGACGAGGACTCCTGAGGCACTAGTGAAGTACTGCAGTGCAGTCAATGCCCCCGGGTACGGGAACTTCATCACGGCCCACTTGTTGATGATCGAAAGAAGGGAGCCTGAGATACAGTACCCTGCCGCCACCCCATAAACTGATGCTCGTTGACCCAGGCTCGCTAGTGCCCGCTCCCAGGGGCGTTGACTTTGCGCAAATTCAACACCCTGCGTGTTGGAGCCATCCATCTACAAGATTTTTAATAGCTGGTAAATTGTCAGATCAGGAAATAAAAACATCAGACTCTTCATATTTGTCACTATGTAGATCTTGATGATATTCCTAGACCTGATTTTTTATACACGGATACCTTCATTGGTTTAGGATCTAGTGAGGAAAACAACGGCCGACCGGACTTCGCACAGAGAAACTTCCTAAAGGTTCCTGCTGCTCTCCTTAAGGGAGAGATACAAGTATTTTGAAGGTGATGGGGAAAGGAAATGACCAAAATACCATCTCATCCACCCATTTTCATTTCATCTCATCCAAGGGGTGTATTTATGACAAAGACCAGGCATTTCTAAGAATTGGTTGGTTATCATGAAAGGTGCCAATCAGAAGTTATGGAAGACTGTCAAGTTGATGATTTTAAATGATGATAAGTCAAATAGTTCAAAAAAAATGATGATAAGTCAACGATGGGTGGTTGACGATGACGTTGACGGGCGCCAAATAGACGCTGGTGAAACTGACCTTGAATCTTTCTCGTCAAACTCTCTCTCTTTGGGTTCTCCACGCCTCTACTTCATCGCTACTTCTCCTTTCCGGAGGATAATTCAATCAAACTGAAGAACAAAAATCTGCAGATGGAACAGCAAAACTTAAATCAAGAAACGAAACGAACAATTGAGTAAAAATTACCGTTCGCTGGGGTATCTTCAATGGGTTTGCAAGATTAACAGTAATCGGAGAAGGAATCAATCTCACAACCTCCACTGCATTCAAGAATTTAAAGGATATCGCGTCCACTTCTCCCTCAACAAGATCCATTCTCTTCATAAGAAAGAGGGGAAGAAGTAGTGAAGGTTTCTTTTCCGATTTATCTCTCGAGTTGAACACCCTATTCAATATTTTTTTTTAATCCAGTCCCCTACGATACACCAGATCCGGCTAGGTTATACACAGACTGAACAGATCCACCATTCCTTGAAATCTCCTCCCACTGTTAAGGTCATGGGATAGGTGAAACAAACCCAAAAATGGAATTTTGTTCCAGAACGAAATCTTAGCGGAACAGTCCATCGGCAACATGAATGGGCACTTCTATGAGGTAACAAGCGGATGGTAACTACTAGAAAACGATACACATTGAAATTTTACCTCTTTTTTCTTGGCAAATCGTTGCCGTCAAGAGTGAACCCAGCAAGATGGCTAATGGCGCGGCTATACTGCTTCTTGTTGAGCTACCCACGATTGTCGGCAACAGAGAACAAGGCGAAGAAAGGGGAAAGGAAGAAGGAAGACGAACAAAGAATCGAAGAAGGGATTCTGGGTCTCTCCTCTTTTCGTGAATCGAGCAATCTTCTTGAGCTCTCTCCTTCTTGCTTTGACTTCTGTGAGACAGAAATAAAAAGCTTCTTGAGGTGTTCAGGTGATTCATATCGGTCGATGCTGAAAGTTTTTAAATGATATTAATTAATTTTTTTATCTTTTGTTTTCAACAGCAGTATGAGTAAAAAAAAAATGAAAAGCTTTAGATGTTCAGATGATTCATATCGATTGGTCTAAAAGTTTTTTAATGACATTAATTAGATTTTTATGTTTTGTGTTTTCAACATCGGTATGAATTGAAAATACCTTCATTATGTACAACTTTCAACATTCATTTTATGTTTTTTGTATAAATACAAAAAAGGAAACTCAAATTTTAAAATTAGAATGACCAGATTCAAAGTCCATAGATGAGACAGTATTATTCGTTTTCTATTTGTGCAGCTTTAGTGATTTAGTCATGATCAAGCTTGCATCAGCTACTTGACGACAGTGTATTTCTCTCTTTCCCACCCTTTCTTGAGACAAAAGAAAACATAATTGTCTCTAGAACAAGAAACATTTTTAACTCTCTTTCTAACATGGGGAAATTTATAAAAAACTCCGTCTTTCACTTTCAGGTCCCACTTGGCTCCCACTTAGCTTTCCCTCTTAGGCCTCAGCTACCCCTCAGCTCTTGATGAAAGCAAATCACATGTTTAATTTTTTTGTCGATGAAATTCAAATTTCCCAAAATCAAATAAATCAAATATATAGTTGGAGTGATTTCATATCCACAATGACTGGCCTTTAGAGGGGAAAAAATAACGCACATATAGTTAAAAGAGAAGTAATAACAATAATAAAGACGATGAATGTAGTAAGTGGAGGAGATATCAAATGGATGAGAGAGCTAAGATAATATGCAATAGCAAGGAATAGTAAATGGTGTGAGAGAGAACTAGGGGAAGAGAACACTAATAAAAAATATTATTCATGTCTTTTTATTGTTATTAAAGATACTAAAGATGTATGATGTTTGTAATGACTGAATGATATTATAGCCAAGAATGATGTTAATGATGGAAATATATGTGGTCGACAAGTCAATCCCACATTCCACTTCTCGTTCCATGTTCATTAATAGAACATATTCATTATATTGCATGTGTGATGCTTATAACGAAGTCAATGAATACATGATCGGAGATCACTAGTCTTTAAACATGTGTTATAAACATTCCTATTCGAAGGATACTCGAGAAAGGCATCAAAGTATCTGGATATAATATCACTATCTAGCCTCACTCATATCATGAGTATGGTTGTTCCCGTAGCCATTAGTGTGGAGACACTAAGGATAGATTGTTGGTGCTCTTTAGTGGAAAGAGTTCACTGAATTGATCCATACGAATCCTTGAATGGAATTACACCAATCTATCAATTAGGTTGATTCACATCACGATTATGTAAGTGGTCCTTAGATCTGAGACACCAACGATGTCTTGTGGATGAACAATTGTACTTTGAGTATGACCTACGTGTCCCTAATTATGGGATTCTAAATAGTCTTAGTTTGGGTGCATCAACAAGTTCATAAAGACGATTGAGTGGTCAAGATGGGATCGTCAACCCTCGGTACAAGAGGTGACATCTCAAGGGAGACGATGCGATGAAGTCCTTGGCCAAGGCAATGAAATATCAGAGAAGAGTTTTCTGATGATTTCCAAACACATCGGTACTAACTCAGATGGCCGATTAGGGTTTGACAGTTGACCATATCCTAAGTCGTTTAGGAGCTTCAAGGGGATGATGGATCATACGTACACTGTAACTGATGACAAACGTGTTCCATGAGTGAGTCAATACATACTCTTTTATATCTTCTAGAGCACGAGGTGTAGCTTGGCACCCCACGTGTTCGAGACTCAACCTATCGTTGGGTTAAATCGATCTGACGTTAATTAATCTATATGCTAATATAGTTAATTAAATTGGAAGGTCAATAAAGGTTATTGGACCACTGAAGTCGTTAACTAGATTGATAGTCGTTAACTAGTCATTAACTAGAGGATCACACGCAAATGTCTTTGGACGTCGGAAGATATACTTAAGTTTTGGGAGTTTTTATGAAAAATATCACTTAGTATAAATAGGAGAAGGCCCTGAAAGAAATTCATTAATGATATAATTGTTCAGGGGCCTTCCACCTCTTCTCCCTTTCTCCTCATCACTCTTCTCCATGCCCGATACGATCGAGAAGGCGTTAACGATGACGATGGAGGTAGAAGGGCCTTCATCAAGAGGAGGAGATCCAACATGACGAGAACAGTGTGGATACATCTAAAGGCTGCACACTTGAGCAGCTTGACTTGTCTCCCTTTAAGATCCAAGAAATCACATATGCAATCCGTGCAAACTTAATTCATTTTAATGATTTTATCGATGTCGTTCAATTCCATTTAAGTATCTTCCACTATGTGGAATCCTCGTCTTCATCCAGATCTAGGCCTGTAAAACCCATCACAGATCACATCCATGATTTCTTGGATCCTCACGCAAAATGAGTCAAGTTGTTCATGTGTGCAGCCTCTACACGAATCCATGCTGTCCATGGCACGTTGAATCTCCTCCTTCACCTTAATAAGCTTTCTTCACCCCCATTGTCATCGTCGTTACGCGGTCGCGATCACATGGGGAAAGGGGAGGAGATATAGGGAGAAGGGAGAAGAAGAAAAAGGACCTTGAAAAATTATGGCATGGGTGAATTTTGTTCAAGGCCGTCCTTTATTTATACTAAGAGAGTATTTTTCATTAAACCCCCTAAACTTTAGGTGTATCTTCTAACGCCCAAATCATTTGTGTGTGACCCTCTAGGCCCATGTATCAGTCTAGTTAACAATTCTAGTGACCCAATAATATTTATTGGACTTTCAAATTAATTAACTATATCATCACATAAATTAACTATTGTTGAATTGATTTAATCCAATCGATAGGTGAGTCTCCAACCCGTGGAGTGTCGAGCTACACCTTGTGCTTTAGAGTATACAAAGGAGTGTATATCAACTCACTCATGGAACATGTTCATCATCAATTACTATGTACGTACAATCCCTCATCCACTCGATGCTCATCGAAAAACTTAGGGTCTGGTCAACTATCAAACCCTAATCAGTCATGCAAGTTAGTATTGATGTGTTTAGAAATCATCAAAGAACTCTTCTCTGATATTTCACGACCTTGGCCAAGGACTTCACTACATCATCTTTCTTCAGTTGACTCATCTTATACCAAGGGTAGACGATCCCATATTGACCACTCAATTATCTTCATGAACTTTTTGATGCACCCAAACAAAGACTGTATAGAATCCCATGATTAGAGACCCGAATGGCGTAATCAGAGTACAACTCTCTCCAATAGACGCCTTTGGTGTCTCAAGTCTAAGGACCACTAACACAATCATGATGTGAATCAACTTGATTGACATTTTTTTATAAAATCATTCAGCGACTCAAGCAGATCAATTTAGTTAACTCATTCCAATAAAGCTCACCCTCTATCTATCCTTAGTGTCTCCACACTAAGGATAGATAAACCATACTCATCATTTGAGTTAGGCTACATAGTGATATTCTTATTTGTATAATTTGATGTCCATCTCGAGTATCATTAACATAGGACTATTTAGAAAACATACTTAAAGACTAGTGTGGAGACACTAAGGATAGATTCACTAAGTAGATCATGTATTCATAGACTTCATTATAAGCATCACACATCCAATATACTGAATATGTTACGTCAATGAACATAGAACCAGGTATGGAATGTGTGGTTAGCTTGTTGGCCACATATATTTTCATTGAGAGTGAGTGGGGAAAAGATAGAGATTGAGAAGGGAGAGTGTGAAGGAAAGAGAGAGAAACTAGAGAGGGAGAGAGAGTAAAGGGACAAAGATTTAGAGAGAGTGACGCAGAAAGAGAGAAATACATAGGGGGAGAGAGTGAGAGGGTAGGACATAGAATTAAAGAGGGAGATAGAGAGAGGGAAATGCATAGGGTGATTGAGAGAGGGAGAGAGAGGGAGAGTAAAAGATAGGTGAATAGAGGGAGATGGAAATATATATAGTTTGAAAGGGGAAGAGAGTAGTAGGTGATGAAGCCAAATTAAACGTATTTATATTTTGTTTTTATTAATTCCACTTCAATCAAATAATATTTATAAATTTTTAACGTCACTCAAACACATATAGCTAAGAGCAAGGTCGTGTCCTTAGGGATTTGCATTAGATATATTATTAAATAAAGAGATTGAAAAGTGGGGGACATGATTTTAGAATAGTAATATTAGCAAGGGATTCTATTATTATTACTTAAATCCTAGACAAAGGAAACGTAGGAAGGTGTATCTGTAAATTAATAGGAGGAAGATAAAGAGTTAATTTAATGGATGAAGAATTTTGTGGAATGAGAGAAAAGAAAGTGAAAATATCAAGTAATTGAGAGGGTGTTCCTGGTGTTTGTGGAAATGCATAAGTTAGAAAGTAGTAATCAAATATTTTAATGAGGAAATCAAATTTATTTAATGAAAAGCAGAAAAATGATAGGATAAGACAGGTAATGGTTTAAGGGTACGAGATATTTTTTAAAGATTTAACTTGAACTAAAAATGCAGAGAAACTTCAGAAAATTAATTTTCAAATGGGATTATCACACTGTGTTTGATAGAATGCCTGAAAAAAGAACCTATAAGTTTTTTATGTGATATTATTGATTGTATCACACTTAGTTTTTCAAATCAAAAGGTGGGCAGGAATGATAAAGGACTATATCATATCAATGAGGGATTACTCCAAGACCTTTCCACACGTCTTGCGATGGTTTAGGATATTTCCATCGCTAAAAATGCTCATTGACAATGGAGACAACAACCACGGGTGAAAATGGACGAGGTTACCCCTGGTTGTTTGATCCATGTTCTTGAGGGTTCAATATCTGGGATTAAATCTCAGTCACAGACCCTCGTAATTGACCAGGGTCCACTACCCACATCAACTTGTATAATCAGTATTTACTGGCATGTTTTGCTTGTCTGTTTGCCAGCTTCAATTTCCCATGGGCTATTTGCAGCCACAAACAAGAAAAAATGTAATAAAAGGTAGGGAAATCATCTTGACCATTCAATCTTGTTTGAGAAGATTGATGGTCAAGATTAAACTGGATCTTTGGAAGAAAAGCCTGCTTTAAAATGGGTTTCGTGTTGGGTCGATCGGGAGATCATTATATCCGTATGCCCTTTTTCTTCATGAGGCGGCCCCATCACATCTCTAAAATCCCAAGTGGTATCATCTCATATGGAAAGATAATAAAAATATATGTGCTACATAAACCCTAAATCAAATGAATATTGAATTTGAAATAAACCTTTCCCTCATGTGCACATAGGGCCCATGCATCGCAAGTCATCTATCTCCACTCTACCTTTGGCACACACCTCTGATCTGTGGCCGTCTCTCGGTTGCATTTGCCTTGGTTTCGTGGATGCAAATGGTTGTGCTTGCTTTGGTGTTGCGGTTGACAGCAGATGTGGTTATCTTGAAGCTTGCGGCCATGGTTGCCTTGGTGCCTACCACCCGTTCGAAACAATTTTTCCTACATCATTTTTCTTATAAAACATTAAGATCCACTTGAAGTGTTGAAGCCATGTTTATTCTCTCATTTATGCATAATAATACCAGAAATACAAAAAATAAGAAACTTTATATCATATTTGAATTAAAGCACAAATGGGCTTTATTCATCAAAAGGAAATACATATGTATAAAAATTTGGTCTTTTGTGCAAAAAATAGCCTTCAAAAACATAAAATGCATGCATGGCATTGGATATGTCAAATACCCCCCTACTTAAACATTTTTAGTCTATTAGCAATAGCGTACATATAGAAGATAGAAGAACTTGAGATGTTTAATGAAATTGTAAATTGAGCACTAAGGAAACACAAAATTTCACCACGATTCTAGGATCTATGTGGAGTACAAGAGAGTGTGCTTGGAAGTCTAAGTGTTGAGGCCTTTCCCCAAGTATTTTCTTGAGTTCACTTTGTGAACCCAAGCATATATCTCAATGTCTTAAGTACTATATAAGTATATTGTATTTTTAAGGAGACTAATTCACTTGGATTTAAGAAGAAATTACTTGAAAATTTGTGTACACAATGGCTTTTGCCCTTTTGTGATGGCTTTTGCCTTATTGGAAATGATTCTTTATCATTTCCTTATTGAACCATGTGATTCCTTAATAGACTGGCAGCTTATTCCCCCGATGTGGTTTTGTATCTCTCAAAATCTCAAGGAGCTTCAAACTGTCGATAATAGTAGCACCGAAGGGTTGGCACTGAGTGTATCATTAATAGTTACACATTGAGCCTGTATCATTTAGGCTGATCTCTTCACTATTTATTGAAACATTCTAAATATTTCTAAGAAATATCATATATGTTTCATGCATGTTATGAGATGTCTAAGAAATGTAGTGCTAAAATGATATACATACCTGTTATGATTGGCTCTCCATTCCAACCTATTTAGTACATGGTCATATATATATGCACATGGAACTATCTAGTGGGTTAAGACATATCAATAGTGTGAGCTTATCCGATGGGGATCATCCACCTCAGAAGACCCGATCTCAACCAGCTCAAGTAGCCAGGGCAGAGGTGAAAGACTTGGCCTTCAAGTATTTGGCCTAGTCAACGAGTCATTAGAGGTTGACACTATTTTTGTTTGTATTTGTTGGTCTTATTTTTTTGTTTGTGGACCTTCTATCTGTGCCAAGATGTGTGTTTGTGCCAATGTATAGTCCTACATATGGGCCTCTCTTCCTTCTAGGGGAGGGGGCTCTTACCCCTTTCCCTAAAGGAAGGCCCATATTACCCCCTATGTAAGAGATACATATAAAATATGAAATTGAGTAGCGAGAAAATGTGAAGCAATATAGTGACATTAAAATGATGATAGTAGTTAGTGAATAGTGATAGTTAAGATTTGAGAAGATCGAGTGTGTGGGAGGAGGAAGTGACAATAACGCGAAGAACAGGAGTGAGGTAGAGAACAATTCATATAAATGACGAGTAAGTTTATGACAAGATGGTGACGTGAAGGTGGTAAAGTATGATTTGGAGAGTGTATGGAGATGATGTGATGGTGAGCCTTGCCAGTGAAATTAATATAAGCTAATGACGATGTCGAGAAAGAATAACGGTAATTTGTGAGTACAAGTAAGCTCCTCCTCTTCTCTGTTGCCTCTTCTCACACACCCATGATACCAATAACATTCTTGATGGATCTCAGAAACTCACTATCTTTCAATCAGCCCACATGAGTAGAGTGCCGCATGTTCTTGTAATAAAGAGCAAAATAAAATCGAAAACATTTAATTTTTGTAACGTGGCAGTGCGTCGCGGTGAATGACATGCTGCTATGTGTCATTCACATCAGAAAAGGGGGAATATTCCCCAATTATTCCTTGACGTGGAATGAATTCCCGCGTTCCACATCACACTTTATTTCTCTTTTTAATCCATTGCAGTGGTAGACATGTGAGCCATGTGTACCGCCGTAATTTTTGACTTTTCTCTTCCGGATAATTGCATCACATTTATTATAATTTAAAACCCACCTTTTTTCTTTTAGTCCACACCACCCGAATGAATAAAATAAATGGAACTTTTTAGTTAACGATTGGGACGCATTTTTAGTACAAAAATACATTAATAGTTCATTATAGCAATAATAATGATTCATAATAATATAATAAATATATTTATATTGACTTGAGAAATTCATATCTATAAGGTGAAAAAAATTCATAAAAATAATTCCTAATAAAAAAATAATTTCTGTCAGAATATGATGTCGAAAAATCCTTAAAAATATCATTAAATCCAAAAATCTGAGTATCTTTCTAAAAATATACTTAACCATTTAAAGGTTGATAAAATGCTTTTTAATAATTTTAATGCGCACACACATGTAACTTTAATAGAAATAACCTAATAATTTATGTGTATCTATCATCCTTTTGTTAGACAATGAAATGGGTTTACAAATATGATGAGATTATAAAATGCTTAGTCTATTCATTGAGTGTTCATGTTGTGGGTGATTATATCTAATTGATTCATCACCATATTGACAAATACAAAATTGCAGTCATTATAACACAAATTTTCATGTTAAATAAAATTAAACAAGATTCGTTCAAATTAAAAATTAAAATATAATATACCAGTTAGTCAAGGTAGAACCCATAGAGAACTAGCAATAATTTCAGGTATTATTCTAGGTGATTTCAAGTAAAATCCGCACGTACAAGCAATAGTTTCAGAGAATTGGACGACAATTAGTGTGAAGGACACAAATAAATGGTGAAAACACAAAGATAAAGGAGGTATCTATCCAATGGATCCAAAATCGTGCATAGAAGATAAGAAATCTTGAATTTAGATTTTTGGAATAAGAATTTACGGTTTTTTTAGATTTTCAAAACTAAAATTTAAATTAAAAAATTTAAACCTATTTAAGCAACGATTTTGATGACTTAAATAAGAACTAACCTTGGACACATGATTTGGTTGATCCACACCAATCAAATCAAGGTTATCCTCACCGCGAAGTCCTTGGTTCAAGTAGGGGTATTTTGTCAATCACCAATCAAATCAGGCGTGGCCCACTGTGGCGTTAGGAGGTGGCCTCCATGGCTGCGTGCCCCTATAGCACATTCGCGTGCCGGCGTGGAAGTACCTCCTGCTCACGGTGGTGCACATGGCCTATAAAAGAAATTGAGGGGACCATGTAGTCTCACACTAAATAATTGACTCACCCGATGTCTAAATATAATTTCAAAGATTATTAAAAGTCTCTCTCACTCATGCCACACATGCACCATGCGGGCATGGGACGTGCACCCACATGGATATTAAATTACTCAAATGTATAAAAAACTTTGTGTGGGCATATCTCCCTATTAGCTGCTTCAAATTGGGTGAAAACTTCATCCGCTTCTTTTATCCTTGGAGGGCTTCAAATTACTTCATCCAGCATTTCAAATGTAAGAAGTTCACACATTCAAATTCAGTGCCAAACTATGCACCCTGGTCCTCAAATGTTGCCCGCACTTAGTGTGCAACGACCAATAGTTGTGAAATCTCTTAAACTGGCTCCTGCAGTCATCAAACTATAAAGAAAATCATTAATTCACCAAGGTTTGACCTTTCAAAGGTCCAAACCTATAAGTCACATCATATTAACGCTAAATTAACAAAAAGAGCAAACCTGTAAAAGATCTTTGCGGATAAATTTTGGCAAAATTGATGTCATCTGCGATTTCATATGTGACTAGGGGTCGAACTGAAACAAAATACTTTTTCTAAAGTGATGAAATGCAATGAATGCAGAAACTATAAAATAAAGTGCATCTAATTCACATGAATTAGAAGTTAAAATTGGTTGTAAATGACATTAATGCACGTCATGATAACATGTTATCACATGTCCTCTATGTATGGCTGCATATTGTCTTGTGTCATCCCTTCATCAGAAAATGAAGTGGGTTCACCAATATGGTGATCTTATAATCCATCAAATATACACAACAAGTGTTCATTTATACTACTGATCAGTAAAATTGGTTGGTGGTAGGTGTGATATAAATATATGTGGCCATCAAGTCAATAAAAAATTCCATATCTTGTTCCACATTCATTAATAGAACATATTCCTTATAATACGCGTGTGACACTTATAATGAAGTCCATGAATACATGATCGAACCTAGTGAATTATGATGAGATCGTAATACAAAGATCACTAGTCTTTAAGCATGTGCTCTAAATATTCCTATTCGAAGGATACTCAACAAGGACATCTAAGTATCTGGATAAAATAACCTCACTCATATGATGAGTATGTCCGTTTATGTAGCCATTAGTTTCGAGACACTAAGGATAAATAGTGGGTACTCTTTAGTGGAAAGAGTTCACTGACTTGATCCATACGAATCCCTGAATGATATTATACCAAACAGTCAATCAGGTTGTTCACTTCACGGTTGTGTAAGTGGTCCTTAGACCTAAGAAACCAAAGATGCTTTGTAGACGGACAATTGTACTTTGACTATGACCTACGAGTCCCAAATCATATGATTCTAAATAGTCTTAGTTCTGGTGGATCAAGAAGTTTACGAAGATGATTGAGTGGTCAACATGGGATTGTCCACCCTCGGTATAAGAGGTGATAGCTCATGAAAGACAATGTGATGAAGTCCTTAGCCAAGGTAGTAAAGTATCAGAGAAGAGTTCTCCCATGATTTTAGAATGCATTAGTAGTAACTGTGATGACCGATCAGGCTTTGACAATAGACTATTGATAGACCCAAAATGTGTCATCTAATTATACATATTTTAAAGTCATTTTGAGATCATTTCATATGTAAGACATTTTTAATTTTCAAATGTTCTATTTAGTATGTATCTATGTTATTGCATGGAAGAAAACTAAGTTGAAGAAGGAAATAGACAAAAAGAAAGAGGCAGAATGAAATGAAGAATTAAGAAGAGAAAGATATACTTTAATAATAAAATAAATAAATAAATAAAACTGATAGGCGTGTTGATGTGGCTGAGGTGGTACACCTGGTCCATGATTGTAATTTAATTGAATCCGTTGGACTTAGATGGAGACAAACCAACGGCCAAGGGAAAATACGTCCACTCTCACCCCTGGCTGTCAACGCTGCCACCCGGAGGCCATTTTTGGCTGGAGACAGGGGACCGCTGGGTGATCCAATGGCCTTGGAGGATCCCCGAGGCTCTCCCCTTCCATCAGACGGCCTATGGGATCCCTCCCATGCCGTTAAAAGGGGCCGAGAGCCCCCCAATTCGAGAGATCTTTCAACTATAAGTCCAGAGGACATCAGGGATCCCACGGCGGCGGCAAGAGTAGGAGGAAGGGCGTGATAACCTCCTGACTGCTCTAGAAGCTCCGGGTGGCGTTGATGAAGAGTCTGAGGAGCTTAGATGCGCATCTGGACGGAGGAGAAGAGAAAGCGAGACCGCATACCGACATTAGGTGGCGGCGATCGGCGCCGCCACCCCTTCTTTTCGAATTAGGGTGATTCAGGTTATCATGACCCTCTTCGGCTGATTTTTATGTTTTTTCATTACTTTGGATACTTAATTGCTCATTAAATCCCTATCTTTCTCGTGTTTTTGTTGAATTTGGTACTGAGAACTCTGTGTGATTATTTGCTCAATTTATTTAAGTTTTGCTATCTAAAATTTACAAATTTTAAAAACATATTATCCCCTCTGTTCTGACTTATGTCAGGCATTCTGTCAAACCTCGCGGTCGCTCGACAGAAGCACCCTCTTATACTCAAATTTCTCTATGTCGGGCACTCAAATTTGTTAGTATCTGTAATATATATATATATATACATATGATATCAGATATTCTATCTTCTCTATTTATCTTATTAAACTAATATTTTCTCTACTTACTAATTACTTAACTCTTCTTATTATCTTTAGTAGTATTATAATATCTTAATAAAGAACAACTCGATTATTGAATACATACCTAAAGGCCAGTCCTTGTGGAGATGAACTTACTCATGCTATACTCTCGAGTAAGTTTCTTTATTTTACAAATATATTTGATTGTAGGCAAATTAATTTTACAAAGACAATCAAAATTAATATCATAATTTGCCTTCGTCAACCATAGCCTTAGTCGTCCTAGGCACATCAAGTGGATTAGGGACTATAATACGTACACAATAATTGATGCCGAACAGGTTCCATGAGTTTGTCGATACATACTCCTTTGTATTTTCTAAAGCACAAGGTGTAGCTTGGCACCCCACGTGTTGGAGACTCAAACCTATCAATTGGGTTAAATCGATATAACATTAATGAATCTATATGATGATATAATTAGTCATTTCGGAAGGCTAATATAGGTTATCGGGCCGCTTAAGTCGTTAACTAGATAGAGACATGGGCCTAGAGGGACACATGCAAATTGTCTTTCGACGTCAAAAGACATACTTAAGTTTTGGGGGGGTTTATGAAAAATACCTATCAAGTATAAAAAAATATGAAGGCCTTGAACAAAATTCACCTAGGCCAAAATTTTTAGGGGCCTTCCCCGTCTTCTCCCTTCTCCCCACACCGCCTCCCTACTTTGGATGCTATTGGGACTGCATAACAATGATGATAGAGGGTGAACAGAGTTCACAAGGGTGAGGGAGGAGATTCGACATGCCGAGGATTGCGTGGATATGTGTAGAGGCTGTAGACTAGAGCAGCTTGACTCGTCTTGTTATGGGATCTAAGAAATCACTTATGTGATACATGCACACGTGCTTCGTTTCATGATTTTAATGATGGTGTTCGATTACATTTAAGTCTTCTGCTGCAGATCATTTTGATTTGTTCATCCATATCTAGGCATCTAAAATCCAACAAGGTATGTGTGAGGGAGAGAGAGAGAGACTGATAGAGAAAGAAAGAGTGAGAGAGGGGAGAGTGTGTATGAGAGAACGAGAGAGAGAGAGAGAGAGATAAAAAGAGAAAGAGTGAGAGAGGGGAGAGTGTTATGAGAGATCGAGAGAGAGAGATAAAGAGAGGAAGAGTGAGAGAGGGGAGAGTGTGTATGTGTGTGAGAGAGAGAGAGAGATAAAGAGAGAAAGAGTGAGAGAGGGGAGAGCGCAGGTGAGAGAGAGTGAGTGATAGATGGGAGTGTGTGTGTGAGAGAGTGATAGAGAGAGAGAGTGAGCAGGAACCTTATATTTTAGGGCCTCCTAGTGTATATTATTAAAACTCCTAAAATTTAAGTAATGCCATCCAAATACCATTTGTGAATGACCCCATAAGTCCATATATCAGTATTTGTAATGACTCTGTTAGACAATAACCTTTACAGACCAGCCTTATTAATTACTTACATCAACATATAGATCAATTAATGTAGTGTTTATTTGACCCCAACGGTAAGTTGAGTTCCTAGCATGTGAGGTCCTGAGCTACATGTCCTGCTCTAAAAGATACAAAGGAATATATTGATGCTCTTATGGAACCTTGTTGTAATAAGTTACCTAATAGATATAGTTCCTCATCCACTCAATGCTCGAAAGATGACTAAGTTGTCTGCTGAGTCATCAAACCCAAATCTATCAACCCAAATAGGCATTGAAAACAATTATATCTCTTCTTTGATATTACATTTCCTTAGCAAAGGTCTTCATTACATCATCTTCTTTAACTCTTATCC
Organism: Wolffia australiana; assembly: GCF_029677425.1. Lineage (NCBI taxonomy): Eukaryota > Viridiplantae > Streptophyta > Magnoliopsida > Alismatales > Araceae > Wolffia > Wolffia australiana. The sequence goes on along the minus strand of NC_135847.1, from coordinate 3,260,841 downwards.
TAGAATTTATTGTCTTATCCAAGCTAAAATAGTTCAGACTTCCACAATTAGAAACTCATAGGTCACAATCAAAACATAATCAATCATACATCCATTTGATGTCTTTGGTGTCTCAGATTCAGGGACCACATAGACAACGATGATGTGAATAAATCTGATTCACAGTTTGGTATAATACCATAAGGGATTCACACATATCAATTCAATTAGCTCTTTCCTCTAAAGACCTCTGATGAACGTAAAATGAGTCATTCAAGCATGCACATCTTAAGGCGTTTTGACATCATTTGTATTGATATTATTGTCATCTCGATTCTGATCTTTCATTTCATGAATTAAATAAGCCATTTTATTAAAAAACACTTTTTAATGTAATCTTTACATTATTTATAGGCACACAATTCTTATTCAAAATACACTTTTAATATTATTAAATTTAATGACTTAATCCTTCTCTCAAGTATGTTAGTTTATATGTTGCAAAGATGAAGTAAACAAAAAGATGGTTTTACGAAGCCCTAGGCAGCTGAGCCCGGCACTCATCGCCGAGCCATAAGTGGGTGATCCCAGAGAGCTCATGCCCTCTGCAACCAATGAGTAGTTGACGCCCAAGTAGTAGCGCTCGACAAGAGCACACAGACAAGGTCAATGCAGAGTAGGCACAGATAGAGAGCCCACATAGCGACCCGGTAGAGAGATATCCTGCACATACATGTGGGCGAGGATAATTGAATTCAATTGCCATATTCAGATCAGATTTATATATCAACAAAGATTTCTAAGTTTTCAATATGAGATTACCAATATTACTCTTGTTCAGCTTTGCATCGGGTTGGACTGA